>NW_006432945.1:10196533-10219668 GCF_000325575.1 Pteropus alecto | reverse complement strand
GGCTAACTCTCTGCAGCCCAGAGCCCCTTAACTCACCCTTCCTCCGGACGCCCTGGCCTTAGAAGACCGAGAAGGCCAAGGTTCCGAGGCTGGGTGACAGCAGTGACAAATGCTGCCTTGAAGCTGTAAATTTGCGCTGAGAGCCCGGAGGCCTGTGTGGGCTGACCAAGAGGGAGCGTGCCACAGCCCAGGCTTCTTTCCAGCCCCTTCTCCCTCTGGGGGACCAGGGGTTTGATGAGAGTGGACGACGGCTCTCGCAGAGGGCTGCGTCGTCGGCAGGACTTGCTGTCCAGTGGTCGTTCCCGTCTCCAGAGCCCTTCTCAAGCAGCTGTCTTCGCTCTCTTCCCTCCGCACGTTTCTCGGTGTCGCCCTGTTGACCCGCGCTGGCTCACCCTCTCCCCTGCCTCAGCCCCCACTTTGCGTGTGCGCGTGCACACGCACACACACACACACGCACACACATCTGTCCCCCTCCCTGGAGTCCCTGTGGTTTTACAGTGCTGATACTAATCAGATTAGGGCTGACTTATTGTCAGAGTAGCTTTTCGTGTTCCCCAGAGACGGCTGGGAGTCACCATCAAGATTGGGATCTTGGCGATAAGCCCCTGGGCTGCCTTGTCCCCCTGGCAGCCCGTGGAATACCAATGAAGGGCCGTTTGCCAGCCTAGCCCAGCTGGTCAGTTACCTGCTGTCAGAAGCTCACCTGAGGACCGCAGGGCCCAGGGTTCCCAGCCGCTCTGGGAAGTGCCCAGGTGCTCAGGCCTCGTCCCTGTGGCAGCCCGTGGTCAGGGGCCAGCACAGGAGCCCGTGGCCTAGACAGAGACCTTTGGGACCCGGCCCCACTGAGCGCCCATCCTCTCTCCCTGCCCCTCACCTCGCCAGCTGCCCCAGATCCGTTTGTGTCTTGGCAGAATGTTTTCCTTCCTCGGCCCCCTGCCCGCCCCACCCGCTCCCCTGCCCGGCACTGGGGCTCTCGGGGGGATTTCTCACTCTTCCACTTGAACTTGTTCCTCCTCATAGTACTTCCCCGGCCAGCCCTCAGTCCAAAACTTCCTGCACTCCATGAACGACTGGCTCAGGAGGCAGCAGAGGAAGAAAATCCCCTACGGTTTCTTTCAAACCGCCCTGGAAAACAGGAAGGAGGTGAGTCCGGGGAGCGACTGGAGACCTCCCGTCTCGGGGGACGGCCGGAGTGGGGGGTTAACACTGACCTCTGACCTTCACCAGTTTGCGTGGAGGAAGGAGTCAGCGATCTTGATTGGGTCCTCCCGCTAATAATGAATAACTTGCTGTTTCTGAGCTCGCCACGTGCATATCTCATTTCATGCCCCCCACGTTAGCGGGAGGTACATATTATCCTCATTGAGCAGGTGAGAAAACAAGCAACTCACCTAAGCCAGCGAGTGGTTGGGCTGGAGTTTAAAACCGACCGTGAGGCACCGGCTGTGAGAGTCTTTACTGCTCTCTGTCGCCTCCAAGCACGTGATGCTGCTCAGCGTGGCCTCTCTGGCCCGCTCCAGGGCGCCTTTCCCGACTCCGGTCTCACCGCTGTCTGCAGAGGTGCGCGCTGCAGCCAGCTGCACGAAGCCGCACAGGCACGAGTGTCAGCGCTGGAAGGCACCTCTGAGATCGGCCCCCTCGTTTTACAGATGTGGAAGTTGAGGCTAGAAGGACAGATCCGATGCTCTTAGGTGGGGGTGGCCCGAGGAAGGTGATGGCCTGGGAGAGGACCTCATTTGTCTTACCCAGGGCTGTGTGCGGACCTCTGAGCTTCTGGAAGCGTCTCACCTCACCTCACATTCTTTTTCTTCCCCCGAACGCACTCATGTTCATCTGTGTCCCTTAGGGTTCCGTGATTGCCAAGAAGGTGAACTGGGTTGGCTGCCAGGGGAGTGAGCCACATTTTCGGGGCTTTCCCTGCTCCCTGTGGGTCCTGTTCCACTTCCTGACCGTGGAGGCAGCTCGGAAAAATGTTGACCACTCGCAAGAAAAAGGTGAGTCTGGAGCTGTGCGGCCCGGGGCTCACTCAGCCAGCCCTGTCTTGCCCTCGCTGCCTTCCTGCTGCAGGCCCGTCTTGAGGGGACTCTGTGTTAGCAGCTGGTCACGCACGACCAGCATTCTCCAGAAAGGGAGGACCTGGAGAAGCCACCCAGTCCTGCACCCCACCCCAGGGTGGTGCCCCACAAACTGGGGGGCACGAGTCTTCTCCCTGGCTTTTTCAGAGCCACGGTCTTCATGAAAAATGGGTGGTTCCATTTTTTTATATTTCTATAAAGAACAGAACTGTGTCTGTTTCACAGTTTACATGGCTGCTACGTGTACTTTGAACAATTTTATCGTTTCCCACTGAGAAATCATTTTCTAGAGGAAGCTGTGGAACCACCTTGCACCTCCCGCCCTGTCCCCTCCCCAGACTGTGCAGCTGCTTCACGACCCGCACTGTCTCCGCCTCCGCCTAATGCCCCAAAGGCTGGTCCTCCGGTTCGACTCACGTTTGCTGAGGGACCAGAGTTTTGTCGGGCCCTGGCTCAGCCTGGGGGATGCGAAGGTGGAGAAGACACAGTCCCCGCCCTTAGCGGACTGTGAGACAGGTGGCCAGAGCTGCCCTTCGCTGGGTGGGGGGAACAAGGCCGTGCGGGGAGAGAAAGGAAAGCTCCACGCTGTCTGTCGGGAAGGGCTCGAGGAGGTGAGTCGCGTGGACCTAAAAATAAAAGGCCACGGTGGGAGGCAGCGCGCATTCACTTGAGGTTTTTAAAAAAAAGAGGACAGCTATTTGGGAAGTGCCGATTGAGGCAGAAACCCAAATAACGTTTTGATTAGGAGACGAAGGCAAGGGGTGTTTATGGGGCGGAGGGGAGCAGGTCCATGGAGAGAAGGAGGCATTTCTGTCGGTGTGGACAGGCGCTCAGAGTGATGCTGATTTTCATTCTGGTGGCCATCGGTCCAGTAGTCATAATCTTTGCTTTTTTTGTCATCTTTGCAAGCAGTTCTTTGGGAGGTAATGCTGCTTGAGGCCCAGTCCAAAGGTTATTTTGCCCTATTTTTTTATTCCAGAGTTGTGTGCAGGACAGTTCGTCTGGGGTGGCAGCTCTGACTCCATTTTCAAGTGGGTCCATTTGTTATATTAGTATTAGTGTTAGTATTTATTAGTATTATTTGCAGCTGAGAGTCTGTGGAAGAACAGGAGTTGAGCTGGGAAGGAAGAGCACCCCACCCCCCACAGAGGGCAGGCCCGCAGAGGCAGAGGGCATTAGGAGAGCCACCGGGTGTCACTATGTCAGCCAGTATTTATGAGGCGTCTCCCGAATGCCAGGCCCTGCTCTAGGGGTGGGGTACCGTGGTACGAGATGAAAAGTCCCCGCCTCAAGGGGACAGTAAACACACAAGTAGATCGTTTCAGTTATGATGACGAATGCTGTGAGGAAGACAGAATTAAGTGGGTGTGCGGGAGCCTAGGGAGGGGGCTGTGCTCTGGCGAGGGGCTGGGGGAGGCTTCTCCGAGGAGATGGCCCTGAGCGGAGAGGGGAAGCAGCTATGGCACATCTGGGCCTTCCAGGCTGAAATGGTTTCCCAGAGCTGCCCTAACCAGTGCTGTGCTCCAGGTGGCTTAACGAAAAATGTTTTCTCCCAGTTCTGGAGGCCATAAGCCCAGGATGAGGGTGTCGTCAGGGCTGGTGTCTGCTGAGGCCTCTCCTTGGCTTGTAGATGACCATCTTCGTCTTCGCTGTGTCCAAATTCCCTTCTCTTCCAGGGACACCAGCCAGATTGGATTAGGACGTGCCTTAATGACCTCATTTTAACTGAATCGTCTCTTTAAAGACCCTGTGTTTAAATACAGCCACATTCTGAGGTCCTGGGGGTTAGGACTTTGACACACGGATTTTAGAGGACACAGTTCAGCCCATCGCACAGGTCGAGGACTAGCAAGTGCAGAGAGCAGGACTGGCATGTGTGCGGCATGGAAGGGAGGCCAGCAGGGCAGCCAAGCAGGGGCCGTGGGCCTGGACCAGAGCTGGAGGTGCACACATGGGAGAAGTGGGGTGTTTTGAAGGCAGGGCTGACAGGACTCAGTGATGGGTTGGATGAAGAGTATACAGGATCCACGGCCCAGGGCAGACCCCGGAGTGGCTGGGCCTGAGCATCTGGTGGTGATGGTCCTATAAGCCGAGGAAGACTCAGGTGGGAGGGAGTGGATTCAGGGGAAGGTGGACTTAATGGTGTGCGCCCGTTAGACCTCTGAAGGGAGAGGCAGACTGTCGAATCTGGAGCTGTGGGGAGAGGTCCGAGGTAAAGATACACACCTCGTGGCCATCAGCACATAGATGACACGTAACACCTGGAGACTGGATGAGCCCATTAGTGTATGGCCAGAGAGGAGAGCCGAGGCCTGAGCTCTGGGCTCTGCAGCATCCGGACCTCTGCGAAGGGAGCCGGGCCCACAAAGGAAACCGCGATTTCAGGAGAGCTCCCCAGATAGTGTTTCGAGAAGGAGGCTGTGGTCAGCCAAGTGGGTGTCGCGGTGCTGCCGTTGCTGGGGGCCTGTCTGGCAGGAGCCGTGTGTGTGGATTAGTGGCGAGAAAGGCCCGGTTGGATCGAGCTGAAGAGAGAAAAGCAGGGAAGAAACTGGAGATGATGGGAACGTCACCGGGGTGCGACTGGGGTCGGAGACGGGGTTTCACGATTGTCGTCGTTTTTACCAGGTGGAACGATCCCATCCTGAGGGAGAAATTGATGATGTAATAAAGGAAACTATTTACGGGAGGAGGCGAGAAGGGGTGAGGTCCAGAGCACGGGGCAGGCGGAGGAGCAAGGACAGCCGCAGAGCGGGTGGTGGGTGGGCGGGTGACGGGGCTGGATGCAGCAGGTGGAGTTGAGGGGGCCGAGGAGGTGCGAGGTCAGGCACGGGTTGGTGTGGGGCAGAGAGCAGGGTGGCGATGTCCTGGCGGGTGCAGGGGTGAGGCGAGGAGACTGGCTTTTAAAGGGCCAGGTGTTTGCAGCAGAGGCCAGTCCAGGGGGCCCAGTGGGAGGGGATTTGGGGGTGGCGGAAACAGATGAGCGGGCGTGCAGGCCAGAGCAGGGTGGACTCCTGATGCAGAGCCCAACATAGGGCCGTGGGGGTCGGGTGGTGGGCACGCTGCCCCTGCCGTCCTCTCCAGCCACGTTTCAAGGAGCCTGAGTGCCCTGCCGATGAGGTTGGACTTCATCCTGAGTGTCAGTAAGTGACAAGCCTGGATGAGTGGCGGAGAAGGGAAACTGGGCTTTAGGGGTTTGGGAAGAGACGGAGTCAACTGTAAAGTGACCCCTGGAAGGTGGAGAAGTGTGGGGAGACCCGGGCTTCTCATCGGATGGGCTGGGCAATGGAGTCCCTGTGCAGAGGTGACCGGCAGGGGCGGGCAGCCTGAGAGGCCCCCGCGAACGGCCTCTCCTCTCCCCCGTAGCCAAGGCCCAGGAAGTCCTCCAGGCCATCCGGGGCTACGTGCGCTTCTTCTTTGGCTGCCAAGACTGCGCCGGCCACTTCGAGCAGATGGCTGCTGCCTCCATGAACCGGGTGGGGAGCCTCGACGGCGCTGTTCTGTGGCTCTGGTCTAGCCACAACAAGGTCAACGCTCGCCTCGCAGGTAAGAAGGCCACCTCCACGGCCGGAGTCGCCTACAGAGGGAGGACGAGGTGGGGAACTTTGGCTTCTTCTTTGGCTGCCAAGACTGCGCCGGCCACTTCGAGCAGATGGCTGCTGCCTCCATGAACCGGGTGGGGAGCCTCGACGGCGCTGTTCTGTGGCTCTGGTCTAGCCACAACAAGGTCAACGCTCGCCTCGCAGGTAAGAAGGCCACCTCCACGGCCGGAGTCGCCTACAGAGGGAGGACGAGGTGGGGAACAACTTTAGAGTCTTGGACCAGAGGTGGGAGACGGGACACTAGTTGTCCCCCAGGTAATACCCTGTGTGTCACAGTGCACGGAGCCCTTTCGCATGCCCTACCAGCCGTGCTGACGTCTGTCAGTGCCGTTAGACCCGTCTTCCAGATGAAGACACCGAGGCTTGGACACGCTAAGACCTTGGCCTCCTGACGCCCTGGTGCTCTCTCCCCTGCACCAGGGCCCCTCCTTCTGCCTGTGGGGGTCCCTTTCCTGCCTCCCTGGTTCGGCCTCCTGGCTGTTGGCCTCTTACTCAAACCAGTAGGGAGGAGAGAGCTGGCCTTTTCTACCCGCCTGGGGAGGGGTCTAATGATAAAATAGCCAGAAAAGAAAGACCAGGTCCTTCTGGAAGCACCAGGGACGGATCCCGTGGGAGGCGAGGGGCTCCTCGTCTGAGTTTCCCTCATCGGCAGCGTTTCTGTTCCCCCGGGCACCGGAGTCTGATGGGTCCAACTGGCAAAAGCAGGGGTGACTAGAGCTGGCGGGTGGGGAGGAAGCCATCTGTGGATGGGAGCCCGGGCGTGTCCGTGGGGACAGAGGAGACCCCCCAGGGGCGTGAGGTTGGAGATGAGGCCCCGGGCAGGCGAGGTTAAGGGAGCCGAACAGAGCAGGTGGTGGTGCAGGCGGCTGCACTTGGTCCAGGTCTCCTGGGGCCTCTTGGTGGACTTTGAAAAGAAGACACATGCCTGTCCCTCCTCCCACCACTTCCCTTCCCGCCCCACCCCTGCCACCAAATGCTCTAAATGACCCTCCAGCCTGTGACCTCGGCTGGCTCTCAGCTTCCCTCTGAGCCCAGCTGCTGCCGCTGGGCCAGGAGCCATGGCCTCTCTTGGAGGGACTTAAAGGAAAGCAGTACCCTACCCCGTCTGGTGGGGCCCTTTCAAATCAAAGTCATCACAGTCAGGAGCGAGTACAGACCGGTGCTCACTTTGCAAGGCCCGTTCACTCACTTCTCACCAGACCCTTGGAACCTACTTGTCGCCCCCTCCCCAAAATGACCATTCTGGCTTCTGCTTCACTTGCCGCTGCTTCATTCTGGCCAGCAACGTCTTTTCCTATTAAGCCCATTAGGGGAGGTGCCTCCTACAAGACAGACGGACTGATCCGCATTTGCTGGCGGCCCTGGGCGAGCGGCCGGTGCCAGGCCCCATGGGGCCCAGCCCACGGTGCCGCTCTGTTGGGGGGCAGCGTCCCAGCTCTCAGTGTCCTCTCCCCTGTCCAGCCCCCAGGCCTCCCCACCCTTGGCGCCCACCTGGGGAGGAAACTCCACTAACCGCTACCTGCCCCAGAGGCCTGCAGTGGAGCCGCCTGTGGAACAGCCACGCACCGCGCACTCTGTTTCGAAAGGCATTTTCCTTTAGTCACAAACGCAATGTATCTCCTCTGGATAAAACTTGGAAACTTTCAGAAAAGTGAAAAGGAGATAAATACTGGCAGGCGGACCCAGGACTGTGAGATGGATTCTTCTGAGTCTGCTCACCCTTTCCCGTGTCTGGTCCAGGATACAAACCGGCAGCGAAGCTGACAAAGGCAGACGAGGGTTAATGGGGGACAGCTCTGAAAGGGAGCTGTTCGCACTCCCCTGCAAAGTTGGGGTGCTGGCGTGGGGGTCGGGTAGGGCTGCCCCTCACCCAGAGAGGCACCATTGCTGGGCTCGGCCTGGGCCGAGGCCTGAGCTGGTTATTAGTGGGTCTCCCCTCATCCCGTCCCAGGGCAGGGGCGCGCCCTTTCTTCAGACGAGGGAGCTGGCGTTCTGAACGGAAGAAGAATGAGGTCTGGGCTTCTGGCCGTCACAGCCCATCCGTGTGCTTCTCTCCCCAGGTGCCCCCAGCGAGGACCCCCAGTTCCCCAAGGTGCAGTGGCCGCCCCGTGAACTCTGTTCTCCCTGCCACAATGAACTCCGGGGGACGCCTGTGTGGGACCTGGGCAATACCCTCAGGTTCTTCAAGATCCACTTCTCCCAGAACAACGTCGTCCTGGACCTTCCTTTAGCCAGGCCTGGCCCCCGGAGGGGCGCACAGAGGATGGCAGGCTCCCCACAGATGGAGCTGGCGACCGGAAATTCTACCGTGGTCCCTGAGAATGCTGAGATTGTGGTGGGCCGAGGGTCAGAACCCCCTGGGACTTTCACCCTCGATGTTCCAGTGGAGAGACTTGGGGCAGGTGGCCCTCAGGAGACGCAGGCTGGCCTCGGTGTGACCGGAGCCGGGTCAGACCAGGGCCCTTCCGAGCACTTAGTGGAGCTTCAGAGGGATCAGTTGGAGCAGCCAGAAGGGCAGCGACCTTTAGCCAAGCGAGACACAGGAGCCATATTGCTGGCTGAGTTCTCGGCTGTGAAAGACCTCCCCGGAGGCCCTTCCGAGCTGAGACGAGTAGGCCGCAGCTCCAAGCAGCTGGCCAGTGTCCCTGAGAGGGAGCCAGAGGCCGGGGCCATGCGAAGCCGAGGCCAGTGGCTGCAGGTGCTGGAAGGGGACTTCTCCCACCTGGACATCAGCCTCTGTGTGGTGCTCTACTCCCTGTCCTTCATGGGCCTGCTGGCTGTGTACACCTGCATCCGGGCCAGGATGAGGACCCTGAAGGGCCACGCTAGCCACCCCGCAGCCTGAACCATCCGACTTGGGAGGGCAGCAGGAGTGGGAGCTGCTACCCAAGAGGCTCCTCCAGCCCTCTGCCCGCTTCCTCTCCCCTTCCTCCTTGCCTAGGGAAATCCAGGAAGACCAGTTGGGCCTCCTGGGAATGAGTGCTCCACAGATGCAGAGACAGGCACAGGGTGGAGGTTCCTCTGAAGCAGGGGCAGGGGAGCCCTGGGCAGTGAGGGCGCTGGCTCAGCCCCCAGCCTCTCAGCACCAAATTCCTCTTTTTTTAGCTTATTTGAAGTCCTGCCTCACTTTTGCTGAAGCTTCAATGTCTCCTGCTTGGTCTCGGCCATAAATTGGGGCCAGTGAGCCACAGTGTCCAAGGCTTCTCCTGAGGAGGGTCCCCGGGCTGTGGGCAGGAGAGGGACTCCTCACTGCATTCCAGGGCTCCAACCATCCCGCTCCCTCTGCGTAGGAAGAGGCCTTCTCACCAGAAGGAAGGGTTGCCTCTGGGCCTCCGTGGCCCGCCCACCCTCCAGCCCCTCAGACCTCGTGCTGAGGGTAGGGTCTTCTGGAAGCTTCTGGAAGTCATGCTGGCCTCCCAGGTGAGGTTGATGGGAGGACAGCCTCTGGCTGGTGCCTTCCCAGACCTCTGCTACAGGAAGCTCACAGGCTGGAGTTGATGTGGACGTGCCCGGCTGGGCGGGTGATGGTCACTGGGCTGGGGGTGAGTGGCTGGCTTAGCAGGACTGGATGAGGGGCTCGTGTGGGATTTAGGAGGGATGCTGGGGTCTCTAGTGCCTTGCTCTGGGCTTACCTGTGAGAGGCAGAGTGAAGCCTCGGGAAAAAAAATAGTTGCTTCAAATGCGCTGTGGCTCTTCCTTTTTGGGCTCACCCCTCCTGGAGCTGAGTCTTTGTCTTTTGATTTTAGTCTCCAAAGTAGATGCTAGTCTTTGAAGGTGGAGGGTGCTGGAGTGAGGGGAGCGTCATCTCTCTCGAAGGTCCATCACCTGTTACATAGAGGTGAAAGGGTCAGAGGGTGGGTGACACTGTGCACAAGCTTGATTTTCACTCTGTCACTGCTTGGGAGGGCTGTGGAATAAATTATTTTTGTTTAGGCAAGTACCCGTGTGTCCTTTAACTTGCTACTTGGAGACCTAGTGTTCAGATCTGGACAGAATGTGCAAAGTTCTGCCTCACCTGGGATCCAGGCAGATGTGAGTTCCCCCGGCTCACGTAGCTCCTGGCCTGCAGGGGACAGGTGCCCTGGTCACAGCCCCTGTCTCCCGGATGGGGCGCTCCCCGACTTCTCACTGAGCTGTCTGGCTCCAGGCGTCAGTCTCCACTGCACCAGTGCAGGCCTCTGTGGCGGTACAGCCCCGCCTCCTGCTCCGCACCTGCCGGGCCCTCCTCCACCAGGCGTCCTGCATCTCCAGCTCCCTTGGAAGAAGAGGGCTTGTTTGTGAGCAGCGGCCTCTCCTGCCTGGCTGCTGGACAGGGAGGAGTCAGCCAGATTAGAGGGCCTGCCCCTAATCCGGCCTGCTGGGTTTTACAAGGATCAGAGCAGCTGATAATGAACCTCATTAAGGGGGAGCAGGAGCCTCAATCCGATTTGGGGTTTTCTCTTCGACATCACTCTGTTCAGATGGCCTGGCTCTGCGTGGAGTGGGTGGGGGGCCAAGCATACTCCCTCTGCTAGGGCAGCTGGGGTGGGGGTGGAGGGACAGGCAGGGGTCAACTTGCCCTCCCCTGCTTATGTCAACTATATGTTACCTCTTTAGCTGCCTGGTTCCTATGGTGGGTCCCAGCCTGGAGCCTCTGCAGGCCTCTTGTCTGTCTGAGCATCCCTATCTGCTCATCTGCCCCTGCTCTGCCGGGCGCTGGCTGGGAGGCCGAGGGACTGACCGACCAGCACACTGTTGGCAGTGGCACCCTGGCCCGCAGGAGGGTAAAAGGCTCCCGCTGGGCCAAGACCACTCAAGGACCCCTGCTTCCCCCAACCCGGTTCCTGACATAATGCCAAATGCAGAGGGTTTCTATGTGCCAGCCCTTAGCGCTCCAGTGACCGTATTTACCAAGCTCGGGGGTTCAGAATTAGGGCTGGGCTGGAAGCGGTGGTGGCCAGCCCCAGCTCCACAGAGGCGGGAGGCAGGAGGCAGGGCCTCACTTGAGACCCACTAGGGCCCGGGCAGGGGCGGGGGCTGCGAGGGGAGTCTCCTTCCTCCCAGCAGCCTCGGCATCTTTTCGCCCTGTCCCAGCCCCCTCTGATTGATAAACAAGGGCCGGGCCTCAGCAAGACTGCTGCCTTTCACCTTGATTTCCCCAGGGCGCTCAGCGCCATCGATAAACCTGCTTCGCCCACCAGCTGGTCCCCTCCCCCGCCCGGTCTGCCAGGCGGGGAGCAGGGGCTTCCGTGCCGTGAACGCTGCCTGCCACCTCCGTTCTAGGTTCTCTGCCCCTGGGGAGAGCTGCCACAGAGGCGAGGGCCCTCAGGGGAGCCCCGCAAAGCAAAAACTCCTTGTTCTGGGGCGGGGGAGGGCGGGTGGTACCTACTGAGCGCGGAAGAATGCTTTCCTAGAGGAGGACGCTGAACTGGGGAAAGACGGGCCAGTGTTAGCGATGTAAATAAGGGGGAAAGAGGCCTCAGGCAGAGGAGAAAGCACGTGCGCAGTCCGGCAAAGAAAAATCGAGAATGCAAGAAATTCTAAGCAAAAAAACATTAAAAACTATTTTAAAGGATGTTTTTTTCAATACGGCACTGGGATAGAAGCTTGGGATAAATCAAGAAGAGAGACCTGGTCCCTGCTGTTAAGGAGCTTCCGCTCTAGAGAAAAAGAGAAAAACAGAGATTGTGGTGAGTGTTCTGAAGGACGGAGCAGGTGGGGACTGGGGCAGCCTCTCTGAGACCTAAAGGACAACAAGCCCCGTGTGGGAGGAGTGCGGGGGTCACACGGGCAGGGGTGAAGGGACCACAAGCCAGAGAGGTGGCCCACCTTTGGCCTGGCTGGTCCCCAGTGGCCTTGGCACGGGGTGGGGTGGGGGAGCCCAGGTCTGGCCCATCCTCTGGGTGTGGGGTGAGGAGTGGGCTACAGGAGACCCGCAGAGCCTTGGCACTGGAGGAAAGTCCCTAGCAACCGAAGGAGGAAGATGAGACCTGGTTCATTCCCCTGGCCGCCCACCAACTAGGTGGCTGTAACACACGGGGAAACTTTTCACCTGTTGGCTCTCGATTTCCTCTCTGTAAGAGGAAGGCCTCAGACCGGGCTTCAGGGTGCCTAAGGTGACTTCACCTCGCTTATTGTTATTCCAGCTGCTTTATTGTCAGCTCGGTGAGGGGTCATCCTTGCAGGTCCTTCCAGAAAGGACTCTGACTGAAGGAAATCACAACCTGTGTAATTTCTGTCCTGATGGACCCACTCTGAAAGGGAAGCCTCGCTCAGCCTCTGCTCCGAGGGAAGAGCACCCCACAGGAGGTGCCTCCTGTGCCCCAAGCATGACCTAATTCAGAGGGAAAATAACTCCCCTTCTCATCCCTCCCACTCATACGCTGGGCCTGCACCCTCGGACTGGGCCCCGCTGTGCAGTCCCCTCACCAGGGAGAGGCCCACACACCCGGATCCCAGGTCCTGGAGCCTGGGTGACTGGTCCTCTCAGAGGAGGCGGTCTCTTCTCAGCCTTGCTCTCTGCCCTGGAAGGGATCAGCCCCAGTGAGGGGGAGGGGGGGCGATGGCCTCCAGGAGGGTCACTAGAGGGCACCAGGCTGATGGCCCAGGCTCTCTGCTCACCCTCCCTGGCCCCTTCCCTTCAGCTTTCACCTCTGCTTGGGAGCATGTGTGCAGGTGTAGGTCACAGACATGGCGGAAAGTGTCCAGAAGTCACAAGGCACAGGTGGGGGACCTCTGCCAACACGAGGAGATGAGGCTGAGGGGAACAGTCCATGGGGGCGTTGGCCTTGGGGGATGACTCGAGGAGCATCTGCTTAGATTCTAGGGTGAGATCTACCTGGCAGGGCTGGTGAGTTTCCAGGTGCTTCTTAGGCAAGGCTTGCGCTGTCTCTGTACCGAGAGAGCAAAGGCCTCTCCCTGCCTGGGCTGCGGGCTCTTCCGGAGCGAAGTGGGCCTCGGCGCTGTCCGTTCAGCCTCCTTCTCCCCCCTAGTGATGGCATGACTTGCCTCTCACCAGTGCCTTCCTGGAAGCCTCTGTCACCACCGATTGCAGCTCGTGGCTGGAGAGACCATAACCTTGTCTAGCTTGACTCTATATAGGGTCAGAATTCTGCTTTGAAGAGGGAGGAATTATTTAGCAAATGATGTTGAGAGTGTTGATTATTTATGGAAAATTCAGCTAGGATCTCGCCTTCACACCATATACCCAAACAAATCCCAGTGATATAAAAAGTAAGGCATAGGAAAATATAACTGATAAGCATAAGAACAATTTAAAATATAACTGAGAGTTTCACCTACTTGACAACACCAATTTTTTAAAATAAGTTAAAATCAAATTACGCATTAAAAAACTGGAAAAATATATGCCATAAATATGACAAAGGGATACGACTATTACAAAATACGCAATCTTGAAATAAGATCGGTTTGCAAGTATTGATATAAGATGTCCAAGGATCCTTTTCTATAAACATAAATGTTACTATTTATTACTCTCTATATTTAATAATATAATTTTAAAATGTAATTTAATGTAAATATTTTAAGGTTACATTATTCAATGTGCTATATGAATATATATAAATAATATAATTTATAACATTATTATACAGTGGACCATTGAACAACACTTGGGTTTAGGGATGCCAAACCCTCACACAGTTAAAAATCTGTGTATAACTTTCGACTCCCCCAGAACTTAACTACTACTGTTGACTGGAAACCTCAGTGATAACATAAATAAGTCGATTAACACATATTGTATGTCATATGTATTACATACTTATTTTTACACTAAAGTAAGCTAGATAAAAGAAAATGGCATTAAGAAAATCATATGGAAGAGAAAACACATTTACAGTATTTATTGAAAAAAAAGCCCACAGGTAAGTGGACCCGCGTAGCTGAAACTCATGCTGTTCAAGGGTCAGCTGTACGTACATGTTAATGTTTGTCTAGAAAAAGTCTGGAAGGATAGACACCAAACTATGACCAGTGGTTATATACACAAAGTGAGGTTGGAGTGGACTTGAATCAGGGCTGGAACCAGCGTGAGGCAAGGGAGGTAGGTACAGAGTGCCAAGTTCGAGGAGATGTTTAACCTCAGTCCCACCAGGGCAGGTCAGCAGCTGAAGTGAGCGCCTCATTTAATTCGGTGCCCAGGTGGAATCTCACCTCGTTCTGGCTCTGATTTAAATGCTTAAGTGTGTTTTTGAATTTTTGCAATAAATATTTCTTTTGAAAAGAAAACAATAACAAGGAAAATAAAATAAGATTAAAGGATTTTAAATTTCTATTGTAGATAAGAAAATTACTAAAGCTCTATTGAAATCAATGGGCCAAAGTATTACATGAAAGATGCCATTTTTATTTGTCTTATTGGCAAAAACGATACAAACAAAAAAAAGCATTATCTAGAGTGAGGGGAAATGAAATGTTTGTTATTTACCGCCGCGTTTGAAACAGCAGTTATCTATTTCTCATGAACGTGCACCTTGAGCACACAGCAGTGCGGGCACCTGGCTGTTGTCTACTCCCCCAGCTCCTCTGAGCTTCACGAAGAGAGGGACAGTGTTCCCCTCTCCGCTGCAGCCCAGGACTTACCATGGGGCCTAGCACACCTCAGGATGTCAGGAGATAGTTCTTGAATAAACGGGGGGGGCACATTCTAGGACCTGCATCTCTCCACGCATGCCATTCCCTTTTTAATGCCCCTTTCAGTGCTGCCTACAGTGAGCGCTGTAAACATCAAAGATGCTTAAAGGTGTCAGAAAGAATGAATAACAAATTAGGAAGCAGCTACCGTTGTGGAAAAAGGATATTTTAGGGTCAAGCGCACCTGGGTTCAAATCTCACCGTTGCTCCATGTAACCTTGGCAGGTGCTTCTCGGATCCTGAGCTTCTCAATCCGTAAAGGAGGTAACAAGGTGAAAGGTACGGCCATCAGCGCCCAGCACATAGCAGGAATTCACTATATGTTGTGAATACCATCAACCTTCTCTACTAATTGCCACGGGCCAGGGATTAGGATGTTGGACTTTAGAGACCCAAGTGGCAAAGGACACCCAGGCAGCCAACACTGCTGGCCTCTGGGATTGGCGTGAGCCCCGGCATGAGGCACTGGCCACTGCACGTCGGAAGTGGCCTGGCATCCTGGGGAGACAGGGTGTCACTCCATAGAAGGGCCATTCCTCAAAGTCAAAACCACTGTGTTTTCAAAGTCCTTTGTTCATCTCCAAGTACTTCTGCATAGTTTGTTCTTTTAAAAAATTTTAAATTTTAGTTACTGTTTTCAATAGGCCACACAGGCTTAAGTATTCAGAAGATTCAAAAGGACAGAGTGCAAAGCCTTCCTCCCTGCTGTCTCGCAGCCACTCAGGTCCCCTCCCTGGAGGCCAACAGCACCACCGGTTTCCTGTGTGTCCTTTCAGACCCGTTCCGTGCAAATACGAGGAGAGATACACACTCTCAACACCAGTCAGCACCGTGGCTTTTTCACTTAATACCGTACTTTGAAGACCCTTCCATAGATTGCTAAGTTCGTCTGGGGGGAAAAAGAGCAAAGTAGGGGGCTTGGCTTATGAGAGATTTTTAAGTGTGATTTTACCGTAGGAACAAATACATGGACTAATGGATCATAATGAAAAGTTCAAAGGAAGACCCACGAATATATGGAAATGGAATATACGGAGATCTGATAAAGGCGGTGTGATAAATTGAGGGGACAGTGGCTGGCGATGGGGACACTGGCTTATTATATGGGGAGCGGATATCTGCAATGTGCAAAACTGCTCTCATCGTCATCGAGGGTGGCCCAACTACAGTCCTGTTGGGCAGACCCAGCAGAAGATTCTCCTTGCCCCAGTCAGGAAGGGGCAGGGCTCCGAGGCAAATAACTTGGATGGTGCAGCAGGCAAAGGACCATGCCAGGCCAGCAGGCAGGTGTGCTGGTCAGCTGGTCAGCTGTCTGAGCCCTCCCCCGGCCCAGGGTGAGGGGCCCAGAACATGACCTCTGAAACCAGTTTCATTCACAGCCGGCCACGGGTCAGGTCACCTGCACCAGCCCCTGAAGTGTGTGTGGTAAAATGGACAAATTACCCTGACGTGTTCCAATTTTCGCCCTCCAGGAGCAATTCCCTGCAGGCCTGTTTTGGAGCAACGAGTGTGAAATGCGGCCTTCATGGTGGATTAGCAGCCTAAAGGAAGCTGTCACCTCCGGGTGAGAGCGGGCAAGTTCTGTTTCTTCCCGGGAGAATGCCTCTCTGTGTCTAGCCTGTGGCCCGAGCAACACTTCCCATCACCACTGCCCTGTTTCTGTGACTGAAAAGCCTGAACCAATGTCGCGCGTATGTTTTGGGGGTGGAGGGTATGTGCTGGAGCAGGACCCAGTCACACGTGCTTCAGACTGTGGAGCAGTCTCCTGCGGAAGCGCTGGTCCCCTGACACTTTGTCCCCTTCCGGAGGAAAGCTTTGAGCGGACTTCCCCTGAGGGCCAGCAACATCCATTGCTAACATTTATGGGGTGTCCTGTCCTCAGGGGCGTGGAGTCTAGGAGGGGAGACCCGCCTGTGAAGTTCCATTACAATTCATCCTGGTAGTGGATGCCCCACAGAAGGCTGAGGCGTCGTGGGGCCCTGAGTAGTCACCTCCTCTTCAGGAGGGACAGCTGAGGGTCTTGCAAGAAGAGCAGGGGTTCGCCAGGAAATTAGCATGTGTGGGGGGAGGAGAGAGGCGAGAAAAAGCGCTAAGAGTGAGCGGTGAGGCGTGGCCTAAGCAGGGGACTGAAGGAAGAGCTGGAAGTCTGGCCTCCATCCTGCAGGCAGTAGGGGCTGGGGTGGGGGGTGTCTCAGCAGGAGCGGGCACAGTCTCAGGTATTTTTCTGCATGACGTCCCCGGTGTGAGAGCTCCAGGCCTGAGGTGCAAGTTCTCCTCCGCCAGTACCATGTAAGCAGGACTTGTGGGTCCCCCAGGTCTCAGGCCTTCTCACTTCGTGTGTGCTCTTCTCCCCACCCCAAATCCTTCCCCACCAAACCCCTCCCTGGGTTCAACCGTCACCTCCTCCGGGAAGCCTTCCCCGACCCTCCTCACGCCCCGCCCCCCACGCGGTCAGGCTCTTCCTCCCCTCCGTAGGCCATTGTAAGTGCCATTCTTTCCCTCCCGTCACATGGCAGAAGGCGCGTGCTGACCGCTCAGCCTCTCGCACCAGGCCGTGAACTCTGGGAAGGCAGGGGCTGCATCCTGTCCATCACGTATCGCTCCGTTTGTCACCCTGGCTGCTCGGTCAGTGGCTGCTGAATGAATGTGTGGCCTCCATGCTCACCCGTAACTAAAACACAGTAACTTTGCTCGGAATGGACGCCTCTGTCCCAGCCGACTCAGCTCTCTCTGCCCTGGATGCACGCAGCACCCCAGGGAGAGGAGAGATACCAGAAAGTATTTTACAAACCTATTTAGGTTCTCAGAAGCACCATGAGATTTGCACGTTGGTAGACCTTTCTCGATGAGCTGCTGTGGTCACATGGAGGCCGGGCGCCCGCTGTGCAGGGGCGCACAGACGGACACCTGCAGGAACGGAGGCTGGGACAGACGTCCTCTCAGAAGCTTCCAGTCTAAGGCTCTGGTCCTGTGAGGTCAGAGGTGTCGGAAGCGGGAAGCCGCACCCTAGGCCTGGGGTAGCTCACAGTCAGGGACCCCCCAGTCTCGCTGCAGCCACAGCGGCTGAGGCGGGAGGCTGGTGTGGCTTTTCCTGTGCCTGGTGTCTGGGTCATTATCCCATGCTTCCCCCTGCTTCTTTAGCTCTCATCACAGGGACCACGTGGCCTATGTAATAAAGTCCGCAGAGTGCGGTGGGAGAGCAGGAAGTACATAAAAAGCCAGGGACCATTAGGGGTGAGAGGGAAGTGGGGCCCTGACAGCCATAACCGTGCGTATCCAGCCAGCGACCACACTAATAACAGGTCCGACAGCCTAACCAGGCCTGACAGGGCCACCGACTGCCACCGCAGGAGCAGCTGCTTCGCTGCCCGGGGAGGATGTGCTGCAGCACAGGGTCACCCATAAACTCACTCACTCCTTCATCCATTCATGCGGCGAATGTTTACTAAGACACCATCAAATGCTGGGCTCTGTCCTTGGGGCCGGAAACATAATGGTGAACAAGACAGCTTCTTTACTGTCAGCAGAGAGATATAAAGAAAGGGACAAGGACATCACACCAACGTTTACTAGTACCTACGGAACGTCTCTTAGGGGCCAGGCGCCGAGCACACTGATTTCACGTGTAATCCGAGAGGCAGGTGCTACTCTCCATCTTCCCGTGATTGAGCAGCTGGCCTGAGGCCTCCCGTGCTGAGGCCTCGTGTAAATAAGATGCCTCTGGAGAGACTGGCGCTAGGGAGACTCAACCACCCTTGACTGATCTTGAACCTTCTCAGAGCTGCCCGAGAGGTCCCCACGATGGGGTGGCTGGACCGAGAAGGCGGTACCCGAGTCCGGTCAAGAGCAGAAATGCGTGTTACCAGGGAAGTTTCCGTCGTGAAGATGGCTGGAAGCCCAAGGAGGGCCCTGGCCCTTGTTAGCAAGGGGGCAGGTGGGGCAGGGTGTTCCCAGGGCGCGGGGCCTGGCCAACGCTGTTTGGTACGTCTGAGGCCAGGAAGCCTGGACCCTGGGAGACGTGGGTAGCCTCCACCGGGATGGGGGGGACGCCGGGCCATCTGCAAAGCCAGCCAGCTCCCAGTACTCACGAAGCACCTTCCGTGCTAAACCTGCACCCTGACAACTGGGCAGGGGCCAGGGGTGGGACAGAGGCTCACTGGGGCCCGCCGCCTGGCAGGAGCAGCCTCGCGGACCCTGGGCTGGGCAGCGTGGGCAGAGGGGGCCTGGGCTTCCTCCTTCAGCCACAACCAACAGTTCGACTAACTTGCACGCAGCCTCGAAACTGGGAGCAACCCCGACCCAGGACACCACGCACTTTCTGTTTCCCTCCCCGGGCTCTTCCCTCTCTGGATGTGCACGGAACACAAACCCCTTGCTGTTCCAAGGGCAACCACACCGGCCATACAAAGACACTGTTCAACCCTTGTTTTAAAGGGTAAGCGCACTAGGGGCTGATGTTCTGCATCCCTAGGGCACTTGGTGAGCCTGAGAAGAGCTCGTGGGAGGAGGGTCACCCACACTAGAATCATTCACGTTATGCTTTGTACACCATTATGTGTCGCATGTGCTTATGTTTCTCCTTGTCCTGGAAACTACGCTCTGCTTTCTTCAGGATACATTTCAGTTGCTTAAAAAAGTTTTGTTCAGCAAATGAAGTCATTTTATAGCCAGAAACTGAGGGAAATCGAGCAAACTCTTTCACTGCTCACTATAAAGGAGCGGGGGTGGGGGGACCATCTCTTCGTGGGGCAGGTGGCCAGCAGTGTTCAGAGGAAGTTCCAGCTGAGAATCAGGGCCCGTGGGCGCCACTGGTACTAGGATATAGGAGGTTGGTAAGTGGGCCTTCAAAGACCTCAGATCTAGACCCTTCTGCCAAAGCCTGGGTACAGCGTGAATGTGTGAACATACAACCCAGAGCTCGTAACGACCCCCGACATTTGTGGAACTCTTTCGTATCAGCAGCACAATAGACCCGTAAGGCACATGCTATTATTATTCTGCCCATTTTACAGAGGACTTTATTTTACCATTTGCCATGGCATTATATTAATTTATCATTACGTTCGGCATCCTCCAAAGGTCAGCATCTTATATTGTTTTGCACCTACTCTGTGCTTCCAAGTTCTGCGGGTTCAGACCCTGCCTCCTGCCCGTCTCCTCTCTTTTATTTTTGCCCTTTTACTCACCAGGTCGGCTTCTTTCCTCTCCCTTCTCCACCTACCCAGATCCTTCCTGTTTTCCAGCCAACTGACCACCCCGGTGCCCATTGGTCTCTCCCGTATCTGACCTCTGACCTCCCTCTCCCCTGCCCCAGACTTAAGCAGGGTAAATCTTTCTCTGTGAACAGCGGGGCGCTCATGCCCTCCTGGTCACTTTCAAAGAGCCTGGGGACTGTCAGTGGTCAGATAAGGGTCTTTCCAAGGTGAGCTGGAGGGCAAGAGAGGGGAACAGGGGCAGCTGGGCCCCCAGAGGCCACAAGTCTGACACCCCCAGCAGAGGGACAGAGCTTGCCAGGCTCTGGGGTGGAGGTGCTGGGCTGAGCTAATCACCTAAATGGACGCAGGCTGTTGAGAGACAGGCTCTATTCCCTAATAGAATTTGCCCTCAAGTGCAATTTAATTTTCTCTGAGGCGGTCTCCAGCCCCTCTGCTACCCTCCCCCAGGCAGACCCTCATTTCCCCAGCTTCCAAAGGGGAGCAGAGAACCTTCTCTCAGAGACAAGAGGAGAGCGGCCTCCGCTGGGCTCCGTCCAGTCCTCTTCCCTTGGAACAGCTCCTGCCCCACCCCCAGCCGCACCCCTTCCCCAGCTCCTGCCCTAGATGGGGTGCCCTGCTCCCCTTCCAGACACCCTCTGACTTTCCTCCAGAGCTGCCTGGACTCAGCGATTCCCAGCCACCAAATCTTGACCATGAAGGCGTTCTTCCCCTGACCTCTGGTAAGTTCACATGCTTCGAGAATTCTCTTTGTCCTGCTTATCAGAGGCTTAGAGGGCAAACAGTCAGGAGGAGGGGATGGGAGATGTCACCGTGGGAGGGTATGGGCCCAGGTGTACACACGCTGGGTGGAGGGGGCAGAATCAGCTCGGAGCCCTCTGGCGTGGGGCAGAGCCCAGCCCCCGAGCACGCTAGGGGCTAGGGACCGTCCGGGCCCACCAGAGCCTCTCCCGGGGCTGGATTTCCCTCCAGAAGCCAATACTCCCAGATCCCAGACCGAGGTACCCTGAAACCTGCCTCTGGTCATTGGGGATATCAGATGTGGGAACTGGGGCTCTTAGTTGTTCTCTCTTCTTCCCTGCTACTTTCAGGCTGGAAGTGGGGTAGCTTCTGAGCTGCCTTCCATCTTCTCCTCTGAGACCCGCTCTGGCGGTGACAGCGGCTCAGGGAGGTCAGTGCAGGTCCACGCCTGGCCTGTGCCCGAGGTCATGGACTTCCCCCGCCCACCACAACCACCCTCAGCAGGGAGGGGTCAAGCACCACAAAGACAGCCCCAGGGAAGGGGGCAGCAGAAAGGGGTGGGACGCTTACAGTTAGTTGAGTGGCTTTCGGGGAGGGCAGGAAGCCTGAGGGGCACAGGGTGGGCCCTGGACTCGGGTCCCACGGCCGTGCTCTTCATCTGGCCGGCCCTGCGCAGAGGGCGCTAGAATTCCTTCGCCATCAAAGCCTTGAGACGAGCAGAGGGCGGGGCCGAGGATGGAGGATGGATGGGTAGCGGGTCAGGGTCACTGCAGTGGGGAGGTGGTCGTTCTTCAGGCACAGCCACCTGCTCCGATTCTGCTCTTATGCAGCTGAGGTCCCTTCATCAGTGCGTGGGGCCCATTTCTCGTGGGGCTACATCCTGCCCGCTAATTCACCCCAGCAAACACTTATTAGTCCCTTACTTGGTGCCCGAAACTGGGCCGGGTGCTAGCAGGAAAAGGGACTACTGTATGCATGTGTGTACGTGTGTGCTCAGTACATACAAGTCAAAACACCGAAAATAGCGTTGTCTAAAGGAATATCATGCCAGCCACTCGGGTAATTTATTAAAATTTTCTGGTAGCCATGCTAACAGAAGAAAGAAGTGAAATTTAACATAGGTTTTCTTTAAGCCAATATGTCCAAAATATTACCGTTTCGACATGTAATATATGTTTTTAAAATCTTAATGAGGTGTTTTACCTCCTTTGTATTAAGTCTTCATGGTCCAATATGCGATTTACATTTATGGCACATCTCGTTTCTGAGCCACCACATTTTGGTACTCAATAGTCCCCTGTGACTCATGGCTACTGTACTGGACAGTGAAGGCCCAGGGCATTCCCACACGCAGGGTGGCCCGCGGGCCAGCAGCCTTGGTGTCGCCAGGCAACTTGTTAAATATGCAGACTCTTAGGTCCCAGAACTGCTGAATCAGAATCTGTCTTTCAACCAAATGCCCAGGTGATCTAGCACAGTCAGTCTGGGGAGCGCCGTGTGCAAGGGCAGGGGACAGAACCAACGGTCACGGAGCGTTTGCCTTCAGAGCTTTTCATGGTGGATCTCGTAGGGTCCCCCAACAGCCCCTTCTCAGGAGAATGGTCTGAGTGTTACACCCCCCACCATTCGCACAAGCAAACAGAGCCTCAGATTTAACTTCTCACAGCCACAAAACCTGGATGTAGAGAAACCTAAGATTTGTCTTCCACAGAATGCTTCCTCGGTGAGGTCTTGGGGAAACCCTTTGTCCCCGAAAGCTCTCAGTGTTTCTTTCTTGGCCATCAAAAGTGGCCACCGTTACAGGCAAGTGCTATTCCTCTCCCACTATACAACTCGGTAAATGGAGGCTCGGAGTGGGTCCCAGTGCAAAAGGATGATGGGTTTTGTATAGATCAGCCTTGACACCTGCAGCTGTCTTTAAATGGAGCCAGGCTGGACTTTGCCTCCCCGCTCCTCCCCGTTTGCGGTCTCCTCTGAGGAGGCTCCGGGACTGAGCTGCTAGAGAGCGCAGACAGCCCACCTTCCTGCCTTCGGGTTCCTCACCTGTATCGTGGTTGTCAGACCTACCTGGTGAAGCGTGGGGTGAGTGAAGGTAGGTGAAGGCCCTTAACACACGGTAAAGCGCTATGAAAATGCTGGTTACCAGGATCATTCTTGGATTCAGGATGCCTCTGAGCCCTGGAGATGGAAGAGGGGAAATTCGGAAGGGAGGAAGGGTGTCAGCTGGGCAGTCTGGAGTCCAAATTCTTTCTTTAAGTAAACTTGAATATTAAGTTGGCTTTAAAGACACACGAAAACAAAGAGCATAATTACAGATTGTGCGGGCAGAATAGCTTCTGAAGAAAAGATACAGAATCGAGCATCTCGGTGTGACATGGGAAGACTGTTGGGGGAAGCGGCGGAAGGGACAGAGCCGGCTGAGTCCTGCTGGCGATCGCCGTTAGTTAACAACTGCCACAGTGACGTCTGAGTGCCTGCTGTGTGTCGAACACCAGGCTCTGGAGTTTATATGCATTACCTCTAATCCAACAAGCTCCCTATAACGTAGCGGGGTGGTTATCCCATTTTAAAGATGAGAAAAGTGAAGGGGGTAAGATAGGGTAACTTGCCCTAGATGTCGGGGTTTGAGCATGGATGGCCTGACTCATTGCAGTAGAAGGCGTGTTTCAAGGAAACCCTCTCCAAGCCACCACTCAACTGTACCTTCCTGTCCCCTCTGCTTGGTACGAAAGGAGCCTGTTTCCATGATGGAATGGGAGCTTTTCACGAGACAGCTAAAATTTCACCCGAGGCGCAATTTTGGTACCTCTGCCTCAGCTTGTGACCAACCGTGTGTTAAGAGCAGGTCTCCTCCACTCAACAAAAGCCAA
>NW_006432945.1:10165799-10196500 GCF_000325575.1 Pteropus alecto | reverse complement strand
AAAAAAAAAAAAAGGCCCCATAATCATGGGTTTCTCTCTTTACCAATGAACATTTTTAGGCGAGAAGAGCTCCCAAGTTCTAGTTCTAGCCTCCCCTTGAAAACATTCCAGAGAGTTTCTTGTTCCCTGCTTTCCTCCATAAATAGAAAAGAAAAAGGAAAATAAGCAAACTACTAGAGAAGAGAGTGCAATAATGATGCCAGCCAACATTTCTACGGTAAAGCTTCCTGGGTGCTTCTGTTGACCACCTGTGAAGAGAGTCCATACTATCGTTATCCCACTTAGCCAGAGGGAAGGCAGCGCAAGGAACCTGCCACAGGTTACCCCAGTTAGATGTATCCAAGGTGAGATCTGAATGCAGGTACTGTGAGCCCGGAACTCGAACTTTCGCTAACCCATTCTCTGACTCCCTCCAGCACAAGGAGGGTAGATGACCCTGGGGAAATTTGCTGGGACTGTTTCGTAGGAACACTGGGAGCCCTGGAGCAAAGTAAGCTATGGACTGGCTGCGCTTGGCAGTCCACCTCATTGTCTTCCAGGGCCTAGGAAGGAGCTGGCATACAACAGATGCTCAATGAATGCATGAATTAAGGAATGCTCTAAGGCACTCTAGGTTTTTGATGGGAAATAGAGAGAATAAACTCTGAGATTAGAAGAAGACAAATTCCCTGATCATCCCCAATTCCCATGCATACCAGCCATGGGGTATGAAGGCTGCACAGGTGGATCGCAGAGGACTCAGCCTTGCTAGGTAACATACTCTGCGTGGACCCACCACCTGGTTATGCTTGGGAACCTCCAAATAATAGTTATTGGATGATGCTGGAGGTGCAGGCAAAGATAGAGCCAGACTACCTGAGACCATATCCTGGCTCTACCTGTGCATTCTTGGGCACATTGCTTGACCTCTCTGTGCCTCTGTTTTCTCATCTGTACAATGGGGATAATAATAGTACCTGCCTCAAAGAATTTGTGAGAATTAAATGAGTTAATACGTATGGAGTGCTTAGAGCAGTGCTGACGATATAAGTGTCAGCTATTGTCACTTTTCTTTCTTCCTCTGAGGATCTCAGTGCCTTTTCTTATTCTGTTTCTCAGCCACTTACTGACTCGATCTTTTCTTGAGAGTTAGATGCCCAGGTACAGGACCATCTCTTTTCCGTGTCCCTAAAATTCCCGTGTCAAGGACACAGGGCGGTTTTAAGATGAGCAACAACTGCCTTCTGATCCGCATCGTAGCGGGGAGGGGGCCCTGGAAGGTTCTGGGAAGAGAAGGAGACAAATGACGAAGTGGTGGGCTCACGAAAGGGGCCTCTGACAAATGACTGGAAGCACTGGGTGGACAGATGGAGAAGAGCAAAGGCCCCTGTCCTTTTATTGGAGAACTCCTTGTGGCTCCCTGAACAAGACAGTGGCTCCCCAGGGGCTGTGCTGAGGGTTGGTCTCCCCGGCTCTCTCTGCTGGGATGAGTAATATGGACCGGGGCAGAGGGTCTATATCAATCTAGCCCAGCAGAAAAATGAATGAAAATTGAATTCCCCAAGGAGAATCGGGGAGCTGTTATCCAGACAGAGATAAATCAAAGGATGCCACAGAGACGGGGGAGCAGGTTTCCAACAGCAGGAGAATAATTAAGGAAACAGTTTCAAAATGCAAATGATAAGAGAGGATTTGAGAGGAAGGAGGACAAGGAGGAGATGATTGGAGGTGGGTGGTGGCGAGAGAGAGACTAGGGTTCAGGATTCCTGGCATCTGAGGGTGAACTCGCCCACTCTGTGAAGCTCCTAAAACGTAAGGGTTGGAAGACACGTGAGTCCGATGTGTGGGGCAGAAAGAGCACCAGATAGGGAGTCAAAGGCTGGATTTAATCTCCAATTGGCTCTGCGACTTATTAGCAATGTGACCTTAGGCAAACCACTTAACCTTTCTGTTTCCCCATAATCATTCCCAAGCTCAGGCATGATTATGAAGATCAAATGACATAAAATATGTGGAGGAACTTTGAAAAATGCAAAGTGCTAGACAAATGCAAGCTATCATCATTTTCCTAAATTGAGTTTCTGGAGATTCTTCCCTCAGAATGGGATCCACTGACATGTTGAGTTCGGTTTCCAGAAAAGTAATGTGTAAACGTCCAGAAAATACTGAATACTCATCGACTAGGGACCGACGGCCCTGACAGAACTTAGACCTGGGGAAAGCCACATCGCCACTGGCCCGTCCTCTGGTGCCCACCCTCCAAACAAGTCATAGTCAAAAGGCACAGGTGTGCGGGCAGTTCTGAGGACTGTTGCTCCTGGGAGGTCACCCGCCAGCCCTGGGCAGCCTCCAGTGAGAAAAGGCTGCTGAGTCAGCTCAGAGCTTTAAGTCCAAACAAATCTCCCCATCACCCCAATGGGCTACCTGCAGGATTCAGCCATCCCCCCATTCTCAATCTGGGGCTAGAAACTAGCTTAGCTTCCGTTAGCCTCGGTTTTCTCATCCACTAAGAAAGTATAATAATACCACTTCCTGAATTGTTGAGGAACAGGTAGAATTATGCAGATAGAAGCACTTACCTTGGGGCCTGGCACAGTTTTAAACTTCCTATAAATGTTGGTTGTTTTTAGTACCACCAGATACTATTATATTGTTGTTGTTGTTGTTGTTGTTGTTGTTATCAGCAGCAGTAGTCACTAAACGATATATTTAAGGGGTTTCATCATTAGGTGGGAAAGCTGAGGCCCCAGGAGGGAAGTGAAATGTTTTGGCAGATGTAGCTGTTAGTGGAAGAGCTTGAGAATGGGACCCAGCTCATACCAGGAGACCAGTGTTTCTAGAAAAGTCTTGGGATGTGCAAAGGACATCTGCTGGCTGAGCCGCCTCCCACAAGTTTTAGAACTGAGGGTTAGTGGCCCTCCCAGGGCTTCTGCTGTCAGGTAGAAGTGAAAATACTTCCGTCCGCTGCATTAGCACTGGGCACAGGAGAGTCCCCCCACAGCAATGCTTCCCCTCACCCAGTGGCAGCCTTGTGACATGCAAGGCGGAGAGCGCAGGACCTGGGCAGGTTCATACCAAGGGAGCAGGAGCTGCAGAGAGAATTCTTAAAATATAATTTTAAATTATAAAAGTAATTACCATATATGCTTCTACATTTCATAAATATTTTATGTTTTAATAATATTACTGAAAAAATATAACCACTTTACAGAAAATCTGGAAAAGAAATAAAAAGAAAAAAATTCCATAATACATCTCCCCAATATACTTTTCCCCTTAACGTACTTTTGAATAGCATTTTGATATCTTCCAGTATTTCCCCCAATGTTATTGAAAACAATTTTTTAAATTAAGTTTATTGGGGTAACATTGGTTAATACAATCATATTAGGTGTACATTATAATTTGACATCTGTATATTCTATTGTGTGTTTACCACCCAAAGTCCAGTTTCCTTCAGTTACCATATATTTGATCTCCTTTACCCACTTCATCCTCCCCCTACCCCCTATATTTGACCCCCTTTAACCCTCTATCTCCCCCGTTCTCTCCCACCCCCTACCCTCTGGTAACCACTTGTCTATAGTCCATGTCCATGAGTCTCTGAAAACAATTTTTATTAGTTCTTTTCTGCTCTGTAAGATATTGTGCTCATTGAGAAAATTGTAAAAAGCAAACATAAGAAAATAAAAATGTCCATAGATTACTTCTTTTATGTTTTACCTTATTTTTCCTATCTATGCTTATTTTAAAAAATTATCTTAAGGTTCATACTTACTGCTTCATATTCTCTTTATTCTCCCTTCCTAATAAATCTCACTTTTCTACATTATTAAACATCCCTCTGTTGTATTTTTAAATGACTATAGAACATCCTATTTTATTTATTCGAATTTATTTAATAATCCCCTATTGTTGGATATGTAGGTTATTCTCTTTTAAAATGTTATAAACATCTTTGCAACTATATCCTTGTTTATTACTATATCCTTGATATTCTTGATTATTTTCTGTAGAAAATTTCTGTACGGAGTGGTTCAAATTTTTAGGCTCTAAAACACATTGCCAAAATGCCCTCAGAGAACATTGTTCCTTTTTGCATTCCTACCAGGAAATTGTTTTCTAATTTCCTCACACCCTAGCCAACAATGGATATTATCACTGCTTTTATCTTTGACTAACATTTTTACATACTTATAATCATACAATATTGCATCCAGCTTTTTTTTTTAAATTTAGTATTTCACCAGCATTCTCATGTTGCTAGATTTCATAGTTAGTTTCAATTATTACATAACATATTATGAAGCAAATTTAACATACTTCACTAAACCAGTTTTCTTTTGTTGGGTATTTAGGTTATTTTTCTGCAAAACCTAATGCTATAACAGCATCTTCATGAATGAAACTTTATTCAAATTTTATTATTTCCGTGGAATAGACACTCCAAAGTGGAATTACATGAGCTAAAGGGTATGAAAATTTGATGGATTTAACACATATTGGTCAGTTGCTTTCCAAACGGACTTCAGAGTTTATAACACACCAACGATATTTGTGAGAGTACCCATTTCCAAGCACTTTCACCAGCCTTGAATTCTACAATCCACGCCCCAAGTCGGTCGTTTAAAAGGCAAAAAGAGGTATGTACTGCGATGTTTTGTTTTGTGTGTCTTTGATTGCTGACAGCTTGGCATTTCCTCGTGTTTGTTTACTAGTTATATTTTTTGTAGAAAACATTTTGGTAAACACCGAAAATGTCACCGTGTTCTGTGCTTTTTTTTCTTGTGCACTGGAGTCACCTCGAAAGTAAACAGGGAAGAGACGATGCCAATCTAGTGCCAGTGCACATAGAAGTCATTGTGACTTCATCGTAGACAAATTCTAAGCGCAGGCGGGCACGCCATTTACCCCCACCCTCATGCTCGTCCCTCCCCAATCCGGGGGTCCTATCTTTGGGGACAACGCCAGGAGAAAAAGCAGTGGACACGCCAGAAGGCTAGAGAGGGCACACGATTCCCCCTCTCACCCAAGCTGGACCCCACTAGGCGGGGAGATCACGTCTGTCTGCATCTCTAACAAAACTTAGAAGTGGGGTATCTGAGGGCTGGGATCCAGAGAGCCGCTGGGTCCTGTGGCAGGAGGCTTGGGTTTCCCGCGCCTGCAGTCAGGCGACGTCGAATATCTGTCTGATTGAGCATCCGAGAACCTCCGCAGAGACTTATCCCAGCAGGGGGCCTTCTGTTTTATTTCCTCCAGGAACTTGCGTTGAGAATTTAAGTATTTATGTGTGTCTTGCAATTACGTGAAGCAACACGTATGCCCCTTCGCTGGTTAGCCCCGGTGTCCGCTTGCACGCTGCTGCCCTCCACGCACGAGGTCGAAAATCGTTCAAAGAGCCCGCGGTTGCAGCAGGCGAGGCAGAGCGGTCCCTGGGGATCCAGGGCAGGACCCAGCTGAGCGGACCTGGGCAGAGCAGCCTGCGAGGCCCAGCAGCCAAAAGACGCAGGGTCCGGACGGGGTGAGGAAGGAGGATAGAGCGGACCCCCGCAGCAGGCCCGAGCGTTCGGGGGCGCGCATGAGGGCCCGCGCCCCGCCGGCTCCGCGCACAGTCCCTGGCCGCCTCACCCGGCCCGCCGCCGCCCGCTGCGTGATTCGCGCGTTCGGAGCCGAGGACCGGCTGTCCCTGGCCCGGCCTCAGCCGGACGCGGGGGAGAGAGAGCAAGGGCCTGGGAGCGCGGCGCGAAAGGACTTGGCCAGAGAAGAAGAGGAGGATGGAATCGTCTGGTTACGGAGCGCGCTCGGTCCGGCGGAGAGAAGCCCGGGACCGAGAGCGCGCGAGGGGACGACAGAGCCCCGCACCCCCGGCCTCCGGGGGCGTCTGCCCCGCCCTTCCCTGCTCCTTGCTCCGAATAGACAGGCGGGGAGGACGCGAGCCGCGGGCCGGGGCCAGAACCCTCCGAGGACCCTCGGAACGAACCCTGGGCGCAGCGGTCTGGGACCACCTGCTGCAGCGTCCAGCCGCCGCAGCATTTATACCAGGGGCTCCGGCCGCACCGCGGAGAGCTGGGGTGGGGGGACTACCCGCGAGGCCCCACCCCCTGCATGCGGCCCCGCCCCCCCGCACACCCTGCGCACTTGGGGCTCCAGGACCCCTACTCCAGCCGGGGTTCGCCGCCCGCTGCTGGGTAGGGGGATTGGCTGAAGGGCGGGCCTCCCTGCGGGAAGCGACGTCACGGCCGTTCCTGCAGTGTGAATGAATCAAAATGCCTGGGTGACCGCGGCCTCCCGGGCGTCCGGCGCGCGAAGGGTGGAGGGGGAGGGGGAGAGAAGCGGGCGGGGTAGGGAGGAGGGGAAAAAAGCCAGGGCTGCAGCAACAGCGTCTCAACCCGGGATGTGCACCAACCCGGGAGAGCGAGATCAAAGGGATTTGAAACAGGCTGAGGACTGGCGGGGGGAGGGGGCCAGCCAGCCTGTGGAATCCTCCCCGAGAGGCGGAGGGTCCAGCTTCCACCGTGACTTCGGCGGCCTGGTTGGGTTTCTTATTATTATTTTCAAATTTCTGAATCCAGCTTGAGCGAGCGAGCGAGCGAGCGAGATCTCCGTAGACTGCGACTCGCTGGCTCTCGCTCCAGGATGATGCAGAACGCAGCTGTCCCCGCGGAGGGGGCTGCCAAGGGGCTCCCGGAGATGCTTGGTGTGCCGATGCAACGTAAGACACCCCCCTTTCTCGCTGATTTAATTTGATAACAAGACAGCCAGCATCCTTGGCCGGTGCGGGGCGGGCCGGACGCTGCGCGCAGGCTGGACCGGAGGGACCGGGCGGGGCGAGGGGCCAGCGGCCGGGGCGCAGAGGCGGTCACAGGGCAGGGGCACCAGCCAGAGTCCGTTTAAAGGGCTTGGCTCTTGGCTTTTGGGACCGAAGGTGAAAGCCTTCCAGATCACGCTGGAGGCGAGGCGAGAATACCGAACCCAGCATCTCCGGCCCGTGGCTTTTCCAGGACCGTTGGGAAGAGTGCTGTTTGGGAATACCGGGGAAACGAGCTGCAGGCCAGGCCTGAGGGCCGGGGTGGTCTCCCCAAATCATCCTCCCCCTACCCAGGGGCTACAGTCAAAGCTCCCAGTACGGCTAGAGCAACTTCCCCCTGGCTGGCGGGAAGTTGGAGAGCGCGTCCCCCGCCCCCCGGGGCTGGCAGCGCGGAAGCCCAGGCCACACGCTCTGTCCCCGTGCACGGGGCGCGCGCGCTTGGTGCGTCCCTGGACGCTGCTGCCGGCCGCCTGCGCCGCCGGGGACTGCCTGCTCCTAGTGGGGGAATTCCACTCTCCATATTCCAGTTAGCCGAGAAATGCGGGGGAGGCAGGAGCGACGGGACGAAGTTGTGAACTGGGGGTACAGTCTTTGCGCACCTGAGGGCAGGCTCTTTCGGACTCGGAAGGGGAGAGATCGTGGTGTGTAGGTGCTTTGCTCGCCCTCCCGCTTTCTTTCCCATGCCCGAAATAAGCGGGGGGGTGGGGGTGGGATGTGGAGGGATGTTTATCTCAGGTCTCTGTGGGTGTCTAGGTGTGCGCGCGCAGAGATTTTCTCGGAGGGAATCTGTCTCTGTCCCCCAACTCCCGAACCGAGAGTCTGCGGTGGGGAATCTGTGCTGAAGCCAAAGCAGGTCCTGGAGCTCCGCGCGTGCGGTGGGCGCAAGCGTGCGTCCTGCAGCTCGGGCTGGCGGGCTCTGCGGACCCGGCTCCGGGCGGTAGATAAACGAAGGGTTTCCAGCCTCTGCTTGCCAAGGGGCTGTGCTTCCGCCGAGACTTATTCGGTGGAGCGGTAAATCCTCGAGCTGTATTTTAAGTAAGGACCGATTGATTCATCCAAGGGTGCTACCTACCTACGAACCAGGGCGCACCAGCGCGCCCTCCTGCGCCCAGGGTCTCCATGGCAGGGCTTCCGTCCTGGCCAAACCTCAAAGGGCAGGCTGATGAGCGTGTGTTCCGTGAAGTTTTTGAGAAGGGACTGGAAGAAGATCGTTTCGCCCCAAACAATTTAGATTGTCCTTTGACTATATCCTACAGTTATCCGTTGTGCCTCATTCTGTAAACTGTTGACAAACAGTTCCACCTCTGCGCCAGTGTCTTGGGGGAGTTTACTGCCGACTAAGGTGTATTCGTAGAAGGTGTTGGGGTTCATTGCCCCCACTCCCTGCCCCCACAGGCAGGGAGGGAGTGGGTTCTCAGTCCTTGCACAAACACAGACCCTAAGGTGCTCCAAGTCCTTAAGCTGATTATAAGTCCTTAAGCTCCGCAGTGAGGGGAGTGTGTGGGTGTGACTCCTGTCCTTGTTACCCAGGACATCTGTGCTCTCATAGTTGTGGTCCATAGGTGGCCTGTCAGGACGGCAATGAAGGACGTGGGCTATGCTCTAACAGCCTTTCTCAGATGGGGTGCGAGACACCTCTCCCAGATGGTCTCCCTTTTTTGTTTTTCTTACTCAGAGACAACTTCGAGTTCTACATCAGGAACTCAGTTTCCTAAAATGCCTAGAATTCACCTTCAGAGCTACGGTGGGCCAGGGCACAGAGCCTGGGTTGGAACTGTGGAAAACTTCATGAGGTAGAGAGGGGGACTCTCCTGTGGGGGGTGGGGGTAGGCAATGCCCAGCCAGGAGGGGGCGATCTGTCCTCCCTTTGTCTTGCCCTGGTTCTGTGGCTTGGGTTGGAGGAGCCACCTGCCAAAACTGAGGGGCTCAATCCCTGAAGACTTGGAGATGCAGCTTTTTTTTTTTTTTTCTTTTGGGATGTGTATGGATTGTACCCGACCCCGTGCAGCAGATCTAGCTGCTGGCTATTGAGCTGTTGGTGCTGGGACTGGGCATAGGTAGGACGGGGTCCCCTCACACACATACACAACCATCCTCTTCCCTGGAACGTGGGGCCCAGTGGCCTGAGAACTGCACGTGGAGGTGGAAGGTGACACATTCTTGTGTTTCGGGAGGAAAAAGGATAATCCCAGGCCTGTGGGAATTTAAAACTGAGGGTGGAGGAGACCACAGAAAGGCTCTCCAGCAGGGACCCCCCAACCGACCCCACAGCTGGAAGGTTTGGGTTGCACCCCTGTCCCCACCCTCACACATGCACATGTTCCCCTTCTTCACCCTGAGCCACCACAAATGGAGCACCTGAGACACACACGCCTAGGGATCCCCACCCTGGGGGCCTCCGGCGCTCTGGGCGCCAGAATATTCTTTTGCTTATTTGGGGATGGGTGAGGTACATGCCCTTTAGGGAATCGTTGCCAAGAAATATAATTAATAATTTCTTTCTCCTGGAGGTCCTCTTCCTTACACTGTGTCCCCCGCCTCTGCTCCCTCCTGGGTGGATTCATCGTTGGTCCGTTGCCTTCCTCCTACTTCCCCTCGCAGAGGTGGCCCGGTTGCTTTGACAGCCACGGGGAGGCCCCCTTAGGCACGCAAATGGCTGGGGCTTCTGGGGACAAGCTCGGTGGTCTTCATCAGTTTGAGGGCGGTCTGCCCGGGCCAAGGAGCTCGGAAAGAATGGGGCGGGAGCCATCGGGAGCAGCCTGGAGTGGGCAAGTAGAGCCCCAGCCCTCCAGATCCCGCCGGTCGGCTGGACAGCCCCTCCTGCCTCAGGTCAGGGCGTCCTAAGGGACTCAGAACCCTGGCTCCCTGCTCTGGGTGGCGGGAGCGCTCCGTTCGCAGCAGGCAGCACCCTCAGGTCCTGTCCAGCACGAACCGAGGGTTCGGTGTTTTTTTTTTTATAGCCGCGTGGATAGGTTCGCAAAGGGACCTCGTCCTAAACTGCGGGTCTCGGCTACGTGGTTCAGGATTTAGGGGCGCGGGTCCCTCTCGTCCCTGGCACACCCTGCGTCTATCCCGTCGTCCCCTCTGCCTCCCTCGGGACGGTAGAAGCACCAAGGTCCACCTCACCGGGCCGGACCCGGGCAGCGTCGGGTGCGGCGAGCGCCTCCCGCGCGTTTCCGAACCTCTCTCTTCCCGAATTCAACAGTCTCTCCAGCATCTGCTGGCCCCTCTTGCCAGTCAAGACACTGGAACAGCGCGGGACATGTACGGAGGTGGGTGGGCGTTCTGTCCGTCCCTTGCGCACTTAGTTTCCCGCGCACCGAGGGGAAGGACAGCGGACAGCTGCGGCCGGGATGGCCGGCTGGAGAGCGGGCCAACGCGGACGGGAGGGACGGTCCAGGCTGGGGGCGGTACATAGGAAGCGGGGCCCGGGGCCTTTCCTGTCCCTACCTTGTCTCTGAAACATCAACCTTTTGCAGCTCTTGCGAACCCCGAAACTGTGGGGAAAGGGTACCTGATTTTGTATTTGCTAGGAGCTGGGCGAAGGACGTCTCTGGGCCTCCCCACGACCCTACCTTGGACTCCTGCCGTGTGTACATCCCACACCTCGTCCCGAACGTTAGCATCCTCTTGCAGGCCATTTCCAAAGGGGCGAAACGGCCTCATTTCCCGGCCAGAAGTTCTCTCAAACTCCGGAGACGCGCTCTTCTTTCCATTTCTCGTGGTGCCGAGGGGGTAGGGGTGGGGGACAGGAAAAATGATCTATTTAGATATTCTATAAGATTCCGATACAGAAATTCCAACGGCAGCCGCCGGCGGATTCGGGCCTCGCGGGTTACGGATTCGGATTCTCTCACCGCGAGGGGCTCGCGCCAGAGCTGCCACCACCCAGAGGGGATTCAGGGAAACCCGGTGACCGCGGCGGCGCTTCGCTTGGGGCGTCGGAAGGCCAAGGGACTGGAGGGGCGGGCAGGATCCGGCCTCCTGGGCTCCTCTCTGTCTGGATCAGAGAAGCCGCATTAACGATTTCACCCGGACCAGAAGCGGGCAGGTGGGGCGGGTGAGGGGCGAAGGTCTGCACCTGAGCGGCCCACAGTGTCCAGGGAAGACGCAAAGCCGGGGCTGAGAAGAGGAAACAGCACCTAACTCAAGGTGCTCCTCGCTTAGCCACGGTCCGGGCCCGCGGAAAACCAGAGCCAGGCGGGCGGAGCGGGAGCGGCGTCCTCGGGCCTGGGAGCACGACCTGTGTGACCTCGCGGCGACCGGGGCAGCGTACCTCCGCGCCGCGGGCAAGCGCCGGCCACCCGGGCCGGGGACTGACCCTGAATTCCTTCTCCCAGCGTTTGTTACACACCTGCGCGCGGCGCCCTGTACCCCATCGCCCTGGCCACGCGTGACCTGGGCTTCGGAGAGCTCGCCAGGGGAGGCAGATGCGGACAGGGTGCCCTTCGGGGGGAGTCGGCTTTGCGGGCACCGGGTCTCGCAGCCCGGAGTCGAGGTCGCAGCTACGAAGGGGGCACGAGCGGGAACCGCCGCTGGGACCACCGCACGCCGCGGTCGGCACCCCCGCGCCCCGGCCCTTTCCCTCTCTCCACCTCGCCCGTTCCTTTTCCGGGCTTATTCTCCTGGGTGGCCAAGACTGGGACGCGTGTCCTACAGCTTTGGAGCGGTGGCAGATACTTTTTCTTTCCGTGGGGAGAGGCGCGGCGGGGGGGAGCGCGGGAGAGAGGGCAGGCCGGGCTGAAACCATACCCATGTCGCACTAAACATTTGAGAAGAGAAAACTAAACCCCAGCGCCGGCGCCATGCTCCTTCCCGTGACTTTTTAACCCCTGTGGAAAGCGCCTCTCCCGCACGGATCCTGGTTCGCACGACCCGCGCGCTCTCTTGCCCGCGTTCGAGCCTCGGCTTCCCGCCCCGCTCCCCACGCTCAGCGGACCTTGAAGAGCGCGGTGCGGGCTCGGGAGGGACGAGGTCTCGACCTGGGCAGCCGATGATGTAAATTAAATTCGACCTGGACCGGGTGTCGGTGACACTGCGCACCCGGGGAAGGCGAAATGGCGCGCGCCGCCGTTTGTCCTCACGGTGCAGAGGCAGCCGGGACTGGCCTGGGACCCAGCGCCCGCTTCACTCCGGGGCTCAGAGGTCGGCTTCCTCTAGAATAGGACTTTTGAAATTATTATTACTCTTATTTATTTATTTATTTTTTTTAGTAGTAAGGGCGAATGTCTTTTAAAGGGATCTGCAGGGTGAAACCAATCAGGAAGGAGAGGAATTACGAGCGAAGCCCGCGCAGGATAAAACCGTGAGCCGCAGGAAATTGGAGGGAGGACCAAGGCTAGGTGGACCCGCCCGAGCGGGGTTAAGGCAAGAATGTGGCCTGAATGCTCTGGGGATTAGAGAGCAGCGTGAGTCCTCGAGACGTCTTGAAGGCCGCCTCCACGACTGCAAATTCCAGGGTCGACTTGTTAAAAACCGAGCTCTCCTGGAGGTGAGGTGGGGTTGGAGGGAGGCGGGGAACCGGCAAAGCAATTTCTTTCCGTGGAGTAGACAAAACACGGCCCGCAAGGTTGTCTTGTGTTTTGAATAGTGACCTGATGACCCCGCTGACCAGGTGTAGACAGCCTCGAGTACTAAATATTTCTATTGTCCCGACTTCCCGTTTGCCTCGGATGTTAGTGCCCCCTTCCCTCGGCTACAGTCAATTAGTGATTACTTAGCACCGCATTAGCAGATGGAACCCAAAGACGCACCGGTCCTGGGAAGGCCACAGCGGAGCCAGGGGCGGCAGAGTCGCACCTGCAGTTCTCCAGGGATTGAAAATTAGTTAACAGGGACTAACCTTTCTTTCTGTCACATTGTTCAGAAAGCTCCCTTGAGCCTCTTGTTTTAGTCAGGAATGGTGGATATTTGGCCTGGAAACTAGTCTCCTCCAAATTGAAGACTTGTGAATTGGGGGGAGGCTGAGGGAGTTGGATGGAGGACCTGTGTCATTTCTTTTAATTAAGGAAATTTATCAGAGTTAGCGCTGGGGAACTTTGGAATGCATAGAGGCTTGGAACCAGTTTAGCTGATGAGAGGAGGCAGGGGTAATCTTCCCCACTTGGGAACCCTGGCTGCAGGCAGTCTACTCTATCCATGGCTGGGGGTAGGATTTACTTGCATAATGATTTTCTGCCTTTTCTCCCTCCCTGGAATGAGTATGAACAATGCCATAACACAGATGTGAGCACACGGGGTCTACTGCTTTTAGTAAAATCCCATCCTGGCTTGAATGTCTGTCTGCTTTTTCTTTTTCCTTTCTCTCCCCTCCCCTCCTCCCTTTGAGAGATCTTCGTAGGGAAGAACTTGGGTTTGAGCATGAATTCATTGCAAAGGGGTTTTGTTGGGTGTTTAGCACCCAGCAGACTGAAGGATGAATGAGGTCCATCGCTCACTCTCTTTCTAAGAGGCCTGGGAGGGAAGGGCAGTTTCTGGGTTCAGGACAGAAGCACCCTGGAGCTGGGCTATTGTTTGTTGTAGGAAGAAATCAACTAAAAAAATTTTATAGAAGCCCTTATCAAAATGGAGCACAAATCAACCATTTTGAGGCACTGCTGTTGGGGGTAAATGGAAAGGTTGGGTTTAATTGGCAAAATTGAAATTGATTCACCCTTGGAAAATGTACTTTGGGTTAACTGTATTAGCGGCAGACTGGAACATTGTCTTGGGAGGCAAGTCCTAATTCCTGTTGTTATTTTGGTGGATTTCTCTTTTTAGTTCGCCCCACTCCCTTCTCTTGGTCAGTCTCAACCTAGTCACAGATGTTTAACTACGATATCTCACCCCCAAATGCCTTTAAAGTATAATTTGCTTTAATTATAATGTTATGAAGTGAAAGGATTGGTTTTGGGAATAGCTTAATAGAGGCAAAACTTGCAGCCAAATTAATTGAAAGTTTCTTCCTATGAGAGGGAGTTTGCCAAACATATGGAATATTGCTACAGAATGAGACATCAGAAAAATACATTGTGGAGATTTAGCAATGATTAAATGTGTCGATGGAGTGGCAACAGGGACGTGTCTGCGACATTTCCATAGACCGTCATGGATTTGTTTGATGCGATTTTCTGTTTTATTTGCAATTACTGAGCATATTCGATATCCTACTGAAGATTACGAATTCTGTGTCAATATGTAATCTAGAGGATAATCCTACACCTGCCAATCACATTTACATTGTGTATTTTATTTACTACAATATTCCTTCTATTAAAATGTTATCCAAATTCAACCTTAAAATGGTAACATTAAACCTGTTTTCAAGATACTTTTGAATTTGATCTTTTATTGAAGAGGTTACTATTTTTGAGCTGTTTAAGCAGAAAAAGAACAAAAGAGATCTTCAAAGGGACCCCGAACCACAAAATGAACCCAATAAGACCTGTGGTGAGAAGGATTCTGGAAAAGACGATGCTAGGAGTGGTCATTTCTGATGCAAGAAGAATTTTCTGACTTTTTTTTCCTGGTTGTTAATCATTTGTCAAGACAAAACTAGAAAAAACTAGAAATTAGATAAGATGTGTATAGATTGATATATTTTAAAGTATAAAGTGAATACAATTATAATAGAGAATATGATTTACCTTAAATGTAATGCTAGGGTTTTTTTTGTTTTTTGTTTTTTAAAAAGACTTTTCCCAATATTTTTGTGGCTGGCTAAGATTTCTATATTTTAATGATGTTATAGCGATCACAAAAATCCCACAACATTCAATGCACCTTTTCTCCTTAAGATTTAAAGAATTAATATTGGAATTTTGTGCTTTAGCCGTGTTGTTTATGAGATTATTCTTACTAGGTCACAACAATCTCATAAAAGGAAATTTATAAAACATTTTGGAAAATTATGTTATGGTCTCTTCAAGATACATTGGTTTAGAATAAAGGAAACTATTAAAAAGGAAGCTATAAATTGTTCAAGAAAAATGCATTGTCTTTAACAGGAGAATGGCAAATAAAGAGTCAGGAAAGAACAAAACAGACACATTTAGTCATGATTTGTCATGTGAAACTGCATCCTCCGTGTCAGGTTTACCCCGTATGTAGACTGCGTAGGCGAGTTAGTCCTGGGTTACAATTATCAGGTGATTTAAAAGGGGAGTTGTGACCAGACGACAAGATTTTATTGTCAGTGGTGATGGTGGTGATTTTGAATTGGAAAGTTTTATTTTTGAAATATATACCCAGTAGTAGAACTCTCAATTAATTGAATTTTAATTTAACTATAGCTCTGTTATAATTCTTAGGTTTGGATATTCCAGAACTTAGGTATGAGTTGAGGCAGGCAAGGTGCCATACTTGGTATGTCTTGTGGTGTTACGTTGATACACCTTAGAATTATTATTCTCAGACTAAATCTATAAGCCCCCATTGAAAGTATTTCCCCAGCCTACCTTTTTAAAATCATCATCTTCGTACTCAAGGAAACTTAGGTAAGGGAACAGTGATGTCTGCCATTGACTGCTATTTTTTTCTCCCTTATAATTGGGGAAGGAATGGAGAATTCCAAGAAAAACATTTGCAAAATATTTCAATTGTATACGTGTTTCCTTAAAGCCCATTTAGCTTCTCCTTTCGGTTTGTAGTCAGTAAAGAAACTTAACAAATACATAAAATTATATATTTTTGGAAATATACATCATCCAAATGTTTTTAAGACAAGAGTTCAAAAAACTAAATGTTTTTAAGACAAGAGTTCAAAAAACTACTTACTCCTGGAGTGAAGTCACCAGGAAAAGGATCTGGGGTGAAAGCCACCAGGATTTGGGGAGCACTGTTGGGAGCCTTGGCTTCTGTCAGCCCCAGAACCTGTCTCCCCAAAAAGAAGATTCTAGCCCCAGTTTGGCCCCCAACTGTGTACCTATAGGGAAGCCCTTTTCAATGTAGAGGTTGGCTTTTCACAGGGTCTCTGAGAAGAGTAAATGAGCTTGAAGATTTGCAAGTACTTGACAAAGAAAGTTTAGAGTGCTGGCAGACTTAAAGACCAGGGTCCCCATTTGCATTCTGCAGCTGGAGCCGCCCTAAGCCCCTAAGCGGGCTGGAGTTCTCCTGGGTGTCCCAGGAGGATGGGCGAGCTGAGTGAGTATTGTGGTAGGGCTGCGAACAGGAAGCATCTCTCATGGACCCCGGCTCCCTGTCCTGAAAAAAGCGAGGAAAACCTTGTCCTGGGCATTAGGCTGTCGAGTCAAATTATTTGTGAAACAAAAGAGGGATTCTGTTCACCCAAAAGGCAGTTAAAGAGCAACGCCTCGCAGAACTTCCACAGGTGGCGCATCAAAATCCAAATTTTACAAAATATCACTCTGATATCACAGGAGGGTTAAGTGAACATTATTCCTATCAGCACACACACACACACACACACACACACACACATCCTTAGTTTTACAAATATTAAAGTATTCATCAGCATTATGATTCCACTGGAAATATCTGAAATTCTGCTTCCCCGGTAAGCGGCACTTTCTTAAATACATTTTAGAAGTCCTCGTCAGGTGTTTTGGTTCTAGTTTCATCTCCGGTGGAAAAAAAAAATTTTCTCACCTGTTGATTTTCTGTGACCAAAGAGATAGAAAACACCATTTTTCAAAGAATTAAAATCGATCAAACAAACTAACAAACTGTCTCTGAAATGTCTCATGGTGGCCCCTGGGTCCTTGAGAGCAGTTTCTTGGAAATGAAGAAACGTGAGTGGGGAATAAAAATGCACACTATTTATCATGTATCGCCAGAGGGTTGTGGGCAATCTGGTCTACCACAAACCACGTCAGACCTTTTGATCTCTTTACTTAGCAGCTTTCTGAAACTTCACTACTGGAGGTATTTGGGGATTAAAATGGAATCCATTTTCTGATGGGCCACTCTGAAAAATAAGCCCTCTGTGCCCCTACCACAGTACTTTAGGGGTCTCGAGGTTCAGCGTCATGTTGTGGGTTTTATAAGCTTCCTTGATGAAGAAGTAGATTTCAGCTACAGGCCAGGGGTTTCTAGCCATTTCTTATCAAATAAGAAGTAGTTACTTTTCCACTGGGCATTTCGTTGTTTCCCCCCCAAAATGATAGAAGCCTCAAATGATAATTTGAACTTGTCACTCTTACCTGAGTACATTACAGTGAAAGTAAAGCGAGGTCAGGCAGCTGGTGGCCTCAGGAGCCCTGTTCTCAGCATCCACAGGTCGGGAGGAGACCAAGGCCTGGCATGTTTGTCCTTATGTGGGGGAAAGAATCTGCCAGATTTCTTTACTCCCCCAAAGCCCCTCAGCCCTTGTAATGTCGCATGATCTCCTATTTACATTCTGGGCTTGTGATGATTTGAAAGGGGTGTGCATCTTCTAGGTGCTTTAGAACTGAGGGGATGGAGGAGAATTTTGAGTGTTTTGATTGGGGAGTGTGGGGGAAGGGCAGTGAGAGAGAGGGAAATAGTATATTGGGAAATAAAGACGCAGGAAATAATTGTGATACACTTTAAATATCTAAGTCCATCTTGTTGGTGACTGGCCATGAAAGTGGAGGAGGGAGCTCAGGTTAGGGGTCTTAGTGTCTTATATTCATTATGTGATGTGATCATAAGGCAACCTGAGATGCCGGTGTTATTATCTCCATTTTACAGATAAGAAAACAGGCTCAGAGAGGTTAAGCGGTTTGTCCAGGATTACATATGCAGGAGAACCTGGATCCGAACCCAGGTCTAGCAGACTGTCTGATTTGGGATTTATCGTAAACAATTTGGTAGACCTAAAGATGTGAAGATCTAAACTCTATACAGAACTGAAAACTTTCAAATTCCCCCGGTAGTTTTTCAAACAAGTATCTGAACAAAATGTTTCTACTTCCTCCAGCTTTTTACTTCACTCACTGCCCGCTTTCCCCACTGCTCCGGGGTTGGACAGCTCCCTTTGGTGCTGGCTTCCTATCCAGAGACAGAGCTTGACTTCAGAGGAAGTGGCTTTTTTTTTCCAGAATGACGATGCTTGTATATGAGGATGTGTGTGTATGCGCGAGTTTGCATGCACGTGGGACTGTGTGTAAGTATCTGTGGTATATGTGTTTGTGTACATATGAGTCTGTGTATGTATGTGTGTTAAGTTTGTGTCTGAGTACATCTGAATATGTGTGTATGTTTGTGTGTGTGAATGTGGTAAGTACGGGTATCTTTGTGTATGTACATGTCTCAGGGTGATCTTTGAGACTGTGTGTTTCTCGATGTGTGCCAGTGTGTACATGTGAGTGTGTCCGTTATGTGTGTCAGTGTAAATTGTAAGTACGTGTGAATATGTGTGTCTGTGTGTGTGTACGGGTGTCTGCCTGTGTACACACAGCTGCTCTCCCTGTGAGATTAGATCTGTGCCTTCAGCTATGTCATGAAGGACACAGAAGACTGGCAATGGGGAGTGATTGCACTGTGCCGTCCAGCTGCTCTGCAGATTCCTAAGCTGTCCCAGGGACATCTTCTCATGCCTGAATTCGCCCTCTGCAGAGCCTCAGTAGGGAGCATCACCACAGAACGCTTGCGTGCAGATAAGATAGAAAATTTCATTTGAAACGAAATGACTCCTCATATCAGGAACTGAGTTTATAGATCAAATTCTGTTTTAGTGACTCTAAGGGTCTGCTTAAATTCCAGTTTTTAAAGTGGAATTTCATGACCTCAACTACTGCAAGAAATAAGTTGAGTTTACTAGGCATTTAGAAATCCTTTTTAGGAACTTTGGTTACAGCTTTATTTCTCATAGGAGACTTACATAACCTCTGCCCTGTTCAGTCTCTCCAAATTGTCAATTAAATAAATAAATAAAAATCATCATTGCGAGTTTTTTTTTTTTTTTTTTTTTTTTTTTAGAAAACAGGCTTATGTTGCTCTTTGAAAGTTTTCTAGATAGTTTACATTTCACGGTAACCTAAATAATCTCATAGATACTGTCACCTGAAGCATGGGATCTGAGCTCACAGGTCTGCACCTCCTCACATGCAGGGATGAATCTGAACTTGATGGATGCCGTCAACTAGCTGGCACCTTGCATTTGGGTAGAGGGGGTCTGTAGGACAACGGCTCCTGCTTCCAGCCCTCCCTAGGGCATTGGGGGGTCTGTCCCATACAATATATGCTATTCTGTCCAAAGGACCTAAATCCGAGCCTCAAACATTTCCATTTGCCCATTGTTAGGGAGCACAACAGGCCAGTGGCTCACATACTCCCTTGTCACTGCACACAGAGCAGCTTCGAGACTGTCTGTTTACCTCCATCTGTCCTCCATACAATGACGGGGCAGAGTCGGCCAGGTGCAGTGATATCTTAGACTTCTTCAGCTCTCAGGTCAGGTTAGCCCGCCTTAAACACGGGCTTGGATCAAATCCTGATTCCTCCATTGTGGGACCTTGGGTGCTTTGCTTAACCTCTCTGAAGCTCGGTTTCCTCATCCGTAAAATGGGGATAGTTATACCTTCCTCGCCTAGTTGTGTGGATTATTGAGGTAATATGCATTCAGGACCTAGCACAGTTCATAATGGGTTCCTGACACCTGATCTTATTATTATTACTGGTATATTATGTATCTCTTAAACCATTTCTACATTATCTTTGTTTTTAAAAACAATGCTCTCCCCATCTCTCCCTCTCTCTGGCTGCTCTCCTTCCCCATCCCTCCCTAAGTTTACGGTGGGAAAACTTTTAATTTTTAATTTAAAAGGCATCTTAGTATGTCCCTTACATTTTTGCCAAACCCAAGGACCCCAGTTTGGTCACAAGGCCTCCCTCTGAGAACCCCAAGTTTGGGCATCCCAACCTTATGCAGTGGGAAGCCTCCATTGCAAGCTGGTGGCTGAAATGGTTTGTCTGTCTGCTTTTCGTGTTGTTCCTAAACATGCCGTCTGGGCCGCAAGCCCCTAAACCTGCCTGCCCACCTCCCTTGCATACATTAGCCTTAATGTATTCTCTCTTGAATACTCATCATATTAAGGCTCCTGCTAGATACCTTGCTCGAAATAAATTTTATGGGCATCCATCCTCGCCCTCATCCCTGTGCATTTGCGGCCGGGAGAAGAAATATAGCTGCATCTTTCCTCTTAGGCAAGGCCCAACAACAATTAGGTGGGAATCTGCGGCCTCTGGCCTGGGACGGTGAGGTATAGGGAGGGAGCGGCCCGCGCTCCGCCCGGGCTCGCCCAGCGCCCCGAGGACGGTTCTCGGTCAGGTTCTTTGTCTGATTCTCCATAGGTGAATTTGCTTCCGCTGGCCGGGTCCCTGGCTCCCCAGGACCCAGCCGTCTGCTCTCACAAAGCCGCCCCCGCCCCTCCGCGGGCCTGTTCCCCGGGGCCAGTCGCCTGGCACACGTGGCTGGTGCGCGCAGGTTCCTGCTCGCACGCGGCTGTCCACAAACCACTTCCCCGAGATGGGGGCGCTTCTTGGTTACGTCGTCCCTCCCCACCTTTGCAAAAAAAAACGATACCAGAGAAATCTTCCTGACACCTCCTTCCTCAAACCCCTGCTCAGCAAGGGCTGCGAACGCAAAGGCCTGCGGGAGAAACGCCATCCTCTTGCCCTTTGGGATCCTCTTTATCCGAGTTGTCCCTCCGCCCTACCTCCCCAGGCTGGAATTGTCACACCGCAAGAGCTCCCGGTTATTTACCTGTCACTCCCCTATCCAATCCTCTCAGGTCCCAAGGCCCTCTGCTCACCAAACCCTTCCTGGAAGCTCCAGTGATGCTGGTCCCTCATGATACCTAGAGAGAGAAGCAGGGGTGCGGTGGAATGAACGCCCACCTGGAGGCAGCCAGGCAGCCCCCAAGCCCTCTCACAGCTGCTGTGTGATGTGGGCACTCTCTGAGGCCCCAGGGGAGGCATCTATGCAGGATTCCCATGAGGGTTCGAAGGAGATCAAGCCCTCGAACCTCGAACCTCGAACCTCGTCCATAATGGTCTCTGTCCCTCAGCCACAGCAGCACCACATCCAACCCCTGATTATTGCAATTATCTCCTCATAATAGCAAACAACTGTATCCTCAATGATTTGTTTACTCTCCACAGTGCAGTGAGGTGCTATTTTCATCATCACCCCCCTTGTACAGGCAAAGCAATTTGTTCAAGGCTAAAAAGCAGAGCCAGGATTCAAACCCAGGCAGTCTAGCTCCAGAATCCATGGCCTTCCCCTGAGTCCTACCTACCCCTCTGATTGGGGTGAAAGTCCTGTAGCCATCATGTGCTTAGCACCTCGCTGGGCACATCAGAACTCCTTGGTAAGGACTGACTGGATGAACAATTGCTTTGTCGAGGAGGAAATCTATTGAGATTAAAAAGAAAAAAATCTCACATGAACTGAGACAGGTAGCAAGTGTTCAGTCTGTAGGTATCTACCTAAGTGTGACTCCTAGTAGTTTTCATGGGACATTTCGGTCTGAGAATGGGGTCAAAGAGCAAAGCATCTAACGGGTTTAACTTTCGGGCAAATGTTGGAGGCTGCTGAGGCCATGAGGGAACAAGCCGGGGTTAGGATTTAATTAGGTCCAAGATTGGCACTTGTGTGTACAGGGCTAGTGATAACAATTTAGTGACTGCCCCAACAACCTGGCTACAAATTTTAGCTACAAATGACTTAATACTTGAGCAAACTTTCTCTCTACATAGGTTTAGATGTGTTCAGTTCCCCTCCCCCAGTGCACTGAGGCTAATTCCCTTATGTTAATGCTTTTAAATTATATCACAATCAACAAACATGATATGGCTCATGATATGATTCATGAGAGATTTGGTTTGACTATTTTTGTGGATATTTTAGAGTGAGCAGGAGAAACTAGTGAAGAACTGTTTCAAGGTGAGCTTCTTAGGATTCGATCAATTATTTATTCTGTGATGAACATCCGTGGCGTTATCTTGCGTGCCAGGCACTGTGCTAGGCAGTGCGGATACAAAGCTGAGAAAGAAACACTGGTCCTGCTTCTTGACGACTCCACCTTCTAATGGGAAAGCCGGGCGTGTGAACAAACGATTAGCAAAACTTCTATTTATAATAGAGGTGAGAAACCTCGGGGTTGCAACCTCCTGCCATGCTACATCAGGGGAGTATCACCGGAGGCCAAATGCTTGCCCTTTTACGTTTTTGTTCTTAATTTGTTACCTTCCCTTTTTGGGGGGTAGGGGAATGCTGGGGAAATGGGTGGAGACACTAGCATTATTTGCTCATCCAACCACGGAAGCCTGACCATTTTGTAGAATTTGAAGCTACTTCAGTGACTCAAAATACTATCAACCCCCAAGCAAGCCCTTGGTAAAGACGGGATGGCAGTAAAACAGACCTTGGGTAGGAAGTCACCAAGGCAGGAAGAACAGGGTGGGGCAGTGGTTAGGGTTCAGTTGCAGACAATAGAATCCACTTTCACTATTTAAACGGAGAGTGGTCAGTTACCAGGTATTAGGTGACTTTCAACTCAGTGCAGCCAGCTTGGAGCCAGTCTCCTGGGAGAAACACCCAGCCCCCAGAATTTCACTGCCTCTGCCCTGATTGATCAGGATGTTGCAACCACGGACCCTCAGAGCTGTGCGTGCTCCACACTGCACAAGGGAAGCCTGACCCTCGGCTATCCCTTTGTTTAACTCAATTCTGAATTCAGGTCTCTGTGAGGTACATCTGATTGGCAGGTTCCAAATCCCATTTGGAACTCGAGCTGCAAGGGAGTCTGAAAAGCAGTTTCTGGTTTGTCTGTCTGCAGCATGGGCAGGCACGTTAGGAGGGGATGTCAACGGAGCCAATCCATGGCCTCTACTGCAGTTCATTAAAATACTCTCAGGAGATTCTCTCAGAACACTGAGCTTCTTCCTCCAGGACCACCCTCAGACCTGGGCCTCCGTCACCTGCCCCCTACATGAGTCATTTGCTTTTTAGGCCAGATGGCCTCTCAGTCTGTGTCTAGGCAGGGCTCACTTGGAGGCTGATGTTTTAGCCCAGATTCTACCCAGGAGCGAAAATATCATGGAAAAGAGGAGAATGTTGTTGGGTCTTCCTGGCCTGTTGGCTGTGGACTTGCAGTGGGCACGGATGAGGTTAGTTGATGCTCTGAGAAACAGGTGACCTCTCTGGGCCAAAGCCACCCAAAGCCAGACCAGCAAAGCGTGGCTCGGATCTCAGTCCCCATCTGCCGCCTTGACCAGGCACCTTTGCGCAGTGTACGGCCTGCACAACTGTATGCGGCAGCCCTGTATTCTGCCAGCCTGGCAGAACGGGAGCGCATCCACGCAGGGCCTGGTCTGGTGAGCGGTGCTGTGCGGAAAGCTCACACCGCCTCTCTCTTCTCTCCCCCACAGAGATCCCCCAGTGCGCTGGCTGCAACCAGCACATCCTGGACAAGTTCATCCTGAAGGTCCTGGACAGACACTGGCACAGCTCCTGCCTCAAGTGTGCAGACTGCCAGATGCAGCTGGCTGACAGGTGCTTCTCCAGGGCTGGGAGCGTCTACTGCAAGGAAGACTTCTTCAAGTAAGTCGGAACCGGGGCACAGCCTCCCTCTCTTTGCCCTGGTTCGTCTCTGCCTCGCCGTGTGCAGTGCAGGGCGGGGGGCAGCCTGCAGTGTGGTGGGGTGGGGAAGGGCAGTGGGTCCAACCTGGGGGGTGGGTGCATCCTCCAGCTGAGAGGCTGCTCCCTTTCGGTCACCAGCCCTATCATTGCCAGAGGACCAGGGTCGTGAGCTCTGCAAGAGGGGCCGGCAGGGAGCAAGAGCCAGAGTCCTCCAGGGTGGCTGACAGTGCCCCTGAATTCCTACAAGGAGTCGCTCTTCTGTCTTGGATGTGTCATTCTTACGGCTGTCAGAGCAGGTGCGGGGAGGGTCCTGTCCCGATTCTAGGCGAGTCTCTGTGCCTGCTTCACGGGCCTCGGGGCTTGGAAGAGTCGCTGCTGGTCGTGGTCCAGCTAGGCTACGTCATTGTCATCGTTTTCAATGGAAACATGACAAAGAGGCAGTCTCATGGGATGGTTAAGAGCCCAGACCCTGCCTGGGTTTAAACCCACTTATTAGCTGTGTGCTCTTGGGCAAGTTACTTAACTTCTCTGTGCCTCAGTTTGCTTACCTGTAAAATGGGGCTGATAATAATAGTTCCTACCTCATAGAGTTGTTACTGGCTTTGGAGGAGTTGGTGTGTGGGAAGTACTTAGGACAGTGCCTGATACCTGAGTGTTAGCTCTTGAGACGGCCCTCAATTTTTCATTCTGATGTCGTGTCCATCAGAAAAAACTCCTGTTGGAGCTTTGAGTCAGGGTGAGGAGACCGCCTATAATTTATTTTCTGTGGTATTTAGTTAGTCTGGGGCTTCTCTCCCAGAATCTATTACCTGAGGTACTTAGGCTGGTGTCTCAGCTGACGTGGACCAGCTGGAACAGGAGGCGAAGGGTGTCCGTCAGTGACACTGATGCCAGTGTGGGAGGCCCATGGGTATGCGGAGAGGAGGCTGGGACGGCGGGGAGGCTGGCCAAGGCCTGGAAACATCCTGCACGCATGAGCAAGCCCCGGAGAGGTGGTGGGCCGGCTTCAGCGGCTGTGTATTCTGGAGACAGGGAGGAGAAACGGGGAGAAATGCCAATCCTGGAAACAGAACGCAGTTTCTCCTAAGTCCTGCCAAAGGTTTCACTGCAAAAAATAAGTCATTTGAATTTCTGAGGATTCTCAATTTTTTTTAGTGCCATATGCGTTAAAAAGCACATTAAAGATTGTTTTGGTAGCTCCTGGAGCTGCTTCCATGGCTTGTGTTCAGAAGGCAGCACTCGTTGTCACCATCACGTTTTGGTCAAATACGCAGGGCTGTCTCCTCTGTGTGTGCGTGTGTGTGTGTATGCATGTGCATGTGTGCATGCACATGTGTGTGTGTTTGTGCATGAGCACTACCTGAGGGAGGCGGTAGTAGCTGACACGGGCTCACCCACCAGATCCTTGATGGTTCCAGCTGAGAGACCAGCCTCGGGTTCTTCGTCTAAGCCTTTTCTGTGTACCGTTCCGCCCCCTCCCAGTCTTCCCCACCTCCGACCCTCACCTCGTTTCTGTCATCCTGGCATGTACATTGGTGCATCCCCTGCACCCACATCCTTTCTCAGTGGGCAAGGAGAGCCGGCCTCTGCCTTCCTGCCTCAGTGATTCCCTGGCCAGCCATCACAGCAGCTCTTACGGGCCCCGGATGGAGTGGATGTCATCATGTGTGTGGGGCACACACACACACGCACACCGTGTGCCTGTGTGCTCCTGTGGATGTGTGCGTGTGCGCACGCGCGTGTGGAAGGCGGGAGGAAACGGGCGGCTGGGCCTGGCTGTGGAGGTCGGGTGAGCTGCTCCTGCTTCCACAGTCAGGGCAGCATCCTCCAGTTTGTCCTTGTACATCCGGGAAGGCCCGGTAAGCTCCGGGGGGGGAGGCAGGAGGCGACGTCACTCTCTTGCCCATCTGAGGATGGGGTAGGTGCTGAGACGTCCCTGGGCGAGACCTCTGGCTGGTCCAGCCTGGCAGGTCGGGGCAGGCTGTAGGGTGCAGGCAGAGCCTGTTAAGGCGGCAGAACCAGGGCTCTGTCACCAGAAAAGCTCCTTTGAGCCTCAGAATCATTCTAGGGCCCCATCTGTCATATGGACCTTGACTGGCTGGCTCTGGGTTTCGGAAAAGGAGGAGGCAGCAGCTCAGGGGTAGGTTTGGGTTTGGGAGAAGTGGTGATAAGGAAAGCAGGCTCCCCCTTGACCCGAAGGGGCTCAGAGTGTGGGCTGGGGAAGGATTAGTGCTGGCCTATGAGCCACAAGCCCTGACCAGAGATAACAGTGATGGTCATTCGACCAGGCTGGTGCCCTGATCCCCTGCCTCCAGGCCCTCCCCGTGACATGCCCCTAATTTGGAACCTTCCAGGGCCTTGCTCAGCGGTAACCTCTTGGCCGACCCTCGCCCCCTCTAGCCCACGTGCCAGCATCCTACCTCCCAGCTCAGAGCCTTCAGCAGGGGCCCCTCTGCCTACGCAGTGTTCCAGGTGCACTGAGCCATCGGAGCCTTCTGCCCTGTGCCCAGCCTCCTTCCCAGTCCTCGCTTACTGCCCTCCTCAGTACCAGACGCCCCCCACCCCAAGCAGAATGCCCCTCGGCCAGACACGCTCTGCATTGCCCCACCTCCCCGGCCCAGGTTATTTCATCATCTGGGGATGATGTTCACTCTCCCAAAGTCTCCTCATCTTCCTATGGCCATGAGTCCAGCTCCTCAGTGGGTGGGAGCGCCCGGTGGCATGGCCACCCTGTCCTTTCTCCCTCCTGGTGACGCAGCAGGAGCTGCCTTGTTCTGTTCATTCCTCATGCACCTGTTTGATCTTCCTGTTAGCTTGAGGAAAAGCCAATTAGGCATTCATTTTCCTGTCCCCTGCATACACACCTGGTCCTGAGCCTTGCCCACAGGCCATTGTTGGGTTTGATGCCACCAAGAGTAGGTTACATAGTGAATTGACAACGTGCTTTGGTGACTGATTTCTGCCGTCCCTTTCACGGCGTCCCTTTCACAGGCCTCTTATCTAGCCACAGTTGTTCTGCTTGTTCCTCGAGACTGACCTGCCGCATAAAATGACCCATTCTCAGAGGCGGAGCCTTTTGTAAAGCGCAGGAGCTGGCCACAGATCCAGTGCTGAAACCCGGTCATTAACCGGGGGATGCGAGGGCCGTGTGGAGAGAAATTTAAAGCTGAAGGGGTTCTCCCCACTGCCACCGGAGGGTCCATTGGGCATGAGATCGGTCTGCTCTGAGCCACGCCCCCTCCCCAGGGAGGACACAGGGCTTGATAGGCAGTTAGCCCCCTAACCCAGCTCTTTGGGACTGTGGCTGTTTGGAACAGGGAGGCACAGCTGCAGGTACAGCTTGGTATAGCAAGTCACAGTTCTAGGTGAGGACGGGGATATATATGTTATCCAGGATCAGGTGGCTTCACCTCTCACCCCCCAGGGGCTCAGGCTGTGATTTGGTCACAGAGCTGGGTACTCTGCTCCTTATGACAGCTCATTATATGTCCCTAGGCACCTCCTTTTAGATGGCACATTGGGGGTACACACACAGTTCTCTTGTCTCTCACTAGGCTGCAAGAGTCACTTCTGGCCACCTCATGAGAGCGAAGGCAGGCACCCTGCTCTTGAATTTCACTGTTAGACTGCAGAATGCATTCAGCTGTGGGGATTTGAGAGATGTCTGGTCAGGGCCAGGGGAAATCCCTTCTCTATGCTCCTTGGAGAAAGAGAACAAAGAGAATAAAGAGAAAGCACTGTCTTTTTCTGCTACCTGCCCCACAGCCCTGTTCAGAGGCAGAGGGCAGGGCTCGTTGGCCTCACAGATCATCACCGTGGTTCAAAGTTCCAGGGTCAACATTTTAAATCTCTTTGCCTATCACAATGGCAGAGACACTGCTTCGCACAACTCCGGGGGACATCCTGTGTTCTGTGTAAAGCTTTTTGAACGAAGACTGTAATGTGAAGCGTGCCCCCCGCCCCCGGCGGGTGTATGATACATCAGAAGTCAGGGAAGGACGGAGGCGGAAACCTGGAGGTCAGACTTCAGCTCCGAAGACGTGGCAATACTGGTGACTGGCAGCAGAGGGCGTTGTTGCCGTGTGCACAGACGAAGAAAGAAGTATTGTGGAAGGTTGTACCCTGTGGTTGTTGCATTTTTCTTTCGGGACTGTTGAACTCTTGCTCAGTAACATTGGCTGATTTTTGCTGTCATTTGTTGCTGCTGCTTCTTGGGTCCTTGGCTTCCCTTTCTCCAAAGGAAATAAGAGGCCCTTTTATTTCCAAGGCCCAAGAGGAGAGGCACTGAGTTGACTGATGCGGCGTGGCTGCTCACCTTGAATCATGAGCTGAGGAGCCGACAACTCCTTGCACTGCCTTTGCTAAGCAGGTCCTTTCTGGACTGTGCGTCCGGCAAGTTATGGGTCCCCTATTTCCTTGCAAAGGGACCGGGGTCTGGAGAGGGCAGGGGTCTCGGGGTAGGGCTTCCGGGTCTTCTCCTAGTCCCTGACTGGGTCCTGGGAGAGGCCGACAGCTTCCTTACTCTGCAGCACAGTGAAGACAGGACAGGTTCTTAGCCGCAGGGACCGGTTCTAGTGCCGCCAATGTCGGCACCAGCTGGGCACCCTTAGGCAAGTCCCTTGACATCTCTGAGCTCCAGGATCTTCTTTAGGAAAAAGAGGAATGTTAATGGTGGCGGCTTTAAAAGACCTGACACACGGGAGCATTTTGTAAAAGGGAGTTATTTTTTGAGTAGAGTGGTTTGGGGAACCCAAACGGAGCTCTGTTAAATTCCAGTCTTGCCTTCTACTAGCTGTTTGTCAGCAAATAAGTGACTAGGCCTCTCCGAGCCTATTCCCTTATCTGCTGAGAGGCATTCATTCTAACCCACACAGTTGCTGTGCAATGGGAGGATGATGGTCTTGTAAGCCGCCTCCAGCACAATGCTAGGCGCTTTATCAGCGTCTCTGGGTTTCTGGCCTGACTGTGGCCACTTGACCCACAGCCCCGGAGGGCCAGGCTCTCAGAGTCCTCCCTGAATGCTGGGCCTCCCCACCCTTACCAGGTTTGAGACCTTCCCGTTGAGATGACTTTTAATGGCCTAGACTCCCTCAGATGGAGGTGGGGGTAGCCTGGCAGAGTGGGGAGGGCACACGCAGTTTGCTGGGGATAAACCGCAGGGTAAAGACGCCGCGTGGATTTACTTGAAGATTATGAAATATGAAAACAAACGTAGCTGTAGAATCAAAGAGAGGGCAACGGTCATACAACTAAAGTATTTAAAGAATGGTCCAGGCTTCTGGGGCGCTTCAGACTGCACCCCTGGCCACCAGGGGTATGCGCTCACACCTGCCTGCCAGAGGGGTCCAGGGGAGTAGTCGGAGGCATTCTGAGGGTGACTGTCACTCCAGGGCATTTCCTGTCTAAAACTTCGTGCTTCTCTGGGGCTATCTTCCTGCCTCTGAGGCCCTCACCCTACCTGGTGGGCAGAGATGGGCACCGTTGGACCTGGCGGGATGGAGGACCGCTGTGTCACTTGTTAGTGGGTGGCTGTGTGGGCTGCTCACCCAGTGAGGCGGAACCACCCCTCCCCCAGCCAGTCAGTCTCCAGGCAGTCAGCAGTCAGCAGGGCTGTCAGCCAAGGGCAGGTGAACGGCGTCCTTGGGAGCCCGGAGCTGCTGATTTATCCCCACCGTTCAGCACAGCCTGTTTCAGCTCCCACACGCTGTGCGTTTGGCCTGGCCACAGGGTAGTTTTGCTGTCTCCTGTCAGGTCTTCACTAGTGACCTTGGCCTTATCACTCTGGTGGCCTGGACCTCCATCTCTCAGCTGGGCAGATGCCCCTGGGCTAACATGGGGAAAGGCTGGCTCGACCTCTCTGCGGGTGAACTTCATAGAGGTAGAGGCAGCGTGTGTGAATCCAGGCTCGGCGTGGATTTGGGACATGAGACCTCGCCGAGCCTTACTCTCCCATCTCTAAAAAGGGACAGGAATAAAAATATCTCCTTTTCTGAGTTACTGTGAGGATTCAGTACGATGAAGGAAGTAAGTGCTTAGTTATCATTATTAGTAGCTGATAAGTCATGAGGGTGTATCTAAGTAGGAGGAGGAAAAAGCGGAAGAGGAGGGATCGGGGCAGAGGCTGCAAAGGGCCTTGGGCCAGACGGGTCCCAGGCCAGACGGTCCAGGGTGGAAGGTGGGGCTGTGCTCAGCGGCAGTGGCAGGTCAGGTGACTGGAACCACTGCCCACCTCTCAGTGTGGGGGTGGTGCGAGGGTGGCGTGATGCCATCCCTCCCTGGCAGGTCCAGAGCTCCGTGGCAGTGACTGCGGCCCTCACTTTCACTTCCCAGAGCAGGTTTCCCGCTCTGGCTGGAGGGACGAGCCTGTGTCTGTGTGGCGCCTTTAGCTCGCCGGCACCCTGCCGTTCCAGGAAGAGGCCCCCCTAGGTCCAGGGCTGGTTGTAGGTCCGATCTGGAGCTGGGCTCCTGCTCAGCCACTTGTTATTTCTGAGAACTACACACCTGCGAGGCCATGCACACACACAAATTCACACACACACACACACGCACACACACGCACACTGGCTTAAGGAAGTCACAGGGGGAGGTTCTCTTTGACGTGTGACTTTCCATAATTTCTGAATAGTTTATAGTCTAATTCCCTCGCTAAGCAAATGAAACCTTTTAAGGTAACGATCAGATGGTGCAGATAGCGGCCGTGCGTGTGGACATTTGTAAGATTCAAACGCACTGGTGGGACCAGGCCCACAGTCATTTGCGAAGGTCTGTAATCAAGGCAGAAGCAATTACTTAGCTGAGCGGCTCCCCCTGGGACCTGAGGCTGTATATCAGGGGTGATGAGTCCGCGGATTATCTGTCTGCCAGCCCCGAGCACTCAGTTCAGCCGCGCCTGCCCACCCTCCCAGAGCTCAGCCGCGGGCAAAGGCCTCCTGTCGTCCGTGGAACCTGAATCTGCAAATCAGCCTGGGAGTCAGTTGGCGCTTGGGTTGTGGAAATGGGGTCCCCGAGCCAAGAAGGATCTGGGTGACGTGGGAGTGGGAGGTGTGGGGAGGCTTCTGTACCCCAGGAAAACACACCAGCCAGAAGTGCGTTCGCCTCTTTGCTGAAGCTCAAGCTCCTTCTCTCTCCTCCATCTCATGCCTCCTGCCATTCAGGTACGGAGTCAGAGGGTCCTACCTCCAAACGCCCTCTCTTTCCATCCCCACTGCCTCCATCCTCTCCCGGGCCCCTGTCACCATACCTCTGCACCACTGGAAACTTTCCCAATCGCCCATCCTTCCTGCCAGGCTCGTCTCTGGCCACGTTGCCCATGGCCTCCTGAGACCGCCAAACTTAGCACTCAAGGGCCGGCGATCTGGCTCAAACCCA
>NW_006432945.1:10146325-10165775 GCF_000325575.1 Pteropus alecto | reverse complement strand
CTGATTCTCTGGCTGAGGTCCCATCCCACAGGGGTCCCGTCTCTGGCTCGTCGCTCTGGTTACTGGGGACCTGTCTGTGTCCCTGGAAGCCCCACTTGAGGAGAAACCACAGACCAGATTTGGGCTCTGTAGCGGGCACGATAGGTCAGCACGGCAGGTCAGCCTGGCTGTGGCGTGAGGAGGCTGGACGGGGCCGCTGCCGGTCACAGGGCCTGCCACACCACTACTGAGAATGAGTCCTTCGGTCTTGAGGAACTCAAGAAACAACGAGCAATCTGCAGATGCCACAGGAAGGCCAAGAGCATCCATCACACAGCGTTTCTGAAAGAGAAGTCCATGGAACAGCCACGCTGGTGGCATCTGTGGAGGGCTTGTTAAAACTGTGGATTCTGGGCCCAGAATCAAGAGTCAGGGAAGGCTTTTCTGCCTTTAAGCAAACCTCCCCAGGAGACGTCTTCTGCTCAGGGCAATTTTGTAACAGCTGAGCTAACATCTTGGCAGAGAAGAATCAGCCTGGAATAAGGTGGGCAGATTAGGTGCCTGGAGGACAGAGTGGGGAGGAGGGAGAGGAGGGAGAGGGAGAGGGGTGTTGGGCCAGTCGCCTGCTGCTCCCGGCCTGCCCCGTCTGTGCTAAGGAAATAATGACACCTCCCGCTCAGGGCTCTTGTGTGGTTTAAATGAGACTGCTCACATGACATTGCCTCTGCGTACTCCACGCTTAATGCTTGTTTATAAAAATTAAGGGAGAGGGCTGGACTCTGTAGAAGAGGGTCGAGTTCTCCATGCCCCATTGCCTCTTGAGAAGCCGATCTACCTGCAGCAGGGCTGGAGAAGCGTGGCTGAGGGAAAGAAGGGCTGGACTCGGGCTGCTTTTCTGCCAGTGACTGGGCTGTGTGATCTTGGGCAAGTCGCTACTCCCCTCTGGGCCCCAGGATCTGCCTGTGTTAAAGGAGGGCGTTGGACTCGGTCACCTGTTCTCAAGCTTTTCCAATAGCATTCATCTCAAAATAATATCAAACACTCGTGAAAAAGAAAAAACCAAAATGTTATATTAAAACCCCACATAAAATGCTAAGCACTGTGGGGCAGTTCTGGCAGGCCTGGGAGGTACACGTGTGAGTGTGAGCACGGGGGCACTATGTGCCCACTCCCCAAGGCACTAACATTCTCTGGTGTCGGGCCTTTTCCATATATGACCCCAGTCCATGTCTGGAGAAGGCTCACCAATCTTGGGCAGAACTTTATGTGCCTGTGACATGCCTGTGGGACTGATATATGCTAAAAATATTGGTACATACAGTAACAGTAAATATCAGCGACGTACCTGTCAAGTATGCTGATAGATAAAAGAAATACATGTAGAAGAGTGTCAGCTGGGAAAAATATATACGGCCTGTAGTAAATCACCGCCAAGCAATTAAAGCATAAAATTAAGTTATGCAGTATTTTGTTTTCCTTGGGACGGTGCCGCGTGCTGTGGCAGTACCCAGCACAGATGCCGGCGTGGGCCTGGCCTGGCCCCCGCTGACTGCCTTCCAATGGCCAACAATAAGGAGGCACATCGGGTTCAAATCTGAACTCCACCATTTTTGTCTGCGAGGGCTCTGGCATGTGTGAAGCCCTCTCTGAACTTGTTTCCTCATCTACAGGTGGGGGAGCCTGTGTTACTTGAATTTTATTCAAGTAACTTGAATTTTATTCACCAAATATTCCCTGAACCCATAGCCTGTGCCAGGCACTGCTCTAGGCGCTGGATTCAGCCCCTGCTGGCCTTCTAGAGAGGGAGAAAAACAATGAACGAGCAGGAAATGCACAGAACATGCGTTGGAGATGAGTGCTTCTGGAGTGGGAGAGGGCGAGGTGGTCAAGGAATGTCCCCCGGGAAGGCGACACTGGAGCAGGGGCGAGCCACGCAGGGATCCGAGGAAGAACGCTCCGGAGCCCGCAGGGCTGGAGCGAGCGAGCAGGCAGAGGGGCCGAGTGGAGGCTGGAAAGGTGAGGGGGAGAATGAATGGCACAGGGTCCTGTTGGCCAGAAAGAGCCTTTGATCTTTATTCTGATGGGGAGGGGGGCACTGGAAGGTTCTGAGCAGGGGAGTGGGGTGGTCTGACGCAGGATCCCTGTGGAGAATCGGTGTGGGCGAGGGCTGAGGCCAGGAGACCCGTTAGGAGGCAGGGGCGGGCGAGGGGTGATGGTGCCTGAACGGGGGAGGCAGCGCTGGAGGTGGTGGGAAGTGGTTCAATTTTTGATGCCATTTTGAGCAGAGCCAGCGGGATTCGTTGACAGATCATGTGGGGATATCCAAAGCTTTTGGCCTGAGCGTGGGAAGCGTGCTCGGAGGTGGAGAAGAGCACGGAGGAGCAGACTCCGGGGAAGATGGGGAGTTTGGTTCTGGACATTCACGCAGAGATGCTGGGCAGGCAGTGACAGACACTGGTCTGGCGTTAGGGGAGCTCTGGGCTGGAGATGGAAGGGACACCCCCAGGGTAGACTGGGAAGGGGCGTGGGAGTTGGCAGAGCAGTGACCAGCAGGGAGGGGCGGACAGGAGAGCTGGGTCCTGAGGCCAAGCAAGCGCAGTGTTCCAGGGAGGAGGGAGGAGCCAGTGCTGTTGCAAGATTGGGAGAGAAGTGTGTGTGTGTGTGTGTGCGTGTGTGTGCGTGTGTGTGTGTGTGTGTGTGTGTAGAGATTTATTGTAAGAATTGGCTTGTGCGATTTTTGAGGTTGAGAAGTCTCAAGATCTGCAGTCAGCAAGCTGGAGACGCAGGACAGCTGAGAGTAAGTCCTAGTCCAAAAGCTATTGGGCTTGAGACCCGAGAAGAGCTAATGTCTCAGTCTGAGCACAGAGGTAGGGAAGGGCCGCTGTGCCAGCTCAAGGCAGTCGGGCAGGCGCCGTGTCCTCTTACTCTTGAGAGGGCCCCCCTCTTTGTTCTATTCAGGCCTTCGACTGATTGGATGAGGCCCACCACATTGGGGCGGGCTGTCCACTTTACTTAGTCTGCTGATTCACATGTTAATTTCATCCAGAAACACCTCACAGACATGCTCAGGATAACGTTTAACCAAATATCTGGGCATCCCGCAGCCGAGTCCAGTTAACACATAAAGTTAACCGTCGGAGTGGATTCAAGAGAAGAGTGGGAGCAGGGGCATCAGAGACCTTGCGTAGAGACCCCTCTTTTGAGGATTGTTGCTCGGAAGGGAGGAGAAAATGGGCGGTAGATGGAGGGAAATGTGGGGTCAAAAGAGGGCTTTTTGAAAGTGGCAGAAATAATAGCACGCTCGTACGCTGCTGGGCAGGATCCGGTAGAGAGAAAAATTAATGGCGTGGGAGGCAAAGGGGACAGTTGCTGGAAAAGCGATCTTATTAGGCAAGAAGGAATGGACTCTGTGCCCAGGTGGGCGGCGGGCCTTGCACGGGCGCGCAGATGGTTCGGCTGGAGGATGCGGAGGGCAGTCGGGCCGGTGGGTCGGTGGACGGCGGGAGGGCATGGCATGTCTCTTCTGAGAGTTCTTTTTTTCTGGGGAAATAGGAAGCCCGGCCACCAGCCGAGACTGAGGACGAGGGTCTCTCTCGAGAGAGATGGTATCTGGGAGAGTGGGAGAGCGAATGGGCTAGGGAGTGTCCTGTGGTTTTCCAGCTCCTCTTAAGATCCAGGGCATAAATTTAAAGTGAGCCCAGTCTGCGAGGCGGTATGTGTCCCCCAGCTCCGTTCAGCACCCCAGTGCTGGGTGGACAAGGCAGAGGGCTGACACAGTGACAGGGAGTTGAGGGTTTGTGCAAGAGAGGGACTGGCAAGATGGACCACAGCACCTTCCTGGGGAAGGAGGGAAGGAGGGGAGTGGGGGCCACCAGGGGCATGAGGGACAGTGAAAAGGTTGTCTAGTCCTGGCGGGTGGCAGCATCATGGGTGTCAGCGTGCCGCAGAGCGTGAGCTGGGAGGTCAGGAGGTGGCGGTTGGACCTTGGGATGCTTGGAACTTGTTCCTAGAGGTGCCGCAGTTCCTGGTAACAGCATGGTCTGGGGTAGACCATGGGAGTGAGCGGCTGATGCAGGGCGGAGGCCATGACCTTCAGGAGGAGAGGGGGAAAAATCGAGAGGGCAAGGGCGGGGAGGGCTGGTGGGTGGATATTGATGTCACCAAGAATGACGGCAGGAGGGATGGTGACAGCGGTGGCCAGTCAGGAGCTAAACTCGCCAAAGGATGAGGGGGAAGCGGTGGGGATGGCAGTGACTACCACGGGGAAGTAGGGGGTGTGTCCTGAGGGCCAGACGTGAGGATTAAGTGAGATTATGTGCAGCCAGGGACACACAGTAGGTGCTTGGTAAGTGGGACCTGCTTTTATTAGTGGAGTTTCAGTGACCAGAATATGGAACCTGGCCTGATTACAGGACGGCACTTAACACCAGGAACACACCAGAAGGTCTGTGGCATGGGATTTGTGTGTACCTGTTTCTAGAAGCGTGGGTCCCGCAGGGCCTGCTTGTTGCCGCGTTTCCGCAGGATCAGACACCCTGCGCCAGGGAGGGTCCCCACTGGGGCCGTCAGGAGCAGCAGGGGTCAGGCCAACAGGCGGATGGGCACTGAGGCTGGAGAGCCTTGGCAGACGGCGAGACCAAGGACACAGGCCTCGCCCCGTTCCCGGGGTCCAGGGTGGCCCCCGGATGTCCGGCGCATTTCCCCAGCCGGCAGAGCCAGGCCCCTCATGCCTGCCTCGGCCGTAGGAGTGGGGAAGGCAGCGGGCAGCATCAGTCCAGGAGCAGAGCCCCCTGGGGGTGGAGGTGCCCAGTGCAGCCCCAGCATTGCAGGGCTGGGGCCTCATGCTCAGTGGCTCAGAGCGGCTGGGGACACTTGAGGGAGACAGGGCCCCTCTGCCCAAGCTGCAGTCGAGGGTCCAGGCACCTTGGCCCGTTTCTCGGTGGACGTTTGCTGCCCGCTGTGTGCCAGCTGCGTCGTCAGAAGCACCAAATGCAAACCCTGGTGCTCTCACCCGCTGTCTGGGTGAGCTGCGCCCAGCGCCTCCCCAGCCTGAGCCTCAGTTTCTCATCTGTTAGAAGGTAAGGTCGTGACACCCTTCCAGGCTGGGCACTCAGGAGACATTTGTGGACTAAGTGTGATCGTGACAGCAAAGTGGGGCGGAAAGTGTGTTTCAGGAAACTTGGGCCTCATGGCTACCTGGGGTTCAGTGCTCTTAGAAAAGCTTTCAGTAGGGGCTACAGTTATGTTGGGTGTCGATCCTCCCCTGACTGCTCTGGACATATGTTTTAAGGGGCAGTTTGGGCGTTCGTTCACGCCCTCACCCATTCGGTGGTGCCTGCTCCATGCTGGGTAGGGACAGGAGAACTGCCGGCGATGCTGGTCTACGGAGGGAAGTCGCGGAGATCAGCTCCCGCTGCTTTCCCTGGGGGTCCCCGAGGCCTGGCCGGCCAGGGCTGACTGGAGAGGTTGTCCTTCTGCTGAGTGAGGCTAGTGCATTTGCACCCGACTGGGCAGGGTCCTGCACACAGTAGGTGCGCGGTGATAGGTGAAGTGGGCACCACCTGGCAGATCCCCAGGAAGCCTCTCTCTCGGTCGGCGTCCAGCTCTGGCCCCACCACCGGCATCCTTCAGATTTGCCCGGGTTGGTTAGAGTGTTGCTTCTCTGTGTAGCAGCCCAGTTCACAGACCTCACTGTGGATGAGGGAATTTCAGCCATGGCCGTCTCATTGTACGTCACAGACCATGTCACGTAGCCTGTCCAGGCTGTGGCTGTGACTCTGGCTGGTCCTAGATCTGGAAACTAAGTGTCTTCGCCACATGCACTCCCCATACCCACAGGACAGCACCTTATCCTGGGCCCAAGGGCTCTGACGAGAAGTGGAGGTGGGGTGCCCCTGGGACTGGGGGAGCCCTGTGGGCCGAGGGGGAGCACACGGTCCCCTCAGCAAGCTTCCCACTGGCTGTGCTCCAGGGGACGGAATAAGGAACAACTCCCACTTACCACTTACCATCGGTATAAATCCCACAATCAGGAAAATTGCTTCAATTGCTAAAAAACGCTGGTGGAAAAGTCCATTTATTTTTCATTTTTCTCGTGCACTTGCCACCCTCGTGCATGAATCACTGTCGGTATGTAGATTAAATTTATACCCCCGTTATCTTTCATGTCTCTGGGGCCCTGGTGTCAACTGGGTTTCTGGTTACTGAAAGCCACGGTCTGTTTTGTGGTGGCGAGAGCTGTGGCCCTCTCGGTGGGAGAGGCTGCTGGGGGGTCTCTGTGCTCTCCTGGGGTCTCCCCTGAGCCCCTCACACTGCAGTCTCCTACCCCCCAACCCCCAGTTTTGGTCACAAGATAGGGCTTGCTTTTCTGGGAAGCTCCAGTTCCTCTCTGGAGCTGCTTCTGCTCCAGCGTTTGCAGCAAAGGGTTTGGGTACCCTGGATTTGGGGTAGATTATTGGGGGGGGGTTGTTGCAGCGAGCGTGATGAAGGCATTGTTTCGTTTTGAACACCTGCTTTAGAAACTGATGTGGACCGGATACAAAAACTACAGACCTTTTGAAAACACACCCTAGTAGCACACATACAAGCTTCCTTTCTCTTTGTCACACACTCACACACACTCACACACGCTCGCACAGGATAGAGCTTCGATGCAGGTAACGTGGTTAGACAGCAGTTGTCGAAGAAGCGTGGTCCTCCCCTGTGCTCCGGAAGGTGCAGACTGTTCTCGGGCTGACAGTGTGCTCGGTCCCCCATCCTCACGTTCTCCGGCCATCTCCACGCACAACCTCTGAAAGCATGGTTCTCTATTCGCTGATTTATTGATTCGACAAACATGAACTCTGCTTTTCTGGGTCCTGGATCCCTTTGAGAATCTATTGAAAGCCCAGGCCCCCGTCCTGATACACAATTTTGAACCCCTTGGGGGTGGTTTACAGAGCCTGTCCTGTGCCTCAGGCTGAGAACACTTGCTGTAAAGAGGCCTGCTCCCCGCACCCCACCCCGCCTCACAAAACCAGGAGCCACCGCAGGAGTTCAGAAGTCTGGGGTCCTTCCAAGCCAAACCCCTCAACCCCTCATACCCCCACACCCTTCTCAGATCTCAGCTCAGAAGAGCAGTCCCCTGGGCCATCCTCCTGCCTCTTTTGGGGTTACCCACCTAGACTTAGAGATCCCCCACTTCTCTCTGTGACACCATGTCCCTGGGAGAGAGAGCTTCTGAAGCCACAGCTAGCCACGCCTGTTCCAGGCCCCTGCAGCCCCCAGCAGGTACCGTTACTGCATAAGAGACCCATCATTCTGCATTAATCTAGGATTCATCATGATAGCATGACCATAATTAATTTATTTGGTATTAATGTGGATGAAATATGTACTGTCCTTTCAGGGGAAATCAGGCTGCCTATAAGCATTAGTTAAAAGGACCATTAAAATCAAACCTTCCCCAGATCCATTAGGCGAAGTCTTTCATCCTGAGGAAGATAAAGTTGTGCTGTGTGAAATGTCATGAATAATTAGGTTGATTGCTGTTTTAAACTCTGCCCCTGTCTCCCTGGCCCCTCCCGCCTCCCTCCCGAAGTGGGGAAGGCTTACCTGCATCGGAGCACCCCGCTTCCTGGCCCATGTCTACACTGGCCCCAGATTTCCCCACTGGCCTCTATGGCTGCGGGTGTGGCTCTGTGTCTAGGGCCGGAATGGGGAAAGGAGCTTAAATGGCCCCACGGACTCTGCTTTCAAGGTGTCTCCTTCTCCTCCTCTGTAACCTTGGCCCAGGGTGGCCGTGGACACCTTCCTCTTGCCTCTGTGCTGGTCCAGAGGGGTATAGGACAGGGAGGGGGCTGAGGCGGCATTTTCCAAACAGGTCTGCAGACTCCCCACCCTGAACGGTACAGGGGCGTGAAAATTCAGATTCCTAGGCCCACTCGGACTCGCACATCTCAGGGGCTGGGCATGGGAAGGGGGTGGAGGCTGGCGTGGGGGCTTTGGCTTGTGCCAGGTGGAGGGGAGGGGCAGGAGAAGCCCTCAGGAGGCCCCCCCCCGCTGCCCAAGCGTGCTTTCTCCGGAGCTGCAGGGTGGACACTGGCATGTGCCACCTCCTGGCCACGCAGATGCCTCCGGTGGGGTTTTGCTGTCTGCTCTATGCACAGCAGCTCACGGGCTCAAGCGGTCACCCTGTGGGCCAGTCCCCTAGGCCTCGCCATAGCATTGGAGAAACCAGGAGGCAGAGGGTGCAACTGCGTGTTTAGAGGGGACTCAGATGCTCCTCGGGCCCCTAGTGAACTGATGGGTGTTTGCTGGGCAGTTTGGAGCCTGGGGTTCATGGCAGCCTTGGAAAAGGCACTGGAAGCTAGTTCTGGTCTGGCCCCATCATTTTGTGGTTAAAGAGCCCGGACGCAAAGCACTGAGGCCAGTTGGAGGCAGAGGGACGAGATGGTAGGCACTGGGTGGCCCAGGGGTTGATGTCCATGGACACCCCGGAGTAGCAGGGCCGATGGGACGTGGGGGGGAGCCGGACCCGCCCCCCGTGCCCTAACCCTTTCCTGCTGCCTTGGCAGGCGCTTCGGCACGAAATGCACGGCCTGCCAGCAGGGCATCCCCCCGACCCAGGTGGTCCGCAAGGCGCAGGACTTCGTCTACCACCTGCACTGCTTCGCCTGCATCATCTGCAGCCGGCAGCTGGCCACGGGCGACGAGTTCTACCTCATGGAGGACGGGAGGCTGGTGTGCAAGGAGGACTACGAGACGGCCAAGCAGAACGGTAACCGGCGTTGTCCCCAGGTCCCTCCTCCAGGCCTTCGCTCAGGCTGTGCCCACGGCCTGGAGTGTCCTTCTACCCGAGTCTCTCAGAGCCCTGTTCACACCTGCCTGAGGTTTGACCCCAGATTGCCACAGGGAGAGTTAATTCTCAACGCCCCCCAATCTTTTAGCACTTGCTGGCATCTCTGAAGCTTTAGTCTCATGTGGCTACAGAGAGCTCGCTGTCTTCCACATCAGTTGGTGGGCTCGGGAGCAGCCAGAGGCCTTGTCCTGGCTCCTCGGTGGCCCCTTGCGTGAGGCGGGGCTGGGAGGGCGCTCTGTCTACGTGAACACTTGGGGTTGCTCCTTAGTCTTGCGTAATGCGGTGCATATTTACCTCAGCACCCACTCCCCATCTCAAAGGCTTCAGTCAGCAAGAGCCCTAGCATTGGCCTATTTACTCTTGGAAAGGTCATCTCGGATTTCAGTTGTGTTCTCTGTCCCCTCTCAGCCCTCGGGCTTCTAGAGGGTGGGGGCTTAGGGGTGATGACTCCTGGTGTCCCCGAAGCCCCTGATGTGGCAGCAAGTGCTCAGCCAGTCTCCACATGCAGGGCGACTCCAGTGCATCCGTGACTCCCATCCCCTCCCGCCCTTCTCCCAGCCACTCAGGGCCACGGTCTGCAGCAGAAGCCCAGGCTGAGACTGAGGTTCCAGTGCTTCGCAGCCACACCTGGAAAACCTGCCTTCAGTGGGCAGCCGGGGCGGCAGCTGCTCCTGCCCTCTCATGCCAAGTTCACCGCCAGCCCCGAGTCTTCCAGGGCCCTTCCAGGCTTAGACCCCCATGCTCCCCTCAGGAACGCCACATGTGACTCCCTCATTCACAGCTGTGTCCACAGGCGGGGTGCCTGCCACTGCTCCAAGTCTGGCATTTGGTCAAACCCAACCTGGGGTTCTCAGATGCACAAACCCATAAAACATCAGGGTTGTTTGGCCTTGACTAGAATTTTTATAAATGCAGGGCGTTACTGTGGAAAGCAGCTCTCTGGGCTTGAAAGAAAAAGAAAAAGCAACAATTCAACATTTTCATGCATCTCCTCCTGGTTTTTTCCTAGACTCACACACATACGATACATAGATCTGATCAATATATGGAGAAATCAGTTTCTTGCGTAATAAATGCAGTTTAAAATAAAGGGTTTGTGGTGATGAGGAGGCAGAGGTGACTCATAGGGGCCCTTTGGGCGAGCCAGCGAGAGCCCCGCATGGCTTTGCAGGGCCGCCTCTCTGTTTTCCTACCACCCCCGGGGACGGACAGGCCTTCAGTCTCTCTTCTCCTCTTTCTGGGGCCTTCAGAGGCCCGTTTCCAGGCTCTTTGCCTTAATGTGTTTATCTGCTCTGGTTCCTTAAAACTCACTCGATGCCTTTGCTTTGGAGACAATTATGATGTCACAAAAGATTAGGGAGTCTTGTCAGGGCTAAGCCATCAAAGCGGAGGGACCTCGCGATCCCAGGCTGCCTTTGGAACTGTGATGCCCTTCACCGGAGATACTAACAATGTGCGACCTCCCCAGGGGCCGGTGGCCGCTGCTTATTTTCAGAGCCCATAAGCACCCAAAGCCTGTTGCCCACTGCCGCTGTGGAAGGTTCTGGAGAAGGGGAGACTAGCCGGGGAGGCAGGAGTTACGCAGTGGGGCTAACACTTTTATCTAGGATTCTTTGCACCTTAGCAGACCTCGTAGGACGATGACAAGACACCGGATTTAGCATCAGGCCTGGTGGGCAACTCTGCTCGGTCACTCTCTAAGTCAGGGGTCCCTGGGCAAGCTGTGTAACTGGTGGAGCCTTGGCTTCTCGGCTCTCTATGGGGAATAATAGCACCTGCCCCTCAGGGCCGTTTCTGAGGCTTAAATAAAATAACGCTCAAGGAACGGGACGTTAAATGAGGGTGAGACCATCATGGAAGAGAAACGCAAACAGGGATCTGCTTTAGGCTTTCAAGTAGCTGACGGTTACACAGTATTTGTGATGCTCCTTCTGTTTCCTGTGGTCAGCGAGGCAGGGGCCACGCCACCCTGTGAAATCTGGGTGATGCTTAGTGCAGGGGACCTTTGTCTGCTGTGGGACATTTGGTTCTCTCTTTTTATGTTTTAATTCCTCCTTGCTAATCTAAACCCTCTTTCAGGCTTATGGTTCCCTCCCTTGTGCTACACAAAGGATCTAATACCTGCTACTTGTACCTTAGCGTGAGTGATTTTGTTCATTTGTTACATCTCCCTGGATATTTGCATTTCCAATATTATGAGGTTACATTTTATGCCGGGGACAAGTGCTAGGAGACCCCGCATAACTCAAAAACGAACATATTTTAAGAAGAATTTTCCCATAGGAGTTAATGTAAAAAGTAGGCGGAGGATGTAGTCGGGGAGCACATAAATCCATAAGCGGTGACACTCATCTTTGCTTTAATGCTACTTTTTATTTTCTCAGCACTGTCTCTACTACCTCGCAGAATGCTCTCTCCTAAATTAACAGCCTAGGGTGTCGTGTCTCGCTTGGCCTTCCTCATAGCGTTTTATCACATTTAACTTCCGTACCAAAGTTATTGATTTTTGGGTACATTTTTCAGCACGAGCACAGCCACCGCTACTTAATGAAGACTTGGATGACATTGTTATAGGATATAAAGAAAATTTTAAATTATAATAACGGCGAATGTTAAAATAACAGCATAATAGTCCCCATAATCACAAGAAGAAAGTCCTGTGCAGGTAGGCAGCAGTGCAGAAGCGATGGGCCACTGACCCAGGATGACAGGGGCATATCCTGGTGGCACTGCCACCTGGCTTTGGTGACAACGATTTCTAATTCACTAGGCCAACCTATTTTGTAGTTAAGTGATTCTTGGCGAATTAAAAGAAATTTTTCGGCAATTTCATTATTTCGAATTCTATATATAAAGACTATATAGGTATTTTTAAAGTGCACTGTTTCATATTTGCACCAAATGCTGTCATGCCGTTACCTCTACAAATACGGGCAGAAGGACTGATTTCTTAAGACAGAATTTAAAGAACTTTAGAGGTTTTCCTCAGTGTCTGCCACAGTGGCTCTGGACCCCTTCCTCCTTGGATTCTGGATTCTAGGGAGGGGATGGGGGGCGGGGGTTTGCGCATGACACAGCTCTGCTGGAGAAACAAAAAAAACAGCCCAAGGAGAAGAGAGGACTTGGGGCGTCTCCCTTACCTGCTCTGTGCATCACCCCGGGCTTCAGAGGGTTGACCTAATGTGCCTGCTCACTCAACAAGAACCCAGGCTGACTCCAAGAAAAACCTTTCAGAATCGTCGTGAGGATTGTGAGCTTAGGTCAACACTGGGCACATAGTAGGCACTTAATAAATTTTAGCTGCTATTGTTCCTAAGAGAGAGTTTCCTTGAATGGAAAGGAAGGAAAAAAGAGAGGACGTTGGGGACGTAGCAGAGACGTTTTCAAGGACACGCACTAGAGGGAACACAGAGAACCCAGAGGGCCAGAAACGGAGACGCTGACTTTACCCTTTGTGGACCAGTATTTTTAAAAAAATTGTGGCTATGATCCATAGTAAGAAACTCATTCAGTGTTTCAACTTACACGCATGTTCATCCAGCGAACACTAAACGAGTTTTATGAAACAATAGTTGTCCTCATCGATCCCATTCTACCCCACCCCACCCCACCCCATCCCATTCATATTGTTTCCTCAAAAGTTTCTGATCCACTAAATGGACTGGTGAATGCACAGGCTACCTACTAAATGGACTTTACAAGCTGGTAGTGGGTTTAGACCCATAATTTACAAACATTTTGAAGATGACTGGTGAATGCACAGGCTACCCGTGCTATAAGCCCAGGGAGCCCGTGGCAAAGGGGAGGTGGCTCTGGGTGGGACCCTGGGAAATGGAGGCTCCTGCCTGGGGAAGGGGCAGACAAGACCCAGACTTCAGTCTGGCTGATTCACCTTCACATCACAGCCCTGGGGAAGACTCACGAGGATGCCAACCAGAACATTAGTCACGATGGGGAAATGTGACTTCGGTCTGCTGAGAGCCCCTGTGTTGGCTGGGCTGCCAGGGGGCAGGAGAGGCAGAAAGCCGAGGGAAGGAGGGTGGCGTCCTCACTTTCCAGGGACTCGGGAAGCCTTGTGGTGCGGGAGTGGGCCCCATGGGCCTTGGACCACTCCACTCTGACCTTCATCGTTCCTCCCCACCGCTCTGCCCATGGCAGGCAAGATTACAGGAGGAAAGGAGGCGGCGGGGTGAGACCCAGCGGCTTCAGATGGGCCGAACCAAGTGAGAAGGGGTTTTCGTTGCAGATGACTCAGAGGCGGGAGCCAAGCGGCCCCGGACCACCATCACCGCCAAGCAGCTGGAGACGTTGAAGAACGCCTACAAGAACTCTCCCAAGCCCGCCCGGCACGTGAGGGAGCAGCTTTCCTCGGAGACGGGCCTGGACATGAGGGTCGTACAGGTGTGACACCAGCCACCCCGGCCCCCGGGACCCCTTTGCCATCTGCGATCCTGGGCACCGTGCCGCCCCTTCTGGGCCCAGGGCCAGGGGCAGGGATGGAAGGCGTCCTGGGCTGTGCCCTCTACACGAGGGGGCTGAGGGAGTGGTGAACACATCGCCACCTCATCCCTCATCCCCGGCGTCACCGATCCCCTAGGGGTGTGGGCTCAGGGCCATGACCCCGGGGACAGCGGTTTCTGAGGCTCAGGCACATCACCCTCTTGACGCCGAGGCGTCAGTCCCGGTCTCCAGCTACCTGTCTTGGGGATCCTGGGGGCTGTGGATTCAAGGTGGGATGGGCACCCCCTAAATGCGTCCCTTCTGCTCGTGTGGCAGGTTTGGTTTCAGAACAGACGGGCCAAGGAGAAGCGCCTGAAGAAGGACGCGGGGCGGCACCGCTGGGGCCAGTTCTATAAGAGCGTCAAGAGGAGCCGCGGCGGCAGCAAGCAGGAGAAGGAGAGCTCGGCGGAGGACTGTGGGGTTAGCGACAGCGAGCTGAGCTTCCGAGGTGAGCGGGGCTGCAGGGGCGGGGCGCAGGCCTTGGGAAAGGCCCTTGGGAAGCAGCATCCCTTGCCGCCCAGGAGGGATCAACTCCTTCCTGAACACAGGCTTGCTGGGGGCACATGGTCGTGGCCCTTTAAGATGGGGCAAGGAGTAGAAAACAAGAGCGCTCTGCTGCTGAGGCGGAGGCTGGCTTCCCTGGCACCGCGGACCCTCCTTTCCTGCCGGCTGGGGCTCCCTCCCCGGCCGTGAACCGAGCTAGGTCTCAGCCTGTGCCCCGCCCCCTTCTGCATTTCTCCCCTCTGAGGGGCCCTGGCCTCCCTCCTCTGCCCCCCCAGAGTGATCCCGTTCTCCTCTCCCGGTGGTGGGGAGGACATGCTCAACAGGCCCTTCGCCCCGCGAAATCAATACCGTGAGTGCACGTGAGACGGGGACTGGCCTCACTTCCGAATCCCTTCCCCCACCGCGCACTTCATCCTGTAGCTGAGCCTGAGCTTTGCCGCATGCGCTCCATTCAAATTGGTGCATCAGCAAAGCTGCAGATGCCTGCATGCTTTGGGTCCTTAGCTTGTTTGCAGACAGCCACGACTGTCCTATACTGAGTCCTCAGACAGGGAAGCCCTTCTGCTGGGGGCCAGAGAAGAGTGCTGAGCCCGGCTCAGGAATCGGTTTTCCCGTGGCGTCTCTGTCAGATTGAGGCACTTCTCTTGAGCCTCAGTTTCCCCATCTATAAATGGGGAGCAACCACGTTCTTGCCCGTCTCACAGTGTTGCGGGGGTCAATGAACACAACGGACTCTGGATGTGTTTGGGGACAGCTCAGCACATTTTCACACTTGGGAGACACAGTTTTCCAAACCATGGGGAGCCTGTGGCTCCTACAGAGGGCCCTGGTCCTGTGGGGTCACAGGCACTGGCAGAAGGCTGAATTATGGCCCTTTTACAACAGAGCTGAGCCTTCGTCTCAAAGGGCGTGAGCTGCCCTCCCCGCTTCACTTTCATGGGTGGAATGAAGGTGATCACAATCCTATCAGGGCCAAGGGCGGGATGGGTGTTGAAGTCTCGTCTGCGGGCGGGTGGCTGGATAGGCCCAGGTGGGGATAGAAAAGTTCGTGGGGCAGATGGAACAAGCTGCTGACGCCTGAGAGGACACAGCTCAGCCTTGAGGCCTGTCCTGGGGCCCCGGGGTGGGCTCAGAAGAGCCTTACACTCACCTTCGAGGCCTCTTGGTGGGTTGGGAACGCCACTCCATCTCCCCCGAGCTGCCGGAATCAACATCTGGAACTACTGGATTGCCAAGTCTTGTTTTGTAGCTCCTTTCTGTTGGGTGCAGGTGGGTCCCCAGGTGACATAGCATCGGTCTCTCGGGTAATTATATAATCCTTTATTTCTTAAGATTAAGACTGCCTACGTCTGTTGGAGAGATGACTTTTTCCAGGTGACAAAGCTTCCATTAGATCCCCTTCATGAATTTCTCTAAGAAACAAGAAGGTCCATTTGCCTTAATCAAGTCAACAACGTCCCCAGCGTAGAGCTTATTAGACGGAGAAACCAAGTCCTGTGATGTTGAATCCCTTTTCCAGGTGGACCAGAAGGATTTTGTACATGTGTTAAGAGTGGTCCTCAGCTGCCCTTACCATATGGGTCTGCTTGTTTCCCACCCAACTAGATCAAGCACTTTACTCAGCTTGAGAGCTTTCTGATTAAATCTTGTTAGCGTGTCGTTTCCATTTGTGATGCGAGGCATACACTGTCCTCAGTGTCATCAGGGTATCTTAGTACATGAGGGACAGGGGACCAACAAACTCACCAAACACTGCCCAGCCTTCCGGGTCCTGCAGATGTTTCTTCTGTGTTTCCCTCTTGATGTGGGTCGTCTCTGGGTAGCAGGCTGACTTGGCAGCGAGTCTTCCCTGGCTGTGTGTGTTCCTAGGTTGTGAAGAACAGGGGACCATGGGAATCCTGGCGGCTGACAATAAATCTCCGTTCTTTTGTCCACAGAGGATCAGATTCTCTCAGAACTTGGCCACGCCAATAGGATTTATGGCAACGTGGGGGACGTTACAGGCGGACAGTTAATGAATGGGAGCTTCTCCATGGATGGGACAGGACAATCCTATCAGGACTTGAGGGACGGGAGCCCCTATGGAATCCCCCAGTCTCCATCTTCCATATCGTCCCTGCCGTCCCACGCTCCTTTGCTCAGTGGGCTGGATTACACGGTGGACAGTAACGTGGGCATCGCTGCGCATGCAGCACAGGGGGTAAGCCAGACGCTGAGAGCCATGGCCGGGGGACCCACCTCTGACATCTCCACAGGAAGCAGTGTAGGCTACCCCGACTTTCCAACTAGCCCAGCCTCTTGGCTCGATGAAATGGATCATCCTCCTTTTTAAACATCTCTCCTCCCCACCCTACCTGTCCTTCTGGCTTGAGAGAATATCTTCAAGGATCAAAAGAGACTTGCCTTTTTAGGATCGAAAGTGCGCCAATGTGAATTTCCGTTATTGTCAATGGAAGTCCTCTGCTGGTCCCTAGGAGGTCACCGTGCTAGGGCGCTGTTCTCCCAGGGAGTGCTCGGGTGCTGGCTTGTTGGCTTCCCCCCCCGCCCTGCTTACAGGCTTTGGCTGCTCGGTGCTTGGGAGCACGAGGCGACTGTGTGAGGCCACCTTGGCCTTTGGGAACTCTGCCCCAGCTGGTGCGTCTCGTGAGATGCCTCCTGAACCAGTGCTCTCGCCAGAACTGAGATTCCTGAGGCTGAGGCACCACAGCCCTTAAGCATAATAAAAGTGATTTCTGGACCACCTTTAATGAACCCTAATTTTCAAAATAAAAAAGTCACTTATTAAAGGTCTGTGGGAACTTTGGTGGCCACAGTTTGACATTGAAATATGCCCCCTTTTGCTTCTGCTGTGAAAAATATGACTTCTTTCCTCCCCAGAAGTACAAGCCAGAGAATATTTGGCAGTATGGGTTTGTGAGAGATCCCCTCCATATCACTGAATCTATCCCTGATGGCAAGAAGTGGTTTTCATTGCAGGTGACTCTGAGGCTGGAGCCGAGTGGCTTTGGACCATCACAGCGAGTGCCCGACGAGGTCCCTTGGAGCACAATGTGCCTTTTTAATTTGCTTGTGTCATTTATTCCACTAGACAGGCTGTGGGTTACAAAATGATCAGAGCTAAAATATGGAGAGGACAGAACGACAATCAGTGACAACATGTGCAGACCCATTTGGATTCCAAGCGTGCGGTCCGTTTAGCCCAACCAGTAGATGCCAGTCTCCCAGAGTTCCCCCTCCTGCAGGGTGGAGTGATCTTGTGAGTTTGCTTCGAGCCGCTTGATTTAGCCGAGTTCGCGAGCCCAGCCCCACCTGCCGCCAGCCCTCCAAAGCCCTTCAGAAACCGGAGCGTCTCTGCTGGGCTGGCCGTCCTCGGTTGCAGGAGTCTTCTCTCCTCCGGGTACTAGCACTGCTTTCTGGCCCGTCTTGTTGGGAGGAATCATTAGGGGGCAGCCCTAAAGTAGTCCAGAGGGTTCCGGTGGTCCTCTCCGGGTTTCTGGGCCGCGGGCTGGAACACGGCAGGCGCCGTGGCGCTCTGGGCCTGCGCTTGCGCGGTGCGGACTCTCCGCCTGCGGGTGTGCAGCAGCCCACACTGCGGCAAGGGCAAGGGCAAGGCCAAGGCCAAGGCCAGCCTCTGCTGTGTGAGCTGCCACCCGGTGACGGGCTGCCCTTCTGTGGGAAATCCCATCAGGAACGGTGCAGCAACTCCGACTTTCTCATCAGCCACCTGTCCGCACGCAGGTCTCCCCACATGCACAGCGGCACTTGGCCAGGTGGGAGTTATTCCAGCCCCCGTGGGAAACCATGGTCTGCTTCTCCTGGCCTCCCATTTTCTTACACAAGATCAGCAGAGTAGGCAAGGGTAAGAAGGCATTTTCTTTCTTTCACGTGAAGTGTCGGGGCCCAGGACCCTAAGGGCCCTTTCTTCTGTGTTTGTCACCTTTTGAGGACCACAGAGATTTAGGTGTGCGGTAGGCAGACTCAAGGAAGAAGTAAACACTTCTTCTTTGGCTGCTGCATCTTCTATAAACGCCTTCCCAGGACTAAACTAAGGTCAGTTAAGCTTCTTTAATATATATAGTTCGTAAATTCCTGGGATCAGCCTTCAGGCAACTCTCTTTTCTGATCAGTTCTGTAGTGTACCTTTACTTTTGGACGTGCTGCAATGGTCGTGACTTTTGCTTGGGGAGTCTGCACACAGGCTCCCTTCTCGAGGTTCCAGGAGTAGGGATGATGGAGTGTGAAGCTGAGACAGTTCCATGCTACTGGGAATCCCTAACGACGTGAGCGGGGTGTGCGTGTGTGTGTGTGTGTGTGTGTGTGTGGAAACACAAGTGTAGGAAGCCAGGTGGAGGAGAGGCAAGCACCACTGTCTTCTGGGAGAACTGAGTCTGCTCACAGTGTTCTTAGCAGGCCGCTCACAGTACGCGGGAGAAAGGCTGCGCCGGGCACTGAACCAGTTAAAGCCCGTCCACCCAGACCACTGCCGCAGTCTGAGTACTTGGCCTCGTATCTCATAGGGTCTCAGAGGCACTTCCTATTTTTGGTGAGTGTAATATGGGGAGAGCAGAAGCTCTAGAGGGGCACGCGCCCTCTGTCCGGCACTGCTTTTGAAGATCAGTTGGCCAGTTTTTGTTTTTGTCTGCAAGTTACTCATGCTCACTCCCTGTGCAGTGGTGGAGGGTGGGAGGCCCACCTTCATCGTACTAACGGGATGCAGGTCTCGTGAAGAACTCAGTGGGCAGTACAGTTGATGCTGATGAGCAGTACAGTTGAAGCTTCTTCCGGTTTGGTGGAGTTGGCTAGCTGGACAAACTTGTGAGAGCACGGGCCACCAAGCCAGGTGAGCTTTGAGTTAAGTTCTCCAGGGCCACCTCCTCAGAAAGCAGCAAACACTGGTGCCCCATTTAGCACAGCCACAATAGACCTCAGACTGTAAGTGGATCTCCTCGCAAGTGGGCAACAAGCCACCATGTGCCACCAATGAGCCACCGAGTGCCAAGACTGTTCCCTGGCTCTTTTGTGGCTCAGAGATGGAGAAGACAGAACAGTGTCTCGAGATCCTCTTCCAGGCACAGCTCTATTGCTCAGTAGTCTGTCACCAAGGTGTGAGGTGCTACGTGGGAGCTGTTTCCCCTCTTGCTAAAATGACATGGACGAACTTCACAAATGAAATGAGACCTTCTAGAGCCATTTACATTATTCGAACCTGTCTTGAGCTCTAAGAGAGTAGTTAACTAGCAGTGTTTCTCTGCAGTGCCTGGCTGAGAGACCTGAGGGTAGCAGGCTTCTGAATCCAGGAGCAAATTAATCGTTAAAAAACCAACAGCACCCAAGTTTCCAGTGATATCTGGTATAAGCGAAAACGGGACCCACAGAGCTATGGAAGAATCTCTGTTTCCTGAAAAGTAGTAAAACCACAGAGGAAACACCAAACGCAGAAGCTAAGCTGGCCCACGGGGTAAATTACATTGTTGGGATGCCTGGCCCTGGCCCTTTCAAGGACTTGCTGTGCAACCTGAGGCAAACTCCTTTCTGTCTCTGTGCTTTTCTCTTTCTTGCCTCATCTGTTAATTATGAATATAATGTAAAGTGAGAATCAACGAACATTGATAACATGATTCCTGCAGA
>NW_006432945.1:10132011-10146283 GCF_000325575.1 Pteropus alecto | reverse complement strand
GACAAAATTAAGACATAAGATGAACATTTGGCACTGTTTTAAAAATGTGATCATTTTTTTGTATTTTGTTTTTTGTTTTTTTTGTTTTTTTGCCAACGTAAAACATGAGATCTAATAAGATAACCGGAGGCCATTAGATCTTCATAATTAGGTTCGCTTTGCAAGAACTATAAGTAATCTGTAGAATAAAAGACCCGACCATCTCTGAAACTCAACCTGGTTATTTAGAGATAACGGCCTCCTTACAGGAGCGGGTGGAAGGCTTCAGCTGAGCAAGAGCTGCATGCTGTCGGGCACTCACGCGCCCACACGCCGCTGCTGACGACCTGGTTAAAACCATGGGAATAACGACTACGCCGCCTCAGCCAGCAGGGTCTGGAAGGACTGAGGAGGCTCATTTTTAAACATTGCACTTTAAAAATTGGAAACCGTGAGACGAAGAAAAATTCAATTAAGCGGAAATGAGTTTTGTTTTATTGCCTGCTGCTGAAGGGCTCTGGGCATGCTGCAAGCTAAATAAAAAGCACATCACTGGCTCTCTCTTTCTGGGATTGGTCCATTGGCCCTTTCTGCAGCAGTTGCTCCAACTGCTCTGACACGGTGACTGGAGCCAAAAAGAGAGAGCGCAGCAGAATCATCCCACCCACACTCCGCTTGGCAGGCCCACACTGAAAGCACAGTTTCATGCTGCTAGCTCTGGTGAGGAGACAGCGGCAGGTCTGGGAGGTGCGCCAAAGGTTCCTTTGCTTAGGGAGGCGGAGCACAGGTGGACAGAGAAGGACACCCCCACTCTCACCGGCTGCCCACCTAGAGACAAGAATCATTTGTACTCGCCCCCTTGAGGACTGTGTCCAGCCAGACAGGCAGGTTCGGGGCTGCAGGACTTCAGATGCTGCCCTCGACTTGCATTCAGACCTCAAAGCCCCAGATCCCCTACGCTCTGGATTGTTGCCCTCACCATTCACGGTGTAAATTTTGTACAGTTAAAAAGAAATGAAGTCTCATTTCCTGGAGAGGGGGGGATAAAAAAAAGGACCCACCCATCCTTATTTATTGCCATGTGACTTTGGAACACAGAAGCTGGTGCGTTTGTTTGTGTATGCCTCCTGTGTGTTGGCATGAGACGTGTATGGTAAAGCTATGTCAAATAAATATGGACGTTCTTTAGAAGCTGATGTGTCTCGCTTTTCATTTGGTTTTTCTGGAAGTCTTTTCTCTTGACCTAAATCAAATAAAAAGCTGTGCTGACTTGGGACCCTTTCATCATGAGAAGAAAACCCGAAGTACAACTCTGAATGCCAGAATGACTTACAACCGTAAGCGCCAGAACTGCTCAACGAAGGGCTAGTTAGAGGACGTTATCCAGTTTTTCTTATAGTGATTTTCTGGGGCCCAACCCTCTGCTCCTAGACTCGGGATGGGCAGAGAACACTGCTGACTACTTGCTTTTCAGTTACCCTTTGTCCTTCACATTTACACATTTTTTCCCTAGAGAAAGTATGTACAAATGTCTATAACTGGGTGAGCAGTGGACAGAGGGATAGACACCTCATCAGTCACTGGGGCTCTTGGGCAAGCTTTTCTAGGAAAACGTCCTTTCAGACTTTTTCTTTGCAGGAGGCTTTGTGAGTGTGCAGGACCCGAAGCTTAGCTGAATGGAAAGAGCCACAGAGATGCTCTCATTAAAAAAAAAAAAAAAGTTATAGCATTTCTTTAGAGCTGGGGTCCCATCCAGGAAAAACTGAGGGTGCTTTTCCCATTAGTGATCAGTTTTGCCTGGTTGAAGAGGAAATCCAAACAGGTGCAGTCTACGGCCATGCCACCCTGAACAAGCCCGATCCTGTCTGATCTCGGAAGCTAAGCAGGGTCGGGCCTGGTTAGTACTTGGATGGGAGACCACCTAGGACGACCAGGTGCTGTAGGTGTAATAAATAAATAAATGAATAAATGAATAAATAAGGTAAGTAAGTAAAATATAAACAAACAAACAAACAGAGGTGTGCTGTCCAATACGGTAGCTATTAGCCACATGTGGCTATTTAAATTCAAATTGATCAACATTAAATAAAACTAAAAGTTTAGTTCCTCACACTAGCCATATTTCAAGGGCTCCATAGCTATATGTGGCTAGTGGCTACTGTATTTGGACACACAGATTTAAGACATTTCTATCACTGCAGAAAGTTCTGCTGGACAGTGCTGGCAGAGTCTGGCTCAGGAGAACGGGCAGAGAAAACTCATCCATCGCCTGTTTAGCCGCTAGTTATGCCGGAGTACTTGGTGAAGTATTCCAAGACTCCTTCGGCCGCGGTAATGACAGCTCCTCTGCTATCATATCTTGTGTGTGGCACTACACACAAGAATGACTTGTTTAGGTACAGAGCACGAGGCAGGACTCTGGCCTCTGAGTTCTCCATCAAATGCTGCCATCAGGTTGTTGAGACTCTACCTAGGTCCTAGACCCACTTCGTGCCCTACAGTCTACTCAGTCAAACAAGAAAGACAGCACCTCCCCGGCAGGACCACCAGTGGATTCTTGGAGGGCTGAAAGGTCTTTTAGTGGACATCCGAGCCTCTGCTGTTTCGGGAAGGGATTTATGGTCCTTTGCCAAATCATCTCCTGTGATGGATACTTTACTAGTGCCGGGTTATGTACTGAGGAAGGCCAAGGATGAGAGAGACCTCACTAGGTGCAAGGGAGGGTGACGACGAGAGCGACGGATAGGTGTGGGTTGCCGCTGGAGGAACACAGGAGGTGGTGTCCATGAGGACTGTTTTTTCTTCCCTAGCTCAGTCCCTTGCTTGGGTGGTTGTTAGGGAAATTTGCCAAGTGGCTATGAAGGGCTCGGTTGCTACTAAATTTAATTACTCATCTGACTACTCCTAAGGCATTAATAATTGGGCCCGAGAATTCTGCCAGTGCACGCACTATATAACCATGTCTTTAGTCTTCCATTCTCAAAGCCCTTATCACCCGCCTTTCTATATCAAGTCTTTGCTTTCAATACATTAGCAATTGTTTTCAGCATATCGGGCTGATAATTCACTGGACTGTTTCCACTGTGTGCTCTATCGCCCCACAATGCTCCACCACAGTGCTAATCTAGTAACATTTTGGAAATTCTCAAATGAGTTCTCAGCTCACAAAGAAGAGAGAGGATCTGGTCCTTCTTTCTGGTCTGGTCTCTGGAGACCAGCTCCTGAGCACGTGATTCTCTTTCGGACAGTGGCTTTTCAAAAGGACAGCTGCTTAAAGAGGAATAAAGGAAACAAATCGCTGGCCAGAAAGAATGAAATATGACACAAACTCAGGAGTCGGTGCTCACTGCTCTCTGAGCCTCCCTTCTCCTTGGGCCCAGAATTCTACTCAGCTACAACCAAAAAAGGAGTAAAAAGAGATCAACGGTGAGTCAGTGTATTTTAGATTTTAACCAGTTGCCAAACTAGAAGTAATATCATAAGAGAGGTAGTGTCGTAGTTTAGAAATTGTCCTTTACAGAATAAACAGAAAATTGTCGCATCCCCGTGCCGTAGCTCCTTGGGAGAATGCAGTTTCAGAGAATGCTATTTTATTACCTGGAACTCCCCACGCCTTCCTCAGAGCATCCTCTCCTGGCTGTGCCGTGAGCGGTGGGGCTCCATCTGGGTGTCTGTATACCTGTTTGGGTCATGGCTGCCTCAGGGAAGTAAGCGATGGTTACTGCTGGTGAGAAAATACTGTGTTAGGAGGGAGAAAAAACCCGATGTTTATAAAATGCGGCCAAATCATTAAGATGAGGAAACTTTTATTATCATCCTTCTAAAAGAAATAATAAAAAGAGCCCATCCAAACTCTTAAATAAAGGTCTTCTAAACCATCAGGTCCCGCCCTCGGAGAGGAGAGCACATCCTTTCGGAGAGAGCGGGCCCGGGCTTTTGATTGTAACATTTCCTCTTTACGACTTTTTCATTCATTTTTCTTCTCTCCTTTTTGTCCAATGTGATTTCAAGATTTTCCTTTAGAGTCTTTGGTAATTCTTCCTTCGGCCCCCTCCCCTGCTAAACACAAACACTGAATTTAGGTATGTTATTAAACGGGATGTTATTGTGTAATTAAATGAACAAGTCGCGGGCGGTCCTCGACAGTATGCACCCTTTCCCTCTTCATGGAAGGGGGTCCGGCTACATGACTACATGACTCATTCGTACTTCGGGTTGTTTAGCAGATCACTGGACTGGCCAGAACTCTCAAGGCTGATGCAGCCTGGGCTGTCTCTGGAGCTGAGGGAGAGTTTCTGTTTTGGTTTTTAAAGATTTCCTCTTTCACTTGCTGGCCAACCCTGGACCAGGATCTCCTGTTGGTTGGGAAGGGTTTGGGTATTTTGGAAAGATAAAATATAGACCCAAAAGCGTGGTCTTGGCATACACTTGGTGTTGGAAATACGCAGTTTTTATAAAAGGCCATTAAAATGGTAAATAGGTTTCAACAGATGGCTTCGGTGCAGCAATGGAAAGCCCAGGCAAGGACTTTGGGGTTAAATCTCATATTTCAGTCACTCGGGACTTATTATTCCAGAAAAACAAACATCTATAAAGTTGACAGCTCCCTCCCCTCCTCTAAAGTAGAGCCCTTGAAGGTTGCCTGCTCGCTGGCCAGTGGATGGGTGGCTGGCTGCCTGCAGATAGCCACCCAGGGAATTGCAAGCCACTTTTCCGACACCTGTCACCTGCGGGGCTTAAAGCTCACTCAGGCTGGAGGCACACAATAACCAAGACCCTATATTACTGATGGGCCTGGACTTTTATACTCGATGTGTGTGCTGGCTTTATTATTTTTTTAGAATCATTTTAACATTTAATGCTCCTCAATTAAAGTGATTTCCTGGAGTGGATGCCAGGCTTCGTTTAGGATGCGCATCAACCACTTTCCCTATCGGTAGTTAAAGGCACCGAGGGATTTAAACAGCAATCCACAAGTCTGTTCAGTCAAGGTTTGGCGGAATAAAGCAGATTATAAACAATAATATATGTCTTTCTCTTCTTTTTTTGGAAGGGTTCCAAACTCACAAACGGAGCTAAAGTGCAATAAACATATCCAGGACTAAGCTTTTGGGCTCTACAAATGTACTCCATGAAAGCCACGGGCTCTGGCGGTGCCACTTTTTATCCTGTTTGTGTGAGCACGTACTTTAAAAGAGCTTTTTATTACACAAAGTGTCCATCAGCTGAACTTACCTTCTAAATATTAAAATGGAAACCGGGATAGCCACCCAAGTGAGAGGACGAGTAAATCCTGGCTGCAGTGTGGATGACGAATTTGTGGCTGCAGCCCAGGGCAGCCCACTGACAGACAGTCCCCTCTGTCTCTTCGTGACCACACGGTCCCACACGTTCGGCCATGGCACTCAAGAGTTTTAGGTCATTTTTCCCACCGACGAGAGAGCCTAGTGTGGGACCACGAGGTAAATGTGTGTTATGGGGGTGGCGTCTTGGATGGTTCCATCTGGTTTGTAACCTCACTGTTCACTTGAGAACTCACGCCCATTCCTTCCAAACGTGTAGGAAGGATATCGGCAAGGAAGGTCCTGTCCTGAGTATAAATTAGTAGGTACCTTGCGAACCTCCTGCTCGTTTCCAGGGCTGGGAAGCTGTCTGTTGCTGGAGGAAGGAACCTTGCCCTCAGAATTGAGTCCTGTACAGGAGTCCCAAAAGAAGAGAGTAAAAAATGTAAAATAATGACGCTTCTTGTGTAACTGTGCCAAGAAAAAATGATATAATAAAACACGGGAAAGAAAATTCCAAAGAATTTATATACAAAAGCAAAAATAGCAAGAAATAAAATGCCACGAACACCCAATAACTGTGGTGATCTATACAAGGTTCAAGCCATTAAGTTCTGCTTTTCAAGGAGGAGCATGACAAGAATATTTCAGGGGTAAGTGAATAAAGATGAGGTTAAATAGCTTTTCCTGTTCAATCCTTTAGTGTAATGCCAATTAATGCATATTTGAAAAATTAATCACACTTGGTGCATAATAAATGTTAGGTGATAAGTACAACAAGGAAGCTTTTTCCTCCTCAGTCTGATAATCACTATACTTGACCCAAAATCTCTCTGATGAAGGAACCGTGAGTGATTACTGAAATAATTAAAGATGCTCAAGGTAAAGCTCTAATAATGATTGTCGTAATTTTTCAACTCACATGACAACAGAAGACTGCATTGAAGGCTTTTTAGGTTATAAGGAGAAAGTCCGATGCGCACATATAAAATCCATTAAGGGCTTCATCATGTACCTCTGAGTGTGGTTGCTTTTGTTTTCGCTTTAGCTTTTCTTGAAAACACAGTGCAGGAAAGACTTTTGGACTTGGTATCACAAGGCCTGGAGAATCCTCCCGATCCTGAAAAAAATATCATGTATATTGAAATGCTTTCTATATAAATGTCTATGTAAGGATGGGCGTTTTTACAGTTTCTATTTGTGTGCCTTTGGATAATTTCTCCAACAGTTCTGAGTTTCAATTTCCTCCTTCATAAAACAGGGAAAATGTCAATAATTTCTACTTTTACAATTATTCTGAGGTTCAGTTAAGATGCTTGTGTATAAAGTCCTGTGCAAAAGTAACGTGTAATTACTGTTTCATCATTGAAGTTAAGGTGTATTGATTGTAAGATACAAAGATAGTTCACGTATCACTAAGAAAAAAAATGCTGTCAATTCAACCATTCTTTGTAAAAGACAACCAATTTTAGATAAAAATGTGTGCCTTAACATTTATCAAATATAGTATTATAACTACTATTAAAGGCATTTGACCCAAAACACCTTAGGAATTGGAATTTGAAATTCAAACACACATATTTAAACTCAATATTTTCATTACTAAATTGCGGCTGGTGAGTTACATACCTAATCTGTGATAAACATGTAGTTATAAAGGAATTTTTTACGGACTTGAAATTTAATAAAAGCCTTCACGTTTCAACTGATAAATATTAAATAAACATTTTGAAGTCTTCATGTTCAATTGAAGCATATATTATTAGCCTGGGCACTTAATTCCTCCTGCAACCCAAGCTCAGCTCTGCTACAGTCACACTCCTTGTTCATTAATCCTCAGAGATGCCATACTATACATGGAATAATAACCCATAGCCAAGTAGTTAAACCTGGCAGGAAGCTAAGAAATACCTATTTAATAGAAAGGTTCACTGGATTATAGCAACCTTTTAGCTGGAAAATGCTGAAACATTAAAAAAAGATATAATAGATGCTCTTCCAGATATTATGCTTTGGTTGTTACCCTTCTACCTGACAAGCATAAGAGATAACAATACGTGGCCAGTTGGCTGACTTCTTACATCTTTATTGCAGACACAGTTATAGTAGGTTTAACTAAAAGATTTAGTTTTTGATTAGTCATTTTTGAATTTCTGAGATTTCTGAAGATATCTTACGCAATATCTTGAAATAACATGAATTATCCTAAATATACATGATAATGGGGAAAGGGAATGACATGGCCTACACCAGTGCCTGCCACGTAGTCAGCACTCAAGACACTTGCGGATTGAATGGAAGCAGCGCTCTATCACTTCACCTTAGTTTTGTGGCCTCGAAGCAAGGGCTGAGATTCAGCGGACTTGGTCCCAATGGTGGCTCTTACTACTTACTCCTCTGTGATCCTGGGCAGTGGAAGTAACCTGTGTGTCTCAGATCCATCCTTGTCTGCATGGCCTTACAGTATTACTGCGGAGGGGTTGCATATTAAATGATGCCTGTGAAAGTAGTCTGAAAAGTCAAAAAAGCTAAACACCTACAATAAAAAGTCATCATTAATCACACAGAATTAACACGTGGGCTCATTTCTGCTCTGCGGCAGAATCAGAGGTCAGTGTCCAACTTTCTGGCCAGTTTCCTTTAAAAATTCCCAAATTTAGCACTGTGGTGGTCAGTGATAAAAACATTATGTATATTGTTGCAATCTCGACCAGGATCTGTGAAGTCCTCGGAACTGCACGCCCGACTCTGCTCTAGGGGTAGGGGGTGGTTCACAGCTTTGCACAGTGAGCTGGAACTCCCCGAGAGTTAAGAACACTGACGTAGTGGATTTGAGCGAGAGTTCTGAAGACAGCGATTCAGATACTTTTCTTTGCCTCCTCTTCGATGTTTGTTTATACGATTCTCTTTTTATTGCTCATTCTCCACTCGTGTGTATCAATACTACTGTGAGGCAATCAGAGCTTCTTAGAGCATTTGGTAGAGGGCAAAGTAAATGACAGTCATGAGTAAATACTCAATTCAGAAAGAGTCATTAATGTTGTCTGATCACAGTATCTTCAGGAAATTAAAAAAAAAGGAAAAGGAACAAAATTTACTTTGCTTTTTTAAAGACATAGGAAAATGGGTCTAGGTATGTTTTTGTATGTAAACACACATCTATAGAGGTAGCTGGAGGACAAGACAATAAATGGAATTGAGAATGAGAGCAAACAGGCAATATGTAAATGGTCAAGAAAAGTAGCTATAAAGTAACTGCTCGTAACTCTGACAAATGTCTTTAGGTTTCTATTATTCAACTGACTTTATGACTCCTCCAACCCAACTGGTTTCTAGTTTGAAAACACACTGGTGACTCGATTTTTACAATATTCACGTACACTAAAAATAATAGTTTGAATCGAGGATGAGGTAAATTCCAATCTCAGTAAACATTAAAAAAAAAAAAAAGCCAATTATTTTGAAGTTCTTATCGAATCATGACCAGAAATGAACCTTCAGGAGAAGGCTTTCTATGATATTTTAAAATACTAATAGGCTTGAACATAACTAATCTGCTCAGGAAAGAAAATTTATGTGTAGCAGAACCAAACTTAAAGTATGTCCTCGTTTTATCTTGCTGAGCTACATGAAGATGTGATTCACCATGTATCTGAAAATGAGCCTGCTTTCTGCTCTAGCAAATTTGTGTTCCTTGCTTGGTGGAAACCGTTGCAGTTTTTGGCAATGAAACTCATGATCTGGCTAAAGTGTGATGTGCTAAACAATAATTCAATAATTTAAGGGGAATGGAAACAAACCAAGATCTAGTTTTCTCTGACATTTATGGATGAAAGCTTCCCCTTAAGGCAAAGAGATTGTTATATGATAGTAGGGTTTTTAAAAACTCAGAGACTGGTGACAATAGAGATTTTGAATACCAATTTTTAAAATACACTTGAAACTGTTGACTATTTTTGGTGATAGCTTTGAATGTAAATTAACTTTTAAAATAAAAAACTTTTTTTTTGCTAAAAAAATCTATATAGTTTTAGATGTGGCAAAACAGGTTATAAAAACTTGTCTAAGAAATATCAAGGTCAAAATACAAAAGACACAAAAAAAGGATCGACGATTTCTTGCTCAGATAACTACCCTGTAAATCTGAAGTGAATAGCAAATCTTTTTGACTTGCTTATGTCCTAAAACTGCAAAAGTATGGTTGAATAACACGGGGGTGAGGGGTGCCAACTCCCCCGTGCAGTCAAACTCGAGTATAACTTCTGATTCCCCCCAAATTTAACTACTAACAGCCTACTGCTGACCGGAGGCCTTACTGATAACATAAATAGTTGATTAACATGTTTCGTGTATTGTATGTAATGTATACTGTATTCTTACAATACAGTAAGCTAGAGAAAATAAAATGTCACTAAGAAGATAAAATACATACGGTATTTATTGAAAAATATCCCTGTATAAGTGGATCTGTGTAGTTCAAACCCATGCTGTTCAAGGATCAACTGCACTATCACTAAAAAGCTGTATGTAACGTCTTGGTATCTTTTAGTGTAACTAATGAATAACGTTTCTTAAAACACATGCGATGAATGTGGAACATGAGCGAGTTTAGCTAAACAGTAGGTTGCAGTGTAGCTGGGTTATGGGAAGAGATAATGAGGCGACAGCTCTATGTGAATTGCAGTAACACTTCCACGGGTAATGGTTTGGTTTACATCTCAGAAAAGAAGTTAGGTTAGAAAAGTCACAAAGTAGTAGTGTTAATATGCTGTTCCAGAAGGACACGTTAGCTTGGGCTACTGAAAACCGTGTCTGTTGAGGGCTCCATGAAGCAAATTTATTGCTTATCTAAATAGTGACACGTTAGAAAAATTATCATTTAAATGGTCGTCTTTGCGGCTCAACTTGTTTCTTCTCTTTACCTGTGGCAGCTGTCCCCTTTCCTATGCAGTAAGAATGTCAAGGAATTCCCCAGTTGGAGTTCTTGAGGCTTAAAGGGGAAAACGCAGGGGGCCAGTTTTAACAGTGGCACACTTGTCTGTCCTTTAAACAAGAACTGTGACCTACGTGTCTATGTTTTAATAAAAAATAGCAGCTCTCCTGGTATCCAGAAACAACTTCGCTCACACCTAAGTATCGGCACCTTCTGGCTTTCACATCAGACCCAAAGAAGCCTAACAGGTCAGGCCCGAGCGTGTGTACAGAGACTGCTGCCACGTGCGACAGGGACAATAGCCAATCAGAAGGGCCCTAGAGAAACTCCTTCCTGTTTTGCGAAGGTGAGTTTAAGGAGTCCTGACCTAACCCGTGAATTCTGCAGAACCTGTGTTTTAATCCTAGAGTGAGGCTGCTGAATCGTGTTCTAAAATGCCCAAGGCTTTGAGGTTTTCAGTACTTCTGTTTGTTCCTCTGACTTCTATTTCCCAATGTGACTAAATTCTGCCCTTTCTCTCTTCCGCGTTTTTCCCCCCATTAACACCCCCTTCTTTCCTATCTTCCCGATTCTATCCACCAAGAGAACAGACACTTTAGTTTCCTATTCAGACACACTGTACAAAATGCCACGGGGTCACATGATCCCCACCATCCTACGATTTCCTGAAACTTTCTCTCATTGTCAGTGGAGTATTGTCTTTTTTTCTTCTGTATGTTTCTTCAGAGCAGCCATGTTTAATACTGTGAAATACGACGTGTCTCCTCTCCTCCCCGCCGAGAACAGTGATAAATTTCAGAGCACGCTCAGCAGAATTGGCTTGTGTTATGCACAGTACACATGTTCATCACCCAATCTGTACTCGCAGGAATGTATGCAAGCAGAATAAAGAGCTGAGACTTCAAAATCCTCGTTTCTCAGAACCGACTTTATTACCAATGTACACCAAAGGTGGGTGGTAACAGAAGTATGATTTTCGCAGTTTTCCTTCATCGTCGAAGCCCTGTGCTGTTACAGACTGTGGCTTTCTAGTCTTCTGACTAAGCCTTGCCAGTCACGTGCTGCTGCAACACCAAAGACACGGCTTTGCAACCTGTCACCTCTTCCGGCAGGCAGCCATCCTGGTCTCGGAGCGTGGGGTCAGCGCCAGACTGGAGCAGCAGCTCCACGATGTCCAAAAACTCACAGGCAGCAGCTGACGGGGAAATTGGGAAATATGGAAATAAGGTTACTCGGAGACAAAGAGAAACTAGACTTCGGCAGGAAAGGCAAGTGCTGAGCAATACGGAAGCCTCGGCGACGAGAACCTCACAGTGGCTGGAGGGTGGCCAGGCCTGGTGACCAGAACTGAGCCATCACAGCGGAGTTGCGAGCGTTAGGAAAATCAAATTTACTTTTTTGGTTGCCCAGAAGCAAACAAGTACATTTTTAAAAATGTGAGGCTTTTGGATTCTATTCTTAAGGATAGGCTGAAGGCAAAGAACAAAAAGAGTATTAAATATCTATTGAACTATGATCAGAATAATGATAGGTTTACGGCTACATCGAAAGGCTAAAAATATTGTAAATGTCAAAGAGAAGGCTTTGTTTTGTCTTTGAAAAGGGGGTAAGTAGGTAACTGAACTTTAAAATATATAAATGAAAAAAAAGCTGGCCTAGTAATCAGACCATCCCTCTCCATAACCTTTTTTTCTCTCCTTAAATAATAAATGGCACCAATCACAGAAGGCATAGGAAGGAGAAAAGGACCCACAAGTACCAAGACCTGTAATAAAGATGGTATAGTATCGCCCCCAGGATGGACAGACAGACCAAAGGACCAGAACAGAGAGCCACTGATTCTTTTGCACGTATGTGGAAAGTTGATTTATGATGATGCTGGCATCACAAATCGGTGAGGAAAGATTCATTAGTTAGGCACCGAGACAACTGGGCTAAGGACACAAGTAGGCATTTCACACAACATGAAACGCAAATGGCAATTAACATGCGAAAAGCTGAGCAACCACATCAGTAATCAGGAAAGCGCAGATTAAAACCAGGAGATCCTATTTCGTACCCACTATACAGGTGAAAATGAAAACCTTACACTACCCCATGTCTTGAGGAGGCCTGGAGCACGGGACGCTCCCCTCGACGCTGCTGCGGTCACTTCGGACAACAACCTGGCATTGCACATTAAATCTAGACAAACGCGCACGCTCCGACACAGAGGTTCTACTCCCAGGTATCCACTCTGCAGAAACGTCTGCACACGTTCTCCAGGCGACACGGGCAAGGATGTACAGAGCAGCACTGTTCACGACAGACCCCAAAGGTAAAGAAGCCAAACGCCCACTGAGAGTAACACGTAAACATGTGTATACGATACAATGAAACCCCATACGACACTGAAAATGAATGACTCTGGCTTCCCATGACATGAGTTTGTCTCCAGAACATAACGCTGAAGGAAAAAAGAAAGTGAGAAGGACACACAGTGTGATTTCACTGAAACGAAATTTAAAAAGACAAAACAAAACACCACTGTTCAGAGACACGAATCTGCAGTGAAACTACAAGGGAAATAATTAACATAAACCTTGGGCTAGGGCTGATCTGCGGGCTGGGGCGGTGCGGGAGGGCGGCGTGGTTCAGAGACACTGGCAGTGTCCCATTTCTTAAGCTAGGTAGGTGGTGGGTACATTTTTTAAAGCGACATTTTAAACTCTCCATATACATTTTATTCTACTCTTTCACGGCACGATACGTTACATGGCAACGACAAAGGGTTAAAGGGAAGGCGAGGAGCATAAGGAGCTTGATCCAACGAGTATGTTACTGAACACACGCTGTATCGGTCCCATCAGGGATACAGGCGCGATTCCTGCTCTGGGGAACTTATAAAACATCTGGGAGACTAATACGCAATTCAGCAACACAACACAAAAGAATGAGTAAGTTCTGTGGCAGACACACACACACGCACACACGCAGAGCAAGGAAGTTGAGGAACCAGGAAAAACACAAGTAGGCAGTATGGAAGCTGAGCTTCGAAGAACAGAGTGAAATTCCAGGCGAACCGAGAAGAAAAGGCATCGCCGTGAGAAAACACCACTACCGGAGGCACGAGAGCACGAGGAGGGCTGAGAGAACTGGCTGCGGGCTCACAGCGACCACATCACGAGCAGAGAGGCTGGATGTCAGCCAGGCCACATGAGCCGCGAAGGCCGCACTAACAAGTCCAGCGTGGATGAGGAGGGCAGTGGCGTACTCCCGCCTCTGTGTTGGACAGTAATTCTGTAAAGAGTGACCTGGAGAGCGCAGAAACTTGTGGCGTTGCACCAACTAGGACACTGGTGCTTCTTTACGGGGCTTGAAGTTAGCCGGTGTCAGCGGGAAGAGGGGACTGAATACGAGAGCCACTGAAATTCAAGTAGGTGTGATACAGCTATGTACTTAAAAAATGTTTGTGAACACTAAATTTAATAATGAAGCTGATTTAATGTTATATTTATGGACACATAAACATTTAATTAAGTTAATTATTTATATTTTGCAATTTTCCTTCTGTTTTCTGGAACAAAAAATATTTTATTTCAGGTTTCAAATATTTTTACAGGTTTTTGAAAAGCTTAGGCCCAAGGCCTATGATCATAATGTTTATTGAATAAAACAGCCCAAGTATTTTTACGCTTGATATGAAACCCAGACACCATAAAGAAAATTACTGATAAATGTGAATGCGCAGAAACCTAAAATTGGTAAATTTGAAACATAAAAATTTTAAACATCTATACCACCATATACACACAAATACTATATACAAAGGTAAACCACAAACTGGAAACATTTGTATACATAAGACAGATAATATCCTTAATATTTAAAAAGCTTTCATGAATCAATCCAAAAGAACAATGAAAAGAATGAGAAGAATCAAAGATGATACCTACGTTTCCAGTCTGGGGGACCACACGGATGTTGGTGACATTGCCCCTAGAATAAGGAACCAGAAGAAGGAAGAACAGGAGTATTTGGAGGGAGACAGAAACAAACTTTGGACAGGGAGAAATAACTTTGGTTTTGGTAACAGATG
>NW_006432945.1:10129369-10131969 GCF_000325575.1 Pteropus alecto | reverse complement strand
ATTCGAATCGGAAAGAAACCAAACCGTCCATACACACTGCTATTGCTATGGTACCACAGGACTTTTGGAAGACATATATTTCGGCCTCAGGATTTTTAGCACGTTATCTGGATCCTCTGTTGAATATACTTATATTACATGACCACCCTGGCCAATAAGCTACCTACCATGCTGGGGAATGTGTACCATGCTGGGGAATGTTTTTGACAAAGACATACGGATTATTGAAAATCCTAAACATGTCCTTACCAGTAGACATTTACGTGGATGGGAAATAAAAAGCTTAAGAGGCAAAACTGTTAATGCCAGTTATTAAATTTCCACTTGTATTTTTTACTACAATTTACACTCATCCACCTTAAATTGTGCCAATTAAGATACATAGCAAAATTCTATTTTTCCTCATTTTCCCCCATTTATTAAGGTACTATTCTCTCTTTTTAAAAAATTGCTGAATTATGAAAATGTACCTACTTGCGTAACCACCACTACAATAGCGTGTAGGCCATTTCCATCACCCCGGAAAGCTCTCTCCTGCCTCTCTGCCGTCTATCCCCTACCCCTACCCACAGCCCCTGGCACCCGCCCATCTGATTTCTAGTTCTGCCTTCTCCAGGATGGAAATCCTGCAGCACAGTCCTCTGTGCCTGGCTCCTTTCACTCAGCACAGTGCTTCTGCGATTCATCCGTGCTGCTGTGTACAAACAGTCCCTCCCCTTTTGCTGCAGAGTACTGTCCCGCTGAGTTGCTTCCAGTTTTTGACCATTATGAATAAAGATCCTACGAACACTTGGATCCATGTCTTTGCGTGGGCCTTCTGTGTTTTCACATCTTTTGGGTAAATATCTAGGAGTGGGATTGCTGAGTCACGTGGCAAGTGGATACTTAACTTTACGAGAAACTAGCAGACTTCTAAAGTTTGCATTTCCACCAGTAAGTATGAATTCCAGCTGCTCTCCATCTTTGCCAGCACTTGTTATCATCATTAAGATTCTTTTCAGCCATTCCAGTCAGCTCAACCCTAGTAGGTTACACAAGTCATAGTATGTCGGTACTATATAGAAGACAGTATAGTCAGGCTTTCTTATTGTGGTTTTTAATTTACACTTCCCTAATGTCTAATGACGAACATCTTATTATGTGCTTATTTGCCAACCATCTACCTTTGGTGATTTATCTGTTTGAATCTTTTGTCCATTTATTAATCAGGTTGTTTTCTTCTTATAAAGTCAGAATTATTCTTTATATATATTGGATATGTTTTTGTCCCAAATATATGTTTTATAAATATTTTCTCCCAGTCCATGACTTGCCTTTTATTTTCTTAAGTGTCTTTTGAAGAGTAAAAGTTTTAAATTTTGAATAAAGTCCAATTAATTTTTTTATGGTTTGTGCTTTTTGTTTTCTGTATAAGAAAACTTTTGTCTATTTCTCTGAAAAGATCAATAAAATTAGTAAGCCTATAGCCAAGCTAACTAAACAAAAAGAGAAAAGACCCAAATGACAGTCTCTCTTATCCGAGGGGATACATTCCAAGAACCCCAGTGGATGCCTGAAACCACAAACAGCACTATACTCTATATATACTGCTTCCCCCTATACATTCATACCTGTGATAAAGTTCAATTTATAAATCAGGTTAAACTCTTATAAAGTTCAATTTATAAAAGAGATTAACAACAATAACCGATAATAAAGTAGAACAATTATGACGATATACTATGATAAAAGTTATGTGAATGCAGTGACTCTCTGATAACCAATTGACCAACAGGCGCTGGATACACTGGACAAAGGGACAATTCACGTCCTGGGTGGGAAAGAGCAGGATGGCACAGGATTTCATCACATTACCCAGAATGGCACATGATTTAAAACTCGGTGAAATAGAATGATTTTTTTCAATTGCTGAACCACGATTTAAAACTTATGAATTACTTATTTCTGGAATTTCCCACTTAATATTTTCAGACCATGGTTGACCGCGGGTAACCGAAACTGCAGAAGATGGAACGATGGGTAAAGGGGAGACCACTCTACTAATATCGGAAATGAGAGAGCGGACATCAGTACAGGTCTGTGGACATTAGGAGGATAATAAAAGAATGCTACAAATAACTGTATGCCCACAACTAGATGAGACAGGCCGATTCCTTGAGACACGACTTGCTAAAACTCATTCAAGAAATAGGCAATCTGAATAGACCTAAAACTATTAAAGAAATTGTATGACAATATAATGATGGATATGTGTCATTTTACATTTGTCCACAGAAGTTACAATGCCAGGAGTGAACTGTAATATAAACTTTGGGTGATTATAATAATATTACCTATCAATGTAGGTTAATCAACTGTAACAAACCTATCACTCTGATGGGAGATGCTGATAACGAGGGAGTGGGAAACAGAAAAAATACGTATTGGTCTCTGCAGCCAGTTCCTGGCACAGAGCTCCTACAACCCTTGTGATTTCCTAAACGGTAAGAGCACTCAGAGTATCTTTTATTCTAACATTTGGTCTTTCTAGGTTATTTATCGCGTTTCATTGACTTATGCGCCCATCCTTACAGCAACACCACACTGTCTTGACTTCTGTA
>NW_006432945.1:10119881-10129353 GCF_000325575.1 Pteropus alecto | reverse complement strand
TTTTCTATACCACTTTTAGAATCATTTTGTAAATTTTTACAAAAAGTCCTGCTGGAATTTTTATTGGGATTTCATTGAATCTGTAGATAGATTTGGGGAGAATGGATAGCTTAGGAATATGGAGTCTTTTGATCCATGAACGGTATCTCTCTCTATTTACTTATAGATTTCCCTTAATTTCTCTCAGTGATATTTGGGAATTTTCACCAAATTGTGTACTTATTTTGATTTATCCCCAGGAATTTCATGTGTTTTGAGGCTACTGTAAATGGTATTTTAAAAATTTTAAAAATTTGAATAATATTTTAATCAAGTTATCATTTCACCATGAAATTAATATAAAATCATACTAATGAGATCTCTTACTATATATATATATATTTTGATATATATTTTATTAGATTTATTGGTAACATTGGTAAATAAAATCATATAGATTTCAGTGTACAATAAGACATCATCCATATATTACAGTGTGTTCACCACCCAAAGTCAAATCTTCTGTCACCAGGTATGTGACCCTCTTTACCCTTATCTACCTCCTCCCCACTCCCTTTCCTTCTGGTAACCACAAAGCTGTTGTCTGTGTCTGTGAGTTTTTGTTTGCCTTGTTCATTTGTTGCTTTCAGTTTTATATCCCACATTTAAGTGAAATCATATGGTTCTCAAATAGTATTTTTAAAAACTTCAATTTCCATTTGTTCGTTATGAGTGTATAGGAATATGGTTGATTTTTATGTATTAATTTTTATATCCTGCGAAATTGCGGAACCCACTTAATTTTAATAGCTTTGTTTAAAGTAAATTCTTCAGGGTCTTATACAGAGGTGGTCATGTCACTGGTGAATAAAGGAAGTTTGGTCTTCCTTTTAAATGTATGTGCTGTTTCTTTTTTTCCTGTGCCTACTGCACCGGCTAGAACTTCCAGTAAAATGTTGAATCGGAGTGGAGAGCATGTACATCTTTGCCATGCTCCCAGTCAGAGGAAAGCACTCAGTCTTTCACCGTTAAGAATGATGTTAACATCAATTTCCTCGGTTTGGGGAAATTCCTTTCTATTCCTATTTTGCTGTGTGTGCGCGTGTGTGTGCGCGCGCGTGCGCGCACGTGTGTGTGTGTGTTGTTCTGGTTTTCTTTTTAAATCATGAAGGGAGGTTGAATTTTTCAACTGCTTTTTCTACACATGTGGAGATGATCATATTTTTTGTTTTTGGCTTTGATCTGTTGATATGGTGAAATAGAATGATTTTTTTCAATTGCTGAACCAACCTTGCATTCTTGGGATAAACACATTTATGATTTATTATCCTTTTTGAATATTTCTGGGTTCGATTTGCTAACATTTTACTCAAGATTTTTGTATCCATATTCATGAGAGATACTGGTCTGTAGTTTTCTTTTCCTTTAGGGTCTTTTCCTGGTTTCGGTATTAGGGTGATGTAGGCTTCATAGAATGACTTGGGCAGTGTTCCCTAGTCTTTTATTTTCTGGAAGAGTTTGTGTGTAGAACTGGTATTATTTTTTTCTTTAAACATTTAGCAGAGTTCACCAATGAAGCAATAGGGCCTAAAGATTTTGTTGTGGGAAAATTTTTAGCTACAAATTCAATCTCTTTAATAAATATAAGGCCATCTAGGTTATCTATTTCTTTTTGAGAGAACTTTGGTAGTTTGTGTCTTTCTAGAAATTTGTCCATTTCCTAAGTTATCTAATTTATTGGTATAAAATTCTCTTATTTGCTTCATCATATCTGTAAAATCTGCATTGATATCTCCCTTTCATTCATGAAATTGGTAATTTGTTTCTCCTCTTTTTTTCTTGGCCTGGCTTCAGGTCTTTCAGTTTTTTTTACCTTTTCAAAGGTTTTCAATGGTTTCATTAATTTTCTCATTGATTTTTGGTTTTCTATTTCTATGATTTCTGCTCTGTTCTTTATTAACTTTATTCCTATGCTTACCTTGGGCTTAATTTACTCTTCTTTTTCTAATATTTTTTAAGGTAGAATCTTAGATTATTGATTTGAGACCTTTCTTCTTTTCTAATAAAAGCATTTAATTTCCCTCTAAGCATCGCTTTTAGCAACATCCCACAAATTTTGATAGGGTGTTTTCATTTTCATTCAGTTTAAAATACTGTTCAAGTCTTTCAAACCCTTGCTGAATTTTTACCTACTTGCTCTAACAACTACTAATTTAGTGCTTGACAATGGATTATTTTGTCCTTGCTTTTCTGTGTCTCATCATTTTTTTACTGAATGCAGAACACTGTGTGTAGGACAGTGGAGGGTAAAGTAAATAATACTATTTACCCCCAGAAATCATGCCTCTTCTTATGTCACGCCATTAGCACGGGTGTTGAGTCAACCTCGTCAGCAGCTGAACTGGGTTCGATTTTGCTGGTGCTACAGGTGACCTCAGTGCATCGCACACCTCAGATTCTTCCGACTGGGGGCTGATGCTGCCGTGTGCTGTGCGCGGCCTCGGCTGCCAGGGGATTTGTTCAGGATTCTTGCTCCGCCTTCAGCTTTCAGTAGTCTCTGCACGTCTACCATTGAGGGAGCGTCTCTCTCTCGCTCCTCCCCCACCAGTAAGACTGCTATTGCTTATCACTCATGATGTGGCTCACGGTGGGCATGGGATGGAGTTCTTTGTCCTTTTGGGCAGCTCTCGGGCTTAGGCAGGCCCTCAGGGGTGGTGATAACATGTCTTGAGTGGGAGAGTCTCCTGCCCCACCCCAGTGGTGAGAGGTCTGTTTTGTGTCAGTGCTGGGTCCTGATCCCAGGGGTTCCCTGTCCCTCCCTGGGGGCAGACAGATTTTGCTTTTACTTTTCCTCCAAGAGCAGTGGATGTCTGCCTGGGCCCAGGGACAGGAAGAGGACAGAAAAGTTTTCTGCTCTTTCTCCAGTGGTTTAAGGATTTTGCTTTATATGAAATAAGGGTCCATGGAAAGTTTGTGACTGTGCCACTGAGGAGGGCTCTCTCTGTTCTCAATTTCTTTTAAGAGCATGGATAATGAAAAAGAGTACTCGAGTGAGGATTCTTCTTGGGTCTGAGTTATTCTACAATGTCATACTAGCTCACTTTAAGAATTTGTTAATTTTAGTGGTTTTCTTCTTATCTGCTTTTTCGGTGGCTGCCTCTTCCTCAGGTGTTCCACCAAAGGTGAAACGGTTTGTGTGTCTTGTAGGGGCTTGCCAGTCTTTGGAATCCAGTTTTCTTTGCTAGATCTTAAGTGGAAGCAGAACTCCGGAGTTGGATTTTAAGTGTTTTAATATGATATTTCTTCTTTTGCTCTGTCGGTGCTCAGGTAAAGATAGTTTCTCTGGCTCCCTTGACTGTTTTCACTCCCCCGGTGGGTGCTTCCAGCTCAGGGCTCCCCGGCTATATGCTGTGAAGTGGGAATAGAGCCAACAGCCCAAACTGGGTTGTGATTCATTATAAACTTGGACCAGCTTTGGCGACCCTTTATATTGCCCATCCTGACAAACTTAGGCACCAAACTCTAACCTATAATAGCACAGGCTCAGAGGTGGTTCTAAGTGAACAAAGGTGAAGGGCAAAAATTTTTCTGAGTTAAAGTCATACCAACTAGGAACCCTATCTCTGCTGTCAGTGGTATGGGATGTCTTTGAAGGCTACTAAAATTATAAATGTTAACTTAATATTTGATGAATGAATGGAAAGGAGAAAGGCAGAGAAAGGTAAGAACAGCCTATTCTAATCCTGGGGCAGATGTTGATGGGCTGGGATTTTTTGGGGTACACCACAGACAGGGAGGAAGGTGGAGACTGGATATCTTTACCAAGGCCCAGGATTCAACAGAGAGTGTCTAGGATTATAACATATCATTGAGAATTTTAAGTTATCTCCCCAAATAATACAATGAACATTTTTACTTTACATTTCTGAAAGGTTCTACCATGAATCACTGTACGCTAAATTAGATTCCAATGGAAAAGAGTTTCTCACGAAATATAACAAAGTTAAAGACACATTGCCTAGTGTCAAGTAGCTGTGATAAGAGGATATTTATTCTGCATAGAACTAGCTACACGACATTTATATTTTGAGAAATAATCATTTAACCTTTTTGCCGCAGCTATCAGTCTCAACTTATTGCGAGAAACACTTGGTTAGGTTTTAAAATTGGAACTTTTAAAGCAGTATCAGAGGAATAAATTTCCCAGTGTATAAATCTGTAATACAGGATAATAACTAGCATGATCTGCCAGACCACACTTAGCTCAAATCTAACCCAACACTTGAGGCTAAGTATGAAGATCAAGGCTAAGTAGATGTGTACTCTGGCTGAAAACGCTAAGCTGGCCATCTCAGACAAAGGGGTACTAATTCCATATATGCTGTATGAGGCAGTAACCTCCCTAGCAGTGAGAAATGATATAACCTATGAGTACTAACCCAGGAATGAAACTTGAAATGTAAAGTTCCACATCTAGAGGACTACAGCCAGGCAGCTGAGAAAAGCCTAACTGGGCTGTATAACAATCCCCTAACCTAGCCAATGTGAATACAATTTTAGCTCGAGTCTAACTATAAAGTGAGATTTAAATTTGGAATTTAAGGGTTGCGAAAACAGTACCTCAGAGTAAGGGATATGGTATCCACAGAGAAAGTTTTATTAACTAGTGCCTGTGGTTTCTGCAAAGACAGATATGAGAGCATAAGTACTCAGGAAATTGTAGCAGAGACACACAAAGGAAGAGAGGAGGTTGATTTAGAGGACAGGGAAAGCGCCACGGGGAGCAGTGCCCAGGTACGGGGAGGGCACTGGAGCACTGCCTCCTGGAGAGTCACTGGTGACAGGCACCAACGACGCTGGTGTCTCACAGAGCCTACTGGCACATGTAGGTGCCAACATATAGTTTTTAAAAAATAGGCTTTGAACCCCCAGTTAGATCCCGGGCTACTTGATTTTGTGCTTTTTAACACTCTCTTCTCCATCTAGCACAGTGCTGGGAACTTAGTATTTGCTCAAAATTCATTAGTTAATTGATTTCTCTGCCTTTGGCATCTTCAGTGAAGCACAATTCACAAGGCAGAAGCTGTCTTTCAGAGATGTGTGAGCTGCCCACCCCCTCGAACAGACAAAAGCAAAGAAGATGAGAGAGAGATGAGAAGGAAAGGGGGCTAACATTTCACCCAATTAATGAGGCGATATATTGGTGCCCACAATGTGCTGGGAAATACAAAAACAGTCACAAGCCCATCTCGGAAAAGCTTGAGCAAATCTATAGGGATTAGAACAGTTGCTGAATTTATGGTACCCTGGGAACCTCTATTCGTCAAGTGCCACAGAGGCAGCCCTGACACTGGCACAGGTGAAGATGAATTTTCATTCAGAACAGTGAGCCTTCTGACTCCATTAATCCTCAGGGTTTTGATGATGAATTTCTTTCTTTTTTTATTTTATTTATTTTCACTCTAATGCCTCCTCCCACTGCCCGGTAACAGCGTGGAAGGAACAGAACAGATGGTGCTTTACGTGGAAGACCGAGGGCTCATGAGGATACAAAGCCGGCCCACTCTGAAATCACATGACTGCACGTGCAAGGAAAAGCCTTGATTTCCCCTGGGAGACACAGATGCAATGATGTTAGTATTCCCAGTGGAGGGAGAGGAGGGGAAGGCCAACAGGCCATTTACAAGGAAGACCACACTTATACTAATATACTCTTCAGCAAGGACCATGTTTAATCACAAAATAACAGGAGGACCAATATCTGAAGATTCAAAAGCACCAAAGTAAAATAGAGGCAAATAAGGGTTTTAGTATGCTGCTATGCAAAGTTCATTTAGAATGAACTAGTAAGGATGTACAGTAGAATACTGGCCTCTAGTTAACCTGCCATTGGCTCTGACCCAGTTTTAATCGGAAGAAGCCAGGATTTACAACCTGCTTAAGGATGGAGTTTGACAACTGCTATAATCAGAAGAGCTGTCAACACAAGGACAGCTGTCAAGCCAAACTGTAATTCATAAAAAATAATAGCTAAGCCCCCAAGTCATCCCCAACACTGTCTGCACTCACTGGATTTAACTATACTTATAGTTTTATGAAAGTTCCAAGAATAGGTTAAGGGTCCTAAAATAAAACAAAACCAACAAATAGCTGCTGATTGCCTATTAAATAAAAAAGGTTAAATGTTGTTAAGCGACTAAATAGATAAAATATGCCTAGCAGATTCCCTGGCATATAGTAGGTACTTAATAAAAGGTGATGATGATGATGATGATGATGATGATTATTATATGCCAAACTGTTTTGATGACCTTAGAAATTGGCAAAAATCAGTGACCTTGTAAAAAAAAATCTAAATTAAAAATGAATCTCTCCTGTAAGTGATTATTAGTTAAACTTAAAATATTAATTTCAAGAAAGATTCCTGGGTTGTCAGAATATTTTAATTTTATGTATCTGTAATGCCAAAATCTCTAACTAATGACATTATTTTAGTGTTTAATTATTTTGATGATAACATATATGGTATTTGTTTTGTTCTTTCTATAATGAATAATATAATCTGAGGACAGAAATAAAGGTTGTTTTACTAGATCAATTTTAGCCAGGATTCCTGAATCAGGGATAATTTTTATTAATGTCTAAACTCTCAGTGAACAGAAATAAGAACATTAAGAGCATAGAGATAGGCACAGATATTGATACATGCATTTACTCACAAATACAGTCTTGAAAAATAGCCTTGACTCACTGATTGAGGGGACCAATGATAAAGGATTTTCATTAATTTTATTTCTAGAAGAGATTATCTTCCACAAAATAACGTCTGCTTTACCAGGACTGTAATTATTTATGACATTTTGAAAAGAGGACTGGAATCAGAAGACCTTCACAAGTGTCTTGGTTCTGTTACCTACAACCTGTGTTGCCCTTTCAAGGTCATTTCACCTCTCTGGACTCTATTTTCTCATCTGCAAATGGAGGAAAACAAGGCCTAGCTCAGACATTTGCTGGCAATGTTAAGAAAGTATGTAGGTGAAAACAGCAACACTACCTTATGTCAGTCTAGGTTTGGATTTTTTGTGTGTAAACTTTTTGTGTATAAATACATACAGAAGAGTACTATAATCATGTATAAAAATGTTCTTAAGATGAACTTATCCATGTAACTAGCACATACATCAAGAATCAGATTACTGGAACCACAAGAGACCCCAAATAGCTAAAGCAATCCTGAGAAAAAGAACAAAGCTGGAAGTATCACACTCCCTGACTTGAAATTATACTACAAAGCAATGAAAATCAAAACAGCACGGTATTGGCAGAAAAATAGACACACAGACCAATGGAACAGAACTGGGAGCCCAGAAATAAACCCACATATACATAGGCAAATAATTTTTGACAAAGGAGCCAAAAACATATAATAGAGAAAAGAAAGCCTCTTCAATAAATGGTGCTGGGAAAATTGGAAAGCCACATGCAAAGGAATGAAACTAGACTGCTATTTGTCACTACACACATAATTTGAAATGGATCAAAGACCTAAATATAAGACCTGAAACAATAAAATACATAGAAGAAAACATAGGTACAAAACTTATCGATCTCAGTCTTAGAATTTTATGAATTTGATCTTGAAGACAAGGGAAGTAAAAACAAAAATAAAAGAATGAGACTATATCAAACTAAAAAGCTTCTGCACAGCAAAAGAAACCATCAATACAAAACCAAAAAGGAACCAACCAAATATTACAAACAATACCTTTGATAAGGGGTTAATATCCAAAATATATAAAGAACTCACAACTCAACAACAACAAAAAACAAACAATCCAATTAAAAAAAAACAGGCCTCTGCCTGTTTCTGAACAGACAATTCTCCCAAGACACACAAACAGCTAAGAGATACATGAAAAGATGCTCAACTTCATTAACTATTAGGGAAATGCAAATCAAAACCACAATGAGATACTACCACACACCTGTTAGAATGGTTATCAAAAAGAAGACAAGTAATTACAAGTGTTGGAGAGGTTATGGGGAAAAAGGAACCCTCATACACTGCTAGTGGGAATGCGAACTGGTATAGCCACTATGGAAAACAGTATGGAGGTTCCTCAAAAAATTTATGCAAGCATAGAGTTATCATATGACTCTGCAATCCTTCTTCTGGGTATCTACCTGAAAAACTTGAATATAATTTATTTGTAAATGTTTTCACTGTAGCATCATTCACGGAGGCCCAGACATAGCAACAATTGAAGTATCCTTCGATAAAGATGTGGTACACATATACAATGAAATACTACTCAGCCATAAGAAAAGATGAAATACTACCATTTGTGACAACATGGATGGATCTTGAGAATATCATGCTAAGCAGAAAAAAATCAGAAGGAAAAAGTCAAGAACCAGATGATTTCACTCATGTAGGATATAAAACTGAAAGCAACAAACAAACAAACAAACAAACAAACACTCATACACACAGACAACAGTATGGTGGTTACCTGAGGGAAATGGTGAGGGGGAGGGAGAAGAGAGTAAAGAGGGTCAAATATACAGTGACAGAAAGATAACTGATTTTGGATGGCGAACATACAATGCAATATACAGATGATGTATTATAGAATTGTACACCTGAAACCTGTATAATTTTATTAACCAATGTCATCCCAATAAATTTAACACAATGAAAAACAAGAAACAAATCATTATTAAAATCTCAGAAGCACTCCTGCCCTGTTAACTCCTTCAAATGCTACCTATTCATTTCCCTAAGATAACAATTATCCTGTCTGCTAATGCTGGAGACGAGTTTTTCTGTTTTTGATCTTCATTAAAATGGGAGTATACAGTATGTACTCTTTTGTACCTGGCATCTTGAACTCAATAGTATGTTTGTAAGATTCATCCAAGTTACTGAATGCAGTTACAGTTTTTTCTCATTGCTATATATAGGTATTCCACTGGATGAATGCCTTATCCTGATCAGATCTCATAATTTCTGAATTTAAAGATTCCAAAGTTTTATCAGTTATAAAAATTACCAGTAAATATATCCTCAAATATTGACTCTTCCCTAGTATCTCTTTCAGGAAGGAACTCCTACTAAAAAATGCTGAACAGTCTCATTTTATACTCAATGTCTCTTTTACATTTCTATCTCTTTATCTTTCTGTGCTGCCTTTCAGAACTATCTTTCAGTCCAGCATTTTTTTTTTTTTTTTACCTATGCCAGTTCTGCACTTTAACCTACCCATTGTAAAGTGTCTGTATTTTTTTATTTATTAAAGTTCTATTTAGTTATCTTTCAACTTTGCCTGTTCCTTTTTGGAGTGTCTTGTTCTTACATTTTTGATTCCTTGATTTTCTATATACTTATTTTGATCGTTTCTATCCAATAGTTTTACTGAAGTTCATCAAAGTCTAATCCTGTGGTTTACTATGTCTGCTGAAAACTCACTCAGTTGTATTTTGAAATTTTGGA
>NW_006432945.1:10105076-10119844 GCF_000325575.1 Pteropus alecto | reverse complement strand
TTGTGCTGCCTTGGTTGAGAGTGTCCCTCAAGAAAAGTTTAGCATTTGCTTCTGCCAGGTCCCTCAGGACCTGCACTTATGTTAATTTCCTGACTTGAGGATTTCTGAAAAAATCAGAGACTATAAATTTAAACCCCAAACTTGAGTGAGGTGGGCGGGGTCTTTACTCTCCATTCAGATTCTGGTCTGCGGCAGATAAGCTTTTTTGTTTTCCTTCCTTATACTAGTGAGACAACATTTTCTAATTTATTAAAAAATATATATATTTTTTATTAAACTGCAGTATAGCCCTTTGAAAATCTTGGCTTCGTGCAGGGTCTCAGTTCTAACTCCTTATTACTTCTGGCTCAAGAAGCATTGTTTTCAGGGTTTGTTGGCATTGAAGCCCAAGCCCAGTTTTCCCAGATTAGATCCAATGTTAGCTTACGCTTACCACTGTGGTTACTGGGTTTTTGTTTATTGGGTAGGAGGTGAAGAACACCCAAAGTCTGGGGCATCCTTTACCTTGAAAAGGACATTTGGTATAGTTTATCAGGCAAATAGCAGGCGCTCAATAAATATTCATTGAATGAATGAAATATAATTAAGAATGCAAGTCATATCCACAGTACTTATAGAGCTTATAATATCTAGATTTAAAATAATTTAAATTTAATTTTCAAACAGGTAACATATGCATATGGGTCCAAATACAGAAGTTATTATCAGGTTTATGGGAAAAAATTTTTTTATCTTATGCTTGTATTCTGGCTCCTCTAGTTGTCTAAGTCCTTCCCGTAGACAACCAACATTAGCTTTCTGTACCTTCCAGAGATATTCTATGCATTTACTAGCAAATATGTACAGAAGTACTTAGGGCAGCACACTACACACAGTTCTGTACCTTAATTCTTTCACTTAGTATCTTATGAGACATTTTTCATATCAGTACATAAAGATATAATACAGTTTATTTTGAAGTCGGAAAGATTTTTTGAAAAATCCTATCCAGTTGCTATCTAGAAATGCATTTTACGTACATCAAACCTAAATGGACCCAGTCCATAAAGGCGTTCACCCCTAATGGTTAACTGGGGGTGACAGAGTGACTATCTACATTCTTAAGGGTACAATCAGTAAGGTTTAGCTGTTTCTACAGTTTCTGGGTGGAGAAATGAAAGGAAAACATAACAAATGCCACAGAAAAGGCACTAAAACACGTCTGAATGAGCAGATGCAAGAAGGGATGAGGTGGGAAATACGAACGGATTTAGCAGAGCACGTAGGTGCACTGGCAGAGGCTGTCTTCCTAGGCAGAGCAGTGAACTCTGGACCTTATGGCAAATATTTTGGAGTAAAAGAAAAAGCTCACTTCTTGAAGCCAGGCATCAGGAAAAAAGGGTAGCCCTGAACTTTACACTGAAGGCCTCACAATCACTGTGACGAGTTTCTTCTTTCCCCTCTCTGATTATCTGTGGTTGTTTGACTCAGGCCTGGTTGTCCCAGATAGCATCACAGCTGTAGAGGTGGCCGACTTCTGGGTCGTAGGTTAGGGTTTAGAATGGTCAGTTCTTGGTGATGTTAGAAGAGATATAAGACAGAATTATCATGGAAAATGTTTGAGGAGTGAGAAGCGTGAGTGCTGTGGAAGGGGAGCAGGTCAGCGGCTTTTCGCGTTGTCCCGGCAGAAGCCGATCTCTGCCTTCATTCTTACCGCTTTAAAATAACATCTTGATATCTGGAAGAATAAGTCTCTCTTCCTTAGTTATTCTTGGCTTTTTGTTCTTTCATATAAATTTTGGGACAAGCTTTTTCAATTCCACAAAAAGCCTGCTGGGATTCCTATGAAAATTCTTTGAGTTTGTAGTTTAGTCTGGGGAGAATCTATCCTTATGATACTGAGTCTTCTCAGTCATTAACATGGACTACTTCTATTTAGGTCTTTTTAAAAAGTCTTTAAAAAAAGTAATGTAATTCTTTTTCTATGAAGGTTTTGCATATCTTTTTGGCAAGTTGAGTTCTAGAATTTGTTGCTATTGTAAATAATATCTTTAAATTTTTTCATCGTCTACCTTTTCAAATAATGTTTAAGAATGTAATTTTTAAAAGATCGATCTTGTATTCAGCATCTTTGCTAGACACTCTATTAGTTTTAATAATTTGACTAAAGAGTGTCCTGTATTTCTTTGTAGCTACTTATATTGTTAGAGATTAATGATAATTTTTTCATCCTTCCACATACCTTTTATTTCTTTTGCTTTTTTTCTGTGTAGTTTAGAATTCCAATACAATATTAAAGAGAAATAGTTATGGTAGGCATCCTTTTCTTGTTCTTTATTTTAAAGGAAATACTTCAAATAGTCCATCTTTAATAATAATGTTTACACTAATAATGTTTGGTATATAACTTAATCGGGCCACGGAACTTTCCTTCCATTTCTAGTTTATCATAAACAGTAATATTAGCTAATATTTATTGAGTACATACCAGGTGTCAGACATTGTTCTAAGCACTTTACATGGATTAACTCATCATATGCTCATAACAAATCTCTGAAGTTATATACCCTTTTTCACCATGAGTAAACAGGTAAACAGGTAAAGTGATGTTAAATAATCTGTCCAAGTTCAGTAACAGAATTAGAATTTGAACCCAGAAGTGTCTTAAAAGCCCAAGGTCTTAATCACTTTTCTATATTGCTTCTTAGAATGAGTGTCGAATTTCCTCAAATGCTTTTTCTGGATTTGATTTGACTATATGGTTTTTTCACCTAATTTGCTAATAAGGCATATTACATTAATAAATTATAAAAATGTTAAATCATCTTTGAGTTCCTGAGATAAATTCAGGAATTTATGATCATACCATAACTTTCTTTTTCAAATACATTAATAGACTTCATTTGCTAATATTTTATTTAGGATTTTTGCATATATGTTCAAAAGTGAGACCGACTCACAATTTTCCTTATTCTTGTTGCTGTTGGTGCCCAGGTTATATTAGCTAAACCCACCAGTGAGTTGGGGCATGCACTTAGTGACATGCCGATCTTCATTATCAGGCTGACAAATGTAGTTACCGTACAGCTAGCCCAACAACTTGAGACTCCAAGACAACCTGTGAGGTTCTTGACATCCAAGCAAAAGCTAAAAAGTAGACAAAAGTGCCGAGGGGCACCTGGGCCTCTTACTACTGAATGGAGTCTCGGATGCCCAAATGGCAAAGCAGCCCAATGTACTCCCTCCCAAAAGGTCGATCCTTAATCTGGTTTAAATATTGATGGCTGTCGCTTATTCAACCATATTCACACTCAAAAAGAGTAAAAGTAAGAATACTTTTACAAGTAAAGTTTACAAAAGATTTCAATATCCTTTATCTCACTGAAGTTACCCAGTAGCTCTTTGAGTCATGTTATTTCTATCTTACAGATTATCCTCTGTTTTATAGATGATTTAAGTGAAGATTACTTAAGTAGGCTAAGCAATTAGTGGGGGAAATGAGTTAAAATGATGAAATCTATTTTCTTCACTTTAGTTACATCAAGGAAGTATTGCTTGTAGGAGAGATTCTGGCTCCTACAGTGACAATAATTAGCATCTTAACTGTCACTGACAGTAACAAGAATGAAATAATAAATTTTCAAACGGGGGCTGAAGGAATCTCCATTTTTGTTGATAGTGTAGAAATGCTTGATTTACTATAGATGCGCCCATAAGAATTTTAATATATCTCCAACTGCAGAGGCTATTAATCCATTTATTTAATAAAAAGTCACTGTATCTCTGCTAGTGGCCAGGCATTTTTCTAAGCACTATATAGGATATATAGGATTGGAAAAAGTTGAGATAAACAAAGTTTCAAATAATTAAAAATTTAGAGCTATCTTACCATAATGCAGAGCTGTTTGACCTTCATTGTCCTATAAAAGAAACAAATAATACATTTAGAAGTCAAGGTTATTGCAAAAGTATGGAAGTACATAAGCTCTAGCAAACAGATCTGATATTACAAAGTCCATAGGTATATGTAATACAGGAAATGAAGGAGTCAGTTCTTTGAGCCTCACAGTAACTTTTGACTAAGCTTTATCTTGGAAAAAAGGAGAATGCTGACTAGGACAGTGGTGAACAGGGGCTGGCAGAAGGGAAGAATGAAGAACTGTTGTTTAATGGGTATAAAATTTCAGTTTGGGAGCGTGAAAAAGTTCTGGAGATGAAAACTGGTAATGGTTGTACAACAACACGAATATGCTCAATGCTCCTGACTTGCACACTTAAACATGGTTAAAATGGTTAATTTCATATGTATATTTTACCACAATTTACAAAGCATAGCATAGGGAATATAGGCAATAATACCGCAAAAACTACAGGGGGGTCACTTTGTAAATTATACAAATGTCAAAACAAAAACGAAAGCAAAAATAAAAACAAAAACCAGCAAAGTAAAAGCTCTGAGCCAAAACCCCAGGTGGCAATATTCTCCATTTCTTGGAGAAAGCCAGTTTGCAGTAGGAGAGAATGAAATATTCACAAAGAAAAAAGTAGCAGTGAGAGATGGAGAGGGAATGAGAGTCTGGTCCCTGTCTTTCTCAGGTGGGTGAGCCAACAACAAAATTCTCCCTAGACAAATGCGATCTTTCTGTCACCTGCAAACCAGATGCTAACTAATACAGAATGTGAGGCAATTTATGACCCGAGGCTTGGTCATCTTCCTCCCAATTCCTTCTCCTAATTTTGTGACTGCCAACTCCCAATCAGAACACCTATCTGCACTCCCACACCTGTAAATGCTCTTCACTCTGCTGGAAAAATTATCCTCCAATCTTTTAAGGATAGTGTCTTGTTCTTTTCTCATGTTTTAAAATTTGTCTTTGATATATTTAAGCATTTTAAGTAGACTTATTTCATAGTCCCTATATTTCTTTGAGTTCAGGGAGATGAGGCAGGGTGATGCTGCATGTCATAATGAGATTTGCTTATTGCTGATAGCTTCCTGTGTTCTCTATAACTTTGGACTGTAAATTCATTTTAATTGGGGTTTTATTTGTGAAAAACTCTGTGCTATGTTCCTTGGATTGAGGATCTCTCCCTCCGGAATGATTTTGCTTCTGCTTGTGCCAGGCACAGCAGAGATATTATCAGTCTGAGATCCCTGTGTTGATTTCTTAGTGTGGGGATTTTTGAACACTTAAGTAGTGTTAATTTAGAAAGAGCAAACCTCTCTCCCATCCCACCTCCCACCACTGGCTTGGAGCACAGGCCAAGACAAATCCTCCACATCAACTCTGTGTCAGTGGGCAGATATTTTTTAGTCTACTTTTTTCCTGATGGTGGTTGGTGTTCTTTGAGATCTCTACCCCATGGGTGTGGAGGCTGGCAAATCCTTTCAGAGCAGCCCAGTGTTGGTTTAAACTTACCACTTTCTTTTTACAGTTTTGGGTTTTTGGGTTTTTTTTTTAAACTTTATTTTACAATCTTTAAGACTCAGTTCTTCTTCAGGAAACCTCCCCAATTCCTCGGGTGTGGTTAGGTGTCCCTCTTTTCTACCACTGTGGCATTGCACACACTGCATACACTTTTCTGTCTCTTCTCCTAAGACCGTGAACTTCTTGTAGGCTATGTCTTTCATCCAGGGCCCATCACAGTGTCTTGCATAGTGTGCTCAATAAATGCTCACGAAATGAAAGAATGAATATGTTAATCTTTCCTTGTTGGCTTATTCTTTAACATCTTGACTACCTTTTTTCTTTTACCCAAACTTAAAAAAGTCACACATATTTTCTAAAGTGTGGAATATAACACCAAATGTAATAATCCAATGAGAGCATAAACAATGATGAATAGGAGACTCAGTTTATAGTTACCAAAGTGCAAAATCACTAGTACACTCAGGTTGACTTGTAGATCCTCTTTTTCTTCTACTTGTGCACAGAACGAGTTGGTCTCTCTTGAGAGATTATTTCTCTTCCACATGTATTCTGCACTAATATTTTTTTACTTTATTATTTTTGATCATGTCTCCATTTTATTAATAATTATTTTCCTTAAGGACTTAGTTTTCTTTTATCTCCAAACTGGTCATACTAAGAAGTATGTATTTTTTATTCTACCAAATCAAGTATTGATGAAAATATTAAACATTTGCTCAGAATTGATACAGTGGAAACATTATTTTATCCCTTTAACATTAAGCTACTGATAACACTGCTGGTTTCTGTGCATAAACTCTGTAGCCATGTCCTGATTTTTTCCCCAAGTGCTAAATGCATTTTATCAAACAGAATCAAGAACCACATGTCTAAAATACACACACACACACACACACACACACACACACACACACACACACACACTGCAGTCATGAAAATAACATGCTTCGTAGATGTTCTCTATGAGCAGAAAATTCTCCTGACTGTTCCTGGATTTCTTTTGTGTGACCACAGTGATACTGATATTCTAATTCAATTCAGACTTGATCTAACATCTCTGCCAATGTTGGTTCTAAAGACACAGTAGTAAGGCAGTATTAACCATTAAGAGTAAAAACATTCCCAAATTGCAGTAGCTATTGTTTTCTTCTCTATTTAAAAAAAAAAATGTTTTACCATCTTTGACCTACAGGTTATATTTAAGTATATAATACCCTATACTGAATAAAAGGTTGCAGCTTCCTGTTTCTGTCTATGAGTCCCCTGACTCATAGTTTTGTACCCTTTTGTCTTTTTGTTTCAGGTAGAATAACCCCTTTCAGCATTTCCTGTAATGTAGGTCTTGTGGTGGTGAAGTCTCTCAGCTTCTGTATGGCTGGAAAGGTCTTTATTTCTCTTTTATATCTAAAGGATAACTTTACTGGATATATTATTCTTGGCTGGTGATTCTTCTCTGTCAATAGTTTGAATATTTGGTTCTACTCTCTCCTAGCTTGTTGGGTTTCTGCTGAAAAATCTGATGATAATCTGATGATAATCTGATTTCCTTTATAGGTTGCTATCTTCTTTTCCCTGGTTGCTTTGAGAATTCTTTCTTTGTCATTAATTTTTGACAGTTTTAATATAGCGTGCCTTGGAGAAGGTCTTTTTTGAGTTGAGATAACTAGGTGTCCTCTTTGCTTCTTGGATTTGAGGATCCAGTTTTTTCCATAGCTTTGAGAAGTTCTTGTAGACTCTTTGAATAGGCTCTCTGTTCCTTCCCCCATCTTCTCCTTCTGGTACACCCATTATGCTTACATCGTTCTTTGTGATAGAAAAAACAAGTGCTGAAGAGGTTGCAGATTAAAAGGAACCCTTGGACTGCTGGTGGGAATGTAAACTGGTACAACCACTATGAAAAACATTACAGAGGGTCCTCAAAAAATTAAGAATAGATTTCTGGGTATCAGAAAAATTTGAAAATATTTATTCATTATAGATACATGTACCCCTTTGTTCACTGCAGCATCATTCGTGGTGGCCAAGACATAGAAACAAGCAAAGTGTCCTTCGACAGATGATTGGATAAAGAAGATGTGGTACATATACACCATGGAATACTACTCAGACGTAAGAAAAGATGAAATATCACCACTCGCGACAATGTGGATGGATCTTGAGATTTGCTAAGTGGAATAAGTCAGACAGAAAAAGTCAAGAACCATATGGTTTCACTCACATGTGGGATGTAAAACTGAAAGCAACAAATAGAGAGACAAGACAAACAATGAAAAACTCAGACACAGACAACAGTATGGCAGTTACCAGAGGGAAAGGGGGGTGGGGGTGAAGGAGAAGAGGGTAAAGGGGGTCAAATATATGGTGACAGAAGGAGACCTGACTTTGGGTGGTGAACACACAATGCAATATACAGATGATGTATTACAGAACTGTACACTTGAAACCAGTATAATTTTATCAACCAATGTCATCCTAATACATTTAATAAAATTAAAAATAATAGTAATAACAGAGTTGCATAGAGGGAATGAGTTTTCCCATGTGCCTAATGAGAAATTTTGTTCTTATCAATAATTTGATATTAAATATAAATTTTATTTTTAAAATAGTATTTCAAGTAAATAGACAAAGAAGACACTCAAGAAAATTGTGAGGAATTAGAAGTAGTGATTAAAGTTGTGATTAGTAATACAATTTTGAGTAATTTTTAATATTATTTCTAAGCCTGGAATGTATTGCTTCTCTTTATCTATGAGATCTGTAACTATAATAGAGTATGATTAAACTAAAATTTAGAAGTTTGCAAATGTATTTTTATGATTATTTTTCTAAGAATTTTTCTAGATTCAGAAGTTAAGCCTTCGGCGGAAGGTTACAGGTATACTCCTTTCTTGAAAAAAAAAAAAAAAGTAGGTATAGTAACACTTCATTTAACTGGCATCTTTAGAAAGTGAAAAATCTATCAGCAGTTTTTCCAAAATTGGAACATTACCTTTTGAGCATGCATGTATTAAGAAAAAGCTACTATTCATTTGTACTCTCTCTGAATCTGAATACCATCTATATGTTTACAAGCGTTTTCCAGTGATTATAATTATTATTTATCTATTTCCAATAAAAACTTACCCCCCCCAATTAAAATCATGGATATTTATAAATGGCTCTTTACAATTACAATAGAGTTACCCAATCCCCAAGCCCCATCCGCTTCTTGTTTGCCATGGTCTTCACCTTGCCTAATTGGAGGCTTTTGAGCTCAGATGCTGTGAGTGAAGTGTTCTAGTGTTTAATGTGAAATACTGAGATTTTTAATCTTTCAACTTAGAGTGTGTCCACCAAAAAATCAATTAGAGCAGGGACATAAACTTAAGAACCATGACTGCAATCACAGAATTGATTGGCAAGTGTGGAATAGAAAGACGGGAGGACAACCAGGTTCTCTTCTAATTCCATTACAACTTCTATCTTCCCGTGATACTAGAAAAGGAGTGCTTCAAAAAGACATCAAGAATTTTCCTCAATTCTAAATTGTTTATATGTCTAAGTACTCGACATGTCTAAAGAGTAGGTATTTGGGTGAAACAAAGAAAGGATGATTATTTTAAATTATTCTTTAATCGAATTGTAGTCTTTAGGACCCCAAATGTAAATTATTCTTCTTTCATTCATCTTTTGTATGCCTAGCACATAATAAGCACTCAAGAAATGTTTGATCAATGAACTTGAAGATTATGTCTAATATAAACCCTGTTCAGTTTTTAGCCATTATTAAAAATTATTTTAAATCACCTACATTACAACACTCTTATGATTATGATGCTTTAATAAAACACATCATCTTATATCTACTAAATTCTTACCTCTGTTATTCCTCTTCGTATGTTAAAGAGGAATTTGTATTAAAGCATGAATATGACTCTGAACATTTTCTTCTTGGTAACCTCAAAATAAGATATAGGAACCCAAACCTTAGTTTTTATAAACATTCTATTTTAAAATATATTACAAAGAATAAATGGAATTGAATGTCAAGAATGAGTAAGTGAAAGCTTTTACTCATCTAGTTTACAACTTATATCAGCTAATTTTTCTAAATTTAAGTTGATTAAATTTTTTGGTTGTTTCATTTCAAATGACCACACCAAAATAGGGTTATTTGTCATGATTATTTATGCTTTCCTTTCTGTTTTAGCTTAAAAGAAATGTTCAAATTTAATAAATATGGAGTTGTTATAAACAGTAGCAAAAACAATTCTAATAAATTAAAATTGGTCATACATTTGAAATCTTTGTAAGGAATTATACATTTGGGTAAAATAAAAATACTCAGTTGAATTAAAAATAAACAAAATTACACAATAAAGTTAAAATGTAGACAAATTCGACCATGGTTAAAATTCGAACTACAAAAGCATAGAACTATGCAATGCCTACACTATACCTCCGTATCTTTTCAGCCCAAATAAAAATTCATAGGGAACACAAATGAATGACAAAATAACATAGGAAATTTAAAGACCCAGATCTCGAGCAAGAAAAAAAACGTACCCAGGATCCCCTAAGCGATTCTTTACCATTAACTTTTAACGGCAGAGAACTCTGGAAGCGCCTCTCCATCTGGCCTTGTCCTCTGTTCTGACTCTTGTAGAATCTAAACTAACACCCTACTCTGAGACTGCTTAAAAGCAGTCAGTCTTTATAATTTTAAGCAGAAACATGAGCCTTCACAATCCTCACTTAAACTTCCTCTCTCCCACCTTCACCTTTTACCTCGTATTATATGACTATGTCTGTGTTTTCCTGCTCTTGTGAAAGTAAGGACCATGGCATAGTTTAAATTTACAGACCCCTATTTCCTTTCTCCTTTGTATCTAGCACAAAACTTTGCATAAAATAAAAGTTAAATAAGATTTAAAAAATAAACTAGTTGTAGGAAAACCAAATATGGTTACACCTCACTAATTCAGGGACTTGAGTTTTGGCATTCTTAAGTACCTGGAATAGGGCCCGGAATATGGGGGAAAAAGGCTGATAAGGACCATATTAAACACATGGTGACTAGTTGGCTCACTGTATAGAAGGATTCTTCTTCCCGGTTTGAGAAAGCAATGAAAGGCCAGTCTTTGCCTATGAAATATGAGATGCAGCGGGAGGCAGAAGAGACGTGGAAAGTGAAAAGTGAAGGAAAGCAAGGAGTCGAGAGCAGAAACGGTAAGAGGGCCAGCAAAGCCTAATGGTAATTAGAAGAAAGAATGCGGGCAGAGATGGTAGCAGCCAGCAGAAATTAGAAGCTGTGACAGAAGAGGCAAGCTGCAGACATTTTAGACCACAGAGAATAGCCAGCCATAAAGAGGGCTGGGCTGCATGCCAACCAGTAGATTTTAGCAATCTCAAGAGAGAAGCTTTAGCCCTATGCGTCACACCACCTATAAATACCCATGGTACAGTACAACGACCGAAGAAGGCAGGGGTGAAGTATAGAATATATTTTAGAAAAAAATTTTATAGAAAAACATTTAAAAAATAAAAAGCAAAATATAACTGTTCAGCTATGTGAAACCAACACTAATCTAGAATGTTGAACTTTCCAAAGGGTGTCAGGCAGTAAAGAGTCTATTAGAATAGTTGGAAGAAAAAGGAACAAACATTCGCTGAACATCATTTCTTTTAATCCTCATGACAACCCTAGTTCATAAACATTACTTCCATTTTTAAGCTGGGTAAAATGAGGCTCGGAGAGATTATGTATAACTTATTCAAGGTCCCAGGCCCTTGGTCATTAAAATCCATGTTTTCTCAACTATACTACGCTGCTGAAAAGGAGTGAGGGGAATCAAGACAAATAAGTACAAGTAAGGAGAAATGTGGTTGAACTTGTTGTTTTTGCAGGTTAAAGACAATAGGTAGCGTAAATTATAGTCACACTCGGCATGCTGTGTAATTCCTATTAACCATAATCTCCAAATTGATATATCACATTCAGAGAGTGAATAATCATCCTTTTCAGGACCACCCACGCATCTTTACTTCTCCTTCGTTGATTGTTGTACTTTTTCAAGTAAGCATATATCAAGAAGCTGTAGCTTAGTCTATAAATTTTAAAAAATTAACTAAGCTGGTCGAGCATTCAAAGTTAGGTACATAAGATAACAGAGCCAAAATGCTTTATTTTCCGATGAGTGTTTTGTTTACTGCATTACTGTTTCTGTAATACTATACAATAAAAACTCAATATGCTATTCTAAATCTCCGATATGGCAAATAATCAGAAATCTAGTGGAGAAATCCAAATGATTCTTTTCATTCATACTCATTCACTCTTCACTTTCACAATTAAAATTTTCAGTTTTCTAGGTCCACAAAGGAGTTCCCCATCCACAAAGGGTGCTATGAAATAGGCACTTTTATTTACTGTTGGTTGGAGCATAAATTACTATAATATTTAGAAAATGTTCATTGCCTCTGGTTTAGCATTTTTGGAATCTATTTTTAAAAATGGTTCAAATATTTGAAAAGCTTTATGAAAAAAGTTCATTCCAGTATTACCTAGATTAGCAAGAAATTAGAAACAATTTAATGTCCAACAATAAAGGAAAAGTTAATACATCAGTTGAGTAGATTATTATGCAGCAACTTAAAATGATGGTCATAAAGTATTTATAACTTTGGAAAATCACAATATTATCAGTGCAATAAGGAATAATAAAGATGTTTTTATAATAAGATCTTAACTATGTAAAACAAAGGAACAAAAAACGGAATATTGAAAAGTTTTAAATAAACAACTACAAATTTAGATTAATCTCTGTAAAAAAATCCATTGTCATTTGCTCCTTTTTTGTGTGTGTGCGCGCGTATGTCCACTCCTTAATCTGAGCATCATAGCTTCCACGGTCTGGTTTCACTTTATCCAATTATTCTTCATTACAAACACATATCTTAGACTGAGCTGTTTCTGCTACCCATCCCCACCCCCACCGCAGTGGCCATCAATTACGACCTGGCCTTTACAGTTCATGACAGGCCACAATTACCCGTGAAGATATCTCTTGGCTAATATGGCTCATGCCCCTTACCTCTCCCAAGGTACTTTCAGAGTCTCTCGTTATAGTACTTGATGACACATTCTGGCTCCTAATTGTTCTTGTTATTTAATGAGTTGCTTCTTGTCTCAACAATAAGCAACCTGAGGGCGTGGACTATGGCTGATGCTTCTTTGGTATCCCTAGTGTCTTGCAGCATCAAGGTCATGGAGTAATAAGTACTTAATAAAAAATATAAGTTGAATTTAATAATTTCAGCGTTGTAAATTTTCTTACATTAATAGTATTTATTTTATTCCTATGGTAGTCTGTGTGCTAGATTTCTAGTAATTATTCTCTTAACCATGATAAACAATTCCAAGAAATGTAATATGGATGCTGTATCTATTCCCATATAAAACCAAAAATAATGAATAGGTTTATTCTCATTCCGGACATCCCTATATTATTCTATGGCTTACATTACTTGTTAGGCATTCTTTTATTCTGAGTGTTCTGTCAGTTATCTGCTACATATTAAAATTTACTGAAAATGCAATGAGACATCACTTCACACCTATTAAGATGGTCAAAAAACACAGAAAATAACAAGTGCTGATGAGGATATAGACAAATTGGAACCCTTGGTACATTGCTAGTAGGCATGTAAAACGGTGCAGCTGCTGTAGAAAACATGATGGCAGTTCTTAAAAAAATTAAACATGGAATTACTATATGACCAAGAAATTCCACTTCTGAGTACAACTCAAAAGAAAAGCAAGCAGGTAGGTACTCAGATACGTATACACCAACGTTCACGGCAGCATTATTCACAATAGCCCAAAGGCAGGAACAACCTAAATGTCCATCAATAAATGAATGAACAAACAAAATGTGGTATGTACAGAGAATGAAATACTATTAAGCCTTAAAGGGAATTAAATTCTGACACATGCTATATCATAGAGTAACCTTGAAGACATTATGCTAAATAACATAAGCCAGGGACAAAAGCATAAATATAGTATGATTCTACTTATGTGAGGTACCCAGAGTAGTCAAATTCATAGACGGAAAGTGGGGTGCGGGTTTGCCAGGGGCTAGCAGTGGGTAAGTATGGGGAGTTAAAGTGTAATGGGTACAGAATTTCAGCTAGAGAAGATGGAAAAGTTCTAGAGACGTGTGGTGGTGATAACGTCACGATATGAATATACTTAATGCTACTGAACGCTTCACTTAAAAATGATTAAAATGGTTAATTTTATGTTATGTATATCTTACCACAATTTTTCTTCTGATGATTGACATTAAAAGACCCTACAAAAGTCCAAAAATTCCTATGATGTGTTAAATTTGTAAGGCTCACCTTACTTTTTATTCTTTTTCCTCTGTTTACTTTCATCTTTTTTTTACTTTTATTTTGAAGAGCCATTGTTTATGAGTCTAAGACCGTCCACATTTGACTTAGTCCTGGACTGTCCATATTAACACAAATGGAATGCTAATGCAAGCAGAACGAAACCTTAGTGGCCTTGCTGTCTTTTGCTACACAGGGAGATGCTTCAAGATCTTGAGAAGAAGCTGTGCTCTAACCTTCAGAAATGGCTTAAGGTTTATTTTTTTTTATCTATTGTGAAGTTATCTACGACCCATTAGATGTACTGGAGGCACTTTTGTGCTTTAAAGTGATCTGTGCCTTTAGTCTAACAGCACTAGCAGCAAAGTCTCAGTAAAATGGCTCTAATTTCTTAAATTCTATTCAATAAACCATCATATATTTGTACGTGTGTATGTGTTATTGTTTATTTACATGTTATTGTTTATTCACAATCAACACAAGGGATTGATAAAAAATTCAGAAACAAAGACATATTTTTTAGACCTTTTATGTGAGCCAGGAACTACGCTAGGCATTTTCACACATATAGTTTAATACTCACAGAAGCCATTAGAAGTAGGTACTATCATCCTAACTTTACAAAAGTAGAAATGAGACTCGGAGAGGTTATGTAATTTGCTTAAGTCATAGTAAGCAGTATAATCCTCGTTTGAACCTCCATCTGACCCTGAAACCCATGTGAAAATATCCAATGGTCTATTAAAAAATACGTTTAGAGAGAAGTCTGAACCAGAGATACAGATTTGAAAAACATCGGGCCAGAGGGAACAAATGAAACTGTTGGTGTTAACGGGGCAATCTAGAGAAAATATATAGTGAGAAGTGGGGTGAAGGTAGAAACTGTTGTTTAAAAAGAGCGGCCAGAAGAAAATAAGCCTGGTTAAGGAATGACCCAAAAAAAAGTAGGGGAAGAACCAAAGCTGAACTGGGGGAAAG
>NW_006432945.1:10084911-10105056 GCF_000325575.1 Pteropus alecto | reverse complement strand
CAGTTATGTAAAAAGGTCAAGTCGGGAAGCCAAAGTTCACATCCTCCAAGAAGCCAGAGACAGAAACAGATGGCTTCCTCTGCTGTGGCGGCCAAATCACTTCACGTGCATTCCTATTACAGCAGCCAATCCCATTATGGCACCACGCCGCCGGCTATCACTCCTGGCTGAGGTGAAGTTACATGGGAAGGGCTTAGTCTACCTGTTCTAACAACCTCCTGGGTCTAGAACAGAGCCCAGCTATAGCAAATGTGCAAATGCTCACTCAGTGAATGGGCCCAGGGCTGCTTACACCCACGAGGTAACTGGACAAAAGCAGAGTCCTTACCTTAGATTCAGAAGCTAAGACTCTGGCCGACAGTCCAAACTCCTGGACACGAGGCTCTGCTCTAATTAACTTCTTAGCCTTCCCGAATGTCACTCACCCTGACGGAACCTCGTTCTGCTTAGCTGGATTCCTGATTCTGGCCCTCAGTGCCAGGCTCGCCTTGTTTTACCTGTAGTTTGAATGCTATGTAAGATTGCTAAGTATTCCAAGGTTAATATCGGATGCTGAATGGTGGGGTGAGGAGAAGATTCTTTTAACAGGAAACGAGTCATTGTGAAAATGAGGGTAAGTATTACTGGTAACTGTGACGATAAGTACATTCATGGGCCTTAATGAGTTTACCAGAATGATACTGCCCTTTCTTCTCACAGATACGTGTACGCTTACATGTAGTATATATTTGCTAATAAAACCCAAGGTAATTCAGTCCTATCATGCATATTTCCATTTTAAATTATTTATTTTTAGTTGTACGGTAGCTATCGTGCTCCCAGCAGGCCAAGGTTTCTTCCTTAGAAGACCTGGATTGATCCCCGCCCTCCACACATACACACACCTTTCCTTTCTCTGTTCTACGAAACGATAAGGTAAAAGTTCCTTTAAACTTTATTGTATTAAGAGGTCAGATAATCAATATTTTTCTAAAAATGTGACTATTCTAAGTGCTAGAGGAATCCTAATGATTAAGCAAAGACTTCCATCAATGAAGCACAGCATTTAAAACTGTGAAATCGTGTCCCCCATGGGGATTAGAGGTTTGCCTCATTTCATGCAGAAGATTTATTCCTGAAGTCAGGTGCATGTCAAAGCATACTCTGAACGCGATGGGGAATTATAGCATTCATTGATAAATCTTTTTAAGCAGTATCTTTTCACACTTGATCTTAGCCAAAAGGCCGAGACGATGATAGTATCTTTTTATAGTGTGACTAAGTATCCTTAACTTTATCAGTTTGATAAGGCAAAATGGGGCAGTACTGTATTTCTCAACCTTTAAATATTCATGTTATCTTCAGATAAACATAAATATTTCATGCTTTTTAAATATCTTACATGACGAATTTCACACATACACAAAAATATTAAGTTCCACATACCCATCTCCCAGACTCAACAGCTGTAATGATCTTGTTGTTTGCTACATTTATTTTTTTCTTACTGAAATAATTTAAAGCAAATCCCGGACATGTCATTCCACCCACATCTCTGTATGAAATGCTAAAAACCATGAGAATTCACTTATATAACCACAGCACTGAATTTTCCTAATTGTGTTTTAAAAATGTCTTTTTACAGTTGACTTGTAGGTCTGAGGATCCCAACAAGGTTTATGTGTTACATTTGATTGGTAGATCTCCTAGGTGATTTTCCACCTGGAGCGGACCCTCGCACTTCTTCCTCAATGCCACTGACTTGTTAGAAACAATTATTCAGCAGAATTTCATTTGCTATTTACTTTCTTTTGATGTCATTTACATCATTATCACATGCATTTTTTATAGGTTTTATTAGATGTGGGTTCAACTTTTTTTGGTAAGAATACTTCATGAGTAGTATACTCTGTGCTTCCAGCTGAGAGGGGTGGTCTTGAAGAGCAGATGGTATTTGAGAGGGATGTATGTGTGAGAAGATAAGGGTGAATGTTACAGGCAAAGAAAACACATGAGCAAAGGCACACGCAGAAGTAGGTAAGGGAATGTATTCAAGGTAAGAAACTACACTAGCTAGAGAGAGGTTTTCCATACTGTTCACAGCACCACATACACAGACGCCATTCCATTTGGCCCTGCTGAATCAGCGTTTCTAGGGAGAGAGGCTGGGCTACCTCTATTTCATCTGTTCTTGCTATGTCCAGCTCATTCCCGCTTCAGGGATTTGGGGCATGGCTTACAGCAGCTTCTCTCCACTGAAGACTCCAACCAATCTGCTTTATTTATTTCTTAGCTCTTATCTGATATTGTCTATCTTATTTGTTTATTTACTTGTTTTGGTATATTTTCCTCGCCAGAATTTATGCTTCTAAAGAGTGTGAATCTTGTCTGTCTTGTTCACTGTGGTAATTCCAATGCTTAGTATAGGTCTGGGTACACATTAAATATGAAATATTCACGGGGTGAATGGATACATTTGGCAGATTTAGGAAATTCTTTCTGGAACATTTTTATATAATGCAGATAGAAAGGACTAAAATTACCCTTTAAGCTGTCTTCACTAAGACTAGAATATTAAGTACCTTCTTTGAGAATCTCTCTTGGCCATTCTGGATATTTTGCTTTATGATAGCTTGTTACCTTATTGTTTAAAAGGAAAAATTTGGGACAGCATTTCATAGAAGAGAACTGCAGCTCCTAACATCTATCTAATCAGTTCAATAATAATTTCCAAATGTACTTAATGGACTATTAAATCAGTAATTAGAAATCAAATTTTGCTACGCTGCAAAAGATGTCAAAACTAGGTATGCTCGGACTGAGATGTTTTAAAATTAAAATTTTATTTAATTAGCGTTCCTCAGAGAAAGATATTTTAAAATTAAAATTTTATTTAATTAGTGTTCCTATGATCTATATTAAAATTTATCTGTACCCCTGTTGACTTATAAAAATTTAGGCAGGGTAGGGTAAATTTACAGAAAGAACTTGTGGTGGCTAACAAAATTCAATGACATAAAGAGGTTAACAACAACCAAAAAAATAAAGCCCAGCAGAAAAAATGATTTAAGGTTTAAAGAATAGGAAAAAAATATGAATAAAGCGAAAAAACTTTGATACAAGTTGTTTTGTGGGGTGTTTGAAAACGTTCCTTCCTTTCACTCACACTTTTGTGAGTTAAAGTTAATGCATTTCTATCACATTCCTGTTGCCACTATTGCCAAATGCTTTCGTATGGATGAGGCAGATACCTGGTTATTTAAGGAGCAGGATAAATGGGCCACGACAGCTTTCCCCATCCCCAACCCACCAGGGAACGCTTGAGAATTCCACCTGACATGAGGACAGCACTGTGCTCTTAAACAATCTGCAGTTTGATCCGATTGTTCCCCAGTGGGGGAGGTAGGCCACAGCTCACTCAAGAGTCATTGATTGGATTAACAGCCTAATTCCCAACAGATGAATAGAATACTGATGTCTTGTCAGCCCAGATCACAAAAGGAAAACACAATCTGCTTCTACAGCTCAGAGATTTAACCCTCTATCTACCCTGAAGCTTCAATTTCAGATTTTTGTGTTGTAATTTCTTCAGAACTATTTGCCTACAAATATCATCAAATGGTGGTCCACACACTTTCACTCTCTTTTAGGGTAATTTTTTTTTTACATGTTTAAAAACAGGGAAAAATTTTTACTTCAGTTTTTACTATCCACATTAGTCCTGCTATGTAAATTTCCTGGCTTTCCCAAAGAAATATTTAATAAACTGCTTTCTTGAAGGACCCATGAAAAGAAAAGTAACAAAATCTATACATTCCAAGATAAAACTATTTTTGAGCTATTTTTCTGGCATACACGACTGATTTTCTTAAGGGGAATGAATGATTGTATTAAGGGGAATAGAGTCTCAATAAATGTTAGCTTTAGTTAATTCCCCTACTCGCCTCTTCTTCCCAGCCCTACTGTAATTTAATAACTTTTGTGTATGGTTGTACAACTAAGAATCAAATAAAAAGGTCTTATTTTTGATACTGGTTTAAAAATAAGAACAAAAGACTTCATCAAGTCACCTATGCATTAGAATTCAGTAATAAAGTTATATGCATCATCTTTAATAAGGAGTAAAACAAAGATGCAGCATTCTAGGCAATTTCATGATGCTTTATTTTTTATACCTTTCTGCTTATAACCTGTCAATGTAACAAGAAAGACTGATTTTAGTTGGTTGGTAGTAAAAACAATTATGGTAGTGGCTAATCTGTTTACTGAGAACAATTTACATGTGTTCTCTTATTTAATCCACCCAATAACTTTATGAAGTAGGCATTAAATTATCTCATTGCACAAGTGAAGAAACTGGAGCATAGTTAGATTAAATAACTTTGTCTGAGGCCACATGATTTGTTAGTGGCAGAGCCAGAACTTTAAGTCTCTGGCTCCAAAGCTTATGCTCTTAAATACTACCAGGATTTTGTGGGGTTCTTTGTACATCTTCATGTTTATATGGAGAGTTTTCAGTATTCTGAGGTGTTAAAATTGAGATTCAGCCCTCTTGTTATTATTCTTTTGGGAAAACATCTGTATGCATACAAATATCCTCTAATGGCTTTCCTTTTTCTTCAGGACGTTTTTCAGGGATTTCATGATAGCTCCCGAAAATTAGCTATGTCAGAAAAAAAAATCCTTTTTGCTCATGGCTTTGAAGTCATATTCAACTTCAATCCCTTTTCTTCATCTCTTATGTTGTCTTTCAAGTGTGGTTAACCGAATTCTCCTTCTGTACTATATCTCTAACTCTCTCTTCATAGTAATGGACCCTATCCAGGTTCCTAACTTCCTAATCCATTAATTCCTACAAGAGCCTCCCTAATAATTAATCTGGTCTCCCATCCTTTTTGCAAGCACTGTCCTAAGCATGCCATTCTTTTATTTAAAACTTTGAAGCATATTATAATTGTCTTCAAGTCAGATAAGAATTTCTAACTCAGAATTTCCCTACTTTTGGATGTGGTACCACAGTGTAGCGGGTAGCACGTCTGCTTTACACGCAGAAGGTCCTGGGTTTGCGCCCCAGTGGAGCCACGGTCCGTGGCCTACGGCCACGCCACCCTGAATAAGCCCAATGTCTGATCTCGGAAACTAAGCAGGGTCAGGGTAGTACTTGGATGGGAGACCACTTAGGAAGACTAGCTGCCGTAGGCAGACATAATAATAAATAAATAAATAAAAGAATTTCCCTAGTTTTGAATAGAATTTTGCATATTGTTATGGTTTTGAATATTAACATTATACATATAGGAAGTTTAGATCAGTTCAAATATGAGACCATATTATATAATATGATTTTTTATATTATTAGGTTATATATAATATATAATAATGAATATATTGTTGTTTATATTATACTATTACATTAGATTAGAATCTAATTCTTTATGGTAATATATGCTTCTGTAATAGCTATCACGTTAAAGGATATTTTTGAGAAATAACAATTACAGGGAAAAGAATATTCTTTGGAAAGAGACAAGGAAAAAGCTTAACTAATGCCAATTAAAAAAAAATCTAAAAAAATATGATGGCATAAAAGATCTTTAACAATATTACCTAACCTCCCACAGATATTCCTTAATTTAGGCATGCCTTCAAGAAAATAAAAATTTACAGTTGCATATCATTTTTACAGAACACTTTCATATATACTAAATTATTTGAAACTAACATCCTGAAGTAAGTAGGTAGTAGCTCCATTTTATAAATAAGGAAACTGAAATTCAGCGTGGTTAAATGACCTGACCAAAGTTATAAGCCAAACAACAGAATTAGGACTTAAATTTATGTGCTCTAACACAAATGAAGTAAAGAACTGGCAAGTTTTCCAATTTCATTGTATAATTCTCATTTCTAGACCACAAGCAAAAGTTATCGTTGAATTTGGATACTACATTAGCTACTCTCATTTTGGCTAATCAAGATTCCTCCTCCATCCCCAAATATACTGTCAATGTTCATTCAGCTAAGCCTGAAGAAATCCAACTAAGAGGAGAAAGAGATAGTCTCAGTAACTAAAAATAGTAATGTTACATTAAAATAAAACAATCTAAAACAAGTGTTTAGAAGGTACAAATAACATGAACAGATTGAATCAAGACAGGTCCTATTCGAGGTTCCCCAGTAACTGGAAGACCTTCAAGAAGATGACCCCCAAAGAGCTCCCTTCCTCAGTGTCTGAAAGGGCGAGAGAGTGCGTGCAGAAAGAGAACTGCTTCCTTGCATGCTAAAGACTCAGAGGCGCCTCCATGGTGGCCGAGACACGATGCTATAAAGACATAAAGGGCAGTTCATAAGCTCTTGTGATATTTTTCTGGTTCCTTCATACGTGTGAACTCTTAAATTCAGAGGAAATTTTTATAACATAAATTGGGGGAGGTAGCAATCTTTGTTCTGGGTGCCCTGGTCAAGTATAATGTTAACAGACAATGCTAGACACCATGGGAGGCATGTCTACTAACTCATCTTTAAAAAATGATACCCTGAAAGGCCTACTGTGTTTAATAATATTCAAAGGCTTTCACATTCTATATGTCTACAAGTTTAGATTCCTATCATACAATACAAAAACAGTAACTTAGCAGAGATTCTAAAATAAATTATCTTAACTTTAGTTATCCTTTCAAAAAACAGTAAACAATATTAAGCAAAAAACAAAAATGAATCAAAACCCCAGACAATTTTAATAACAAGAAAAATCAAATTGATGGTGTATCCTTTGTGGTAACAGACATACTTGTCTGACTGTGGAAACCAGGTTAAAGACAAGGGCTTGGACAGTTGTGTCCTGAAACAAGCAGACTGCAGGTTTTATAAATACATACAGAAATAATTAAAATATAAGGGGTTTAGAAGGATTAATCTCCTTTAAATAATCTCTGCCACAAAGCCTGTAAAGACACTGCTGGCACCGGGCCCACGTGAGACCAGCTGTCGGATATCAGAGCAGCAGGGAGATTAACCACGACCACTTCTGCACTGACCTCCTCAGTGCAGGCTTCCCTGGGCCCTGTCTTCAGCACTCACTGCGCCACGGGAAAAGGTTAGCAGGATGCTACCTGGTGCAACGTGCAGCAGCATCATTTGACTTGATTACCTAACCTTAGCTAAGGAAAACAAAGCCCAAAATGAGAAAGTGGGTGCTGGAAGGGAATCACAAAATGTAGGGCTCAGGGGACGACAGGGAGATGCGGGAGGGCTCCCCAAAGTACTGATTGCCTGGTTTCCATTCATTTGACTCATGGCAATTTCAGAGCCACCTTTAATTACTTTCAAACTGAGTTTTAAGTAGTGCAGATAGCATCCTTACTCCCAAAGGAAGCATAAAGCGACTGATAACTCTTTAAAAACAACATTTATTTTGCTTCAAAGCTAGTTAGAAATTCAACAAATATTTTTAAAAGGTGACAGTGCCGATGAATAAAACAAGGATATTTATAATAAACAGTATTCTTTCAGTCAGATTTTTGGGGCCACCTCAGTATCTCTATTATACGATATTTCCATGACTTTAAAGGGAAGCCATTGAAAAAAACAAAAGCCTCGAGGATGACATGAAATCAATGTATACAGAAGACCTTTTAAAAAAAAGTGTTATGCAAATATAAAATAAATAAATATATTATGAAAAAGATTTGTTCAGATGGAAGATTTGTATTTGGACTGACAGAAGAAAACAGAAGTTGAAACAGAAGAACATGAATCACTACAAAGCATTCAAACGCTGTAAGAACATGTACGTACGTATACACTTGTCGTATGTATTCTTCTACCAGAAGAAAATGAGCAGGTGTGGACCACCTTCTTTAAACAGTCTATTTGGGTTTCCTAAGCCTCTTTCATTCTAATTTTGCTTCTATGATTTTTGGATGTCAACAAACCTCTTTCTGTGATAATTTCTTCTGGTCAAAAGGTGATTTTTTTTGTCCCCTGTACTACACAGGTTCATTTTAAGGACAAGTGAATAAATAGTATGTGTCTAACTCTCTAGACTCTAGAGTAAAAGTGGGCTCTTACATCAATTCTAAGTATTTCAAAGGAATAATTCTGATATGACTAGAGTGAAATATTCTGGATAACACAATTGATCGAATTTCAAAGAATCAGAATAGTAAATAATTTAATTGACTTTGTTTAATGAGTAAGGAGGTACTTTGGGTTTTTACATAGTAAAAGCACAAAAGATCTTGTTAAAAATAAATTTCTAAATATTAGGATACCATAAACAACAGCATCATTCTACTACTAAGCAATGGGTCATAGGAAACTTATGATCAGTTTCTATTTTTTAAATAACACACAGCTACCCATACTTTTCTCTAAAATAAAAGCTGTCTTCATTTTTTTTCTCCTTTTCAGAGTGAGCTGTACAGACTGCCAATGAGGAGGCCAAAAGTCAAATACATGCCTGTCCATTTGACTGTATTGATATACATGAGCACATTTTTCACACATGGGAGTGCTCTCAGATGTTAATTACTTTCAGACTAAAGGACTGGATTCAAATTTTGAATCACTGATCCAGAGGTGAGTATCTCTTTTTACCAACCCCCTGGCCAGCAGTTCTCCAAATGGAGGCCCCAGGCCAACAGTACCTGTTTCACCTGAAATATTGTCAAAAATGCAAATTATTAGGCTCCACCCCAGACCTACTGAACAGAGACTCTGGGAGTGGGACCAGCGATCCATTTTAACAAGCCCTAGGTGACTCTATGGCTAGCCCTATGCCAGTATATTCTCTGTAAATGAGCACCATCTTTTGGACAAATAGAAATAAATATCAACTGCAGTGAAATAATTAAATGCAATGAAAAGTTTTCCTAAAATATTATTTTAAGTGATTTATCTTGTCCTTAATGTTTAAATTTAAACATACTTGACTGGATTTGTTTTCATCTTCTAGTGAAAGGCTGCCTATCAGAGAGACAGTTACAGTCTGGTGCACTGTTTTTATAGTTCTATAACATAAACTGACATTTATTGGAGCTTCACATAAGATTTTTCCATCAACGGATGTGTTGGAAGAGCAATAACCAAGTATGCTGTGTTGGGCAAATACCTACACATCAGGACACTTTTCAAAGCCATCAGGCAAAGGGGGTCAGTTGAATTTTTTTTTACTGCACAGGCTAATGCTTTAAGAGTGTCTTGATGGAATCAAGGAAATTGGATTGTCCCCCCATTTGCTGGGCTAAAACAAGCCTTTTTTATTTATCCCATTAGAGGAACACAAGAGAAACCTTTTAAATGTCACTAAAAATTTCCCTGCATTGCAAAACCCAGTCAAAAGGGGTTTAATTTTCTCTGAGAACTCTTAAGTAATGCAGTATGTCAAGGTTTAATAAATTGTAGGTGGGGACAGTTTTTGTTACAGGCAACTTTTTTTTTTTTTTAACAGGTGCTTAGACGTGCTTAGGCCTCTCTCTATCGAGAGAGGTCAGGGCACTGCCTTACACAGCTGTGCAACATCAGTCCAAACAACAAACAAATGAACCATAACGGAACCTAAAATATCTGAAACAAATTTTAAGGGTACTTTTAGAAAGAAAATATTCTAACATGTATTGAAAGTGATGGTTGATCTTTTTATTAGTGATATTTTTGTATTGAGCTCCTTGAAATTTTCTTAAAGAATCTGTCCTTGAACAAAGCCTACCCCAAAGGAGAACTCAGTGATTAGGCATTCGGCAGTCTTCCAACAGAAAGATGTACTGCACAGCAAAGATGTACACTGTGTGTTTCCAGTGAAATGGGGTAAAACCCCACATTTTACAACTTTCAAAACACTATACAAATATCAACTAATAAAAACAAGTTGATTTATTATATATGGATTGCACATATCTTTTAAAAACATATAATAAAGTGATCTGTATTTACCTTCTACGAGCATGTATTTATTTTGGTGTATTTCTTGAGTAGATATAATCATTAAATATTCTGAGTTATTTTGTTGTAGTTGTTGAACTTTTCCCTTGTTAATAAAATACTAAAAAAGTACTTCCAAACACAAAACAAAATGGTATGGGAATACTAGAATGGAGGATTTTAAAAATGACTATATATAAATGAGAGTGGTTCCTTTCCTGAATTATCACCTTAATAGAAATATTTTTAACCATACTCAAATGAGAATTGTATATACCTTACTCTATCCCCTAGCTCCCAATACTGAGAGAGAGAGAGAGAGAGAAGAAACTATGCTGAAGACAGTAAATCCTAGTATACTGATAAAATGAAATAATTAATAATTAAATTATGTCAACTATTCTTTTACTACCTACTTTTTAAAAATACTTTCAGCTCATACCAGGGCCAGATGGCACAGGGCTCAACAATGACGCAGTTCTATAGGGACCCTGCAGGCTGCTAGTGCCACTTTACTAACTGCTTGTGTTCTGCATCTACCCTGTGACCACAGCTGTTCCAAAGCGAGGCTTAGCAAAGGGCCGGCTGACAAAAGCAGGATATAAAGGAGGATGGGAAAAAGAAAGATTACGCTCTGTCACGTGCAATCAGTTATCCCTATACTTTCAATAAGTATGTTTTAATTATTAATTAAAATTAGTATTTAAAAGCTAGTTTCCTCTTTTAATGGAAACTCCAGCTTTATTACTTAAGTTCCTAACAACTTAATGTATTTCATTATTAGTTATTCTCTCCTCTCTATATAGGGAGAGGTAGTTTTTCTCTTTTAGCTGTTAGCAGTAACAACTCAGAGGCTCTAATGAAATTCTAAGTTGCTAGACTTTGAAAGTTGAGTCACTGAAAGTCTTCCTAATCTGTCAACCTTGGCAAAAAAACTATTAATTGTAAAAAGACAAACTAATAAGCAACTAAAGGGAAAAGAACTAAACAGGGGGGTAAAGGAGTATGTTAAAAGATTCTATAATGAATATTTAATCAATAAAAGACCCTGCCATTGGCTTAACTTCACTGTTTTCACAGGAGAACCTATGCTGATCCCAAATCCTGAGATTCAGGAGAATAGAAAAGTTGAGAAAATGTAACATTCCTTTTGCTGAAATGCAGGAATTCTTATTCTGGATTCTTAGATTCCTGGACATCTTCAGAAGGGCTTTGGCAAATGTATGAACCTGTTAAAATTGTTTGCAAACATTTTACATGTATGTCCCCTCTCTCTCTGGTGTTCCCAGCTTTCCTCATATCTTTCCTAAGAGGGTTAAAACCACTGCTGTGGGGCAGCAGCATAGATTAAAGGTTGACCATGAACTGAATTGCTGAACCTGGGTGATGAGTACATAGAAGTTCATTATACGATTCTAATTTTGCACATGGTTGACATTTTTGTAAATAAAAGGTTCTTTCTAAAAAATTGCTGTGAAAGGAATTCATTATATACAAATCAATTCTTGATAGAGGACTGTGGAATCATACCTGTCAATCTAAGTGAATTGCTAATGTGACAACTCTATATTTCCTTATGTCATACAGTGAGTCAAAATGAAGGTAAGGGATTTGGAATTTTATAAAACAAGTATAGAAACCATCCATAAGTATGAAAACCTTTCACACCAAAACTTTCGATGATACACATGACTTTACTTTCGAATTCCTTATTCTGTTTCACAAAATGTCAAAATTTGACACAAAATCAGGAAAAAGGAAGAGAGAAAAGGTAACTGGCAAAACAAAGACTACAAAGACAAGGCAGGTGCTGGTTTGGTGCTTGAAAGCCGGAGCGGGTGGCGCAGAGTGAAAGGAATAAAGAGGTAGGTCTAATCAAATCACTTTAAAAAGCTCAGCCTCTCAGAGTTAACCTTGCCAATCAGGGTAAGAAGGAGCAAGAGCAGGAGCAGGAGCAGAAGCATGTTTGTGCACATTAAACTTTGCATGTGTCCTTGAACCTGTGGTGCGCTGCCTCCTCTCAAGCAGCCTGGGAAGGCTTTATAATGCTCACCCTTAGAGAGAACCTTGAATTCCATTAGAAAGCTCCACGGGAAGGAGAAACCCTCAAGTGGCAGCCTGAACCGCACAGACAGCTCATACCCTTTACTAATATTGGAAGTGAGCTCATGGGATTAAGTCTGCAAGTCCTAGGAAATTAAAAAGTATGAACACACCGACAAATGCCATTATACCAAAAAGAATACAAGGTATTTTAAATTCTTCCTTTTCTTTTTTTTTTCCTTTTTTTAAGAGATGACAAATATTTAAAACAGTGATGCAATAAAGATTGGTTACTAAGTCTACAATGAAACTCTAACTGGTCTGGCTAAAATCTGACTAATGTTATAATAATATTTACATCTCCACAGTGCTCTGCTATAAAAGCTTTTACCTGTTTGATGGCCTAGCACATTTTACACACAAATTACACTTTTAAATAAAAGTATGAAGGTAGATGCTTTGTTTTTCATGTCACATCTATTACGTTATTATAGTTCTACTCTGTTCTGTACTAATGAGAAGATGCCTTATATAACTGTACAGTTTTAGTGTTACATGCAGGCAGATGTAAGCTCAACATATAAGAGAAATTTCTAATAGAGCTTTCTAAAATGGAATAAGCTTTCTGAAGTAAACAGAAATGTTCAAAAGAGGCTAGCTGGCTTAACCACCTTTTGGAAGTTTAGCAGAGAAAATTCCTGCATTAGGTGGGAAGCTGAACCAGATGATCTCTGAATTCTTTTCCAGCTTTCAGATTTTATAATTATGCTTTATTCAAGGTCACAGCGTTTTTGGCAGAATAGAAATTGGAACCTAGGCAACTTGACTCCAAACCTAGTCTTTCTAAAGGCAAGATTATAAAGCTCTCAAATGACTTCAGGCAGTAAATATAAAAAAGTGAGGTTAACTAGGTCAGGGCAGCAATAGGGGGACCACGGGAACTGGAGAGCTCCAGGCCTGTCAACAGAGGGCAGCAGCTACTCAGCTCTAGCTACTTGTTGCCACATGGGAATGTGCCCAGTACTGCCATATTTTCAGATTTTTCAAGAGAATCCTAAAATCTGTACTGTTATGTGAATTTAACTGGTGGTAAATTACAAATAAACTGTGGGTAACACTATGGATGCTAAACCAAAATAGCTCTTTGGGCTGCATATGACCCATGTTGGTTTGTTACCAGACCTTCCTCAAAAACTCTACTTCCAAAATACTGATTTTTAAAAATCTTCCTCTAGAGTCTTCAAATTTTCAACATCTTTTTTGAAATACAAAAATCTAAACTTTATGCTTTATATTAATTATTGTCTGCTACGTATTAATAGCATTTTGCTCATATCACAGATCATATTCCCATTACTATAGTGGCAGCATCAAGTTGGCTTTTGTAATACTGACACGACATTGCAGTCTCATCATTTACCTATGGTCCACAATAACCATTAAATTTTCTACACATGATATTTGTACATAATCAATTTCTATATATGTGTCTATAAATATTGACCATAAATATTCGATAGCACTGGTTTTACAGAAAAACCACCTTTTCTTTGAAGAGTCATTCTTTCTCTGAATCATCTTATTCCTACCTTTTAGGTCTTATCAACCACTCCATAACTGTATCAGTTGGGTCATCAAAAAAGCACACTTGACCAATTCTAGACCTCAGTCTGCTGACTCATTTGTTATTTCGTGCAATTCCTTCATTTTTAATTCATCCTCATGTGACATTTAGAAGAACATTTTAGACTCAGTAACACGAAGCACAGCGAAATATATTGTATAACATGCATACATTTCAATAATAAGTCTCAGAAGTCATCAGTGAGCCACTATTTCAACATTCAGAGAAGTTAGTTCTTTTAAGGCAAATGACTGATCCATTTCTTGAGCTGAATGAGGAAGAACTGCATGACTTTTTAAAAAGTTACAGAATTACAGAGTTAATCCAATTCTGAGGGCACAATCAACTTTAAAGTACAAAAAAGTTATAGTTTGGTAGTAGGTAGCTAAGATGTTCAGAAACATTTATGGTGAAGAAGGCGGATTGCTTAGGGATAAAAAACAGTTCTTTTGTTTCAAGCTTACAACAATGTAAGATGTCAACAATTTCTGGTTTATAGCAATAGCAAGAGAGAATACAGCCAGGGGGCCATTAAGAAGGAGCAATTCACTACAATTCAGGACAGAACACTTTGACAGTGTCCTATAATTCAGTTAGATGTAAAAATAAGATGACATTGGGTGTTCTGTGAACTCAAAGTAATTTGAACTTGATTCACATTGTACTGTGAGCCGGTTGTTCATTCTCAGATACCAACTTCACAAAAGAAGTGAGTACTCAATATAAAAATGACAGAAACAAATAATTTATTAAAGAAAATTATGAGCTGTGAGAATAAGAACATGGATTAAAAGTCACACTGAAGGGGAAAACCTGGTAAACAAAATAATGTCTACATATAAGAATGTCATTATAAATAAGAAAATATTAAGGACATGAAGAACTTATTACTGTCATCCTCATAAAATGCATCAGATGGTTGTGAATTCTAAGATGGCAGCACAATGCAGGAAAAAAAAGCATGGAATCTGCAATCAAAACGCTTGAGGTGTGAACTCTGGTTATCCTACCTACTAGCTTTGTGTCCTCAAGCAATTCACATACCTCCCTTCGCTTAAGTTTCTTCAGCTGTGAACTGGGGACAATACCACGCTGGACATTTGGCTCTTTGTTAACCTAGAAAAGTCTGCCTATTTTTTTCTGGAGATTTAGAGATTCCTTTGCATAAGAAGCTGAATACATTTGTTTTATTAGTCAACGACTATTTACACAATGCCTCCAAAGCTCCTAAAATAATACTAAAGGCTTGGTGCACAGTGAGGACTAGAGTTAGTCTCTACCTTCATAACTCATTATAGGAGAACTCTTCCTTAAAACCTTATTTACAAGCCTAATCTTAAAACAGGCAAAAGTTGAAGTGGGGAGGGAAACTTCTAGGCACCTCTGTGGGATTCATGGAGCACTCTGAAAACCACCAAGCTGGCAGGCCGGTCTCCTCCAACATCTGTATGTTCTCGCGACAAGGGTACAAGTGGATATCTCCAGGACCCCTTCTTTTCCTACCCCTGGCTCCATCCTACATCATGAAGGGCCTCACATACGTGATTGCAGACACCTTAGCTCCCATGCCCAAGTTCAACCCATTCCCCACCTCCCACTTTTTCGCCCCTCGGTCAGGCCTGGGACACACATACCAGCGGGATGATCTACCCTTGGGTTGGATCCTGGAAGGGAACTAGGTTATCTGAACTGATCTCTATATAAGCCAATTGCATTCCTGGTGAAGATGTGATTTAAAAGTACAAAGTAGATGCAAATTTTACATTTTGGGAAGGGGAAAATAAAAGAGAGAGACATGATTATCTTACACTTCAGCTCTTTTTTCTACTCTAGTCATAAATGAATATCTTCTACCAGTTTTATAAGATTCTCTATATTTGTTTCAACCTATTCACATTTTTAAAAAGTATGTTATATAAAAAATTGCATTTCTAAGAAATAGAGAACTGTTTGAAAAAAATAAGTAACAGCAACATGAAACAAAACCAGCCCCTTGCCAAGATATTTATCGAGAGCAGTAAGTCACTTCAGTGTGGGCACTGTGGTCTTATAATGCATAACTTTCATTTAAGAGCACATTTAATTTATCTTTAGAACCAAGTCTTTAGAATCCACTGCTCAATGTCTATCTGATATGTATGTTACAGCATATTTGTTTAGTCCTGCCTCACTCAGACAATTCTCTACAGAGACAACTAAGAGAAATTAAGTATATTGACCAGATATGTCAAAAAAGTCATGAAGTCTTCAGACAATGTTGTTAAGATCAAGCATTACTAATCTCTTTCCTTTTTCTCTCTACATAAATTTCTAAAAGACATAGCTTCTTTGAAGTATTATTTACATTCTAAATCTTTATTCTTTGTTTATATCAAACACATATTAAATGATATATCTGGTAATGCTAGAGGATTTGGGAATAGAAAAATATCAAAGTTCCTACTCTTAAGTAGCCTAGTGTCTAATGAATGGAGATAATTATAATAAAGAATAAATTCTATGAAAAATGTAAACAAAGTATATTACAGGATATACCACAGCAATAGAGGGAGGCTGTGGTTGGAGGGGAAGGATAGTAGCTAGGTCAGGGTCTTCCCAAAAGAGGTGATGCTTTAATGAAGAAAGTACAGGGGAAAGGATTTTGAGTGTGTGTGTGTGCGTGCGCACACACACATGAGTGCACATGTATGCTATGTGTTTTAGGCTGGGAGACTATCTTCAAAGGAACAATAATTTTTCAATATTTTATATTTAGTGAATGGACTATATGTCAAACTTTATGCAAGAGACCACTAAAAATATTAAAGAAACGGAAAACATGATCTCTGCACTCAAAGAACTCAAAATCCACCTGGAGGAAAAATATAAGGTAGACAATAATACAATCAATACAATAACACTAGTTAAATAAAACTATTGGAGAACATTCTATGTATGTAGAGGAATTTTTGAGAACTGAGGTTCCTCCTCTTTAATTTTATCTCCCTTGGACAGGAATCTCTACCATGCTTCCTTGAGCTAGGATAGCTAGCCTCTGTCTTCCAAATGACCCACCTCTGACCCCCAATTTGCCATCAGAGAGAAGTTGTTGTTTCCATTATGATTTTGGTGTGCAAATGAACGTATAGAAAATTGGTGAATTCCAAAATGATTTAAGGGCAGAAACTGTAGAAACATGCTGGAAAATGACCTCTGTTGGACTGCCTATTTATTCTGCTTTAAAATAACTTCTCTACAAAACCTTAATGTTTCCACTTTATTTTGATAAACTAAAAATTTATCAGAGATCATTTGTTATTGGAAAACTTAGATTTGAATCTTGATGTTGCAGCAGCTGTGTGACTTTGATTATGTGAAAAAATTCATTTCACAGGATTATTATAAGGAAAAAGGACACCAAATATGTAGATATATCTTGAACAATTATTTGAAAAATAGCAAATGCTCAGTCAATAGGATTATATCTAAATTTGTATCTGTCCTTTAAAAATGCAGCCTTAGCTGAGAATTCTAAACAGTTGCTAATGATCCATCATAGAATTTAATTAATTTCGTCTGATTGTTTTTATCCTAACTCTTAAGATAGATAGCACTGAAGGATGGGCTAGTGATTATAGGGTTTAGAATTATAAACCCGGCACTATAGAATTATGTGTAGATGTTTTGTAATTTTAAGATTCCTATCTTCCCAACACCCCCCACCTCCTACTCACCTACTGAGTTGTAATTTCTGAATTTTCAAGAGTCCTCTTATTTTTAAAAAGATCTATAGTTGATTCCAGTTTGTGAACTTTCAGGATACACATAGTGAACTCACCAACTTCATAAAGTGTGAGGAACATCGGATAAAAAAGTTTGGTCACAGAGGTGGGGCTTTGAGAGTCAATCATAAAAGTTGAGAATTGACTTATAGGTGAGAAACTATTAGAGGTTTTGACAATAGAATCATTTAGATACTGACGTAGCATTTAGATCATGATATTTAAGGAAGACTGAACTGTCAAAATTACATAGGATCAAAAAAACATGTTAATAAGTTGCCACAATAATATGTGGATAAAGAAATGAGATAGTTGATACTTCAGAAGTGTCAGAGGAAATGGAATACATACTATGAAGCTCTCTTGCATATATACTATACAAGACCAACAACTGCAAATCTCTAGAGTTCCTTTCCCACAGTCAGATGGTAGTTGAGTAATAATATTATTAAATGATGAACAGAATGTCAAAGTTTTGTACTAATTAATTATGATTATGGATAAACAATAATATAATGCATAAAAATAACAGTTGAGCTTTTAACAACTAAGTAGAAATTAAAAGTATGAACAGGATGGGACAGAGGGAAACCGTTCCTACTAACACATGGGCCTAATGGTTTATATTACGCAGTTCTTTTTTGTTGTTACTTTATTAATGGAAATATTTATATACATAGAAAGGGAGCTCTGTTTCTTATATTTAACAATTGATAACATTTTGCCATATTTTCTTTCTTTTCCTCTTTCTTTTTCTTTTTTGTTGAAGTAGGTTAAAGAAATTATAGACAATAAGACATTTTGTCCCTTAATATATCAGTGTGCACCTAAAACAAGGAAAATTTCCACAATCCCATTATCACACTTAAAAGACTTAACACTAACTCCTTAATGTTAGTGTAATGTGGTCCTCTTAACTTTACAATTACGTACAAATCAAGACAACATGCTCTTGTGTTATGTTCCTCTCCCAAAGCAATTCTATACACTCTTTTTGAATTATTAATGAGAAAGTTAGCTCTCAGGATTAATCAACTTTGCAAATCTTTTGGATCTGATGATAGAAACTCTTCTGACATTAAAAAAAAGTATCATTAGAGAATGTTCATTTGATAATAACAAATAGAAGCAACTGGAGTTCCACACACAGTGCCTCCAAAAGACTTTCAAGAGTTTTCGAGAGTATCACTTCTTCCTAAGTGTCACGGGTAAGGATCGAACATCAGCAAGAACCATGGCATGCTCAAGACTGCCCTCAACAGAACCAAGACCTCTGGCCATTGTCAGATAATCTGTCACTATAAGCTACTTGTATCCAAGCCAGATATTTATTGCTATTGATCTGCCTGGTCCTAGCAAAAGACTTTTGTTCTCCCAGACCGGGACTTTGACCTCAATTAAGTTATGAATTTCAATCCGATAGACTGCTCCACTTACCCTACTGCTCTCCCTGACTGGATTAATTAGAATGAGCTAGGCCGGGAGTCACCCTAAGCTCCTCATGGATCATGTTATTTTAATAATAAATAAAGGAATAGCAGCTATGTACAAGGAGTATTTTGAAAGATTGCTCATCTAGGAACATCATTCAGAACCTGCCAATATCAATTTCTCTGACTTTGATTACCTCATTTACTTTTTCTTTTCCTTCATTGGAATTTCCCTTTATTTTAGCTCTCTAAACATGTTCTTTGCATAGAAAAATCAAAGGACTACTTGCCATTTTAGCACTTTGCTGCTATTTTAGGGGTTCATTAGAGAGTAACTCATCCAGACAATCATTAGCAAAAAATGTAACTTAAAACATTTAATAATCTCAAAGCATCAGAAAACATACCATCATCCAGGAAAAATATTAGTCTTTAGCTAAATGTACTTTTCCTATAGTTGGTTAATTCATTAAAACCAGATGAATCAGAATGTCACTGAGAAGGTAATATCTGAGTGTGCAAAGCACAAAAATGTGCAAATATATTTACTTTTTAACCCAGGGACAGATTACATATTGGCCAAAGAGAATTCTGAATCTTATTGATATCGACAATAATGAGTGAGATCAAGATTTGCTAAATGGACTATTGTAACTTTATGACTTAACCCCTAAAGATAAAAAAATTTTTAAATGTAAAGAATATCATAGTATTTGGTATTTGATACCGACACTAAAGGTTTTTAGAAAGTATAAAAAAATTCTAAAAACCATTTACATTATCAACTGATGTTTTTGACAAATTAAAAATCCTTCTACTTCTTTGATTATTAAAATGTTGAGTTTTGATTGGCTCTAGGGAATATAAAGAAAAAAATTTAACTAGCATGCCTAAATGTAGTAGTAATTTCAACGTTAAAAGCAATACAAAATCAAAATCTGTCCTCAAAATGCCAAGAATTCCATGTATATTCAGAAGGCACGTCCTCGGGGTAAAAAGATATGCCATAACATTATAACTTGGTGATTTATTGAGCCTTTACAATTGGAAATGTTCTTATCAAATAATCTTATAGGAAAGAAATAGGTATATATGGAAATGTTCCTATAATGCAAAATAAAACAATGATAATTTTTAAAAGTAGAGCTATTGGATTTAATCTCCATTCCCCCACTTCCCTTCATCACCTCATACACACTCACTTGGGTTCTTTAGATTATGCAAAACTTCATTCATTTCAGAGAAAAGTTTTATATTTTCCCACGGAAAGGTTCTAAGCTCAAGTACTAGTAAACATTTCTTCCTCAGCACCCAAAACATATTACTAATCGAGGAAGAAAGTAAAACTGGTATGAGGACTGGACTCTTTACAACATGAGACAATCAAGGA
>NW_006432945.1:10078029-10084791 GCF_000325575.1 Pteropus alecto | reverse complement strand
CAGGAAAAAATGATCAAATGACAAAATGTATTGTGTTTTGGCAAAGAGCCTCTGTTTTTACACCTGACTTTCATTAATTGCATATTCTTAAGGGGAATTAAAGCAATTCTCTAGTAAATCATACAGGTGATTTAACACATTAACCCAAACGTTCCAAATGACCCCTTAATTAGGGTCAAGAGGACAATTTGTGAAGGAAAACAGGAAAATTTAACATAAGCCTTAGCTTACAGTCTAAATAGTTGAAATGTAGACAATGACTTATCATGTAAATGGTATGGGTACTACAGAAAAGAAATTAGAGATCTAAAAATCTCAAATATTATTTGAAAAACATATAAATAGTAAACAATTTATAGCAACAAAGAATATTTAATATTTAAGAATTTAACAAGTAATGTACAAACCTATATGTAGAAAAATTTTAAATACTCCTGAAAGACACAAAAGTAGATCTGATCAAATGGAAAGACACCTCCTTTACTTGGACAGAATGACACAGTATTATGAATATGATAGTTCTACCTAATTTATAAATTTAATGCCTTTCCAATAAAAATACCAACAAGTTATTTTATGAAGTTATACAAATTGATATTAAAGTTTATATAAAGCAAACAAACACTCAAAATAGCCAGTAAAAAAACATTTAAAAAGAAACTATGAGGTTGAGAAATAGCTGTTCTAGACATTAATATTTAACTTTAAAGCCACTTTATTAAATAATGTATTATTACACAGACTGACAAAGAGACCAGCTGAATAGACTATGAAGTCCAGAACTGGACCCAAACACATGTGGAAATTACATATATGACAAAGGTGGCATCTCAAATCACTGGGAATGGATTTCCAAATAAATGACTCTGGGACAACTGAGAAACCATTTGGAAAAAGACAAAATAGGTCCATATCTAACAGCATACATTTAGGGACCTAAATATAAAATATAAAACCATACAAGTACTAGAAGAAAAACATGGGTAAATTCCTCTTTAACCTTAGTGTATGAAAAAGCTTTTAACCATGACTTATAATCCAGAGGCAATAAAAACAAAGTAATAAATTTGACTACATAAAAATGAAAATTTAAATGACAAAAGATACTATAAACAAAGTCAAAAGACAACTGAAAAACTGGGGGGAAATATCTGCAACATATACCACGAGGGGCAAACATCCCTTACAAAGAACTCTTAAAAACAGGTATGACAGGCCAAAACACAACAGAAAAATGTGACTAATTCACGTCAAAAAAGGAATAAAAATGATCCTCGAACCTATAAAAACGTGTAAAAACTCACAGATGCAAACTAAAACAAACCTGAGATACCACTTCTCTACCAGATTGGCAAAAATTTTTAACTATCACAGCATACTATATTGACTAGATTATAAGGAAAAAGGCATCTCATATGTTGCTGGTGGGAATGCAATTTGGTACAATCCTTCTGCAGGAAATTTGTTGATACCTAAAAAAGCTACATATGCACATACCTTTTGACTCAGTAATTCTACTTTTAGGAATCTGTCCTGAACGTTCATATCTAATAATATGAAAATACATATGCACACAGTTATTAGTTACAACATGTTTGTAACTGCAAAATACTGGAAATGACCTAAATGCCCATAGATAGGAGAGTGGTTGAATAAACTATGGCACAGCCACACAAGGGAGTAGTATGCAGCTGTGAAAAAGGGTGGAAAGTCTCTATGAAATGATATGAAGTAATACCTAAGACACACTGTTAGCTGAAAGAAATGAAGTGCAAAAAAGTGTCTATAGTATACCACCTTTCATATAAATTAGAAGAAGATATATGAAAATGTACATTTACCTGCTCATTCATGCAAAAGAGATGTGGAAGGATAAGCCAGAAACAGGACAGACTGGTTATCTATACAGAGTAGGTGAGAAAGTAAGTAAAGAAGGGGAGGGGGAAATAGCTTTGACTCTTAGAGCCATAGTAATGTTTTACATCACCCCAAAATAAAAAATAGTTAAAGCCAACCAGTATGTGAGGCAAATCTAAAATGGTATACAAACACTGATGAATTAACCTGACTTGAATAATATAATCATACTAATGGGGATAAGGAAGAAAAGAAGTAACCTAAATAATTTCGGAAAACAGTACCTTGACCGGATACTGTAATGCTAATGATAAGATGAACTATACATAAATGTTTTAATCTAGTCAGTAAGTGTGTTTCACAGAGGTTAGCAATTCTGAAACTACTCTGTGTACACTAGAGTTGAGTGAGAGCTGAGTTTTTCATCACCGGAGGAAAAAAGTTACAAACAAAGAAAGGCTAAACTAAACCCTCTGGCGTTGGATTTCAATAGAAGGTATCAGTATAAAGACATTTTATTCAATACATACACAGATAGACACAATAATATAGTGTAAGTATATGTATGAGGTAGTATACAGACATAAATTCCCTAGCTCTATCTGCTGAGGGAACCCAGAAACAGTGACATTATAAAAAAGATATATTCCAATGACATTTATTCTATAATAGTATATTCTATTTTTTAAAACAGCTAACCTTTTCAGTCTAATTTAAATACTTATTTTAATACCGCATGCCCAAGAACAGTGTCCACATATACAATGAGGAAAAGGCAGTAAAGGGAGGAGCCTTTTCCAGTTCCTAGGGAGGATATATTAAAGGCAGACAAAAAAGAGAGATCAATACACGCTTTCTAAATTTAGAAAAGGAGATACTTAGTGATATATATCTGAATACTGAAAAAAAGGGAAGAAAGATAAATATAAAACCAAAACGACTTCCTCTTGGGAGAAAAGTTGCTGAAAAACAGGAAAAACTGAAGAACATCTTAAGTGACTACATGGCCTTGCTGAAAACATGAAATTTCACTGAAGTCTGGTTTTATCTAAGTAATTTGTGCACATGTTATGTCCTAGCCCACAATGACATATCTATGTGTGTTTATGTATCAAATGATTTTCAGAGGAAAATGGATACTCTGGAAAGTGCACTCGATTTATCTTATGGTTTCTCATATATTCTAGTCTATACCATGTACTCCGCTATTGCCAGGGATATAAGGCTTCGATTAGATAAGCTATATACAAAATGAATGAATGAATGAATGAATGAATAAAAATAAAAAACCTTTTGAAAAATTCTGAATGACAGGAACACATAGTCACTATATAATATTGAAAAAGAAGTACAAAAACTATATATATGGCTGGTATCTGGTTCAGGTAGACTGGAAGAAGATACAAGAGACTAACTTTCCCAACACTACAACGATAAAGTTGGGTAAACTGGAAAAATGTACTTATAAAGACATCTGAGAGTCATGGAAGCAAAAAAGATTGAGTGAACTAAACTAGAGAGCTCTTTGGAGGAGAGCAAGCTCTCTCTCCTACTTTCTTTGCTGAGGCATTTGCTGATTCTGTGCACAGGCTGAGGATTACGAATGGCTGAAATAGAATGATGTTACTGGGGGAAATAAGATCAGCAAAACTTTTGGAGGTTGTGTGGTATTGGCTCAACATTTCAAAAACTTCAGAAGTCCCAAACGCAAAGTTCTGTTCTCCTACATGATTTATTTTCTGAATTCAGAGGCTGTGTGGGAAGCCAGAGTTTCTAAAAAAGCACCCAGGACTCTTTCATTATTTTGCAATATTTGAAAGACAAAGTCCTGCTTGAGGAAGAGGGCCTGCCTCAAACAACAAATCTCGTCTGAATGTATTGGCCAAAATTAGGAGCAGCGTAAGGCAGGAAGCTGAAGAACAAAGCTCAAAGCAGAAAAGAATCAGACTGGACCTTTACCAGTTCCTCAGGGCAGGCGGCAGAGGCTTATAGGCTAACAAGCAAAAGTCCTAATGAGTCTCTCCCAGGTTATAGAGGAAAGCAGAGGCTGACCAGGGCCAACTAAAGCTACCACCCAGACCCAACTCAATTCCTCACTAGCCTGAGATGATCGGCCCCTCAACCTATATACCTGACAGAGAAGGGACGCCCTCTCTTGGGGAAAATAACACTGACTTCACTCTCTATGATCCTTTATACATAATGTGCAACATACCTTTAAAAATTACAAGAGACAGCCCTTCTTCTTTTCTTGAACAGTTCAGTTTTAAATCCATAAGGTAAAGCTGAGTGAGGCAGGTGTCTTTGGGGCAGTGGAGGGGTAGAGGAGAGCTGTAATGGTCCAGAACAGGGTATTTGCACCTAACTGAGATGAGGAGGGTATCCACACAGAGTGAGGTGTCAGAGCTCATGCAGGATGAGGACGATGTCCACACAGAAAGCTAACCCAGTACAAACTGCAAGAGACCAAGAGGAGTGATGGAGACATTGCCATAAAAGGACATATTGGATGCTGAGGAGGAAGGCACTCACACGGAAAAGAGACCTGACTCACAGTGTCGGAGACCAAAGGAGTGAGGAGGGCACCTCCAAAGAAGTGGTTTGAGCAAACTAATGGTACACACGCACACAGAAAAATGAACATAGATATAAATGGGTATATGTCTGTGTATATGTACATATGTGAATGGATCTGTAAAGACTGACAGCCCAACAGCAGTGAGCATGCCCAGTATTCAGATCTTGGTTTCCAAATATCATTTTCTAGTAAACCGAACCAGAGCCCTCTGGAGAAACTACTATTTCCAAGGTGGGGGAAAGGGAAAAGTTTAAAGCTAACTTGAAAGTTCTTGTTACGCCAGAAAGTATGAAAGTTCTTAAAGAACTATAGGCACACACCAAAAGGAAACAAGCCAGATTGCAGTGGATCCCTTTGGCCAAATCTGAAATAATTTGAGTATGAAGTTAAATAATGATAACAATGCATTATAACACTGAATAAAATAAGGAACTATGAATCTACACTGATGTATATAAAAGCATAAATTGAAATTTTGATGAAGACAGGATATTTACACAATCTCCAATATCTCCTCACAAAATAGTAATGAATTATGTAAAGAGACAAAAGTAATTTTACTGTGAAGAATCCTGGTAGACACCACCTTAAAACCAAATGATGAAAATAAACATCAGCAATGGAGCAAACTGAAGGTATGTGCCATAAGATAGGTTCCAATGAGAATGGAGTACCACTTTTATATCCCTGCTAAAGATGCATAACATAAACACAATCGGAAGAAACATCAGACAAACTCAACTTGAGAAACATTCTATAAAATAATTGGTCGATAATCTTTGAAGGTATCAAAGTCATAACAGTCAAGGAGAAACTGTGTAACCATTTCTGAGATCTTTAGTTTCCTTTAGGTTCTTTTAGACATGATAACTAAGTGCAATGTATGAATCTAAACTGATTTATTTTTGCTATAAAAGACGTAAGGCCAACTGGCAAAACTTGAATGATATATAAAGGTTAGATAGTAGTAACATATCAGTGATAATATCCTGATTATAATGGTTGAATTGTGATTATCCAATAGAATGTCCTTGTTTACATAGGGGTGATAGGGCATAAAGTTGGCAAAATATTCTTCTAGTTCAAGGTTTAAGGTTCAAACATATTCTTATTGTGTGCATAAATGTGAAACTGTTTCTAAACAAAAAAATTTTTTTAATTGCGATGTGAACAAGTAGGAAATTGTGATAGATGAACAAAAGATAAAACAGTCAAAAGCAGCAGCATCAAAGATAATTCAGCTATTTAAATTAAGAGACAAGAATGTTAAAATGATCATTACAAATATGTGAAAGAAAATAAAGAAAAAGATAGACATTTTCAACAGAAAAAGAGAACAGAGTAATTAAATGGTGTAGAATTGAAAAAATTACTATGTCTGTAATTAAGAACTCAATGCAAAGGCGTAACAGCAGAAGATAAGATGAGCGATGACAAAGATGGGTCCACAAAAATTAACCAAACCGAAGCACAAAGAGAACTAAATGGCAATATAAAACAAACAAAAACAATAAAACAGAGTATATGACATATACAATACTTTCAAATGGTCTAATATATGAAAAACTAATTCCAAATGACAGAATAAAATGGAGCAGAAATCATAACTAAAAAGTACGCAAAAGCAATGAAAGCTATTTCAAAAGTTTGAGTGGTCCCCAGGCAGAGTTAAAAACACACACACACACAAAACAAACATCTACTCACTGCTGGAGAATAAAATATATAGGGAAAATCTTAAATGCAGTCAGAGAAAAAGACACGATCTTTAGAGGAACAACAGTAAGAATAACAGCTAACTTCTTAAAAGAAAATATGAGAGCTAGAAGACAATGGGATGATAGCTCGAAAGGGCAGAAAGAATAAACCAGCCAACATAGAATTCTCTATCAAGCAAAATGATCTTTCTAAACTATGAGTGAAACAGACATACTCAACCAACTAAAGCTGAGATGATTTATCACTAGAAGTCAATACTATAAGAAATACCTAATTAAGTTCCTTAGGCAAAAGAAAAATGATACCAGACAGAATCAGGAAAGTGTAAGAAGGAATAAAAGAGCATGAGTAAATATGTGAATAAAGATAACAGTATATTATAAGGTATGTAGCAAAAATAGAAGTAAAAATATATCACAAATGTGGCAACAGAAGCAGGAAAAAAATTAACAGAATCATTTATTGAAAAATTTTTACACCGTTCTGGATACAGCAAAAGTATTAATTTAAGGTATACTGTAATAAGGGACTATTTTATAATTCCTATCATAACCACTACAAGAATAATTCTAAAAGGAATAACATATGCCAATAAAGAAGGTAAAATG
>NW_006432945.1:10032505-10077995 GCF_000325575.1 Pteropus alecto | reverse complement strand
GGGAAAGGAAAACAGAGAAACAAAAAGCAGCTGCGTTAAACAGAAAAGAAGTAGAAAGATGGTAGTAGTCACCTTAAATGTAAACAAATTCAACACTGCAATTAAGAGACAAAGATTATCAGGTTGGATAAAAACCAAGACCCAACTACATGCTATTTATAAGAAACACACTTTTAATATAAAGACAGAATTGTGTTAACAGACTGAATTGTGTCCCACCCTCTAAATTCATATGTGGAAGCCCTAACCCCTAGTGTGACTCTGTATTTGGAGACAGGACCTTTAAGGAGGTAATTAAGGTTAAGTGAGGTCATAAGAGTAGGGCTCTTACCTGACAGAGCTGGTGTCCTATAGGAAGAAGAAGAGACACTGGCAATGCCTCTCCCTCTCCCCCTACCACCCCCAAACAAGTGCACACAGGAAAGGCCACATGAGGACACAGTGAGAAAGCAGCTACCTGTAAGCCACTGACAGGTCTCATCAGAAACCAAACCTGCCAGCATCTTGCTCTTGGACTAGAAGCCTCCAGAGCTACGAGAAAATGTCTGTTGTTTAAGCTACCTAGTCTATGATATTTTGTTATGACAGCCCAAGCAGACTAAGACAGGATAGAAAAAATAAGCAAGGCGAACACTAGCCAAAAGAAAGCTGATGTCATTACATAATACTGAATGAAGCACACTTTAAGGCAAGAAAAATTAATATATTTTTAAATGGTCATTTTTCAGTGATAAAAGGATAAAACAATCTTAAATTTATATCTAATATCAGTTTCAAGGTATATAAAAATGAACATATCTAAAAGGAAAAGCAGATATAAATAATTGGAGATTTTAACACAATTCTCTCAGTAACTGAGAAACAGACAACAAAAAAATCAGTAAAAATATAGAACACTTGACTAACACCATTAACAACCTAACTTAAATAATATTTGTAGGAGACTACACCAAACGACTACAAAATACACAGGCTTTTCAAGTGAATACGCAACGTTCCCTAAAATACATCACATGATGGGCCAAAAAGCAAGTGTTAATTTCAAAATACTAAAACTCTCCAGACTATGTTCTCTCATCATAACAGGATCGAACTAAAAATGAATACAGAAAGAGAACTATAAAATCCCCAAATGTTGGCAATTAAACAACACACATCTGGATAACCCAAGATGCAAAGAAAATCACAGTTGAAATTGAAAAATATTTTGACTACAGGATAATAAAATATATCAAAATCTGCTAAATGCATTTAAAGTATTACATAAAGAGAAATTTATACCTCTAAGTACAACTATTAGAAAAGAATAGTTGAAAATCAATGATCCAGGCTTCCATTTCAAGAAGCCAGAAGAATAACAGCAAATTAAATCCAAGAAAGTAGAGGGAAATAATAAAGAGCAGAAATCAATGACACAGACACCAAACGTACAATAGAGATAACCAACAAAACCTAAAAGCTCGTTCTTTGAAAAGATTAATAAAGTTGATGAACCCTTAGCAAGAATAATCAATAAAAAAGAAATTACCAATATCAGAAAAATTTTACACACTCCAGAGACACTAAAATGACAGCAGGTCAATATTTTACAACTTAAGAAGAAATGGACAAGTTCCTTGAAAAACCCAGCTCATTAAAACTGACAGAAGAAAAACAAAGAAAATGTGAACAGTCTTGTAACAGTTAAAGAAATTAAATCTGTAATTTAAAGTCTTCTAGGTTAGGTGGACCTCACTGGTGAATTTGCGTAAGTATTAACTTATCTATAGTGTTTGTCACTAAATGTCTTTGTATAGGTTTTTTTTAATGGCTGATCTAGGTATTTCTGTGTGTGCGTAACACACTACTATTTACTGGCTTTGCCATTTGCCCTCCTGCCCAATAGTAGCAGGCAGCGTTCTCATTCTCCCACCAAGGTGGTGCCAGAAGAAACAGATTACAAGAAAAATGCCAAAAAGCTCCAATTCTCAGTCATCTCATTTATTCCACTACTAACGCCCTCACCTAAGCAAAGCCCCCAAGCTACTCCCTTATCCTCACACCCTTCGGGTTTCTGTCATGACATATTTTTCCTTAGAGGTCACCCTTTTTGGCCCTTTCAAAGCTGATTTCACCCATGTTAATACCTCAGACATGTGAGAGAATGGCAACATGAGTCATAAATGATGATTTGCCTCAAAAGGGCAGCTCTGAGTTCATTACATCCCACAACAGATTTTGCCTTACTAAGAACCTTACTATGCTTTCCATGGTCTTTTTATCCCCCACCCAATTAAAAAAAAAAATGAGTACAGGATCTGAATAGACATTTCCCCAAAGAACATACAAAAATGGCCAATAACATAAAAAGATGCTCAACATCACTAACCATCAGGGAGATGAAAACCAAAACCACGATGAGATAACATGAGATACAGGAGGATGGCTATAATCAAAAGACAGTCATGTTGATAAAGATGTGGAGAAACAGAAACTCTCATACATTACTGGCAGAAATGTAAAAACTGCGCAGTCTGAAAAATCATAAGCAGAAGTTCAAACACAGAGTTACCGTATGACCCAGCAATTCTACTCCTTAGTATACACCCAAGAGAAATGAAAATGCATGTTCATGCTCATGTTCAAGAATGTTCACAGGTGCTTTATTCGTTCTAGCCAAAAATGGAAAGAAAAAATTGAATGTCCATCAACAGGATAATGGAGACATTGTGGCAAAAGCATATCATGAAATGTTGCACAGCAATAAAAATAAAGGAATAAATGATCTATGTGACAACATGGATGACTCTTACCAATGTTATGTTGAGCATAAGCCTGATTCAAAAGAATCTATATTATGTGATTCCAAATATTTGAATTTCAAGAGGAGGTAGAACTAATTGATAGTGAGAGAAGTCGGAAGAATAGTTATAGTTAGCTCAGCGTGGTGGTGGGAGGATTGATGTTGACAGGAGGTAGTTTAACACAACGAACCTTCCAGGGATTCTAGAAATGTTCTACTTTGATATAGATGGCAGTTCCACATATATATGTATATGTATATTACTTTGCATTAAAGCTGTGGTAAAATAAAAAAATATATATATATTGCATTAAGTTGTATCCTTAAGATTTTTGTACTATTTTAAACTACTCTCAACTATTTTAAATAAGGAAGAAAAACTACTCTATGTACAATATTGTACCAGACATCTTTATTTGTTTATTATTTATTTATTTTAGATTCTGCCACTTTTATTTATTTACTTATTTATTTACTTAAAACTTTTTAAAGTTTATTGGGATAACATTGGTTAATACAATTATATAATTTTCAGGTGTACATTATAGTTTGACATCTATATATTCTATTGTTTGATTACCACTCAAAGTCCAGTTTCCTTCAGCTACCATATATTTGATTCTCTTTACCCACTTCATTCTTCCTCTACCCCCCATATTGATCCCCTTTACCCCATATACCTCTCCCCTTCGCCCACACCCCCTACCCTCTGGTAACCACTAGTCTATATATAGTCCATGTCCCTAAGTCTCTGTTTGTCCTGTTCATTTGTTGTTTTTGGTTTATATCCCACATATAAATGATATCATGTCATTTTCAACTTTTTCAGTCTGGCTTATTTCGCTTAGCATGATTATCTCGAGGTCCATCCATGTTGTCGCAAACAGCAGTATTTCATTTCTTCTTATAGCTGAGTAATATTCCATTGCATATATGTGCCATAGTTTCTTTAGCCAATCATCTATTGTAGGACACTTCGGTTGCTTCCATGTCCTGGTCACCGTGAAAAATGCTGCTATGAACATCGGTGTGCAAATATCTTTTTGGATATGGATTTTCAAGTCTTTGGGATAAATACCCAGCAGTGGGATTGCTGGATCATATGTTAGATCAATTCTTAGTTTTTCGAGGAACCTCCATACTGTTTTCCATAGTGGCTGTACCAATTTGCAGTTCCGCCAGCCGTGTATGAGGGTTCCTTTTTCTCTGCATCCTCTCCAACATTATTACTTGTCCTGTTGATTGTAGCTATTCTAACAAGTGTGAGATGGTATCTCATTGTGGTTTTGATTTGCATTTCCCTAATAGCTAGCGATGTTGAGCATCTTTTCATATGTTTGTAGGCCATTTGTATGTCCTCTAGGGAGAAGTGTCTGTTCAGGTTCTCTGCCCATTTTTTGATTGGATTGTTTGTTTTTTTGTTGTTATTGAGTCATGTGAGTTGTACTAGACATCTTTAAGACGTTATATACATGTAAGTAGAGGAAGTAAGGATGAGAATGAAATGTACTCAAATTTTACAGTGAAGAGGTTAAGAGCTTGGGCTTTGGGGTCAGAATGGCACATCCAAATCTAGATTTTGTTACTTAATAGTAGCTCTATGACTTCTGAAAGTTCTTGTTTCTTTGTCAGTAAAATGCAGAAAATAATATACCTGAATTACAGGATTGATGTGATGACTAAAAGAGATAATACACATAAAATGCTTGGTACACAGTAAATACTAAGAAACTTTTTTATATTGGCCCCCCTGCCACATAACAATTACAGGTGATTTTATTTAATGTTTTATACTTTTCTCATGGTTGGTTTGTTTTTTCAGATGATGCGGAACTCTGAATTCAAACACACAGAATCTGGAAGTTATCCTGTAGGCAGCGCTGTCATTACAGATTGCTGACCAGGTCAGTGACGTAATAAGCAGCAGTCTTGGAAGGCTCTGCTGGCAGCAATGTGGACTTGTGGAGGAAGAGTAGATTCGACCAGGAATGGCAGGACGGCCTTGACGGAGAGGGCCTGCTGTCACCATCTTAAGCTTCACGATAGCCTGGTAAAATCTAGAACTGTCATTATCCCCATTCTTTTTTAAAAATTATTTTCTGTTTATTTCATTAAACTATATATGTACATGGAATTTCTTTCTTTTTTTTCCCAGATTCATTCATTTATTCTTTCATTCCACATGTAATCTTTTTAAAAATTGATGTATAACTGACATATAACATTATGTTAGTTTCAAGTATACAACATAATGATTTGATATTTGCATATATTGTGAAATGATCACTACAGTCAGTCTAGTTAAATCCCATGTTTTCTCATGTTTTTGAAATCTTTTACAACACACAGATGGTCATCAAGGCATTCACTGAGAGGGTGTGCTGCTCTATGCCATTCTATAAACCACGAATTTATGTAATTTATAAATCCCAAGGTTCTTAAACATTTCAGCACCAAATAAAATATTTTCGTCTTGAATTTAATAACGCGCAGTATGCAGTGTAGACACCTAACACCACCAATGCTCCTGCTTCTCCCCCTACCTCGCTAATCTCCTTAATGCTACTTTACAATAAATCTGAGAAAACCTAGCAATAAATCTTTAGCATTCAAATACTTTGGGATTAGTTTCAATTTTTCTCCAGGGCTCGAAAGGTCAAAGTTATTCAAGAGGTCTGTGGGATGGTGTGTGTATTTAACCCATATCCTAATCTCAAATGTGGTTAAGGACCCAGCTTCCAGAGTTCAACTAAAAATTAATAACAAGCGGAGGAAGAGACAAAATTGTGTCCATAATACTGCTAGGTAACAAATGAAATCTATAAAGGATCTTAGAAATAAAACCCAAAGTTCCAATTCCACCAGAGTCACAGAATGTAGAAACTGCAGTGCAATAAAAGTATCTAACAGATATACTGAAGGGTAAAAATGACATGAAAACAGAGCAGACTGTGACGTACGTCTAATTACTACTCCATTTCAGGCTAATGGTAAAAATTAGTCCTCAGATAGTTGATAACATCAGCCTGTCTCTGCTGGTTTAGTAACCAAGATCTGTGGCCGAGCAAATACTTCTAATAAAATTGATTTTCTTTTTTGGCAACCAATTGGCCAGTCAATAATAATGTTGTTTATGAAAGACTGAGTCATAAGGGAGATGAACCTTTCCTTCCATTTATTATGTTTGTATTGTCTATATTTTAAAAGAGTTTTCAGTAATGAAATCAAAGAAGAAATTACAAGAGGAAAGCTTTGCTGAGAACTAATCTCCGAAAGCCCTCTGACTTGGAAGCGTGTTAGCGGCCCAAACTGACAAAGCCAGAAGCATTCCCTAACTGAGGCTGGATCGCATGTATGAGAACTGTCAACGACAAAGGAGGATCCAGGCGATGGTCCATACGGAGTGGTCAGGTGAATACAAAGGGAACAACGAAAACACTGGCCTGGCATATCGTCCTAACGGTCCATCCTAAAAATCTACATGGGACTTTTACTTTGCATTAAAGTTGATGTTCAGTAAAGAATGTTCTATAAAGTCACACAGGGCAATTTTTGGATTGTTTGGCTTATATTACTTGCCCTACCTCCACCCCTACATGAAACCCACAGGCAAAAACCTCAGGCTGTGCCTCACCTGGGGACATTTCCTTCCAAAATATTCCCTAACAATCCAAACCAAACGAAGGACATGAGTGCATCAACAGTTCTTTTTTTGTTTGTTTGTTTTTTAACTTAGTGGTGGTGGTGGCGCTTGGGGGAAGCAAGGGTTCGAAAGGTGATTTCAAAGTTCGCACAGAAAAATAAACAAGCAAAAATAACAGGAAAAATTCTGTAAGTAGGGTAGGAATCTATCCTAAAAGATATTAAAACATATTTTGAAGCTATAAAACATATTTTAAGCCACTTAAAAAAGCACAGCACAAATAAATGAATGGAAAAACACAACAATGGCATAGAAGAGCAGCCCAGAAATACTCTGAAGGGATATAATAGTGACTGCTTAACTGGGACAAGCTTTCTTTCAGGGGTGATGAACAAGACAGTGGTGATGACTGTGTAACACTGTTCAATGTGTTAATGCCACTGAACTGTACCCTTTACAATGGTTAATACGGTGGATGTAACCGCAAGGTTTTAAAAATGCTCCCTCGTTATCACTCTTACCTGACAGTTAATATCAGCTCTATACTGCAACAAGACCGTGACTAGTTCCTTATGTCCTCGATCACATGCCCAATGGAGTAGAGCTCTGCCCTAAAAACACAGAAAAAGATAAATTAATTTGTTAATCCAGTTGTGGGGCCATATAAAAGACATTACGTTTTAAGAAAGACAAAGTAATATGTAAAATTGTGGTTAATTAGCCTAAGAATGATGTAAAATGCTCTATGGGAAAAGCATGAGACTTTTTGAAATCAGAAATCCTGAGTCCTACCTCTGGGATCTGCTGTGTTCCAGCCCAAAGACTTATTTTGGCCTGATCAGTTTCCTCACGTAGGGAGTGGAAATAAAGATAACACTAACGGCAATAATACCAATATTTGTTGAATGAATGAGTTGTAAGATAATGCTTTGTACATTTTAAAGTACTTCTTTATAAATGTGATAGACAGTTTTCTTAAATTATTATGTTTACTTCTTCTGGATAAATGAGTACTTAAACCTAGGTAGAAATCATAATCTCAAAATGTAGTATATCTAAATTTACTCGAGTTTATTACTTGAAATGTAAGAAAATTTAGTCAGTTTGAAACTAAACATTTCCCTTTAATATCCCAAATTTACATTCTGAAATATCTTAAAAACACCAATGCAGTCTACTTGGCGTCTACCTTCAAATGCTGACTGCAAAAGAGAACGAACAGATGATTGAGTGTAAGGAGACAAGGTACTAAGTATACAACATTAATTTAACCACTGTCTACCAAAAACTCATAGTTACTATCAATTCAACGTGTTAATTCCATTCTCCACCATCGGAAAATCTTTAGTTAATGAAAGAAGCCTACTTGGCCCAACAAATAAACAAAACTCCCAAAGCTAAGAGCTTTTCTGAAGAAATGAGTGATGTTTAGCTTAACACTACTTTTTGAGGGTGGTAGTGATGTTGTCATTTTTAAGGGGTGGAATGTTTTTCCACATTAAGTTGAAATCTAGGCTTTATGTCATTTTAGAAAAGATTTAAGTAGATGTAAGCTGGGACAAAGATGGCTTTAAAGTAAAAAGCACCTTCCAAGAAAGCTTTTCTAAACCCACTTACACTCTTTATCTTTCAGATTCTCCTTAAGCACCTATTAGTTCAACTAATTAAACCAGGATCTATTCTTGAAACAAACAAAAAAACAAAGAGAACATTTTCCTTACAAATTGTTCTTTTCCTTTTCTTTCTTTTGCTCAATTTATTTTTATTTACCTATAAATATGTTTTCCAATAGGCTTACACAGAATCCAAAGAGAAAGGAAGCAGAGAATTAAAAATGTGGGCAAATCATTCATAGTTTGTTGTAGTAGCAGAACTATTTTGCTCAGAGCCCACTAAAAAAATTTTAAAAATAGAGACAATTCTAAAAGCCGAGTAAAAATGCACTGTTGCATAGAGAACAGTTTCCTATGCTAAAATTTCTATAACTCTAATGTGTACTGACCTGATGTTACCAGGGCACTAATTTCAAAACTCTCCTATGAATAATTAATATTCTAATAAGATTCTCAGAACAAATATCAATGTATAAAATATTTTATAGTTCAATGTAACTGTTTCACAGAATTTACATTAAAAGAAGCAGATAAAATTTCAAAGTCTCTATCATTTTTAGTTCTAACTTTAAGAGTATCTTTTATGGCTACTAAGTTAAACTGTTAACAAGAATTACTACAGAGTTAAAATGATGTCTGACATACTTTCACAGGGCACCTATCAGAACTAACTAATAGTTAAGTAAAAAAAATATTAATATATCTAGTACTTTTACCACAAGATGTACAGATAATTTTTACTTCTCCACCAGGTTCCTGATTTCTCCTTGTTTAAGCCACTAGGGTTACATCGATTAATACTAATATATAAATCCTTAGCTGTTTCTATGGGAAAGCAGACAAGCAACACATTTTACTGTTAATGGGTGTTATATTTTAAATTTCTCATCTGTGGTGCCAAAAATATACTTTAGGGGAAACACCTCTGACTGGACCTCAGCAGTGATTTTCACTTTGGATGTATTTTCCAGAAGGGTGGTGCCCACACAGCGATGTTTTAAGGAGGATGATGTGCCCTCAGACATCTCCACTATGCTTTTTAACTCGTTGCTTGACCTGTAATGTAATTAATTTTTGTAACACATTATTTTAATGGTACGCTAATTAACCTTGAATTAGAATGATTTCTCTGACAATGACTTTCTGTAGAAGTGCTGAAGATATCTACAGTAAGACCACCTAATGACTAATATTTTACTTAATACTGCATAGCATTAAGAAGCTCAAAAACAAGAACAGGATTTAAACACACTTGTAAATAAGCATAGGTAAAATAAGTCAGGCCTTGGAATTTTCGCCTTTCAAATGTTTTGTATTTAAATGAACAAAGACCAGTACATCCAGGTGTCTGAATGCAATGCAATGATACTTCTTCAAATTATAAATTATAACGTTCCCACAAACATGCTCTAATTAAAAATTATTAGTTCAAGTAATGACAGACAGTAATTTGCAGAGATGCTATCCTCATAACCATTTATGACAAAATCAGGAAATAAACACCTGTGGTTTCTTTCCTTTCTCTTTGTTAACCATAAACGTACCTGTTTGTGGAAAGGAAAACCATGATTAGGGAGGTGCACATTAAAGCTCTATCTGCTTAAAGACTTTATCCCAATTTGTGAACTATTTCACCTGTTTTCATATGTAACTGTTTTATCTTCTATGAATGACATAGTCTCTTACAAATTTTCAAGTGAAATTTATTTTTGCTGCTATCACTAAAACTAACGATCCTTTGCATCTAGTTTTAACTTTTTATTCTTCTGAAAAAATATCCCAGAAATACTTAGGAAATACGGGGAGAAAGCCAGTATAAAAAGGAATCTTTGTTACGCTATCAGAAGCCCACGAGCACTGTTTAGATAGCTCTGGATAAATTCTGGAATTCAAATACAGTAAAACGCAGCGGAGAAAAGCGTTCTCATCTATTAACCAAGCAAGGGTGCTAATACTGTCCTACCTCAGACAGATGAATGAGTCTAAAGTGCTTTAAAAGTGCAGGGTGGGAGCTCGCCTATTAAGTAGTATTACTTTCATACTGTCTGGAAAATACAGAGTGGGTTTAATATTTTAAATGCTTCTTTGATATCCTTAGTTACTTGTCCTTAAAACGTAGATTTTTTTTTTTTAAACGTAGATTTTCTCTGGGATATCACAAATTAAATAAAAAGAATTTCTATTATAAAACAAGTCTCGATGTTCTCTTGGTATTTTGACAACAGATGCAAAGCACGTACATTATACATACAGTAGACAAAAACATGGCAAAGTTGATATGTTTAAATTTGTAAGAGTTGTCACCTTGCCATTCTAGACAAGATGGCACGGTACAGTACTGTCTAATTATCAAATGGAATACTGCGAACAGGTCGACTTGAATTTCTCTCTGCAAAAAACCTGAGTTTCAATTTACAGTTGTAGTAGAGACTGACTTTAGCTACCATAACCTGTCATAACCCTCTGTCCTCTATCCGATCCCTATCTTCTGCTCTCTGCTGCTGCTACTGCTACAGTAGCTGCCTACAGTGAGGACTCCCCCATGTACGACCACCGGAAACTACAATGCCTCCTCCTTCCTCCTCCTTAATAGTGAACCGACAATGCTGTTTCAAAGACTTAAGGACAGGAGTAGGACTGGGAGGTAGTACATGATCTCGAGATGTACCTAGCATGGAAGCCAGTAGCTTCCTATGGGAAAATTTATTTACTAGTATTGAAAAGAAAACCACAGACAAACATGCGTGATACACATGTAAAATCAGCAACTATTTGATCTCTTTCACTGGTTAAGATCTAAAGAAGAGAGAAATGGTGTTGCTGAGTTATTAGGGAATTAAAAAAAAACAAAAAACCCTTCACAAGCATATACTAAGCCATAATGGTAGTGACTTAAGGTTGAAGGAATAAGGTAGGGAGATATGGTTTCGTCCTGTATAAAATAAGTAATAATAGCAATAATAAGTTTCCATAAAAACAGTTCTGGTCTCCATCATAAGACAATAAATAAATTACAACATATTCCATCATATGAAATATAATGGAAGTATTGATATATATAACAACATGGATGAATGTCAAAAACATTATGCTAAATGAAAGAAGCCTTACACACAAAAGTACATATTATGATTCCATTTATATAAAGTTCTAGAATAGACAAAATCAATCTGTAGTAGAAGAATGATCAGAACAGTGGTTACTTTTATAGAATTAGGAGAAAGAATCACTTGGGAAGGAGCATGAGGGTACTTTCTGGGGGTGAAAGTAAGGTTTATATGTTGATAGGCATTTTGGTTACACAAGTATATGCCTTTGTCAAATTTAATCGAATGTGCACTTAAGATTTGTGCATTTCATTGTATATAATGTTATCTTCAAAGAAAAACCAAATAATACTGAATTAGTTAATGATATGCACAATGAAGCACTGAGAAGCATCGAGAAGTATTTTTGTCTGCAAAATACTCTGATCATCAAAAATGCATCAAAAAATAAGAGACTGATGGATGACTAGAGAGGTAGATAGATATTGAGAAAGCAAGCATAATAAAATATCAGTGGTAGAATCTAGGTGGTAGGGATATAGATATTCATTGTAAAATTCTTCAACTTTTCTGTATGCTTAAAAATTTTCATAATAAAGTGTTAGAAAGAAAACCCCAAATTTGTACACCCATGTTACAAGCATTATTTGCAATAGTCAAAATATGAAAACAACCCAAGTGTCCACGATGGATATTTGGATAAACAAAATGCAGTATATATACACAATGAAATATTATTCAGTTTTAAAAAGGAAATTCTGACACATGCTCTAACATGGATGAACTTTGAAGACATTATACTAAGTGAAGGAGCCAGTCACAAAAGGACAAATATTGTATGATTCTGTTTAAATGAGGTAGTTAGAGTAGTCACATTCATGGAGATAGAATGGTGGCTGCCAAGAGCTGGGGAAGAAAGGGAATGAGAGTTAGTGTTCAATGAGTGCAGAATTTCATTTGGGGAAGATGGAAAAGTTCTGGAAATTAACGGTGGTGATGGTTGTAGAACAAAGTGAATGAATTAAGTGCTATAAAACTATACACTTAAAAATGGTTAAAATGGTAAATTTTATGTGATATATATATTTTACCACAATAAAAACTAAGTTGCCAAAGCTTATAAGATTTTAATTACTTTCACCATTTTTTGATTCTGTATTAAATATGAGTTTCTGATGTAAAGTATTACCATAGGCTTGATTTTTTAAATGGTATTCACCACATTAATGTAGATGAGCATAATTTGACATTCTCAGTTTGAATGAAAAAAGTTCAATTTAACATTTTCATCAACTATACAACCAAAATAACATATACGCAAATGTAAAAAGTTATTTGAGAATATATTTTTTACTTCCTTCCTCAAATCTTAAACAGAAGTATAATTTTAGCCTTAGTATATTGTCTGTGCCTCTTAAACATTTTGCTTGTTAGCAAAAACTAACGGTTTTGCCAGATTTTGCAGCAGTTTCAAAAGACAAAATTATGTAAATTATATTCTGACATGAGCCCTAGATTTAAAACCAAGCAAGAAGAGAAAGAAGTTAAGAGAAAGGTGACCTCCTTCGAAATAACTGAAAGCATCAACAAACATATGGAAAATGGTATAACAATTATACCTTCAAAAAGATAGAAAGGAAAGACTTTAAAGACGTAGCTCAAATGAAAGAGGAATTTGGGAGTGCATTAGATAGGACTCTATGGGAAACCAAAGAACTGTAGGAATACTTTTAAGTGACTGATGATAGACAACTTGCATTGGACTAATGTCATCTCTTTTGTTCAAATATTATTATATTGCTACATTTGTCCTAAAACAAATTTAACTTAATGTAAAGATCTAAAATAATCTTTAATCATCAATAAGCATGTAGTGTCTACTGTATATGGAACTGACTTGAGAAATAACGTGTTTGACAAGAATTATGCAGAATTAATTTGTGTTTGACTACTGATAAGAAATGTTCTGCTCATATCTTAAATATACTTTACAAATTATTTAAATAATTCTTTAATTTTAAAAGATATAGTTTTTGAAAAAACCATAAATATTTGGCATATGTGGGGAGCTATATTAATATGGCTCGATAAAAACTGAACCACCATTTAAAAAAATTAATGGGCTTTTAGATTTTCTCCTTTATATTTCTCTTCATATTCTCTACCTCGCTTTCTAAACAGTTCTGCAAATGTTTAAAAAATGTAATAAAAGTTATAATTTAAATAAAAATATGAGCACATATAATATCATGATGCTATAAACTTGGACCTTAAAACATCTGATATATAGATAGCTTCCTGAATAGTAAGCATAACAAAAATTTTTTTCTATTATGTGACATATAGACAGTGTCCTAATTACTATATTAGAAGGAAACATTGTGTAATTTTCTCAGATTAGAAATATATGCCCTACTCTATCAGTAGTAATAACAACTTGAATAAAAATATATCAGAACTATACTTATATATAATAAAATGTCATTATGAAATATCAGTATTTTATTTAAAAGGCATCTTACACATATGGTCATGTGCTATGATAGTTATAGATTCAAATACATGCATGTCAGGAAATAATTGTGTTCTATTTCAGATATGTGGGAATGCAAATAAATGTAGCTTATCTTTTTGTGACTTTAAATTTCTTCACGTGGTCATAGTAAATTTTAAGTGCAATCAATTTAATTTTTAGTCATCGAAATGCATCTAAAATTCAGTTGAACTTGCTGGATAAACATTTTAAATCAGGTCTTACACCATCCCAAAGAATCCTAGGCAATAGTGAAATATCTCAAGTTCTCATATTGCAGAAATAAACACAAAGAACCAATGTCCTTTCAAGACTGACTGTTACCCAACTTATAGTAGGGAAATGTTTCTTTTTTTCTGATAAAGAGGTTAAAAGTATTTAGCTACCAACTTAACTTTGAGTTTATATACTTTTAGTTCACCATCAAAGCTTACCAAGTTGTTTTATTTGTGAGAGCTTTAAATATCATGAAGCAGTACCATTTATTTTATTTAAGATGTTAAGTTTAATTCTAATTTTAAGCTCTCATCTCCCTCATGTTCTTAAATTAATTCATACAAATCCCCGATTAATAATAAAAGGGCCTGCCATCAGTATTCAAAGCCCAGCCTGAGTTGTCATGGCTGAGAGGGCAGAAATCTGCTTGGAGCAATGAGAGAACCCAACTGAATTCTTGGCGTCTCAGTCTATGAATGTGTAAGCACTTCATCTGTTCATGGAAACTCAATGTTCTGGCAGGCTGGGGGTGAAGGAAGCTGAGTGGTCAACAAACTGGAAGACCCGGGAAGCGAACTACATCAAAGTAACCAAATGACAGAAGTAATACATTTTACAAGTGTTCCTTTCATTTTCACAAAAAAATTGTGTTATTTCAGTGCAAGCTATCTGTATTCTAGACATTTATTTTATCCCTATCACTGCTGTTCAATCATCTCTGCAAAGGTCATATGTGGATCTGGCTTTTAGTACTATTTTTATACATTTGTCCAAACTCACAGACCACTGAGAGTGAACCCGAAGGTAAACTATGGACTTTGGGTCACTATGCTGTCTCAATGTAGGTTTATCCTTGGTAAAAAATGGGCCACTCTGGTAAGTGATGCTCATAACGAAGGAAGCCATTCATGTGTGGGGGTGGGGGTAAATGGGCCATCTCCGTAACTTCCTCTTAATCTGACTGTAATCCTAAAAATGCTCTCAAAAAATTAAGTTAAAAAAAAGAAGTGCCTTCTTTATTCATTTCATTATATTATCATTCTTCATATTATTAAGAATAATCAAGATAGCTAAAATCTATTGAGTGCTTACTATCTGTGTGTTGGCACTGTAAAAGTGCCCATTATACTATACTGCTCCTACTTATTCATTCATTCCATCATTCATTAATTCATCTTTTTTTTCAAGCATTTGGAATATGCTAACAACTCTGACAGAAACATTTTCAAAACATTTACTTTTCTCAAGCAGCTACTGGAGGAAATGCTCCATCAAAACCAGGAAATAAAAGAGAGCTACTGGAAGAGATACTCCATCGAAACAGAAATAAATAATAAAAGATGAAGACCTGGGGTTCAAAAAAACAGAAGAATCCAAGAAAGAGGGGAAGAGAATTCCCAGGCAGTGGTGAAGCGTAATCCCAGGATGACATCCACACAACAGGCCTAGAGAGCAACCAGTCCAGATAAGGACGAAGAAGGAAAGAGGGTTCCAGGAGGGACAGCACTGAAAAACACATGGGATTGATTACTTGATATGTTTGACTGCACTGAGAAGACCTCTGTGGGGCAATTTGAGGAAAGAATGAATGATAGAAACATAGACGCTGATCCACACGGTACAGTCCACAGCTCAGCAGTGAGCGATATTTACAGTCATAATAATATACTCGATTACAATCATGCAATTATTTCATTATTAATTATAATTAATTATGCAATGATAATAATAATAAACATTGATTCAATAGAGAGTCAGTCAGAAAGCTGAAACTAAGAGCTGTTGATATCACTTGCTATGGGGATGGGGAGAGAGGGTTGGGGGTAGAGGAGTAAAATAGCTAAATCCTAATGTAACACAGAAAAAATCAATAATGTCTAAAATTGGAAAATCAAGAGATACAAGTATATTATTAAGGATTATGTAGGTAAACTGCAAAAGAAACAACCAAAAGAATTGAAAAGTTTTCCCTTAAGGGAGCTAGAATCAAATGTGAGAAAGATGCAGGTAAGGGAATAGTTTTTTGTTATAAGATTTTCTTAGAACTCTCTACATGTATTCATTTCATAAAAAATCTTAAATCACAAGCACAAAAATCCACAATAAAATCAAGGGAAACAATCTTGCCTGATTTACTTAAAAAAAAAATCTTTTTTTGAGTGGAAAAGGCAAAAAAAGACCCCTAGTTGGAATCGTAAGACCTGGTTTTATTATTTCACAATCGGGCTTCTGCTTTTCTCTAGCTACATCTTTCTTGGCTCTGTTTGTTTCATTATTTAGGGGAGAACAAACTATTCCTGGTCCCCCTTTACTGTGAAATGACAGGCTTACATTTTCAGCTCCAGACACCACTGACAATACGTAACAGGAAAGCTGTTGCTTAGAGGTGAGGTAATCCTAAGGGCTGACCTGTCTAGAGAGCTCTCAGATAACACATAAGTTGATTATTTATCCGCTCTACGCATTATCTATGACCACTGCATGTCTTCTTCCTAACAACTTTTGGTCCTTTCAATCAGTATTCATCGCATTATCAAAGAATGAGAAAAATGATTAAAAATGAATTAGTAAATTTTGCTTCTTTCTTAACAACTGTAATTCAAGGACAATTTATGCTCAATATGTGAACAGTTTTACTCTCAAAACAAATAAATTTAAGAAGTAATATCTTTTACAAAATAATTTAGTATAGGGTCCCTTTAAATAGTGGACCCTCGTTTAAATAACTGGATTTACCAAAATTTTGGCAGTTTTCTAGAAATATATTTACTGAGCAAAGGACAATATATCTGTTTAAGATATGATAGAAGACACTAAAGCTATGTATAAATATTTTTACATTACCTATAGATTTCACTCATTATGTTAAGTCTTTCCCTTTATCATGATGAGCAAATAGAAGTTATTTGAGTGCTACAAGTTCCACCTAGTAACTTCTAGAACATGGACAGAAATATGATGGATACAGATACAAAAGTATCTTATCTTAACTAGGTGTTACCATCTCTTTAGATTTTCTGATATATCTTAACCACATGGTACTTTGAGTTGTAGTTCATAGACCTGCCATGTATAAAAAAGCATTAGGACAGAAGAAGAAAGTATAAGAAAATAATTAACAGCATGTTTTCCATACCTCTTCATCTCTTATATTCACGTCCACATTTTTCGATTTGATGACTTTGGTTATATGGTCAATGTTGTTTTCCCTGCAGTAATCAAATATATTTTTGTCTTCTTCCCTAATTAGAGTAAAAACAAAAAGTATTTGTGTTACTAGGTAGTATATAAAAGTTGCATATTTTTAATACAATCTGTTTGCTGCTGACAAACATTAGTGGAATCGCTGTTTTTACAAAGAATTTTACATGACCAATAATGAGTTTCCAATAAGACATAAAACACCCAACTCTGAAAAGACTAAAGTTCTTAGCAACTATAATTATAGAAAAAAGCTTCATGGCTTTAACAAGTTCCACTAGCAAACTAATATGACATCTTCAGGAGGTTTTCTCAGTGTTCTTTCTCTCCCCAGTTACTTTTACACACTGACAGGGCACATATTTCCTCTGACTCAGAATTTTCAATTGTAGCGCTGTAGTGAAAAGGTCATTTACTGTTGTCTGTACAGAGGTATCAAAAGATCAGAATACAGCGTACTACTTGTCTTACAAGACAAGAGAATGAGTGGATTGCTACCCAAGTTTCACACATGCGCACACACACGCCACAGTAATTTTCTTAAGGAAAAGATAATGAGAGCATCACAAAATTCAGAAATCCTTCATGAGATAAGAGAAAGGCTGAGAACAAAAACTGGAAAGCATACTACGTACTCGGCACTATTCTTTCAATGTACTATTTAATTTACTCTTATTCAACAACTTCACTTCACAAAGAAACAAGAGAGATTTTATAATCTGCCAAATGGCACTGCATTCACTAAACGTAGGACAAGAGGTAGAAGTCACTCAGATTAACTGATTCTGTACATAGTACATTTTTCTATTATACAAGCTACATCTTGACTAGCCAGCTATAGTCTATTCCAGAAGCTAAAGCAATTCTTAACACAATGAGTTCAAAATAGGATACAGAATCACCTTTGTAATGGCATGTGCATTTTTCTGAGTATATTGTGTGTGCGTGGGGTAGCTTCAGTGAGATTCTCAAAAGGGTAAGTAATTTGGAATGTTAACAATGAAACTGCTTTTACGTGGACTGCATCTTCTGGACAGGCATAAAAGAATGCAATTTGAGTTCTAAAAATGATAACTAGTATGTTTTATAACCTCTGAGGCCATAGCTTCCATTCAACAGAAAAGCACCTGGCCATAGGAATCTTTCTATCTTCAAAGTCAATTTAAATACCTTATACTCTATGAAAAATTATTTCCAGTCAGAGGTAATTAACTTAAAACACACTACTTTGGCCTTAACCATCTAAACTTTCCTTATGCATTTGATGAATTTAATTGAGCACTTACTACATGCAAGGCCAAAATTTTGTTGGTAACAGATAACAAGGATAAGCAAGAAGCTTCGCTTCCAATGCATGTACAGTATAGTTGGAATGATAAAATGTATAAAACATTAATGTAAGGTAAAAATCAGATCTTTAAAAAGAACTAAAAGAGTACAGAGAGACAGCTTGCTTCAAGCTGGAAGAAATGAGGTAGGTGTCCAGGAAGAAATCACGTTGGAAAGGAATGTATGGTCTCTTGAAAAGGTCCATTTTACAGAAGAGGAAATGCTTCTTCCAGATTATTTACTCTGAAAGAAAATAGAGCAGTCCGAAGCCAAAAACCTAGAAAGGAGAAGTCTGATTTTTAAAATTAAGGCTGAATATAGTAGCACTTTAGCTATTTTAAACTATCACAAAAAAATACTTTTTATGAAAAGGTTTTCAGTTTGGGAACAATAGAGATCTATGTTCCTACAATCGAGGAAAAAAGACCCTGTAAGAGGCAGCAACTTCAACTGTGCGAGAAAGAACTGTTTCATTTGAAGTCGTTAAAAAAATACACTACTCACCAATTGTTTTGAATTTGAAAATAATGGGGAGTTGGTGGTGAGGCACAGAAAGAAAAGTAAGGAGGATCCTTGGGATGTAGGTAACTCATACCCAGCAACAAATACGGGTTATTCGTAAATGAGAGGACCTTCTGAATGGTCCCTCTTCCTGAATCCCAAATGTGCATGTATACCTATGCCACAGCAGTAAAGGAGAAAATATAGTACCAACATATTTAAATTTTTATTTTGCTTAATATATGTTCAATATATTTCTAATGTGCACCATTTACATCAATTATTTTGATTTGGTGTATAAATTTTTCGGAGGGCAGGGGGAAATTTTTCATCTGAATACCTGCTTCTGTAATTCATCATTGGTAAATATGTCAGGCAAATAGAGGGATTTATACAATACCTCAGGGTAGAGTATACAAGTAACAAAAAGAATTTCAATAAAATTACCACAAATGTGCCACAAAGTTGAGTGACTAACATAAAAAAAAAAACAACAATTAGGTAATAATACTCTTGGACTTAGTTGTTAAATATAGTTATCTACTCACACTCCAAGTTTTACTATCTTACTTGCCATCAACTAAGCTGTCTTAATACAATGTCACCACCTAGTGGCTAAAATGGAGAGACATGCAGAACAGCATTTTCAACTCCTTTCTTGCCTCCTAACAAGATTATGTACAACATATGAATCAGATTCTTTTTCCCACTTCATTTCTGTAAATAATCTTTCATAGGCAATCTTTCTCTCTTCAATCCTCACTTAAATGAAACAACATATGCAAATGAGTTCAACCATTACCCAAATAGCAGAGCCTTAATAAATGTTAGTCCATGTACATTTTCCCTTTTATCTTCCTTTCTCTAATGATTCTTACCCAGTTATCTTCCTCTCTCTCTTTGCTGAGTGTGAGTGATATAATTATCAAATCATTCTCTGTGGATGAATATGAGTTACATTTGTGATGCCACCCTCAGGGATGTCCCACCTTATCCCTAGCACAAGACAGAATGTCTCTTTGGATTACTCCAAATTTTCTGAAATTGACAGGAAATACATTTAAACATCTGAAGGAAAAAAATCACCAGCTTTAATTTTTTTTTCTTTTTAAGATATGAGGGTATGCCATTATGCAAAAAAGGGGTGGTGTTTAAGTATGGTTGTCTTTCACCAATCATAGGAAGATAGACCTGTGCCCACTTCTAAAACTGCTATCTGTACCACTTTCTACAAGGATTGCATTTTCTCAAAAGGCTATTTCAAATAGTTAGGTTTCATGGGAGGCCACCTATAGTTTATTTGCTACCACCTCATCTACCTCCCAGAATTAAAACAACATTTATGAGACTAGCTCAAATATCTAACTATTTAATAGTATAGTCAATAAATATTTCAATTCGATTCATATATTTGTCAAGCAACTAGCAATCAGATATAAAAATAGTATTCCAATACGTAGACAATGAAAAATTATTTGACTTAACGAAAACACAAAGAAGAGTAAAAGCCAATACCGACACAAATAAAAACAAATGCCACTAATTCCTCAACCAAGGGATGTAAATCTGTGGAGTCTGGGGGCACACAGAGACCTTTAAAGGGATATGTAGGTCTGGAAAATTTTAAGTGACTCAATTTTGTGCTTGACTTCTAAATAAATGTATTCTTTCCTAAACTGATTGACCTGAAAAGGCTCCTGTGGTAAATATTTCATCACCATTTTCCCTTCAACATTCCACCTCTGCTCAATCACTCGCCCCTCTCCCCACCCCAGTTTATAAAGGAAAGGCACACACTTCTTCTTACTATGGTATACTTATAGGAAGTATAACCAAAAAATTTTACAAAGATGTAGCAAATAACTGTTAATTAAAGGTGTTACTCTTTTGCATAAAAATACTGTTTAATATACTAGGAAAAGTCTGGAGGAGAAAAATCAACCCTAGGTTGTTTTGAGATATAAAATCTTCCACCAAATAAAGGGATAATTTCCATGAAAAAATGGTGCTGGGAATTGGGAAGCCTCCTACAACTAAGGTTAGAAAAAAGAAGAGGTGAAAGAAACGAAACAAAAAAACAGACTTGCTGCTGAACTCTGACTCATCCTAATAAAAAATAATATTCGTCTATTAAATAAACTATTTTAAAAAGCCTCATCTATCTCACTGACACATTTTCAATAAAATTTTACTTACGCTTAATAATTATTTAACAAAATTTACAACGTCTATTGACCAACTGTACAGAAATAATTATAATTATAAATGAGAAAAATTTAAGGCTTAAAGCTTTGGATCACAGAAAATTAAAAATTTTAAAAGTCTGATTTATATATGTTTTTGTTACAGAGAATTATGATAGTGATAAGACTACATAAAAATATATTCTTTAAAATAAGATTGTGTGGCAGAACTAGAATAAAAGGGAAAAAAAAGATAAAATTTCTCACTGCTAAACTCGTTCATGTATTTTTAAGCCAAGATCAGAATTTTATTTATTTTAATTAAACTTTTGATTTCAAGACAATTGAAGATTCACATGCAGTTATAAGAAATAATACAGAGACCCTGTGTACCATTTTCCAAGTTTCTCTAAAAGGTAGCATGTATTTTAAAAAATAGATTATCATTTATAGCAATTAGATTCTATTAGATACATCTAAATGAATACTGTTTATTTTAAATTTTTATTATTTACAAAATGTCAGAAATTATGCCCTTTGCAATTATTTATACTTTCAAATAAAATTTTAGACGTTATCTTAAACATATAAAAGGGAACAGTCTTTCAAAATTCTCTTAGGGACTACATCGGCAAAAAGTTTGAGTATCACTGTTCTAACCCGCTATTCCAGAAGTAGGGGTCCGGAGCAAAGAGTAGGCTAACAACCAAGGATGATCAAAGAAAGCATTACAGAAGAGTTGAAATTACAGCCTAGCTTTGAAGGACGAGCTGATGACACAGCTGTGTTACTGAAGGATTCTGAAGAAAAGAAAGGAAAGAAAAGTTATCATCAAAAGGAAGTATTCAGGGGAACCGCAAGCCTTTGGTTATGGCAGGGTGTCAGGAGATAAGGTTGGAGGGATAGGCTGGACAAGCTCATGAAGAACCTTGTCATGCTGCATATGATGTTAAGGAACACATGTAAGGAACGAGTTAGCTGGGGAACAAAAAGCTATCTAACTTCTAAAACCTGGAATAAAGGGTACAAAGATAGACTGCCCTCTTAAACTAAGTAAGCTACTCATGAAAGGAAAAAGACTGTCTCCTAGAGAGCCTCAAAGAGCTACTTGATTCAGACACTAACCTTAACACATCTTAAAAAACAGAAACAAAACAAAGACAACCATCATCAGTAGGAGTTATGGTCAGCAATGAACCAACCATACGGGGAAAAAAGTCAGGGAAGCCAATTTTGAACACTGACCAAAAGAAACAATCTGAGGCAAAAAAAAAAAAAAAAGCATTCTGAGGAATTTTTCTCCATTGGGAGACCAAGAGGCCTCATTAGGACGTTGGCTAAAGCAGCTCTCAAAATGATTCACCTTCTCACTCTCTTGACATGTTCACCAATGGTCATCTAATTTGTCTTTCTGAGTTCCTCGATACTCAGAGAGGGCGCCCAGGGCACCTAAGTACTTGGGTCGCTACAAAGATACACCCCTATGGTAAATATATAATATAAGCCTTTTAGTTTACGCCTCAATTTCAGATGAATTTTACGATTGCTACTCTGTCTCCGAGAATCTGCTCTATGGATCTTTTTTCTAGATCTCTGAGATTGAAGAATGGACTCTGATCTGTGTGGTAAATTCACCAAAAAGCCACTCTATGAAGCTCCTTAGGGACCAATCTTTCTAGGATGAAAGCCTGAACACTGTCTTACAAAATTCACTAGTACTGCTGGTGATTATGATTTCTTTGTAGGAATTTAAGTTCCTAATTTATTTGTTGGATGTATGGCCAGAAGTTGTCAATCTGAAAGGTAAAGGACTACTATTCTGTCCAAATATGATGACAGGAAATGTCACCTCACTGATCTCATTTGACTGTGATTTCCGACATCCTATCGTGTGTGCCAAATACAAAGCCCAAAGTCTAATGCTGATTCTTTTAAATATTATAATTTATACTTAACTATAAATTATAATATATAAATATTGTAATATATAAGGATTATATATAATATTTATATATAATCTTTGATATGATGAAACCATCAATATTTTATAGGTGAGATAAAATGTCTACATAGAAATGAAAATACTCTCTGTATTTTAAAAAAGCATATTTTAATTTACAAATATGAAAAAATTATACAGGTGTATTTTAATTTTACTTACAGCTGCTTCTCTCCCTGAAAGAAAGAATCTGTTCTTACTTAAAGGTTTTTAGCAAAGCTGGTATAAGGCTTATCTGGAAGGACAAAATAGGTAAAGTCAACCTCTAATTCAGAGATTAAATAGTAGTCATAGCTGTCATATTCAGCACATTAAAAAAACCCCACTTTTAATTAATATCTAATTCAAATTTTAGATGCTAATTGTACCTGTAAAACACTGTTTCTGAGTCTCATTCTCACCAAAGACCATAAATGAGAGTCCATACTCTGATCCTCAGGTAAAATCTTTCAACTAGTTCTGTGTCTCCCTTCCAAAACACCTTGATCCTAAGGCCTAGAGCAGGCAAAACACTTGGGCACTAACTATGCTTATGATGCCGAGCACTCAGATCCAGGCGCTTAGGAAAGTATGTTTTTGTTGTTTGTTCTGTTGTTCTTAAAATAATTCTTGAAATCCTAGATGGCAAATAACATTCAGAAATTGTTAAGTTGCCATATTTCACTGAATCTAAAACATAATTTTTCATATTTTTATATCTCTGATAGATCTTATAATGTATAGCATCTTACAATTGATTAGTGCCATTTTTTTTCTTAATGGTACTTAAATAATGGTGTTTTAAGACCAATGGTGCTTTAGAGTCAATGAAGTGATAGAGTAGGTTCAAAATACCCAGTGCTAAGTGGACAAATGAACAATGAACGAATTCATATATACGGAATCACAATCCTCCCACCCAGAACGCTACTAGATCTGCAACTGGTTTCAGACAGTTATATTTAAGAAATAACCAGTTAGTTCTTCCTCTTCCTGTTGTGTGGTTATGGCAACATCTTTCAGCAAATAATAACTATTTTATGAGACTGGGGCAGCGTACCTAGTTCTAACACTAGAAAATTCTAAAAGCCTCAAATAAAAAGTCCTATTTGTTTTCTTAGTTATGTTGTTAATATGCTGTTAACATATTTTTCTCTCATTCTATCAAGCAAGTAATGACAAAGGAAAGATCGATGTCCCTGGTACTTCTTGTAGATAACTCTTTATACTGGAAAAGTTATTTCACCATGATTTATAAAGACACCAGTTACCGAAAATGCATTTTCACCTCTTAAAACCTGCTTAACTCTAAAAAAGTTGGTTGAAAATTTCTGATACTCAAAATGCCTACAATAAAAAAACATAGTTCGATTCTGATCAATTCCTGCAAAACCAGTGGCCACATCAGAAAAATCTATAGAATCCCTTGGCTAACAGGCTCTGCAGAGCTGAGTTACAGTCTTAACCATTAAGGTAAGTCTAAAATCAATAAAAACAATTAATCCAAGAAAACATCATCATCAGTATATTGATAAATGGAAAGACTATAGTCTCTAATTTAACCAGTAGAGCACATTTAAAAAAAAAAAAAAAAACACTAAATGGAAAAGAGATTTAATTTAAAAATTTAGACTGAAAATATTTACTATATTAATATAATAAGAATTGTCAAATTCAATTTCATTAATTGGAGATTACAAGGACTCGTCAAACATTTCTGGAGCATGATAGTGTAGCAATTAAGAGCAGAGTTACTAACCATGTGACCTTGGGCAAGTAACCTAAGCTCTCTGGGTCTCAGTTTCCTCAACTTTAAAACAGAGATTTAATAATACCTATATCTCACAGGATCATTCTGAAGGTTAAATGAAACAATACACATAACACATGTCGTATGGTTACTAGCATATAAGAAGTGGTCAATAAATGTTAGCTAACATTATTATTACCTTAAGATTTTAGCATAGGTTGTAAACTGGGGTCAATTCTCATATATCCTTACATGATACTGTCAATCAACTCATCTAACAAATATTAATCCAACCTTTGAGGGAATAAAAAAAAGCCAAGGCTGGAGCAGAGTGAACAAAGGAGCAGTGGGGAAGAGAAAACTGGTATTAGATGAGATGCGTAAGACATCTTAAGGATTTTAAAATTTTATCCTAAGTGCTACGGGAAATCATTAAAAGGATTTATTTAAGTAAGAGGATGATGAGGTCTGAGTTAGAAATCTGGGGAAGAGACAGCATCAGAAGGAAGGAGTCTAGTTCTCAAACCGTTCTGTGGTCCAGGACAAGAGATGACTGTTTAAAAGTAGTGATGATAATGCAAAAGGCGTTGATACTGGTGATGATGACAAAGAAGGTGAATGTATATTATTTCAGAATTTGAAGAAACAATTTCCGATATGTTAGGGGATGAAAGAGTAGACCAATATGACACAGAGACGTAGGAACAATACGCCCATAACAATATGCGTCTTTATACAAGCACACACACACACACACACATTTGCACATTAAACTTTGTAAACAAGTCTAAGTGCCTAGGCACTTCACAGGTACCACATAGAGATAACAATATAAGAGAGAAGGAAAAGATTATAAGAAAGGGTAGACAGAAAGAGAGAACAAAGTAGAGAAAAGGAAGCGGGGAAGAAAAGGGAGAGAGGAAGAGAAGATGATAGGTTTAGTTGATGAATGACCTCTTGTTCGAAAAGGGCAGTTGATATGCAAACAGGTGGATTTGCCTATATGGCTGGTTGGCATCATGCCACTGAGGACACAGGAGCTAAATAAAGCACATAAGAAAAGGGTGACTATGAGAGCCAGGAGATTCTTACGACAGTTACTGTTTATGTCAAGACCCACTTGTCCCAAGGGACCCATTTTCACATAATCTATAATTATCTCTTTGCTTTAATCGCCTTGTCATTCCTGAGGCTCTCATGGGCACTGGAAGAGGAAAAGCTCATTAACTAATCCTTTTTCTCCTCTCTCCAGCCACCCATGGCTTTTAATTGCTTGGTGTGTTATTATCTAGGAGTGCAACTGGGATCATTTTCATAAGAAAGGGAGGTAGAGAGGAGGAAGGGAGCCATGAGTCCCTGAGGTATGCACCACAGACAAACCTTTGCTTTCTCAATTATTTATGCCAGCTGAGGTTTTACAGGCTGAATAAATCCATAACTCAAGTTCATTCTGAGCAGTCAGATTCTCATGGGGGAGTTTCCCACTTGCCTATCCACACTTCTGTAGTCCTCAAAGAACAACCAGAATGTAACAAGACATATGTCATCCAATTTATCACCTATCACCAAAGTGTTAACACAATGTTGATCATGGGCAACACGGTGAAACAGGGACGGATGTCACTATGACCAGCCACAGAGATGGAAGGAAGCAGGATAATCTTTTTGGTGCTCAGGGCAGTGAGTGGTTTTAACGGGACAGTAGTATCCCAGAATGACTTAGCCCATTGAAAGCATAAAAATCCAAATATTTTCAATTTTTAAAATACAAACTATGTAAATAACATACTATTGAAGCCTCAGAGTCTTAACACAGATTTGTTAAAAATGGGTTTCTCTCTAAAAATGTGAAGCTTTGAATAAATAACTAAATGGAATTTTATACCTCTTGATTTTATAAATCACAATAAAACAATATCCGTTGCAGTTTTTTCCTATAATCACACCTCTTTCAGGATAATTTTAGAGTAGTATTTGTGTAAGTGGCAGGCTTTTATGCTACTTTCATTTCAGTTCATATTTTCACCAAAAATACAAAATTAAAGCATAAAATAATTACTTTTATTTTACTTTTTTATACTTATAGTCTTCCATCTTATAATCAGAACTATAGAGCAGTCGATGAAAAGATATTTCTAAAATATTTTCAAAATCCATTATTGTTTAAAAATTTTAACTTTATAAGTCAATGATGAAAGAATCTGTTTAAAATTCTACAGGCTTTTGTGTCTGACCACAGCAGTGACCTCTGGTATTTTCTGCCAAAACAGTTCATTTGTCTCATAGAACAACTAATCAATTCCAGAGCCCATCAATCATTTTAGTTGTATACTGGTCTAGTCTTGCTCAGAGAAGGTCCAGATGGCCGCCTATGTAAGTGGGATTAATAAAATTCTGATAGATTTACATAGCATCAAACTACAAAATATACAGGGAAGATCAAATCTTACTGCAAGGTGGGATGGATATGTACATGCTTCATTTATTATATTTTTAATTCTTGCCCTAATTCTCAATTTATGTGTCAACGTCTAGCTAAAATCCTTTATGTATACAAGTCACTGAAAGTGATTTCTTGTTAAGTGAGTCAGTCTTTGGAGTACAGAACCAATGGACTCTTCGCAAAGCCCTACGATTATCACCCAGAGCCTTTTCTGTCAGTCTGCACTATACAGGAAGCAAGTGATCTCCAGACCAGAGTAACTGTGAGTTACGGGATTCCTCACTCTCTTGCTTCTGTAGTTCCAAACACAGGTCTAACAGCATTGGCTCTCCCTTCCCTGTTTTCTATTTTCTTCTGTAAAAGCAAACAGCCTGTACCTAATTCAAACCAGACTGAGGTGTGATTTTTTGATCCTCACGTAACCCTTACGTCCTGGGTCTAAAATGAATAAAAGCTAACAGTGACATAGTAACTTATTGTGTCAGATACTGATCTAGGATGCCTTTGTGTATGCATCCCTATAATTTATGTAAGTGCTAGATGTGAAAGGTACTAGAGTTAACCCCATTTTACAGATAAATAGCTTCTCTAAGGTCACAGAGCTAATATGTGGTAGAACCAACGTTTGAATGCTGGCAGTTTGGGTCCGTACTTTTTGGTACTTAATTAACCTCCCACTATATTCCCTCCATTATACTACAGAACAATTAACTAGCTTCAGATTGAGAAACTGGTGTCGGGGCTCCAGAATGGTAACACAGAGATCTGTAACTATGGCATTATATTGTCATTTTCTGTTACAGAGTGGAAAGAAAGGTCAGAACCAAAACAGGCAGGGAGCAAGCTCAACATTGGCCCCAATGGTCCTTGGCTCAAAAACATTTACAATAAAACTAAAATGGATCCTTATCTTATCATCTACGGTGCACATTAGTCAGGAAAACTGCCACAACAATGGAGCCCAAGCCTTACCAAATGGGCTTATTAGATACTGGTTTTCCTGATCTTTAAAACTGTGAAAAATAATTAGAGGTTTATATGTAAAAGTTTCCAAAATACATTTTTTATGTTTTTAAAAGCAATGATTCTATACAAGAAAACTTTTCCTTTCATTCAAGTTTACCATTAGAGTTTCTGAAACTCTAAAACTGTCACTTTCATCTCAGACGAACAAAATTCTGCCAGGAAACTGCATTTAGCCTCAGCACAACTTTCTCTTGGAAAAAATAAAACACCAGATATTATATTTCACCAAAGTACAAGCAAAATTTGACTACCTAAACTTGAACAAATAGCCTGTTTTCAATGTTGCAACAGCATATTTTTTCTTCTTTAAAATTATTGGGGTGACACTGGTTAATAAAATCAAATGGGTTTCAAGTGTACAATTCAATTATACGTCCTATGTATGCTGCATTGTGGGTTCACCACCCAAAGCTGGATTTCCTTTCGCCACACAATAGTGACTACATCTGGGCCTTCACTGGAGTAATCCAACATTTCAGTATAGAATAATTTTTTATCGTGATCTAGTTTGTTATGCTGGAATTCTGTTCAATTATAAAATGAATTCTCTAATATGAGAAATTACTAGGAACTATAATTTCTGATTTGCTGTAGTAACAGAATTACTGTTTATAATAGTAAAAAAGCTTTCACTGGCTCTCCCATATTCATGTTTCTTTTTTTAAAATTAATTAATTAATTTTTTTTATGGTGACATTGGTTAATGAAATCCAGTAAGTTTCAGCTGTACACTTTAACAGTAAGGCATTCACACACACACACACATCTACATATACATATATATTTTTACACTGTGTGTTCACCTCCTGTAGTTAGATTTCTTTCTGTCGCATTCCTACTGTTTCATACTTTAACAGTATGTTCCAGAATACAAAGATTTAGACCATCTTATAAGAAGACTAATATTTAGACGACCTAAGGAAACAAAATCAAGACTAACCAGTTTTGCCCATAGCAGAGGTTCATATTTCATTCGATTAACCAATAATGTTTATTAAACATACATGTAGATGTCAAAAATATGGAGAACATACTTTTCAAAGGTGAAGAAGCTGAGAGGCACAAATATCCACAATGTTTTGTCTCATAGATTCATAATGTGTGTTGAGTTGAATTAAAATCTGTACTTTATGAAAATAAGTGTTATTATTTTCTGTTTCTCATGATCAAAATTTTAACTATTGATTTAAATCTAAGAGTCACTTCTTTAGGAATTGGATGAGGAATACGCAGGTAGGTTAACTCTATTTTAGGAATACTCCAATTATCCAGATATCTACTCTCACTTTGGCTGGAGTACATATGAGTTGTTTACTGTACTGTAGAGGTATTGTGATCAGTCGGGTCGCTGGACATTCCATAAGAATCCATATTCAGCATGTCATTTTGAAAAATACTAGAGTCTGAGGGTCCTTAAAGTAATTGGCACACAAAAGAAAGGCCACTGTTACTTATAGATAAGTGATTGATATTGTTAGGAAGTATGTATGGTGATTTTAAAAAAGCAAACTCAAGAACCTATCTCAATTTATTTATCTAACTAGGAAAGAAAAATAGCCTATACATTTTCTTAATTGCCTAGGAAAAGTGGGGAGGATGGGTGCATCACAGGAAAACCAAACCAGCACTCTCTGTAACAAGGCCACTAGGCTAAGTCTACGTAGCAACAAGAACTGAGCTATCAGCAACTCAGGGTGCTGTGGATACCTCCCAACCTCTGGGCATTTTACTAGATACCTACAGAGTTCTGGGAACTTCCTCAGATAATGAGAATACAGAGATGGATAAAATATGATCCTTGACCTCCAAAAACTAAAGGTTTAGTGGAAAGGAGAAGGTTTTTGTTTTTAATTGTAATTCAATGTGCTATAACACGATAAATGCTGTAACAAAAATGTGAACAAAGGACTATGGGAAAGCAGAGAAGGAATGACTAACCTCCCCTCCTATCATGTAGGAAAATGACTTGATTTGAACAGTTATTAGACTTTAATTAGTAGGGTTAAGGTTCTAAGACACCAATTTTTAGAAGATGCTAAAGACAGAATATACAAATTAAGAATCCTCAAACACTTTATGAATATCTAACATTTCAGGGGAAGGGGAGTTAAACCCTGCAAGTTTTAAACTATGCTTCCTCAAAACTGTATGGGCCCCTCAGGGATCCCAAAAGGGATCAGGGTGGCAAATGTACTCCAGGCCAGTAGCAGCCTTAAAGGCTTCTCATTCCCCTAAATTCTCCATCAGCCCTTCCCTATCCTACCCCAAAGAAACATTTAATCTAAGTAAAAATGGTGTGCTTGTTATGCAAGTAGATTTGACACAGGACCCTGGTATTAACTGAGTGGCCATTAAGTGGAAACTATAAGCATTTACAGTTGATTTAGAGTGGTATCAATAATTCTCCTCACAGAATGCTACCTGGGAGTTCTCATCACAACTTGGATAATGTCGGCAAACATTTCTGTGAGACTGAAGCATAAATTTTTGGTACAATTTCCTCTTCCCTCTACTATTTCCCTTCAATAGACTCAGGTAATCCCAATTTTCCACTTGAAAATTAGGCTCATTTATATTATGCTAATGAACAAAAAAAGTTCAGATATCTCAAAAAAGGTAAGAGCATCAGAGATTCTTATTTCTTATTTTTATTTGTAAAGTAACGATCTTAGAAGAATGTCACATGACTTTAAAGATGGAGAGAATCTTTTTTCCTGATTTACACAAACACAGTAAAGAAAAATCCAAAAAATTTTATAGGTAACATACAAAATTTAAGACTTTTGTTAAACAATAAAAAAAGACCTTAAATTTCTTTAAATTGTGATAAAAATGCATAATATAAAATTTACCATCGTAACCATTTCGAAGAGTACAGTTCAGCAGTGTTACGTATGTTCACCTTGTTGTGCAACCAGTCTCCAGAACCTTTTCATCTTGCAAAACTGAAACTCTGTGCTCATTAAATAACTCCCCATTTCCCACTCCCTCCAGCTCCTGACAATCACCATTCTATTTTCTCTTTCTATAAATCTGACTAGTCTTGATACCTCATATAGCACATCTTTTTATGACTGTCTTACTTCACTTTAGCATTATGTCCTGAAGGTTCATTCATGTTTTAGCTGTTTCAAAACATCCTTCCGTTTTAAAGCTGAATAATACTCTTAGAACATACCATGTTTTATTTATCCATTCATCTGTCAATGGACACCTGGGTGGCTTTCACCTCTTGGCTATTATGAACCGTGCTGCCATGAACATGGGTACGCAAATATGTGTTTGAGATTCTCCTTTCGATTTGTTTGGATATAGAATTACAAGTAGAATTGCTGGATCACACAGTAATTCTTTAATTTTTTGAGGAACCTCTGCAATGTTTTCCTTAGTGCACCATCTTACACTCTAAAATGATTTTTAATTTGTAGCTAGAGTAAATAAACTATAAAAATTCTTTAAAAGAAAAAGTGGCATTTTAGAGAAAACTAACAACAACTAAAACTCATAGCTTTAGATTGTCCCAGACAGAACCTTGCCCTACCAACTACTTACGTGGTGTGAAGAGGAACTGTCTGGCACTGATTCGGACACGATGATTTTAAAGATTATATAACTAAAAATTCTTTCCTGCCATTGATTATCCTACTAGAGATACCACCAAATCAGTTTCATGTTAAGAAAGAGTTCTTCACAGATGGAAGTTTAAAGATTAAAAATACACACACACACTCACACACGTACATATAAATATCCCTATTATGAAAGACCAGAAGAGAAAATTACCTGATGATTTCTTCATGATACAGAGAACTAACAACTGGCCCACCAAAACCAGTAATTGCTTCTTTTCCTTTCTTCTCTGGCGACTGTGGGGGTGGAAAAGGTAGAAAAAGACATATGGATTAAAGCAGTGTGTATTCAAGCCAGTTACAAAATGTCAGTTTGCTAAGGAATACTAAAGGCTTGACCACCCACCAGTTCTGCAAGGCCCGATAACAGTTTCAAGACTGTCAGAAAGGCAAGAGGACTCTCGGGCCATCACAAGTGGAATGAGAAGCCACGAGTGAGCTAAGGTCATTCCTCTTCTGCCTTCTAGGGCCACCTAAAAGCCGTTTCCTTCGCTAATTATGTTAGCTATGTTCATTGGAGAAAATATGGATGTTCGATGTGGAAAAATGAAAATGAAATATGAAATATAAATACTAGACAGGAATATGATGAGGAAAATCATATCTAGATTAACAATATTAAAGTTCCCCAAAAAGGAAAAATCCAAGCTGTAGTAAAACTTCAAATTTAATTATAAGGAAAAACAAAGAAAAAAATTTTAGATGGCAAGAAGAAAGGAGAGAAGGTGGAAGGGAGAGAGGAAAAGAGGTTGAGATCTAAAATAAGAAAGCAAACTCATAAAAATGCTTTCCAAAATCAAGTATTCAATAGGCCCCGCCCCTCAATATTCTCAAGGAGCACAAGATTAAGATTAAATTTAGAAATAAGATTCTTCCAAAACATGTAACGTGCAAGCAGTGAACCTGAATGTTATTGTCTGAAAGGATTAAATCGCAACCTCTGCAAAAGCCCACATCTCCTGCAATATTGACACTCAGTTCTACTCTACTGGTCTCTCCTTACGCCAGTACCACACTATTTTAATTATTGCAGCTTTGTAGTAAGTTATTTTTTTTTTTGAGGTGAGTATCTTTTAATTTATATATTTTAAAAGTTTTTTCATTGTGAAATGTGAAAAACATATTGAAAATGTATAAAACATATAGTTAAACAAATAGTTATAAAGTAAGCACCAATGTTGCCACCACCAAGGTCAAGGAATAAGACACTGGCAGCACCAAGAAGTTCTCTATGTGTGACTTTCTGACCATAACTACTCTCCCTCCCTCCCCTAGAGGTTTCTGCTTGGTTTCTACAGTAATCATATATACTTTTTCCTTTATTTCCACAAACTATTTGAGCATCCTTAAACAACATACATTAACATTTTTTTTTATAGTTTCTACATTTAGTAGTATACTTATGCCTTCCTCAGCACAGGATTATAGATCTATTAACCTATATTGTGCTCAATTTTTTGGTTTAAAAATGTGAAATATAACACATACCAAAAATTACATAAAACATAAATTGTATACTTTAAATGTTATACAGAAAACACCCAGTAATTACGACCCAGGGAAAGAAACAGAACCTTGCTAACACCCTAGAAGCCATCACAATCTTCTGTCTTTTTCTGGATGTGAGCACTATCCTGACTTTTAATCATTTCCTTGCTCTTCTTTATAAAGATAATAAAATTCATCTAAATATGCATTCCTAATCAATATAATTAACATGTCTCATTTTGATATTTATATTTGCTGTTTCTATTCCTGTCTTGTCAACATCATGTTAGTAATGTTATTGTTCCTTAACTTTATTTTCATTGCTGTCTAGTTATTCATATTCTGTAACTATGCAATAATTTATTATTTTAATTTTACTGTGTTGGATATTTGGATAGTTTCTACTTTTGCTATTAACAGCAATGCTGCTGGGAACATTTCTGTATATGTATCCTATATATTCATGCATTTCTCAAGGTGTTAGACGATATACACCTACTAGCTAAGGCAAAACTTTTCCAATTTATATTCCTATCAGCAGTGTAGTAAGTTTTGAAATTGCAAGTGTGAATCCTCCAATTTTGTTCTTTTTCAGCATTGTTTTGACTATGTAGGGCCTTCTGCAATTCCATATGAATTCGAAGACTGGCTTTTTCATATCTGCAAAAATAGCAGTTAGAATTTTGATGGAGATTGCACTGAAACTGTAGGTCACTTTGGGTAGCACTACCATCTTAACAATATAAAATCTTCCAATCTATGAACATGAGATGTCTTTCCATTTATTTAAGTCTTCTTTTATTTGTTTCAGTAATGGTTTACAGTGTTCAAGTGTAAAATCTTTCACCTCCTTGGTTAAAATTATTCCCAGGTACTTTATTCTTTTGGATACTACTGTAAATGGAACTGTTTTCTTAGTTTCCATTTTAGGGTGTTCATTGCTGGTGTATAGAAACACAACTGATTTTTGCATGTCACTCCTGTATCTTGCAACTTGCTGAATTTTTTTTATTAACCCTAGTAGTGTGTGAATTCTTTGGATTTTCTATATATAGGGTCATGTTATCTGTCAACAGAGATAGTCTTATTTCTTCCTTTTGAATGCTATATTTCTTTTTCTTGTCTAATTGCTTCAGGTAGAATTTAAAGTACAATGTCGAATAACAGTGGTAAAAGCCGGTAGGTATCCTAATCTTATTCTTGATCTTAAGGGAAAAGCTTTCTGTCTTTCACCATTGAGTATAATGCTATCTATGGCTCTTTCATAAATGTCCATTATCATGGTAAGCAAATTATATCTCCATTTTTGAAAGCAATCTTAAATGGTATAGAATTATAAGGTGATAGTTTTTCCCTTTTGGTGTTGCCTCTACTGACTTCAGATTTCTGAAAAGAATTCTGCTGTAGTTCTTACCTTTGTTCTATTTTTTTTGTCCGGATGCTTTTAAGATTTTTTTTTTCCCACTAGTTTTTAACAATTTGATTATGGTATGTCTTGGCATTTTTTTCTGCTTAGAGTTCATTGAGCTTCTTGGATCTGTGGGTTTATGGCAATGATTCTCAAATAGGGGAGACTTTTTGTTCCCCATATCCCCCCAAGGATGTCTGACAATGTTTGGGACAATTTTGGGTTGTCGTAAATTGGTGGACCTATTGGCATCACTAGAATTGCTGCTAAACATCCTACAATGCCCAGGACAACCCTCCACAAGGAATTACCCACCCCCAAATGTCAAAGGTGCAAAGGCTGAAAAACTCTGGTTTATTATTTTCATCAAATGTTTAAAATTTCAGCTATCATTTATTAAATTTTTGTTTCTGTCTTCTCTCTTTTGCTTTTTCTCTTCTTTCTGCTAGGGCTCTGTTCATTTTTTGTTCAGTCTTTTTGGGCCGTTTCATTTTTATTAGTTTCATTTGTTATGTCTTCAAGTTCACAGATCTTTTCTGACATAATGTCTAATCCGACGTTAATCCTATCCAGTTGATTTTTCATGTCAGATATTATTTTCTTACATCTCTAGAAGTTCCATTTGGGTGTTTTTGTAGCTTCCATTTCTCTCTCCATTATGTTCATGTTTTCCTCTACTTCTTGGAATATACAGAATATATTTATAACAACTGTTTTCATCTCTATCATTTCTGCTTTCATTGACAGGTTTTTCTCTTGGTTATGGATCATATTTTCCTGCTGTCCTTGAATGCTTGAAAGTCTTTTACTGTAAGTCAGACATTGTAAATTTTACACTCATTTGCTGACTTTGTTGTGTTCCTTTAAATTATGTTAGACTTTGTTTTGGCATGAATTCGGTTATACGGAATTTGACCCTTTCAAGGCTCACTCTAAAGCTTTGTTAAGGCAGGAGCAGAGCAGCCTTTAAGTTCAAGCTTAATTTAGACTCACTACTGAAGTGAAATCCTTCGGAGGCCTCTATCAGATACCCCATATATTACATTTTTCTTTCCACTCTGACCAGTAGGAAATGAAATATTCTCAGTCCTATATCGTCTCCAAGACTTCTTTGGCCTACTGCTTTCTTGTATTTCTTTTCCCAGCCTGTTAGTTTCCTTTCACACATAGAGATTAGTATTCAGTCAAAGGGACCCTACTGCAGATCTCTCTCCTACGCAGGAACATCCTCTCTATTATTTGGCCCTGCATTTCCTAACTCAAATCAGTGAGACAGCCAGGCTCTTTTGGAGAGGTAGCACAGTTTTGTAAAAAGAGCACAGGTTTTTTGATTTTTTTCTCAAATCAGTGAGACAGCCAGGCTCCCTTCGCTATAGTCTGGAAATTGCTTGCAGGTAATAAATAAGCTAAGGCAATCACAGAGCTTACTTTGTTTCCCTTCTCTCCTAGTTTTACATTACTTTTAGTGCCACGTCTGAAAATTTTCATTTCATCTATTGTGTCCGGTTATCGTCTTGTTTTAGGCTAAAGGGTAAATCTCATCCCTATTCCTCTATGCCTGGAGTCGCAGAAACATTAATTTAAAAAACCAGCATAACATTCCGTGCGGTAATATAACACAATTTACTTAACCATTATTTAGGTAATTTTCACTTTTCTACTCATAAAGATATGATGAATACTGTTGCACATAAAGCATAATACAATTGTAATTAAAATCTTCAGGGAAAAAATTTGATTCCATAATTTGATTATAGTGTATTCTAAATATATTTCGTCTTCCTGTGATTAATTCCTCATTCTGAAGCAACTGCACAAAGCATGTCAGAATGCCGGTGACAACTTTTTTGGGAGGTGTGGGGGAAGGGAAGATTATATCTTAAGCAGAAATATTTTAAAAATAATCTCCCATTATCAGAGTGAATTCAGAATAAAGCTGTCAAAGATGCATTCGTTTTCCTCTCCATTCACTTCATCCACAAGAAGGGGAAGACTCTGGAGACTTTAGCTTCCAGGTTTCCACTCCAGTGAAATGTTTCTCACAGCACCTTAAGAAGTTTATTCCATTTCTCTCTACTCAAAATCCATTAGGTTATTTTTATGTTGCATCAGCAGTTAAAGAAAGAGACTCTAGTTTGGCAGCCAATAGGATAAAATCTGCCAGTTCTTACATTGCCTCAGACTGTATTATTTGAGACACTGAAATGTGCCTTCACCCAGAAGAGAAAAGATAGGTTGTTGGCTGGATCTTTACCATTTGGATTCAGATTCTGCATTAGTCAGTTGCAGGGTCAAGACTTAAAACATTGTGAAACTTTCTTTTCCATCTTAAAAATAACTATTCCAAACATCATCAAGCTAATATATACAAGGAAGGGTTTCTTACTTTTATGTGCTATCTTTTTGGCTGCTGTTTTATTGGCTTGTTTGCTTAATTTGTTTATAGGTCTAGCTGCAGGACTTTCGGTAAATTAACCTCTCTGCCTCATTTATAAAAATAAGAATAATAGTAGCTACCTTATGTGGGTATTTAAAGTATTAGAATATATATGTAAAATAGAACAGTGCCCAGCACAAAGTGGTGTTAGCTACTATGTAAGTGTTAGCTACACGTTAGCCCAAATATGGCCATTTCTGCAAAGCAAAAGTGTCTCAGCCATACAGATACGAGCTGTTTTGAGGTGGAGACTTACAATATTGAAACATGAGTCTTTATCTAGTAGCTTTAAACTGTCAATTCTCCTGATGAAACAACACACCTCAAAATTAACCAGCCAACCAAACAAAAAAACCTGACATAACGCTGTCATTAAAAAAAAAGGAAATAAAACTAAGACTTAAGGAGTGTGCTTCACACTTTATGTATATTACCCAATTTCAACTTCAAAGTAATTCTATAAAGTTGGCATTTTTACTGTATTTCATTTAATTAAGACATCAAATTATAAAAAAACACCATTATTTTATATAATGCTAAGAAAAACATAGCCAGTTAAATATAATATATACACCATCAATTTTAAGACACATCCAGAATTTTTTAAATGTTAAGAACTGAAGAACTGTCTGCCTTATAGTTAGTGAAGTAGCTCTCCATTTTACAGATTAGAAAACGAAATATAAGAGAGGCAAAGTACCTCATGCCACATGGTAAGTGGCAGAATTGAGATTCAAACCATGATCTTTTGATATCTAAAACCTGTGCTCTTTTTACAAAACTGTGCTACCTCTCCAAGCTACTTTAGGAAGCATTATTACACGTTTACAATATTCTGAATTAGAATTTTGCTCTTTCTTAAGTGTACTTTTATATTTTTTTAAAAGTACTGTATTAGTTCAAAAAGAAACTTTAAAATTAAAATAAATATATAACACTTTCACTTTTTTGAGGCTATTATGATAAATTACGTACAACTTCATCAGTTAAACAGACTAATACTACAGTTCTAAGCATTTTTAAAGGAACACTTTTCTAATAATCATTTAAAAATATTCATTGTAGTTTTCTTGAAATATGAAGTTATTAATTTCTACATATAAAAGTAAGCATATTAATCTCAACTATTATCTGTCATTAAAAGCATTAATAAAAGCTTTACCATGAAAATATTATTGGTTGCTAATTATAACAATATGTATAAAATTTCTCTAAAAAGGTAAATGCCATAAAACTATGTTTTTTAACCTTAGTTTTTCTTAAAATTACAAAGGCAAAGCATTGTTTAAAAAAATCATTCCCTAAAATTGTAACAACAATGGACATTTAACAAGGATTATCTAGAAATGTTACATAAATGCTTAAATTACTATTGGAAAATAATTTTTAGATAAAAGGAAAGACAAAATAATACATCAAAGTAGATATTTTATCAAAACTTCTAAATTTCAGCATTTCCTATTTTTTTGCATATATACTATGTATACTAGATATACTATGTATACTAGCTTAAAAAGTGATGCAAATTTTTTAAAAATAAAAAAACTTAAAAAAATTTATTTTACCGAATAGTTTAATCTGCATTACTAAAATATATGAAATATTTTTTCCAGATAATTAAAATGGCCAACAGAACTCCTACCCTTGTAATCCACCAAGTAAATTTCATCACTCTGTACAACAAAACAAAAAATGGTAAATTGCTCTTTTACCACTCTATAATGGAATTTAAGAATAAATATATTAATTTGTCTTCTTAATTTCCTGGCTATTGTTAACTTTAAAAGTTCTCGGTACAAAAGGGTATCACTTGTACATATGCCCAGCTTCCATTGTACAATACATAAGGTACTTATCTTTGTGAAGTATTTTTACTCTATTTAATATTATTTTTAAACAGCTCCTGTGGAAAATTACCTTCAGGTTATTATGACTAACTTTCTAGAAATGTAACAATGACCAAGATTTAAATGTTCTTTGTAAAATTCTGAATATAGTATATATCATACCTACTCAGAAACTGTAACTTTCCTTAGATTTTAATCACCAGAGAAAATCATAGAAGACCAACAGATTAGAATATTTAAAATGACATTTCTGTAATAAGTAGTAAAATAAATAAGAAAGGACCTGTATTTTAAGCAAATAAAACAAATGGCTAATATTTTTAAATTATAAGCAATATATCCAAATCGCTTGTGTAAGAAAAACGTTAAGACCCAATGGACAAACAGACCATGGATATGAGCAGACAACCAGATATCTGAAGTTACACAGAGTTTTAAAAATATTAGCACGCCTTATTTCCGGCATTAATACAGCTTATGAATATTATAAGAAAAAAATAACAATCCTGAAGAATAGTAACTTTGTATAGGTTTCAACCATAATCCTCATCTTTACATGAAATTAATGTTCTTGAATTTTTAAGATTAAAACATCAATCAGAATAGATATTTTGGTCTATACCTCTCTTTTCTGTTGTTTTCAATAAGTATTTAAAAATCTGGCCCCTGGGATACTTTCAAGTTTCCTTGGCTCTGTTCCCCTCTCCCACTTTTATCTGGTTCTTCTGTTTCCTTTTGTCTTTATTATCCTTATTTTGCTTGATTTTGATTAAATTCTCAGAGATTTCTCTGTGTGAGGCTTTGAACCGGAAGGGAGCTTTGGTCGGTTAATTTTAGAAGCTCTAGAGAAACTTACTGTGAACCCTTGTACTCAGACACAGATCAAAGTTTACAAAAACCCCTCTAAACTTCACCTGTTGGCAATTTTAGGATTCTGACATTTGTAGGTCAGTCAGACTCCCTTGTGCTTCCTCCTACAGAGATGCCAACGCTACACAAATGTTGTAGCGGTTGATGTGAGTTTGTCCCTATTTTCTCTGATCAACTAGTTTTGTTATAGATATATACCTAAGGTTATGCTACCCTGGTTATTCTGTTGAGGAAGCATTTGAGAATAATCAAAAACTATGCTATACCCACTGCCATCTCCCCAGAATTCCAATAACCATGAATGACTTTTGATGAAATGCATGAATGGGAATACCCAAATGAATAGATTAGTATTGCTAAAATAGGTGTATTTCCATTCCATTTTTTTCTATTACTTTTGCCTCCATTCAACCAACTATTGTAATAGGACGGATGATTTCATGAAAGAGAGGTACAGCGACAAGTTTAGTGAACGTCTGTTCTTTGTAGCTTACCAAAGTCTTCTGAACACTATTTCAACATTTTAATAGCTTTCCATATTGTGAATTCCAACTTTTCAGAGCAGAATCCTCAGAACCTCATTTCACAGACTCCTTTGCAACTAGGACGTGCAGGCCCATGACCTAAATTCCATCAAACCATACTTCTCGGTTCGCAGCTCAAAATTTGGTTGAAATAATCCTACCAACAAAAGTAGTATATTTGATATACGGTTGATCCTTGAACAACATGGGTTTGAACTGTGTAGGTCCACTTATATGTGGATTTTTTTTCAATAAATATTATAAATGTATTTTCTTTTCCTTATGCTTTTCTTAAAATATTTTTTCTCTAGCTTACTTTATTGAGAGAATACAGTATGTAATATATATAACACACAAAATGTTAATAAACTGTTTATGTTATCGGTAAGACTCAGTCAACAGCAGGTTAGTAGTAAAGTTTTGGGAGATTTTCAACTGCATGGGGGGTCAGCACCCCTAACCCCCACGTCGTTCAAGGGTCGACTATAAGCAGAATTCAAATAATGAAATCAAACTTATCACATGAAATAATATTTTCATTTTAAGTACACAAGAGAACAGTTATTAATGCCATAGCAAATTCACAGGTGGGAATCAATATTATCCAGTTAAGTTTCTAGTGGCAAAGTCAGTCTCTGACCCTATCCTATATATCACTCTCATCAGTAACTGGCATAAGGCACAAAAAAGTATGCTAGTCAAATGTCTTGATGACAGGATCAACAAAAGATAGTTCATACAATATATGACACACTCATGATTCAAAAGAATATCTTAATGTTAAAATATGATAAATCAAATAAATGGAACTTAATATGCGTACAAAGTACTGAACTTAGTACAGAATACTCTGCATAACAGAATGTGTCAAAAAGACTTGAGATTTTAACTTTCTGAAAGCTAAAGAAGAATTAACTGTAATGTGGCTGCCAAAAATATTAAAATAATTTTAAGCTACATCAGTAGAAGTTTAGTATTTGAATGAAAGTTTTATTCTATAGTGGTCACACTATATCTCCAATAGTCTGTTTGATTCCAAAAGTCACATTGTAACAGAGGTGTTGAGGGTGAAACTTGTTCATACAGAATGACTGGGATGATAGTGGGACTTGATGGTGACAGGGATGGAGAACAATTTTAGAAATGAGAGATATCTAGCCTGAAGAAAAGGAGACTTAAAAGCTGTCTTAAAACAATGAAGGATTCTTATGTAGATGAAGAATTCTTATTCATAATTAATTTTTCAGAAATATAATTACAATCAATGAACCTTCAAATCTTTTTCTGTTATTTTTCTCATTACTGCCAGACTTATTCAGGTCAGTCTTCTAAAAAATAAAAAAGGTAATGGTAATTTTACAGTTTTTTATAGTTTTCAATGTAGGTAAGTTTATAAGCAAAACCTTCAAAGAGTTTTGAAAACTCTCTTCATTTTCTAACTCTATATCAAGGCATGGCACGCATAACTGCCCCCAGGGTAAGAAACACGGGCAGACAGTAATTGTATTTGACAGCAGCAATTACATGCAAGGTTGGAGATGAGAAGACCATTAATGTGTGTGCAATAATTGCTCTGGCATTTTCTGTTACTACTGAGGGTCAGCTCGAAGAGCATTCATGGCAAACTTCAGCTTGGATGCAGCTGGACTAGGAATGTATGAACACACTGGTTATAGTCACAGCAGGCAGGCAGAACATTCCTTTGACAAAAGACTGATAAAGCATGAACTGGAAACAACTAATATGCAATAGTAAAAAGTATTTCCACTGATACCTTTCAATTAATTATGAATATCAGAAAAGCTTACACAATGAATATAGATGCTCCTTGACTTACGATGGGGTTAAAACTCATTATTAAGTTGAAAATATCCTAAGTTGAAAATGCACTTAATACACCTAACCTACCAAACATCATAGCTTGGCCGAGCCTACCTTGAACGTGCTCAGACACGTACATGAGCCTACAGTTGGGCAATTACCTTGAGATTCATCTTAAGAGTCACTGTCTTCCTCTTATCAGAAGCAGGAGACACAGATGGGCATTTTGTAGACACGATGGGATACAAAAACACAAAATGCAATATCCAATAAACGCTGACAACACAGTACACTGTAGAGCAGGGGACCCCAATCCCTGGCCATGGACTACTACCGGTTCGTGGCCTGTTAGGAACTGGGCCGCACAGCAGGAGGTGAGTGGTGGGTGAGTGAGCAAAGCTTCGTCTGTTATCTGCAGCCGCTCCCCAGTGCCAGCATCACTGCCTCAGCTCCACCATCACTGCCTCAGCTCCACCTCAGATCATCAGGCATTAGATTCTCATAGGAGCAACGGTTCCTGGTGCCAAACAGGTTGGGGACCATTGCTGTAGAGTGTCGGTTGTTTACTCTCGTGACTCTGTGGCTGACTGGGAGCTACAGCGCACTGCCGCTGTCCAGCATCATGAGACGGCATCACAATGATGAGTCCAAGAAAAAGTTAAAAACTCGAAGTATGGTTTCTACTGAATGTGCATCATCACTTTTGCATCATCAGAAAGTCAAAAAATTGTAAGGAGGGGACCATCTGTATGACTAAACATTAATTTTTATTTAGCAAGAGTTCAAACAAATTATCTTTCATAACATCACACCACAACGAAAGCTTACTGGGTATTTGGAAATTATATTAAATAGAAACCTTGGAAATCTGAAAACTCTGGAAACATGAGAAAGACAGCATTAACAGCAAGCTTGTCCTAAAAACAATAGGAAGATGGCAGACTAAACACAGAGCCTTGGCTCCGTCTCTCTCCATAAAGCACACTGGGGAAGCTCAACAACTAAAACAGGCCTGGAAGAAGTTATGATTGTACTTAGAGGGAGAGGATGCAGGGGCAAAGGCTGGGGTAGAAATTTATTTTGGCAGTAAAACCTAAACCTTCAGGGACCTAACCACCTGATGACGACAGATTCCCTCAGCAAGCAGAAGGGGGCACACCTGCCACATGTGGGTCCTATACACGGTGAATCCTGCTTACTCTGTCAGTCCTGGTGGGCCAAACTCCCCTAAATCTTTGTTTTGGAGGGAACTACCTTTTTTCAGCTCTCACCTGCAGAGCCCTAAGAAGAGAAAGGTCTCTCTTACGCCATCTCACCTCCTCTCCATGGGAGATCAGAGGATACTAGCTCACTAACCCACTAGACTGAAAAAAAAACTATACCTGCCTTTGCCTGACAGTCTCAAAAGACCTCAAAATCAGATCAGTGCTAAGGAAACCTACAATCAAAGAAAAATTATAATTGTTGAAGGAGAGGGAGAGGGAGAGGCTAAGATGAATCAGAATGAGCGGCTTCTTTGGACGGAAGCAGAATTAACTGAAGAAACAGAAGAGAATTCTCATACAATAAAATGTAAGGACGTACAGACATACACAAACACTAAATGTATTATTTCATAAAAGTCTACTCATACTACAAACATTAACTTTTTAACAATGTTGATAATATACATCCTAGTTTAACATCTCTCTCCTATGGCATGGCTCAAAATAACCCATCATTGAATAAACATGATTCGGCAACTGGAATGTTTTCAAAAAGACAATGAAAAATGTACATAATTGTTAGAGCCATATTCGAAGAGCATACATGCCATATTATTAGGTATAATTTATGTTAAAATATCTCTAAATGTTTCGGCTTGACTCAATTCAACACAGTAAGTACTTTTAAACATTTACTTTCAAACACTGAGCTTATCACCGAAACGTACATCAATGAAGGTACCTGCTGTCAAGACATTTTTAGTATTACCAGGGATTTAAGATGTTGCCACATAAAACAGATAAGAAACAATTTAAGACAAATAAGATCAAATATTAAAGTGTACACTATAGACAATAAATGTGGTAGATTTACAGAAAGGAGGAAATTAGTGTAAACTGCAGGCTTCATGGAGTGAACAGGGATTACGGCTAAAAAAAAAAAAGGCAGCAACAGTAAAGAAGGCATTTCAGGAAAGAGCATGAAGAAAGAAAGAAAGGCATACTAAATCTAAGGTATCTGAGGGACAATCAGGCGGCGTGTCAGATGGGAGTCGAGTACAGACCGTTAAGTAGAAAGTATGTAAAGTCAGAGATAAGTCTGAATTCATAGTGCTGGGGATAGAGATACAGGTTACAGAGGACTTGAAAGTAAGAATTAAACACTTAGATGTGAGTTAATGGTTCCTAAGAAGTTTAGTATAAATCTAAAATTTTAAAACATATAGTTTCAAATGTTCTAATAAGAGTAATGATTTTTCGGGATCTCAGTAGTAAAAAGCACTAAAGCAATTCATATTATAAAACTCTAAAATTATCCATAACATCAAGATACTGAAAGGGACAAGCTCATTGGGCAACCTAGTAATGCAACAGAGAACTTAAGATATTCTAGTTATTTAAGAGAATTCTCTAATATTTTAGTAATCTGGATTACCATTCCATCTTAACATTTCTAATTTTGAAACCATGGTCAATAGTTTAAGTTTTTTTGTACTTTCTCCATAATTATAATTTACTGTTCTATTTCTCCAAATTTGCCCTCCCCTCCATATCTGTACAATTTGTTAAGGGTGTCCTGGATGTGAGCAAATACAGCAGTTCCTAAAGCCACAGACCCAAAAGTTCAATCCTAGGTTAGCTAAGACTCAGCTCAAGTCAGCTAGGACTCACAGCTGATGAACAGCTAGTGAATATCCTGATGATGATGATGATGACGACGACGACGACAACAGGCAAATGAGAAGACTGGTCTTTTGTGACTCTTCTTTTCCCAACATAAAGGTCTATTTACTTGGGATTAGGGATCTCACTTATAGCTGGTGGTACATTTTAAAAAATGTTCCACGCATTCATTTTAGTTTGACTGTAACACACACAAGAGGACTTTGGCATCCCACCTGGTAACATATGTGCAATGCCAAGATCCTCAAGTTCCATGGAGAAGAGGAAAAATTTAAGTCAATTTGTTATTTAATTCACAAATTCCTCTTATTCAAAATTCTATTAAAAGAGAGA
>NW_006432945.1:10022485-10032488 GCF_000325575.1 Pteropus alecto | reverse complement strand
TAGTTTTATTTATACAACATTCTTAACTTTTACAGATGGAAAAATCAAATACATGTGATTTCAAGAAAACATTTAAATCTAGTAAACTGCATATGCTTCCTCAAGATGTTATTCTGGGGATAAAGGTTTAATTTAATAAGCTTTGACTCAAAATGTAAAATGAAGTCATTAGCGTGTTATTTATTCTAATTATATTCAAATTTAAATCAACAAACCAACAACATAAAATTGAAATGTAAATATAGCATATTCAAGAGGGATTTCCTGGGACTACTTATGACCATGTTTCTATAAAAATATTTACTACATGTGTGATATGGAAGCGGTCTTTCACAACAGGGTTGTAATCTCCATAACAATTAATAAATTTGGAGTCATTTATTTTCAAAGTACACATAACATTTTATGAGTTAAAAGAAACTTTCATAGTCTATGTAGTTAAATATATATAATAAGCATTATCATCTAAGAGTGATTTTAAACTATCACAATTCCGAAAAGAATTCCAAAAGGCTGAAATATCGCAGTTCCAAAAGGAAATTCATTAGGTTATTTCTCAAGTTATTATTAATTGACAGCCTAACCTGGGTCTATTTTGTCACTTCTAAAATTGTCAGAAGGAAGGATACTTCCAGGCTGTATCAAATAATGTCCAAGAGTTCTATAATTCTAAAAAAACTCCAAACCACTAAAAATCTGAAAGAATTTTGTCCAGTATATTCAACACTCAACATGTGATGGAAAACTGGTAACCTGAACTGCCAACCACCCCCAGAATATCATCACCTAAGTGGGCTTCCTTTTTTCCTGAATTTGCTGATGACTGTTCCCTTTGAAACTAGGGTGATAGTTGTTCCTTCTGATATTCCATCTTGGCTGATATGAGCTCTGAGAGAATCTAGTGAATAAGGTCTATCCCACAATAGAGCTGAGGCAATAGACTGTACGAGATACCAAAGGTTTATGAAAAAGAATCCTTCAGACATTGGTAAAACAAAATGATAGTTGAAATTAAAAGTTTAAAAGAGAAAACATCCTTGACAGAATTGTTTCTAGTTTTACATCTTGATAAGTATAAGCATACTTAAATCAATGGGGAAAAAATGAACATTGAACATATTTTATGATTATTTAACAATGCATTTTTATTACACTGTTATGATGAAAGTGTATATTAGAATGTTATTAACATATAACACTCAGAATGCAAAAAAAAATTTAATAGTTTTCTTTAAGGATGTTAGACCTACACACTGCTCTGTAATTTTTCTGTAGCAATCTATACCATTAAAAATTGAAAAATTTAAACACTAAAGATACATTCACACTCTTCCAACCTACTTCTTTATTCTTTCGTATAAAGTCATAAAACCTAGTTCTTCCACATATGAATTTTTCTAAATCAATATGTAAACATCTTATGATTATGTTTAAATCATTACATTAATAATTCCCAAGTAATAATCTAAGGTCTGCCAAAAGTGGGCATTTAAATAGTTTTCAATATATGAATTATAAAATTCAGAGGCAAAATAATGTTGTTGTTTTTTTAATGTTTAATGTTTACTGTTTTTTCCTGTACAGGGCCGTTTCTCTTCACTCCAGACAGAACTTCATAATGCTGCTAAAATAACACTCTAACCTTCATCTACCTATCCATATTTTCCTAAGCAATGACTCACGCAATAAACTTTTCTCCATTTTCTGAATATACCAAAGTCTCTTCTACCTCTACTCCTTTGCACCTGCTGCCTCTACCCAAAATGCTGTTTCACCCCCTGCTTCCACGCACACACAGGCTCAATCCATGAGACCCAGCTTAACGGCTACCTCGCGACTTCCCAATGGCTGGTAAGAGACCTCCTCCCTCGGGTCATGCAGCCCTTTGTTCACGAAGCCGTCAGTATTATTCTCACTCCACCACAATGACAAGGTTAAACGTTTTTCTCTTTCACTAGATTTTGATCTTTCTGAAAGGATTATGTCTTATCTACTTTTGTATCCCCAAATCTAACACTAATGCCAGACAAATTGATTGAATGAAAAATAAGTAAATGGACAAACGAATGAAAATATTATTAAATCTTCCTTTGTAACTCAGTAGCTATATCATAGCAGTACAATGAAAATTACAGAAATTTAATATTTTGGATGCTACCCTAAGATCCACTAAATTAAGAATCTCATGATTGAGAAGAACATTAAAGAACATTTAGAAAGAAAAAAACTATTAACATAATGAATAAAATAAATAAAGTGAAACAATGATCAACACACAGTTTTAACCATATCTTTCCATTTAACTATTTTCAAATATTTCAAAGATGAGGCATCATCATCCTTTTATAGAAAGAAAAATACCAAGTGTATCAAATTAATTATCCTTAGTATCCTTTCATCTAAGTCTAGCTCTAGATGATAGTTCTACCTAATCTGGATTGATAGAGACAGTATTTTAAATATTTTAGATAGAAAGTTTTTGAAGTCCATAGGCTTTTGGTGGTCACTGGCAATCTATCAAGTAATCTGTAAGTGGTTTCTCAGTTTGATTACAATGCTCATTCAGCAAAGGCCTGGCACTTTTTCAACACTTGCTGGTTTTCTTGACTTGTTAGATAAGAAATTAATGATGTATTATTGGGTGTATTTACATTTTAAATAAGTACTTAATTTTATTATTAAAACAATTATGATGAATAGTCATTAAAATTTATCTTTAAGTACTAGTTTTCCTATGCATAAAAATAGCAGACCATGAATACCAAAGCTTAAGAAACACTTTCTAATTGGCCCAGAAAACTTGCTGCTTCTGTGTGATTTATTTTTATTTCAAAGCAGTTATAATCAAGATTATTTAGCTTTTACTATTGAAAAGTGAAAGCTGAGACACCTGCACAGAGAATATTAGTGACAACTAAGAATAAGAATCAGTATAAAGGACATAAGAAGAGATGAAACACTGCCATTTATGACAACATGGATGGACTTCGAGATAGTCATGCTAAGCAAAATAAGCCAGGCAGAAAAAGTTGAAAATCACTTGATATCGTTTACATGTGGGTTATAAACCTAAAAGCAACAAATGAACAGGACAAACAGAGACTCATGGACATGGACTAGTGGTTACCAGAGGGTAGAGTAGGTGGGGGTAGACAGGGTAAAGGGGGTCAAATATTGGGGGGTAGGGGGAGAGTAAAGTGGGTAAAGGGGATCAAATATATGGTAGCTGAAGGAAACTGGACTTTGGGTGGTAAACACAATAGAATATACAGATGTCAAATTATAATGTACACCTGAAAATTATATAATTGTATTAACCAAGGTTATCCCAATAAACTTAATTAAAAAAAAAAAAAGAAAAAGAATCAGCATAAAGGAGATAACAACTCTCAAATACCAAGAAACCTGCCATTCATTTTACAAGGATTCTTTACTCCAGATCCTGTCTAATCACTCTTGGTCTTAAGCTATTCATTTACAAGTTGGCTAAAGTAACCAGTAAACACTCCTTTGGGGCATATCATTTGTAATAAAGATTTATTGGTCTGCTGCCTCCCAGTATAGGTCTGACCCTGAGTTTGTAATTAGGCTGTATAATGTGAAAACTGAATGGTGGTTCACCATCTCACTTTATGAAATGGGATAAACATATGAAATAGAATGTTTAATTAAATAAATTAGGAATGTTAGTTTCACTTATATAGCTTTAAAACATTTTTAGCAACATCATAACATATGTCCAAAAGCTCAGTAAGTATAGTTCTACAAATGACCTAGGAAATAGATGTCATACTTCACTGTATATATGCTTTATTTCTCACTTACTCATTAATTCAACTTATAGTTACTGCCTCCTAACAGGTAGTACAATGTTGACCTAGACAGATATGTCTTCTTAACCTCTGGAGGCTTAAAGTTTACAGGAGGGAAGAGACAAGTATTCAGTCATTTATAATGTCAGTAGATAAATACTATTAAAGTTTAACCCACATAGATTTTAAAGTTATATTTCATTTTTTTCCTCGAAGTCCTATGGACTAATATTCTATGCACAAAATTCTATACACAAAATTCTATACATTGTTTCCATCCCATGGTGTTATGAAGCAACTCTGGCTGATGGTATATAGTCACAGATTTACCTAGAGGAAAATTCTGAAAATCACACATGGGTACAAACACACCTGTAATTGCCTGGTGGCTTAATTTCCCCAAATGGGATCAAACTAGACACAGTGACATGCACTTTATCTCACATAATTTATTGTGGGGAACGTTCCATATCATTCTTTTTATTGCTGGATAGTTGTCTATTATATATCATTATTTAACCGTTTCCCAATTGATGACCATTTAGATTGCTTCCAAAATTTCAGGAAGGCAAATAATGCTGCATCATAACATATGTCCAAAAGCTCAGTAAGTATAGTTCTACAACTATATATCTATATAGATAGATATATATATATATCTGTCTATCTATCTATCTATCTATCTATCTATCTATCTATCTATATAGATAATTGCAGCATTATAGATATATAGATAGATAGATAGATAGATATATCTTCTGGAACTTGCAAATATTTTTATGGAAGATGTCAGAAATGAAACTGTTAGTTTCTTAGCTAACACTCCCTAAAGAACAGAACCTAAGGCAAAGTTTGCAAGCTCAGGAATTCTTAAGTGAAATCCCAGGATATGGAGAATGAGAGGGAAAGGGAGGTAAGAAGGGAAAGCCAATAGAAGATGTTGCTGTTCCTGAGCTGGCTTCACTGACCTAAGTCACACAGGATGTCTTCCTGCCAGGCTAAATGGACCACCATGTCTCAGAACAGACAAGAAAAAAAAGGAAGAAAGGCAAGAAAGGAAAAGCAATTTAACAGCCAGTTGCTTCCTATCACCTGCCTCTCCTTGGTCAAAATTTACACCCTGAACTTCTAGGCTTGCTACCTAACCTCTCCACACAGCTGCTGGAGGTAAAGCTTCTGCCATACACACCCGGTCCCACCATCTGAGTCCGGCAGGAGTAGAAGGAGACAAAGCTTCCATGAGTCTGGTTAGGTAGGACGTCCTTCTGAAGCTGGTCCTCACGCCACAGAAGTCTAAGTGGGCAGGTGGTTTCAGGAGGACAAAGAAACTATCTCCTAGAAGATTGTGCCAATTTACACTGTGCATGCCTGTGACTTTCTCATGCTCCGCCAACAAGCCTTCTAATTCAATCTACCAGATGAAAAGTGGTATACCTTACATTTCTTGATTATTAGTGAGATCGAGCATCTTTCACTATTTATTGGTGTTTGTATTTCTTCTGGAGATGGCTTATTCTTATAAATTTCAGGGGTAATTACTCTCCCTTCCATCTATTACTCTCAGTTCTACTCTATTACCTAAAATTACTCCAAGTTACCTATAAAACAGATCCTTAAGGCTACCAGCTTACGGATCATAAAATCATCACTGGTTATTCTATCCATAGCTATAACAGAAAAGGACTAGGCAAGAACATGACAACTTCCTTATCCCCACTTTCTATAATTACATTTTGCATGATTGGGAAACTTCAGCATGTAAGAAAAGTCTGCATTTCCATCCAGTTTCCATGTCCTCAAGCTCTACTTAGAAAGCTCCGTATCAGTCAGAACAATGGCCCCTGCTTGCCATTGTCTTTACCTCTAAGCCAGTTAAGCTTCATTGCCAGTGTCCAGTTCAAATTTTCTTTTACTGGAAGGTAACCATCTCCAATATAGAACCTTTTTCCATACAAAGATGGGCACCAAGAAATTCAGACCCAAATTTATAATAACATCTTTTTCCTCCTATGCTCTTTTTTCTTTTCAAGAACTTCCCTGATCATTTTTTTAAATTTGATTTCTGCATTGTACCCAAGGGTCAATCCATCACTCCACTCTCTTTTTTATCTTTACCATAGTCTGAAAATTGAAAGATCAACAAACATATAGTAGCTTTGATTGTAAAGCTGTAAAGTTAGTAATATTTTTGGTCTCAAATTGGAAATTGCGTCAAATAGCTGCAAATCTTACTTCACATGCATGTCAATAAAACTGCTCTCCAGAAGAAGGCTACTCTATAGCGAGACTGGAAACAACGGAGTATTCTGACAGTGTTTTAAACTCAAACCTTTGTGATATATATTTTTAAATGAATGTATTTATTTTCAACTTGGTTAACAAAATCTAACTCATACAGCTGACAGATTCAATATATATGGAGAAAAACTGTATTTTCCAACTCTAAATTCAAGGAATATGACTTAGATGTAACTGAATCCCTTCTATATGATTCAGGGTTTGAAGTCACAAAAAGGAAATATATTAACTTTTCCCTCTGAATAATTTCTCTATAATTTCAACCAAGTCATTTATTCAACAGAGCCTACCACATGCTGTGTTATCACTCACTAACTTCCCCCAGCACCGCTAACATTGCATCCCATTTATTCTTTGGTAGCATATTAATAAAATTCTTGCCTGTTAAATATTATAGTTGGTATAATAATAAAAATAATTTATATTTGCATTACACTCTACAGTTTATAAACTCCTTTCTACATTATAATTTCAATGAATTATAATCTTTCTTCACAGCTTTAAAACATGACAATATACTACAAATTTCCAAAGGCAAATCATATCAAATATTGCAAATAAGATTTTAAAAATATAAAAGACCAAAAGAAATTAACTGCCATTCCCTTACCTTTCTCCAAAACTCCACATTTGCACTGTTGGTTCATGTTCCCAATTTAAGCTTTAAAAAAAATACATACTAAATTTCCCTGTACTGTATTTCAATCAATTGCCTAAGCTGAGGCTACAATGTCATAAATAAAGTACCTGATCATAAATTTCTCAAAAGACATAAAATCAAAGACACCCAACACCTACAAATTAAATGCAAAAAACACAAACTAAACAATGAAAAGGAGTTATGATATGAAATTCAAGTTGATCAGTTACCTAACCAGTATATTCAGAACAGACTTAATCTTTATTTTCAATACTGATATTAAGATTATAACCATGCATCAAAATCATCTTGGGCTAGTCTTTTCATTTTACGATTTCTTATAAATTATAGAGCTATGGGAAAAAAGTCAATCACCTTTCAGATGTTTGACTGTAAAAGCACTATGCAGAATAGCAATGATATGAGTTATTTAAATACAGGACTCTGCATGAAATGAGGGCTATCTGTAAAATAGCACACACAAACTAGGGCACATACTACAACATTTCAAATACCTAGAAGATCTCAAGCCTCCCATGATCCTATATTTATACAGCTGATGAAAGGCCCAGAAACGTCAGCAACACAGCTTTTTACCATTTTATACTAACGAATGTGACATCCACAACATCTCATCATATTCAGGCATTAAAAGGTCACTATAAAATATATTTTAAAAGAAAGATATAAAGTTAAGTTGAATTGACTTTTAAAGAACATAATTAAAATGGCATTTAAACCAAATGCCACTGTGTGACGATGGCTTAAAATACTCATTCAATTTTTTTTTTGTTAAAAAAAAAACAAACCCATTTCTTAAAAGTGTTATTTGAATAGAAGTAGATTCTAAGTTTTCCAAAATTTCAGAGCATTTTGCATTAAACGGAAAATAACGTAATAGAAATTTGCAACTTAAGAATTGTTGTCCTGTTCATTTTGCAATTGATATTTTCTTATTCCTAAATGATACAAATATTGAAAGTTAATCTGTCATCTTGGAAGGAGATAAGTGACATTTAATTCTCTTCCAACAGGCGTAAAGTAGTAAAAAGAAACAAAAAAACAAGTGTGGTTGGTATAACAAATTATTCAAGACACATGGTTTTCAGCCTTAGTTGAGGTTTATACCAATGTGTTTCCTCAAAAACCTCTCAAAGATACACACACACATTTTGTGTAAACAGAAAACTATTCACATTTCTAATTACTAAAGTTATGCATTTAATATTATTTCTGATGTACTGAAATTTTAGGAACTTACATGTACACAGGGTAAGGGCTGACCAGAGGGGGTTCCAAGTACATTGTCAAACTCTTTCTTTAAGGTAACATATCCTCTGCTGGGGCCATTTAGATACCAAATATGTTAACTCTTCCATTACTTCATCACTCAGATTTATACAGTTAGATAACACCTGGCAAAAAGCTAGACTGTGAAAGAATGCTACACACCCTACAGATGGACAAGAAGACTCAAGAGTATCAGATGCTGACAACACTGTGACTTAGGGCAGACTCAGTTAAAGCACTCCGTCAGGCATCCCTGGACACTCCCGATAAAGCCAAAGGTTAGTTGTTGGTCTAAAGAGAAATGCCCCCAATTTAAATGTCCTTGGAAGATACTGCAAACACAGAAGTATAGGGGTGTGTGTGGGGGTGTGTGTGTGTGTGTGTGTGTGTGTATCACCAATAATTATTAAAAAATCATAAAAATAAAATCTTCTAGTTCAATTTTTTAAGTCATAGCCCAATGACACAGTAATTGAACTGGATGATTTCATGATTTTACATCGATCGGTGGACATGCTAAAGGAAGGAAGTAAAAACTAAGTGATTTGGTATCTTGAGTTTACTGCGAAAATCACATTCCAAAGTGTATCAATTCTTTAAAAATTTCAGATGACATATAATTAATCATTATTATTATAAGATTTCAGCGGGATTCCAGCACTAGGTTATGCTAAGGAATGCAATCTGAAAGGCTCAATAAATCTCAGCTCAATTGAATCTCAAAGGACAAATTAACACAGTCACCCCTAGTTTTACAACATAAATCGATCTGAAAAGAAAACAAAGACTATGGCACTTGGAAGTCTAGAAATCTAGTATAGTCCTCGAGCAATGAACAAAAATATAGAATAATTCCACAGAATAAAACATATACAAAAGAAATGCTCCCATGGACTATAAAAATTAACATGCAAAAAGAATACAAGGATTAAAATAGTGATAGAAATGATTTAGTCAACTATTGTACAAATACTAGACGTTTTAAACATTCAATCTCTAAATATATAAACTTTTGCGTAGGATACAAATTTGTGAGATGGGAAGAGGAAATCAACCTTAAAATATATCCGTCTAGGCTTATAATACAAAATTTTAGCATCTCAAAATGTTAAGAATTAAAAAACTGTTAAAAAGGAGATATAGTTAATTGTCCACGCATTTTTTTAAGTAAGCAATAGAGATAAAATTATTTGGGGTGCAATGTTAACACCAAATGTAGACACAACTGTGTTTTAATTTAGGTTTTAATGTTATTTAATTTCTTAGTAACACCATCAAACTCCCTTTGCTGTAATTATTGATATTAAATGCTAAATGATAGCAGGTAATATGAAGAAGATTTAAAAATATACACATATGACATGTATACGACCAATTAACAAACCATTACCACCAAAATAAAAGCTCTGGATTCACTTGATTAAAATATTTCTTATAATCTGATACTTGTATTAAAAGGTTAACTAATGCCTACATTGATATCTGCTTGTATGTACATATACAGTTATTCTTCTATACAACAAGGTTAAAATTCTGAAATTGTGATATTTCATATTGAGATTTCTCCTCACTATAGAACTCCACATAAAAGTAACACTTCTAAGTACTTTCAAAGACTAAATTCTTTCCAAAATATTGTGGAGACTTTGGTTTCAGAATAAAGAGAAAGACCACTTTTCTATTATTTTACAATTTCCAATTTATTAATGATTCTGTTAATATTCACTTATATCCAGTGAGAAATATGAGAAGAAATAACACTATGTTGCCAGGGAAGAGCATAAAGTTATAAAGACATCTTGAAACAAATCTGGTTAGATTTCTCTTTAAAAAGTTATAAAATAAGAAGTATCTTAGACTGGCTTAAAATACAGTTGAAATCTATACTTATTTTTAAAAGGGTAGGCAGTCCTAGAAAAGAATATCAGTCTCCAATAAAATAGAGTCAAATATCTGATATATT
>NW_006432945.1:10000978-10022471 GCF_000325575.1 Pteropus alecto | reverse complement strand
AACATAAACATAACACATCCATGACCATGTATTGAGCAATGTGGCATGGGGAAATAATGCATGTCTCTGTCAGGCAAGCCTAGGTCTGAATTCTTGTTTCTGTATATTCTAGCTATAGGCTGGTTATTTAATCTTTTGGTTAAATAGTTAACCTCTCTGAGCCTTAGTTTATCATGTGTAAAAGGGGAGTAATAATACCTACCCTACAGGATTGTTAAAAGGACTAATTGAGACCAATATCATCTGTTACTCTGAATCATTTTTGGTATAGAATATGTTTTGGAATAGAATAGAAATAATGCATTCATTAAGTTTCGGGTATATCATTTCACTGACCTTTGTATTCTTAAAATAAACGGAGAACAAAAAATTATCTTCCTTCACTGGGGTTCAAATTCAAATTAACAGATTTTCAGGTCCTACATTTAAAATAGCCCAGTGTTATAACTACTACATGATAAAATGCTATAATAAAACCTAATTATACGTTAAGAAGAGTAGGTGGGACACATCTGAATTTAAAAAACAACAACAAAAAACCAACTTATCTTTCCTACGTATATTTCCCTTTTACTTAAATTAAAATTATAGATTTTACTAAGAGTTCCACTAAAGTTTTTTCAAATATATGAAATATTCAACCTAAGGAGAAACTACAAAACTGGAAGATGACAACACTTATTACGTCTTGTGTAATGCTAGAAGAAATATCAAAACTAACATTCTTCATATTTGAGAATCTGGTTCCAGTGCAACCCAATCCCACTAATATCAATGAAAACATGAAGTTTCTCAAAGTAATTTCCTATGAGATTTATGATGCAAAACTATAGCGTTATTTAAAGATGGAATGTAAGTCCTAAATGTATTCACAAGTTTTAAGTTATACAATAAAATTATTTTTTTAATAGAGAATGAAGTTGTCAAAGTTTTTGCATATACACACATACAGGCATATACACACATACTGCTTCTTCAACTGGCAAATATAACAGGAGAAAACAAGTAAATGCATGGAAGGAATGTAAAAATACCCAACGACGTATCAGATGAATATCAATTTGTCAATTTCCCCCTAAAGCTAACCAAAATATTATCCATTTTTTAACCACTGGATTTAACTGGCAAACATGCAAACACACACACACACATGCACACGCATACACACATATGAACATTAAAAATTCTATAGTTCCATATTGCACAACCCTTTATAAAGTCAGTAGGGTAGATCACTTTATGTTTTTACTAATACATGATATTTTACTGTATCAGTAATTACTTGTTTATGGAGGCTAATAAATTTGACCCAAAATATATTCAACCTTTGTTCCTAATAATAAAATACGTTATAATAGAGTTCTGCTATTAGAACAAATGGCTTTTGGTAGAAAAAACAATCTCTTTATAATTTGGAAACTAGAGAAAAAATGCAGTTTCGATTTCTAATTCCTAATACACTCCAATTGTTGTTTTAAACTAAAGCAAATCTGAAATAATAACCCATATAAAAGGAACTAGATTATTTCTTCTGCCTATGACTTTAATTCGTCTACTCAAATGTGTAATTGCTTTATTTACAAATAAATAGATAATGCTCTATTGCACAAGAAAGCCTTAAGAAATTTTTGTAAAAACATTTTTAGTTACAAAAGATACTAATGTTCTCTAAATTTTCTAATAAATTTAGATTACCAAGTGAAATTTATGTTACTTATTTGTATTATGTGAATTGAACAAGACAACAAAATCTTTTTTCATTTTTAGTTCTTATCTATTATTCTAAAGCCATAACATTTTTAGATATAGATATGTTCTTTATTGAAGCTATGTCATTATCTTTCACTGAAACATTATATTTTGATTACACACAGCTAAAAAAATTTTAATTTCTAACCTTACAGTTACTGTAATATGTGTCTATAAAAGAAACAAATACAAAGTAAGCACAATAGAAGTGTATTTATCTTCACAGGGAATCACAGTAACTTTAAACTGTGAAACACTGCCCTCTATAGCCCACTGGATTAAAAAACAATTTAATTTACCTAAATCTCAACAATATAATGCAGACTAGGAATTTTGGATTTTTCAGAAGCAAAATTCTTCTGTTCCATAAAGCTCTTCTTTAAAAAAACAGATTTACCCTAGACAAATGCCTATTTCAAACATTCTTCAACCTCTTTTAAAGTCTCTGCTTTCCTTTGGCTCACCCATAATTCCATTTGTAGTAAATATGACATTATCTTTCATATTTGTGCTAAAGAATACAGTATTTAACTCAATTAATCTAACTCAATTAATCCAGATAGAACATATCTGAGAAAACATAGACACACACCAATCCATATAAAAAGGAACAAAGATAGTGAGTGACTTCAGAATTTAATTTAAACAAGGTTGTAACTTGATTTTTTAAATTAACTTGGTGCTATTATAATTGGGAAAGCTACAGAAGGCAAAAACAAACAGGATAGCATACTCAGTACTAAAGTAATCTAGCTGACTGCAATACGGGGCACGTGGGTTCAGACTGTTCTCAGCCCTCTTTCTGTGTCACATACAGGACTGCCAGACCGGTTCTGTTCAGAGACTGCGCAGGTACAGGGAATATAAACATGAGTGAGACATAATCTTAATTCTGGGAACGTTTGCAGTATAATGGAAGAGAAAGGTCATTTCGATTCAAAATGGTAAGTACAATGAAAGTATGGACCACAGAGAAGAGGCACTTTGCCTATCTTGGTATGGTTCAAGGAATGAGGAAAAGATTCCTAGAGGTAAAAATGCCCTGAATTTGCTCTTGAAGAATGAACAAAAATTATTCTAGTTAAGCAGAGAGGAGAATACAACTTGAACCAAGATCATAAGGTAGAAAACAGTAAGATGTAGGGCAGTAAATATTGCAACCCTATTCTATGCTTCAAAATAATTAGTGGGTCACAAAAACAAAATGAAATAATAGATGCCAGGACCCCACCCCAGGAAACTTTAAATTGGGGGTAAAACTCATGCATCTCTATTTTTAACGCTCCCTAAAGGGATTCTGATGCACAATCAGGATGATGAAACAGTGTAAGGAAAAACAGGCAGTTTGATAGGGCTGGAACTTAAATAATGAGGAGGGACAGGAGGGGGGACTGTAGTGTGGATATGAACCAGGCTATGGTGAAATTTGCAGGACAGGTGAATTTAGCCTATAAGTAAAGGGAATCACTTTTAAACTGGGAAAACATGCTCAGATATATATATAAAAATATAATTTCAGATAAGCCATTTTAGAAGCAACATGGAAGACAGAATTGAGTGGGACTCACTCAAAATAGGGAGAAATGTAGGAGGTAGAAACGGCGTAGCCAAGAGGTGATGATATAAGACAACGGTAGCAGCGATGGAAAGAAAATGAAAAATGTAAAATATTTATAAGGTAAAATTAGTGAGACTTGGTAACTAACTAAATGGGACACTAAGAAGCAATAGCAAGAGCAGATCACTTGAATTAACAGGTATATGGCAGTACCATTAAATAAGACAGGGAATAAGAGAAGAAAACAACCGACAGCAGATGAGGAGGATAAGCAGCTGACGAGTTCCATCTTGGACTTGAGTTTGAAGTCCCACTGCTACACTAAAGTAGAAATGCTCAGCAAGTATTTCGACATGTGAAACTAAAAGTCAAAAAGGTAGAGCCCTCAAGTTGAATGTAGCCTATAGATATGTTTGTCTTCACTCACATTGTGCTTAACTTTTTTTTTCAAAGCCTCATTTAAAAACCAAGAGATTTCACATAAAAAATTAGACTTCACATCCGATCTGGGCACTCACAGCAATAACCAGCTGGGGCTAAGGTCCAATCCCTGTTTAAATAGAGCATACTCTCCCACACAAGCCACAACTGCCATGACTGTGTATAAATCCCAGCCCACTTCATTCATTTTTGTTAACGGCCTGGCCCCTGCAGGCATTTCAGTTTTAAAAAAAATCTTTTTTGTTACCTTGGTCTAAAAATCCCGAGCCTTGATCACACAGAAGAGGTCAGGGCTAAAAACAAATTTATAATCAACATAGGCTGTAATTAAAACTGCAGGAATGGTAGGGAGAAACATCAACACAAGCTGAAATCTTCGGCAAAATAATATCTAATCATGCAGTTTTTGCTTTATGATATTCCTGTGGTCTTTACTACGTTCAAATCTTAATTCAAAATGCACTTTCCCTGTGTGTGTATATTTTAATCTCTTCAGCAACACTGTTAGTATATAACCAAAATGCTGAATTTTCTATTCATTCCCAGGTAGTTTTTTCAGAAATTAAAACAGCGTCCTGCATATCTCATGTACTATAAATGCTAGCCGAATTAAATAAACTATCCTAATTCTGAGCAGCATAAGTTGTACCCTGGAACTTGAAGAAACAAGAGAGGAGCCAGAAGAGGGTCAGAAATCGGTCCTAAGAGTGTAAAGGGATTTGTGTGATTTGAGAAAGAAATCAGAATATTCTGAGAACTATTTAGCAGGTATCTGCAACAGTGCTAAACCTTGTGGACAGCACGGCCGGGGCACAAAGCTAAATCCGACATGGTCCTAGGCTCTGAGGAGTCTTTAAGCTAGACATAGTGCTATCAAGTATAAAGGTCAGATGAGGTTCTTTCTGAGATGATTGTTTAACACATGAGAAAATGTAGCTTGAAGAATGATTCTCTAGCATAATGAAGCTAGAGAAAAGAAACCCAATTCAATAGCAGTACCTGATAGTCAACAAAAAATTAAATCTGAATGTTGAGAAAAAAATCAAGATAAATTTTTGGCGAAAAATATATCTGCCTAATCGTTTTTGTTTTGTTTTGTTTTGTTTTGTCTTAAAGCCTACAGCACTTTGTATCCCTAGGTGGTCTCCCAGCCCGACCCTGCTTAGCTTCTGAGATCAGACAAGATCGGTCACATTCAGGGTGGCATGGCCGTAGACGCCTAATCATTTTTTAAACAGAAATTCCAAAAGTTCTAACTACTTTTATAGGTAAGCATGCTATCTGTACAAATTTATCTGCTCTGATGTTCAATGAATTTTTATAGGTAAAAGATAATAGACAATACTATAAAAACCACAGTTTTCAAAGGCTAGATGGCTACTGGATAGATAAATAACCACTTATTTGGCTATCAAAACAAAAGAGAGTAGAGTGTCAGTTTTCATATCTATGCTATTCATCTTCATGGACAATATATAAATATAATATAACGAATGGATGCTAGTCTAAGAGTCATCAGACTAGTAAGAAAAATAAAGTTACTAATAAGATCCAAAATAAACATAAAAGTTTTAAAGATCTAAGAAGTAAAAAAAATAATAACAAAGGCAAGAGATCAGATGTTCAGTGAGAACCAAAGTATTAACAATACTACTGAAATACCTAGAAAGCCCTAGAATTCCTGAGAAAAGTGTCTTATTTATAATGAACTTTGCTCCCTCTGGTGGTCACAAAAGGTTTTACTGAGTGAGTACAAACAGGCAGAACACAAACAGAAAGAAACTGCAGAAACTATCCAAATTAACCTTCATCTATGTCAGACAAATATATGTTCAATTTACAAAGAACATTTGTTAAAAAGAAAGAATTTAGAGTTTAATGTTTTGGAGGCAGCCACGCAGAATTACAAAAACAGTCACAAATAGATACTTCTAAAAATAGGACTGAATGAGTATTATGACGTATGGGCAAGAAACTCCATAGCTTCATTTTATACACTTTCAAACTGTTTGCATTTTTATTTCCATATGCCTGTACTACTTTCATTAAAATGTTATTTATTGGACAATATAGAATATCTGTATCTTTTTATAAGTTTATAATCAAAGAGTGTATTTCCTTTCTCATTCAGAGTTAAGAGCCATAATCCTTATAATAGAATATTCCATGTGCCCCTTGACCATCTTATTTTAAATTGCAACCTCATCTCCTGTAAATCCCAACCTTCTCCCCTGCCTTCCCCCATAGCATTAATCACCTTCTACTACACTATAATATTTACTTACTTATTTAATTACTTATGCCTGCCAGATCATATACACACACACACACACATATACACACACAAAGACACACACACACAGGAATAATATTCAGCCATGAGAAAGATGGAAATTCTGCCATTTACAACATCGTGAACAGACCCTGAGGGCATTATGCTAAGTGAAATAAGACAGAGAAAGACAAATACTGTATATCACTTATATGTGGAATCTAAAAAAGCCAAACTTACAGAAACAGAGTGTAGAGTGGTGTTTACTAGGGGCCTGGTGGAAATAAGGAAGAGGGGAAAACCTTGGTCAAAGACCACAAACTCCCAGTTATAAGACGAATAAGTCCTGGGGATCTAATGTACAGGATGGTGATTATAGTTAATAATATTGCATTACATACTTGGAAGTTGCTAAGAAAGTAGATCTTAAATGTTCTCACCACAAAAAAAGAAACAGTAATTATGTGACATGATGAAGGTGATCAAATCAACGCATTGTACACCTTAAACTTACAGTATTATATGTCGATTATATCTCAATAAAACTGGGGGTGGGTTAAGATGACCAGTGTCTATGTAAGAGAAAGAAGAAGGAGATATGGATACAGAGACACCAGGGAAGAAAGCCATGTGAAGATGGAGACAGAGACTGGAGTTATGCTGCCAAAAGCTAAGAAATACCTGATACCTGAGGCGACCAGAAGCTGATGGAGGCAAAGAAAGATTCTTCCCAAGAGCCTACAAAGAGAACATGGCTCTGCTAACACCTTGATTTCAGACCTCTAGCCTCCAGAACTGCCAGAGAATATATTTCTGCTGTTTTAAACTACAAAATACCAGTTTGTGATAGTTAGCCAAGTCAACCATAGGAAACTAACATAGCCTGAAACATCTTGTGCCAGAAAGTAAGAAAATGCTAAAGAATGGAGACATATCGAAAGGACACAGAAGTCATCTCTAAGGCACTCCCAGTGGCCAATTAAATAATGTTGATAATGGATTACAACACGTTGAATAAGAGAGAAATCTAGGAATAATACTGATATAAATAGATGAATATTGGAAGAGGCAATCAACCAACAGCCTTGAGTGTCCCTACACATTCTCATTCACTATGCCAGGCTGTGACCACTCCTTAGCTGGGCCATTTCTCAGGGTTAAGCGATCTTCAGGGATGAGGTAGTGTCTTCCCAGCCACTGACAAAGAGCAGGCTTGTTTCCACCTGTTTTGAAAGTGGTGAATCCCCAAAGCTCAATGCTCCCTCCCTGGAGCACTGCATATGCAGGAATCCATCTAGGCCCACCTGTGTTATCCTGGGGGACTTAAGACACACGAGAACCCAATGCGAATCAAATGCAGCTTATGCAGTTTGCCATGACATCTTGCACCTCTGGCAGCGTCTAAGAAACAGTAATCGTCTAACTTATTAACTTATTAACTTGCAAGTAAGGTACAACCCTAGACCTTTCACAGTTCTCAACAATGAATGAATAAATAAATAAATGGGAGAGAAGGGAAAGCCCATCTTCACAGTGGAATGTTAACTAATAAATGAAGAAGAAATGATGGAGTTAGAAAATCATTAATGGATATTAAAACTAGTGGATGAAATCTGATTAGGAAAAGGATACTTATATAGTCTCAAAGTATCTCCCCACAAATTATTTAATTCAAAGGGAAAACAGGAAATTTACACTACAGAAATCTGGCAGACACCACCTTAGGCAAGTGATCAAAGTTCACATAACCAAGTGCACATATCAGGGCAAATAGATATCATGTTTCTCCTGGCGTAATGCACTGAGAGGGACACAATTCTGTGGTATTCCTCCTAAAAATGTATAATCTGAATCTAATTATGAGGAAACATTAGACAAACCCAAACTGAGGGACAGTCTACAAAATAACTGGCCTATATTCTTCAAAATATCATGGTCAAGAAAAAAGAAGACAGGCTGAGAAACTGTTCCAATTTAAAGGAGACTAAAGAGACATGACAACTAAAAGCAGTGCATGATCCTGGATTGGAAGATGGATCAGAATTTTCAAAAAATAACTAAGAAGGACAATTTTAGATAAATAGATTTGAACATGGACTATGGATTTGATGATAATATTAAATCGATGTTAAAATTTGACTTTGAGAAATAGAACCATTGTACAGTGTTGGTGAGAATTAAAAATAGAATTTCTATATGATCCAGCAATCCCACTTCTGGAAATAAAGTCAGGATCTTGAAGAGATAGCTACACTCCCATATAGCATTATTCACAACAGCCAAGATATGGAAACAAACTAAATGTTCATCTATGGATGCACACGCACACGCACACGCACACTGGATTATTATTCGGCTATGAAAAAGAAGGAAATCCTGCCATTTGTGACAACATGGATGAACCTGGAGGACATTACGCTATGACAGGCGTGGAAAGATAAAAGTTATATGATCTCTCTTGTACATAGAGCCTAAAAAATTAGAAAGTCAAACTCACAGAATCAGAGACTAGAATGGTGTTTACCAGGCGATGGGGCGTAGGGGAGGGAATGGGGAGATGCTGGTCAAAGGGTACAAACTCTTGGTTATGTAGGATGAATAAATCTAGAGATCTAATGCACAGGCATAATGACTACAATTGATAATACTGTATTGAATACTTGAAATATACTAAGAAAGTAAATATCAGGTGCTCTCATCACAAAAAACTGGTAGCTGTGTGAGGACATATTAGCTTGACTGTAGTAATAATTCACTATGCGTATATATGTATATCACATCATCATGTTGTATACCTTATGTATATGTAATTTTTATTTTTTAAATTTATATATAATAGATACATAAATATATAAATACCCTGCAGGGACGCTAAGCCCATGGGCTCTAAAAAAATTTTTTTCAAAAGAATTTAGGACACTAAAGAAAAAATTCCCAATTTTGGTAATTATGGTGTAGTAATATAAGAGAAGGTTCTTGTTCTTAGGAAAATTGAAGTATTTAGTAGTAAAGGCACATGATGTCTCCAACTTACCTAAATGGTTCAGAAAAAATTGTATTTATATGTGTGTGTGTGTAAACAGAATGCTAAAGCAAATGTAAACAATTGGTGTACCTAGACAAAGGCCATCCAGAAGTTCCTTGTACTATTCTTGAAACTTAAAAAAAGGTCAGGTATTCATTAGTTAATAATAATGTATTGTAAACTTGATATCTGCTGAGAATAGATCCTGTTATCACCACACACACAAAAAAAGAAAAAACCATGATAACTATGAACTATGAGGGATGAAGAATATAGTCTGTGTTAATCATTTCACAATACATATATCAGTATGAAGACACTAAATAGATACAATTTTTATTTGTCAAAAATAATAAAAATAAAAATACCAAAATAAAAACTCACCCTATCCTCCAAAAAAAAAAAATTGCCTTGATTACATTAGACATTCAAAACATTCTTAAGATGAAATATAACAGAAAACATAGTCAAAGGGTTGCATTTTAAAAAGCGTTGTTCATTTTACACTTGAAGGTACCATCTAGCTTTGATTAAAAAAGGAACTACCTTTACTTGAATTTTTTATACATATATGTGCACATAAGCTTACACGATATACATGTGAAATGTCAGCTAGAGAACAGAGTGGTTAAGTTAAGACGGGGGCCTCTGGACTTATACAAACATAGGTCCAAATCCCAGCACCACCATTACCAGCTGGCAAGGTACTAAACCTTTCTGTGCCTAAATTTTCTCATTCTTAAAATGCAGACAATTGTTTCTAATTAAGTTTTGTGAAAATTTCAAAGGACAATAGCACATTCAGCATATGAGCTGTTATTGTTTTATAAATGACTCTTTAACCTAAAAGATAATGAACTGAATACCAAATCTCTGGAGACTGAGGTTATGATCTGCCCATACCAGTCAAAAACAAGGAGGAAAAAAGTCTGAGTCAAAGGGGATCAATCGGCTCAGGGTGTTTAATGTAAAAATTAAAATGTTAATGAAATACAATACCTCTTTACAACTAGATTATGATGTTAAAATATTTTTAGAATAATGTACTGAAGAATGATCTTTATTTGAAAGTGCCCGTGGTTCTCCTTAGTTTACTCAAGTTTACGTTCAATAGGGAAGATTTAGATATTTTTAAAAAGCATCCTCAATGCCGGTCTGGATTTCCATAAGGAAGAACTACCTAACCACATGGACTCTGCAAGCATTTATAAGAGTCAGAGTTAACAGCATTTTACTCAGTAATTAAGGTAAGAAATCATAAATTTTGTCATTTATCGGAAGTTATAAACTCAAATGCCTCCGTAGGTCAGGCATCGCAAACAGCTGAGCGAAAATCAATAGGGAGGAAGCGAGACCACAGCGACTGCACCTGACGGCTAGGTAGTCACCTAAAGGTGTTCAAATTCAAGTTTTGCTTTGTTTTTTCAAACACTGTGCCACGTGTTCAGGCTGAGTTCAGCTTGGAGGGGAACCTGTTTTGACCACTGAATTTCAGATTTTAAGTTTCTAGAAGGTTTCTGATGTGTAGTTGTATGCAAACTTGATGTTTTGTAAAAGATATTAATAAAATGGAATACTTCTAAGAATGAATACTCATGCACATCAAAAACATCAGGAAATGTTTCAATGACTTCCACAAGGCAGTCACGTCACTGAAGATATCCTAGATTGGTCATCTCCACCCCTTTGTACTCATATTTAAGACACATTTTTATATGTCATGATAGAGAATCTTAAAGGTTCCTCACAACTCTGCCATTTTAAGATTCTATGATTCATGGAACAAAATTCTTCCATACTGATAATAAATACATACCCATGAAATAACTAATCACTAAAAGCATTCAAAACTGCTGAATTCATTTACCACTGAAAAGTTTGGCCCGAATATTTTTATTGAAAAGAACAGATTCACTTTATATTTTTGACATCGTACTGATCCAGCTTTTACCCCACTGAAACATCTGTCAATCATGATTTAAAACATTTTTTTTAATAAAATAGCAACCCCACCTTTATTAAATTCTTTCTAGATGTTCTCCAATACGTATACTAGAAAAAGAGTGTACATTTAAGTGAACAACATCCAATGCCCTCAAAGTCCAAAGCTGGACCCCCCAGCAGTTTGTTATTGTTTTATAATATTATCATATTTTAGTATGTTTTATCTTCTCTAATATACTTTAAACTACATGCAAGCAAAAGGCATGTCTTATTCAAATCTTATCTCTATCAATAAGCATTTTGTACTTGCACAAGTGGTCATAAAAAAAAGAGAAACCTACCATTTCTAAAGATAATAATGATCTCATGTTAAACTCTTTCAAATTTGGAAACGTTTTTACATGATTGAAATTACTGTTATGTTTTTTAAAATTCTCTACAATTCAGAGATGTCCTCAGTATCAGTAGCTGGTTGCGTTAAAATTTAAGCAAAGTATTTTGGATGGATAAATGACAGTAAGTTTATATTCTTTTGATTTGAGAAAATAAAACTTTAAGAATATTACTTAAGCCTAAGTTAAGTTTTAAACATTTATTTGAGACAAAGAGGATATGTGTTTGGGAGGTATTATTGATAACCATTAAGTCTTACCTGGGGATTCCAACCTGGATCTAATTTTTTAACTGCTGCAATATACTCCTGCATTGCCTGGCTCGGGCTTGAATCACCAAGCGCTTTCCACGCTTCCCTAGAATATCCAAAATGACCCATCGTTAACTGTGAGTAACGCAAACTGCATATTTCTTTTCATTATTAAATAAATTGACATATACATTTTACAGGTCTGGGGATATAGGTATAATAAGTCATAGATGAGTAACCCCTCTTTTTGCATTCACATTGGTCTACAGCCATACAGACCTCATCACCCCAAGTGAGGAGCCTTTTTAGATGTCTTTTTCCTAATCACCCTCCCCCATGAAATTTTAATAATCCAGAAATAACGTGTATCTGTTGAATTTTTGAAGACCATGAACCACACTGTAATATCTAAAATTTTATAACTCCCCCAAACCCAACTTTCATCCCTACCAATAAAAGTAGTTCCCAACTTATGAATTAATTGTGCTTATGGCATTTTGGTAATATGGAAACTAATCATCACACAAAACAATATTCCCTGAAAAAATTTTTATTTAAGTTGTGAGAAATACAACTTCCTCTTCTGCTGTTATCTAGTCTATAAGCTGCTAGTAGTGGATCCTGAAGCCTCAGGGAAGGACTTCAAAAATGAGGGCTGGTAAGGACAGCAATAATACTGAGTAAGAAGGTAGGGACTTCCTGTAGTATAAATACCAAGAGTAATATTTCAGTCCTGAGTCTCCTTCTAAGTCATCCTTTTCTTCTTTTCTGCAAGCTGCCAGGACAAGCTCCTTCTCAGTTTTTCCCTACCATTATTTTCTGCTTCCAACCAGGAAAAAGATCCACTGATCCACTGTAAAACAGAACTCAATCCCACAGTTTTTTCTACCTTCTTGCTCCTAGGATGAATATAACTCTGAGGATTCCTAATTTATTTTTATTGACTCTCTTGAGAGTTCCTGGTTTACATCCTAAAACTTTATCCCTAAATATAACAGCATATATCAAAGTGAGAAAATTTAACATCATTACTATTATGTAAATGTATAGCAGACATTCAGATTTCCCTGATTTCTCAATATCCTTTATAAGCTCTTCTACCAGACCAGGAGTCAATCAAGATTCACACACAGCACGGAGTTTCATGTATTTTTAGCCTTTTTTTGTCTTCCATGATACTCAATTTTTAAGAGTCCAAACCAATTGTTTATAAAATATTCCTCAATTTGCATTTGTCTGATTGTTTCTTCAACTACAGTGTTTCATCCCAAAAACAATTCATCATGATAAGAATCATGTTAAACATTTTGTTAAGAGCAAAATATGGGTGACATATCCCTTACAAAGCATCATGTCAGGAGGCACATGTTATCAGTTTGTCCCATCATTAATAAGATAGACAACTTGGTAAAAATGGTCTCTCCCACTTTCTTCTTTGTGATTAATAAGCAACCTGTGGGTTCAACTGCATAAATATTGTTCCCCAGTAGCTTTTCATCTCATGGTTTTAGCATCCAATGATGATTCTTGCCTGAATTATTATTATAATGGTTGTAAAATCTAAACTTAGTAAATCATTTTAAGAAATGAAAAAACAGGCAACTATAGCCAAAAAATTGGTGAAGTTATGAAATTCTAGAAACAAAACTCACTTATAATAAGTTATGTCAGGTATTCTCTACAACGGTAATAAAGTGCCAGTCAGAGAACTACTCGTTATCATTGGCAAAGAAAGCTCGTGCCAGAATGAAAATCAAAACACTGCTTTCTTCAGAGAATGCCCGACATACACACACGTCAGTTGAACTAAACAGTGCACTTAATGCCATAGCTGATTTACATCCGGTTCAAGCTCTGCATCTCCTTGCAGCTTAGTAACAAACAGTTCACAGATAGGCAACTTGTCCAGGGGACCACATTTTGAACAGCACTGCTCTAGAACGTAAAGTTGGAATCCATTTTTAACACTTCTCTCTGACCATATTTCATTTTTTTAAAAACCCTACCCTCTATATATTTAATTCTGGGCTGATGCTTCAAAGTGCTTCCTGCTATAACTAAGGTTTCTAACTGTGTGTAATTTCTCTTCTTCTCACTTAGAGTAGGTAAACCTTCATATGATAAGAGAGAACCTCTGAATCATAAGTAAAAAATTGGGGAGAGCATAATCTTTATGTATTCAGGAAAGAAGTGGACTCAGCACCCGATTTCTTTTCCTTCTTCCCAAGAGGTTATGATAAGCACGTCTTGACTGTGGTGGGGTGGGGCAAGAGACGCAAGAGCACTAGGGAAGAGGATGTGACATCAAGGCAGGGAGAACAGTAAGAAATGGGGATTTACCCTGCTCTTCTCCTTTCCTGTCCTCCTGGCCTTCTTCCAAAGACCCCTCAGAGGGAGAAGTGGTGACCCACTAGGGACTGTATGTTGGGTACGGAAAATCTCCAGCAACAGCTCTTATGGTCACTCTCCAAGAAGCTATTCTTATGAAAGGAATGTACATCTGTTGTGAACTACGTACAAACACCATGGCATGAGAATCCTTTAGGAGACTTAGCTGAAAGCAGAATCCGCTTTTAATCTCTCTCAATCGCCTGCCCTCAGCAGTCTACAGCGGAGGGATTAATATAAAAATAATTCTTTAATCTGCTCACTACTCTAATTCCTGAACACCTAAACCATTTCCAACAACTTCATTAGATTCTAAGAATGTCTTACCATTTTTGTTTTCCTTCAAAATCGAAGAAGCTTGGTTTAGCAGTATTGCAATTTCCAACTTTGACCTAAATGAAGGGTGGGAGAGAAATCCAGAATTTATTTTTCATGAAATTCCAGAGAAACTTTTTTATTTTTGTATTTATTATGCATGCTTAATAACTACATATTAGAAAATATTTACATCTGTACAGAATAACAAATTTTAACATTTTTTACAAAGGCAAACAAAAAACCAAACTTGAAATTCAGGCTACTCTGACTTACTGCATAAAACAACTGTTATCTAATACCATAATACATTTAAAAACAGGAGTGATAAACAGTTGCATTCCTAAGTTAATAGACAAATTATATATGACAAATTATAAATGTAGATTATGCAATCCTTATTACCATTTACGTAGAATTTTTAAACATGCAATAAACAAGCTTTATAGTTTATTGAAATTCATTTTTTTATGCTGAGTCTCATAACACTATCAGCATTTCATCTTCCCTAAACACACTACTTTGAAAGTGCCCTATTATGAAAGTAATCAATATAAATTTAAATGTTGAAAGCTGTGCAGAAAAATTCCAAGGGTTGCTTAACAATATATATAAATTCTATCTATTCCATAATAATTTCTTGTTACTTCTAATCTAATTATACAGTAATTATCTACACCGTGAATAAGCATAAATGAAATTCACACAAATGCACAAGCGCAGAATTCCTATACAGCCCCTGGTTCCCACCACCAGACGTAATCTCTCTTTTTGATAAACTCTGTATAATACAACCTATGATATCATTTTTACTTTGTGCAGAAAAGTACCTCCAAAAGTATAAAGTCTCATCTTCCTATTAGAACACAGCCTTTGAGAAACTATTTTTAACTCAATCATTGCACCTAATACAGTGCCCAACTCAAAGTAGTAAAAAGTTTGTTGAATATAGAATATGTTAGGCATGTGTTCAACAAAATACCTGCTTTCCCTAATGCTAAAGACCTCTATCTGACCGCGATCTACTTCTTGGGGACCTTTGCACTGCATCGCATTATTCTTACACACTTGAATTTTGCTAAAATCAAACTGATGATCTACTCACTAACCAGATTGGTCTACTCACTGTCGTAGGGATTTTTATTCTGAGTTTTGCTCAGTGTTATTCCCCTCACCTAAAATGCCTTCATTTCTCTTCTCATCTTTTCAAAATGCTACACCTCCTACTCAAGGTTCAGATCCTAAGAACCCTGTCAGTACACAATAATCCCATCCATGTCTGAAATCGTAACAATGATCATCTCTATCATTTGCTTAGCAATTAATCACAATTAATCTGGTCGTTATTAAAATGTACGCTTATACAGAAGCAGCCCTTTTATGACGGGACATGGGAGGGAGAGAGCAGGAGCTGCTTTTGCTGAACAAAAGCTTCACCTATGTTATGTCAAATGAGTCACAAAACAAACCTCTTAGGTTTGCCATTACAAATCTCTTTCATAAATGAGTATAGAAAAGCTGAGGAGGGTTGTCACAGTTCACACTTTAGTAAATCCTAATCAGCAGTCAGGATTTGAATCCAGGACTGGTTTGACTCCACAGCCCCAAATTCTTTTACTATAACATTCAGTTTTACATGTCATGCAGAATCTAGGCTTCAGTTCTGGTACCTCCAAAGTCACCTGAACTACTGGACTGATAGAAATATGAAATGAAGTTAACTATTAGTCATCATAAAAATAGCAATGATTACTATTTCTGTTTTTTTAACCAGACACCAGACAATGGCAGAAACAAATACTAATATCTATTCTTCATTTTTCCTACAGTAGTAGAAATCTCAGCCGGGTCACATGGCCATCCACCTGAACATTATATGTGGCCATGTAACTTCTGCCAAGGCTCAGGGCACTGAATGTGTGTGAAAGTGATATAAACATCTTTCTTAAAAAGAAAGAAGGGCTTGTCCTTCCCTTTCCCTTTGCCATGGCTAAAACATGCTTGTGGCGATGGTGAACCATCTTTGGCCGTGGAAAGGGGATCTTAGGGCAGCAGATCTCCAACTTTTTGGTCTTATGAACCCTTCACACTCTTAGACACTGAGGACCCCAAAGAACTTTTGTTTATGTGGGCTATACCTATTAATATTTACTGTATTAAAAACTAAAAGACATTTTAAAATATGTGTTAATTTAAAAATAATAAACTCATGTTAACATAAATAACAAAATTTTATGAAAAATAGTCTAAAGCAAAAAATATTAGTGAAAAAAGTGACACTGCTTTACATTTTGCAAATCTCTAACATCTGCCTTAGTATATTCTTATGTCTACTTCTACATTCAATCTATTGCAATGTGTTGCTTTGGCTGAAGTACATGAAGAAAATTCAGCTTCACACAGATATGCTATAGGAAAAAAAAGTATTTTAGTAGCATTTTCAGATAATTTGGGATATTCTTTTTTGATACCACACCAAAACTCAACATGTGGCAGCTTCTTTGAAGTTAGTTGCAATCTGGAATCTGAACTAAAAACAATAAAATTTTCATACTGTTAACATTAAAATTTATTGGTCTGACTTCCACTCAATGGATTTTTAACTCACACATAATTTGTAACATCATTCCATGCAATATTTGGAAAATATGGTTCACTGACTTATGCAGACCTTTCGAATGTTGACATGTTCCATTACACAATAGCAAAAATTCATTACCATTAAAGTCATCATCAATCTCATCAAAAAAGTGTTTAAGTATTAGGAAGCTGTCAAACTCACTTGGCAGATACAGATTTTCCAAACTTCTAATTTTTGCTTGAAGGCTCAAATATTATTTATCATAAGCAACAAATATTGTCAGTTGTTTTCCTTAAAATGACAGGCTCATTTCATTCATTTTCAAGAAACTCTCTGCCAAGTACTCAAATCCAAAAAAGCATAGTTTATCTGTGAGTTGTTCTATCAAGTGAAAATAATGTTTAATAAAAAAAGTGGATAGCACAGCTTGCAACTCAAAAATTACACAAGGGTTTTTCCTCAAAATACCCGACCTAACTCAGTATGCAGCAGAAATACTTAGTATGTACCCCTAATTTCATCAAACACAATATTAAAAAGACTTATACTCAAGAGTTAATATTTAATAAAAATCAGTGATCTTTACTGCTTCATCAAAGACATTTTTAAGTAAAACTGGCTTTTTTTTTTTTACTCTGAGTACATGGTGGTAGAGAAATATGATTACTAGTACAGTTTACTGCCAGTGCCTTGATTCATACCAATGCATCAGCAGTTTTATCTACCAGACAGCATAGAAAAAAGGCAAATAGTATCTTAGTACTATTTTGAAAATAGCTTGACCTTGTAGATCCCCTGAGAAAGTCTCAGCAATTCTCTGGGGTCTGTAGATAATTTGAGAACTGCTGCCTTAGGGAATGGCTGAGCTACAAGATAGAAAAAGGACTAAGCCCCTGGATGATCTCATGAAGCAGAACACCCTACCAGACTGAGATCGCCTACTTCCACACCATTATGTGAGCTGAAAATAAACATTCAGCAGCTGACCCTGTATTCCAACTGACGCAAAGCTTTTGTATTCTCGAATTCAAAGAATAGCTCTGGATCCAGAAAAGACTGGGAAATAAAACTACGGGAATTTTAGGACATCGTGAGCAAGTTTCCAAATCACTAGATAATGAATCGTAAGTTATAAAGCAGAGTTATAAAATGTACCACTTTAACAGAGCACCTAAATTCTGTTCTCTGATATACATATATATGTATGTATGTATGTATGTATGTATATATCCAGTGTCTTTGGAATGGATTATTTCAACAAAGGTTGCCAATGGCAAACGCCAGTGAATCGAATGAACCCAGGGTAAAGCAGGACAAGCTGAGTAGCTTCACTTGTGCTAGTGCGGAAGGTTCCCATAAAATGAAGCCAACAGGAGTTTGAAATTTTCATTGTCCTATAGTTTTCACCAGGATCAATTACCTTTTGCTGGGAGAAGGTAGGCTAATGCTCAGAGGACCAAAAAGAAAAAAAAAACAAAACAAATTTAATTGGTATGATCTTTTTGAAAAAAGATAATTTTGAAGTCACAGAGTTATCTGAGACTAAATCAGCTTTTATGTCAGGTAACTTTAGGGCTCTGCTTGAGAGAAATAAATTCAGATCTCAGCATACTTTTATCATTTTTCTGCTGACAAGCTTACTTCATTCAGCCTACAAAAATTATATTGGGCTTTCAACTTTATTATTCTATCAAAGACACTATTTTTAACACTTTCAGAATTCTGTTAAAAATAATATATAGAAGAAATTGATGAAAACCGTGTCCTGATGTCATATCTAAGTAAGCAGATTCTTATTCTCTAATAATGAAGAATTTTATTTTCCAGATACAGAATATTTCTAAACACCCTAATGTCAAGTTCTTGAAAGGGTGAGGGATACGCTTCTTCCAGACTATTTGGATCAAGTGGGTATATCTGGGAGAGAATGAATGCCAAATGACAGGTGACTGGAGTTCACTGCTTTGGAAATCAGATATTTAATAATGATGACACTGATATCGATAAATAAAGTCCTAGAAAGAAAAAGAATTTTCTCTAGGGAATTTGGAGAAAATTAGTCTGCTACTGCCCAGAAAAATCACCAGTGGTACACGTAACAGGCCCTACCACAATATTCAAAAAATTCTTGTTAAATAATCAAGTCTCATTTTAATGTTATTAGGACAGGGTAAATGACCAAAGAGAAAATAGATACCTAGAACTTTTGAAAGAAAGCAAATTCCAAGGCCAATACAGTGGCAATTTTCATTCAATACAATGATTTATACCATTTGTACCTATGACTATATCTCTCAGGTCACTTTAACTGATATTCATCAATCCTCAAAAGAAGATTCATCTGTATTCAATATTTTCAGTTGAATACAGAAGAACCTCACAACTATTTCTTTTTTTTTAAAGAATACAGGGGGAAATAAATACCAAGAGGCAAAAGAAGAGTTTTAAAATTTTAATAAAATGGTCTATTATCTAACACTTCATTGCTTCCAGTATTTCAAACAGCTAGTTTTCCTGAACTGTTACTTAACTATGTCAGCAATTATTCAATGTTTACATCTAGACACCTCAATTATCTTTGTAAGTCTCTTCAAGGCAAGTATCATGATGCTTTTGCTTCTTTACATTCCCTGTAAGCATAACATCCAAGTATTTTGCACACAAAAGTGTACCCAATGCCTCTTTGAATGATAAATTAAATCTTATATGACATTATTATTTTTATTTCCATATTTCCAGGTAAAGTTCCGAGTCTTAGACAGAGTCCGCAGCTACAAGCTAGTTTTAATTCTGACTGATTTATCTGTATGACCCTAGGCAAGTTATCTACTCTCTTTGGGCATCCCTTTCCTTTTCCATTAAAGATGGACATTATTTCATCTGGTCTTTACTAGCTTTAAAATTTTTATAATTGTATCTAACAGACAGAAGTGGATTCAGTCAAAGTACGAGACTATGATATTTAGAGTTAAAAAAATTAAATAATAAAAGTAGTAATACTTTCTTTTGTATTGCAATCATATTGTTCTTTTGTATTACAATCATTATTCTATTGGATCTCAAAATATTGTTTTAACATTACCATATTTACATCCATAGGACCCTCTGGCAAGAGTGAATGAGAAATCTTATTTTGTCATCCTCATTTTACAAAGGTTATGAAGCTGGTAAAAACAAAAGTGCAAGGTCACTGAGCAAGTCAGAGAAGACACAGAAAAACTGCCATTTGGTGTCCAGCTAAACATCACTCCTAGATAGCAGACTGGTCCTTTCCATGTCCAGAATGCTAGTCATTCAGGGCAGATTAAAAACAAAACAAACAGAACACACACACACACTCTCGCTTCATTAGTAGCCATTAACCAAGCACAGTTACTATTAGTTTTTCTTGGAAAGAAGCCTCTGGCCACTCTCACATCCACCCTCTCCCTGCGACTTTACCTGCTTGTACCTGGCATACAGATACAAGAGCTGCTCCCTGCTGGCCACGTGAATCAGGCCCTGGAGGTGTGCTGCAGCCTTCTCAAACAGCTCTGTCAGGCTCCTGGAAGCCTCGGTCTCGGGGGTCTGGAGGGATTCCACATCACCGGAGTCGTCTCCCGAGCTCAGCTCTCCGCCACTGTCGCCAGTGGTGGCCCCCACGGGCAGGAAGGGAGAGGCCATGTGTCCGCTCTGCCCTCTTCAGATCGGGTGTAACACCGGCTAGGGGGCCTGGCCGACCAGTCTGGGTCCCGAGCCGGAGCTGCAGTCCGACCCCAGCTCACTTACTCCGCGCTCCCTCACCTAACTCTGTCTCCTTCCCATTTCCCCCCCTCAGCGTGCAGGGTAGGCTCTGCTACCCTCCGCTGCTCTCCTCCGCTGCTCCAGTTTCCTCTGATTTCCCGGGGCTAATTGTGCGCTCAGGGTCGCCTAGGGCCCCTCCAACCGCTCCGGGGTCTGGGAGAAGCGCAGCCGCCAGCAGGTCCAGGGGAGGGAGCGGTGAGCGGCAGGGGCGGGGCGACGTGAGCGCGGGCGGCGTGCGCGCGAGCACGCGCCCGTGAGCATGCGCCCGAGCACGCGTCCGGCTGCGTTCTGCGTTAGTGGGGCTAATGTGCGCTGTCCGCTGTTGCACGTCACGCGTTAAGGAGTACTGCTGGGACGCGCCCGGGAGGCGCTACTTGGAGAAACTGTCTTAAGTCGTTGGGGTGTCCGTTAATCGTTTGGTTGCAATTACTAGTCACACCTTCGGAACCCGTTGTCGGGATAGGCCACCGGGTGAGGGAAGGCCTTTGACTTGGTTGTATAGCAATAGAAGCCGAGTCGTGGGAAACAGGAAGCTGAGGAGGAAGGTTCCGCCTGAGCCCCTGCCTGCAATGTTGTGTGTCCCTGGCGACCCGAAAGAGGCTTCTGAACCCTGCATCTGTTGCTTAAGAGTTTGGCACAGAGTTTAGAAATAAAATGGAGCTACTATAGTCAAGCTGCTAATTAAAATCAAGTAGGTTGGGTTATGAGAATATGACTATTCTTGTTTTAACTAGCCTGGAGATTGAAATTTACGAACTTTTCAGTCTTGCCTCAATGGCTGGGTACCCATCTGA
>NW_006432945.1:9985138-9994732 GCF_000325575.1 Pteropus alecto | reverse complement strand
CTGTCTTAAGTCGTTGGGGTGTCCGTTAATCGTTTGGTTGCAATTACTAGTCACACCTTCGGAACCCGTTGTCGGGATAGGCCACCGGGTGAGGGAAGGCCTTTGACTTGGTTGTATAGCAATAGAAGCCGAGTCGTGGGAAACAGGAAGCTGAGGAGGAAGGTTCCGCCTGAGCCCCTGCCTGCAATGTTGTGTGTCCCTGGCGACCCGAAAGAGGCTTCTGAACCCTGCATCTGTTGCTTAAGAGTTTGGCACAGAGTTTAGAAATAAAATGGAGCTACTATAGTCAAGCTGCTAATTAAAATCAAGTAGGTTGGGTTATGAGAATATGACTATTCTTGTTTTAACTAGCCTGGAGATTGAAATTTACGAACTTTTCAGTCTTGCCTCAATGGCTGGGTACACATCTGATTATACCCCTCAAAGACTACGGAAGGAATGTTCACGTACTTAGCTCACCTGACATCCATTATCTAGATCACCAGTATTCTAGAGCAGGGGGCCCCACCCTCCCTTGGCTGGGGAGGGTGGGGACATACGGTAGCCTGTTAGGAGCCAGGCCTCATAACATGAGGTGAGCTAGGGGCAAGCGATGGATGCTTCAGCTGTATTTGCGGCCGCTCCCCAACGCTAGGGTCACTGCCTCAGCTCCACCTCAGATCACTAGGTATTAGCTTCTCATGAGAGCACCGCTCCTTGGGGGCAAAATGTTGGGGACCACCAATCTAGAGGATCACCATCTCCCACCAATCCAGAGGCTAAGAATGCAGTATTGATTCTTAAGAATGTACTTTTTTACTATAAGAACCTCAGCTTCTCTTTCTTATTCTGCCCAGTTTTATTTCTGGTTGTAAATATTAAAACCTTTGAATAAATATCATTTATTTCTAGCCAAAGCCTTCTGATTTAATTTATGCTCAGCCAACAGATTCTAACTTGAATAATGAATGAGAGATAACACCTTCACCACCCAAACTGTGTAAATGGTAGAATCAGTCCTCTCTGTGTCTTGCTTTGCACACCTGTGCCCTCCCATCTCTCAGCTTTATGGGGACCCCAGTCCTCAGCTCTCAGGCACGATTCTCCTTCCAAGTTCAGCCTTTGACGCTGTAAAGTGAAACCAAAAAGTAAGACATGGTTCTGCCCTAAAGCAACTCAAAAACTATACAAAAACTATAACATGAGTATAATAGTTAACATTTACAAAAACTATAACATGAGTATAATAGTTAACACTTATGTCCTAAGTGTTATTTAAAAAAAATACTATATTTCTTTAATACTGAAAACACTAATAAGCACCATCAGAATAGTGCACAGAAGATGTTTTAAAGAATGGTTATTGAACCTTTGGGGTTAGACTTTAGGCAGGTGGGCATGGGAGAAGGGTAGACAGTATGAGAGAACAATGAGAAAAGGCAGGAAGATGAGAAAGCTTGGATCAGGATTCAACAAACATTTCTTGAGTATTGTCAAAAGATTGTTTAAAAACACAAAGCAATGAATCATTTAAGCAGTAATTAGTGAAAGTTTATTGTGCACATAACGATAAGACAATTCACAAACCCAAAGCACTCAAACCAAAACATGGAATGAGGCTCAGAGCTATATTGTTACAGAGCACCTTATATAGTGTGGAGGCAGTGATTGTTTTATCTCCATAGTAATTGGTTATAATATTAGAATTTTCTAAAATGAAAGATAATTGGTTAGTGGTTACCTCATATCAATTTGGGGGGACAATTTAACTTTTGCTTATGACTTTCAGAGACATACTCAAGAAATGACTCCAGTCAAGTTAGCCTCACTTGTCTTGCAAAATAAGCTAAATTAAACTTTTCTTGTGTGACTAAACTGGTTTTGCCTGCTCAGGAAATTTTCAAGTCTGGTCTCCATTTGTGTTTGATTTTACCAGTATCCAGAATGTGCCACTGTTAGTCCCTGCCCTCAGGGCACTCAGAATCCAGTGACGGCTGATGAATAAATTCTTGCAGTTAATAAGTGATAACTTATTGAATCCCCTACTGTTTAGGGGACTGAATCTTTAATACTTCAGGTTTATAGAGTCATTTCCACATTAGACATAAGAAGTCAGCACAGGATGGTTAAGTAACTTGCCCAAGGCTGCACAGTAGAGAAACAAAGTAGAGAAGATAACAAGAGAAACTAATAAGTAAGAGAAGCTAATAAGAAGAGAAGCTGCTGGCATTCAGAAGCTGCCCTCGCTCTCCTAGCTAAGCCATATTATTCTGTTAGATAGAAGTAATCTCATGAAATATCAACCTCAGACAAGGTCATTCTGAATCCACGATAAAATAAGACAAAGCAAAGCACTTCATAAGTTTGTCTAAGCACAGGCAGAAACAAGACCACGAAATACCAAACACCTTTTCTCTTGGCCAAAATGAGCGAGTACTACTTCTTTACAAATTGCAGCATTATTCTCATACTAGTCTTCTCTCACTACAGATAAGAGATATATCAAGATACCTAATCACAGAGTTCCCCGTCTTACTGAAAGCAGCCAGACAAGAGGAAACCCCTGCTTCCTTAACTTCTCCCTCAAGTCACCAACCAAAACCTAAATCCTATAATAGGTTCTTTCTGAACACTTTCGTATCGAGACAGCCTGTAGTTCCCAATGGAGTGAGTTCTTCCTCGCTGCAACAGATAATAAGTACAACTCAGTTTCCCATAGGTGCCTTCCCGGAGGTCTCTGGCTGGAGGGCATTGACATTCGAGGACATTCGATTTCTTCAAGATTCGATTAAAACTCCCAAACTATCGAGGTCTTTGAGGGACTAGATCTTTTACAATTAGAATTCCCATTCAAACATTTCTTGGGAACTGCATATGTTTTTCTGAATCCCAAGACAAATCAGCCAAGAAATCAGGAAGCCAGGAGAAATTATTATAATTCTCCTGCTAAAATTAGTTTAACAATCAACACAGACAGGTTATGATTCAAAGGGATCCACTGACAAGTTGAAAGCAATAGCAGAAAATGCTAACACTTGGAATCCAAAGTGAGCCAGGGAAACAAGCAGGAAAGAGAAAAGTGGTCAGGTTCTAATCAGTCTTGCTTGTAGTGGTTGCCAGATTGTACATATGTTCATGGCCCCATCTGCTGCTAACATGAGTCATTCTTGCAAATAAAATAAATGTTAATAAGATTATATCCGTAGTATACTTTATACAAATTCTGTGAGTGATGTTCTTAGAAATAAGTTTTAGAAGCAAAATAAATCCTTAAACTGGCATTTTCTTTAAGTGATTCTGAGTAGTGCTGTTAACTTCGCTGAGGGATCCGAATGTTATGTTATTACACCAGCAATGTTTGCTGGCATTTCCCTGTGTTTGTATTCACAATAGGCTACAGTTTTTTCTAAGCATTTTAACAGAAAAAGTACAAAAAGAAGATGTGAACATATTTGTGAAATACTCCAAAATGACATCCTGAATGAATAAAAGTCACATCTGTTTCAATGGCAAAATCGAAGTCTGGGCAAGCCGACAAAATATTTTTATTAAAAAGTAACTGTACCGGATTTAGTACAATTCAGGTTTTGTGAAATATTGCCACTTTAAACATTACAATCAAAATATTCATTCATTCACCAAAAATATGTTTACTCTTAATGTTTCAAACATAGTACTAAGTCCTAAGTACGCCAGGATGAAAAAGATTATTCTTCCTCTCTCTCACTCTGCTTTAGCTACATGATTCTCCTTGTGGCTTTTCTACAAACAAGGCATAATTCGGCATACTCCCATTTTAGTGCCTTTTTACTTGCTAATCCCTCTTTCTGGAACACTCTAGCCCCAGATATCTAAATGCTTTGTGCTCATCTCCTTCAGGTCTTTGCTCAAATGTCACATTAGTTACGACTTCTTTGATCACCCTATTAGAAATTGCAACCCCAACCTCATTAACATCCTCTATTCCACTTCTTTAGAACTTATCTCCATCTAACTTACAATACATTTTTTACTCGTTTATTACATCATTTCCATATATGTTCCATGAAGGACTTTTTTCTGTTTTTATCACTGTTGTATTCCCCAGATCTTACACATAGCTAAATCTTCATTGAATAAATAAATGAGTGAATGTATGAAAGACACAGTCGTAGTTCTTTAAGGGTTTACAGATAGTGAATGAATAAGGACAATAAAATATTACAAGTGATGAGGAACAGGGCACACCAGGCAGAAGAAGTAGCATGGGCAAAGGCACAGTGGTGTAAAAATAGCAAGCAATATAGCTTGTTTTCACTTAATAATAAGTAAGATTCAGGAGCAAACAGCAGAAATGTAGTTAGCTGTTGTTTTCTCCTACCTACCATGAACTAAGAATCAGAATACATGTTAACCTACTCCTAATAAAAAAAAAACCTTGCTTAACAAAGGCTGCAAATGTTAAAAGAGTAGAGCCAGTGGCTTATTTTTATGTCACTAAATCAAATTGACAGTATTTATCTGGGACATAATCTTCTGGGAAACCCATGGCCTTTAATCCAACCCTTTAAGCACATTAGTGGGATTCTAGAATATAGACAGATAAGTAGGTAGAGAGATATTAAACTGTATTATCTAATTTGCATAATCTTGAAGTTCATTTGACCACCTTCAAATAAAATAACCAGCAGAATTATACTAAAAAAAAAAAAAAAAAAAAGGGAATCACAATAGGAAATCTGTATAATGAGCAAAACAATGAAAAAAAAAATCACATCCTCAAGTTCTCAGGAACAGTTACTTATTTTAAACCAATAATTAAGAAAAAATTTGATAAATTTTGAGACCATTTTAGCAAAGGCCGTTTAATAATAATGACAGCTTAATCTAGCACAAATAATAAAAACTTCTGGGGGGTGGGTTTGTGGGTTTAGAAACTGACTTTATGGCAGAGTCTTGTATAAAGCAAACCAGGATTAAATAATAAAACACTAGCACACTCTTAGCTATCAGTCCTGAAGAAATTCCCGTATATTTGATAAATCCGGACCACAGAGCAATACAGAAAATCAGTGGACTTGGTTAGCTGCTCAATACTGGCAACTTCTGCCCCACATTTGAAACATCTTGGTGGTGGTGGTTGTTGTGAAGAATTATACTAAAAAATTAATGATGCTTAGTACATTAATGATGCTTAGTAAGTATTATTGTTAGTAAATGTAAGTATTTTAAGAATTTTGTATCGTTATTTTGACTTGCAAAAAATTAATCAATAATGAACTATTAAATGCTGACATTAATCTTTCAGGTAATGTAATACGGTAAAAAGTACACAGGCTGGCGAACCTGATATCATCCTTGCCACCAAACTTAAATTTTATTTGGAGAAACAAGATTAAGATTCATGGAACAATTAGAAAATCAAATAAGACAATAAAATTAAGTGCTAAATCTTGTCATGCACATTGAAGTGAAATGATAGGATTTTTTGTTAGCTGGATAACCTCCCCCCAAACACCCTCAGGTGAACCCTATTATTTTTCCAGAAGAGGCTCTTTAAACATTAAGTGACTTGCGTTAGTCTTTACATTTAGCTGGGTGACCAAATGCATTTAACACTCTAGTCTTCTAAGCAGTTTGGGCCTTTTAAATCTACTAAAACACATTGTGCTCAGAATTCATTAAATGGAAAGGGAGCTATTAGTCAACTGGCAGAAGCTAAGATGAACTATTTGTAGGTGCATCAGAAGTCAAGATGTTTAAGGAAAATATCCCTGAACTTGAAACTAAGAAGCTAAAATGTTCTTATCTGTCTCTGTAATCTCTTTCTGAATAGTTACTGGTTTGAAGAATAAAGAACTTATCTCCATCTCCAATAAAATCACAAATAACACATTGTTCCTTCATAAAATATATAATTTATTTATATAAAAAATGAGTCCTGTGAGATCGAGTCACCTGAGTGGTTCAGAATTCCAGATATCCATCTTCTTTCCGGTCATCAGCGGAGTGGAAGTATAATATATATATATATTGACCACATGATGGCAACATAGAGCCAGGTTGTCTCCGCCATTCCCCCACCCCCACCCCTGATCAGCCTGACAGGCTTGTTAGCTTATCTTTGTCCTTTGGGTCTTTATGCTTAGGAAGGACACAGACCTTGCACGTTGTATGGCACAGTAAATGGAACAATTGTTTATGTAATTACATCTTTACTTTAAACAGCAGCCAAACCCTAATTCTGTTTCTTCTTTAGACTTGGAACCCAAGCGCTGAGAGAGAAGAGGAAAACAGGCTTTCTTAAGATGTGCTTGGTTTTAAAAAAACGTTTGTTTCTAACTATCCACTTATTATTCTGAATGTCACAATAAGAAATAGAGGCCATATAGTGTACAGTGAGGTAAACTGAGCTCTGAATCTGTCATCAGCCCCTTTTGATGGTTGTTGGTTGTTTTTGCTCTTGTTAATCTTTTCTTGAGTATTTGTAAGTTAACAAATAATATTAACTTGATGGCTACAATCCATCCTTTGAAATGTCGTTTTATTCCCTTCTTTTTTTTTTTTTACCTTTATCCTTTGTTCTTTATAATAATCCTTTATCCCTTCACTCTTTAAAATTATTCTTGAGTATTGACTAGAAAAAATTATATGAATCTTTATTGTACTGATGTATTTTATAGTTATCCAAAGCATCTATTACAACAGAACAGTAAAAATAAATATATTATAATAGCTTTCTACTAAAGCCTTTACAATCTATCTGGAGCCCAACCTTGGCCTCCTTGACAGATCTACCCTGGCAGGTGCACACCTAAGAGAATCCCCTTTAGGGGGCACCATTCTCCCATCTGAGAACTCTGTCTCATTAATATTGAAGGTGTTGATTAGTTGGTTAGTCGGAGCTGACATGAAGAATTTACTGCTGATATCAGTCACAACAGGACAGGTTATATGTCAGTAACAACAACAACAAAATCCCAGACTTCAACAGCTTAACCCCACTAGCCTGAAATCTTTGATTTCACCCACGCTCCATTCTGCTCATCAGTGTCATTGGGGACGCACGCTGACAGGCCCCATCTTGATAGCTGCTTCCACAATCTCAAACAGAAACAAAGGAGAATATAGCAAACTGTGCACTGGCTCTTAAAGCTTTTACTCAGGAGTGACTGACATATTCCCTTCTGCACACATTTCATCAGCCAAGTAAATCACATGGTCATACCTAACTTCGAAGGAGGCAGAGAAGTGCAGTCTTACTATATTCCTGGAGAGAGAGGAAAGCTGACTACTTGTATTTGCGAACATCTGTAATGACATTCACTATCTTACTCTTTTTTCCTTCTTTCCTCCCTATTTTTTGCGAAAACATGTTATATTATTTAATGGAAAACTCCCTGCCAGGGTAGGGTCACTTGCTGAATGATGAGATGAGCTGCCTCATGCACATTATTTCTTTGAAAGTTAATCCTATGCAGTATTTTATAGGACTAGAATATAATTTCTACAAATACCGCCCAATTCAGAAACCATCTGCAGTTTATGGAAAATATTAACTGCAGTGAACATAATGGCACTGAGTCACATGTCAGCAACATCTTCTTTGCCATGGAAACCAGGAGACATTTTGCAATTTATCAACAAGTGTGCTGCCAGATTAGAGTTGAAGGCTTGCTTCGAACTCATTGTGCTTGTCCAGGCATGGTCCAATTATCCCTAATGCATGGGAGAAATAGCTGTGTATTTCCCACTGTGCCTCTTGAACTTCAGCTGCTGGCTGCACACTGGGCAATGTGTTTTGTTGCCACCTTCCCTCGGGGTCAGTTGAAGGTTTTCTGTTTTCATTATGGGAATGACAAGCATGTCTTAGCAGTTTGGAGGAGTTAGTTATCTGATACCTTATGGTATGTCAAGGGCACTGGCCTTGACATAGAAAGAGATTTGCACAGGCTTGCCACTCGTGTGGGGTATGATTACTTACTTTCGGCTTTTAAAAATGATTTCCTGTTTTGTTTTGCATTTTGCCAGCTGTCAGTTTTTAATTTCTCTACCTCGTAATTCCTTTTAAATATTGTGACACGTTGATGAGAAAGGTCATGGCTGAAGACTAGTAACACCACACTCTCAGTTGTTTTTCCAGAAGGACAGAAGTCAGGTCTGTGGTCTGTTTTATTTGCCACTGAATCCTCATTGCCTGGAATGGTTCTTGGCACACGGTGCTCGATAAACATTTTTAATTAATAGTTGAAAGAATGACTGCTAGACAGAGAAGACATTATTGGCTCACCTGCATGGTAGTTCTCTATCTTTCTTTCATTAATAGCAAAACAAAAAAATTGTAATCTTCTGTACTGGAATGAGAGATGAGGACTTTTCCATATTAAACTAAGCTAACAAGTCCATAGTTTTGCTCTCCAATTTTTTCAGTTGCTAGATTGTTTTCATTTCCCGCTGCTCCCTAGTCATACTCAACTTTCCAGCCAGCTATTCTCAGGATGGGTTTGCTCCTTATTATAGGTTGAATTGTGTCCCCTCCCCACATCTACCGAAAAGATATGTTGAAGTCTTAACCTCCAGTACCTCAGAATGTGACTCATTTGGAAAAAGGGTTGTTGCAGATGAAATTAGTAAAGATGAGGTCACACTGGACTAGGCTGAGCCCTAATCCAATATAACCCATGTCCTTACATGATGGCCATGCGAAGACAGAGACACAGGGAGAATGTCATATGACAACGAAGGCGGAGACTGCAGTATGAAGCTACAAGCCAAGGAATGTCCAATATTGCCAGCAAACCACCAGAAGCTGGAATAGGCGAGGAATGACTCTCTCTTTCAAGTTTAAAAGGGAGCATGATCCTACCAACACTTTGACTACAGACTTGTGGCCTCCAGAACTAAGACCATAAATTTCTGTTGTTTTAAGCCACCCAGTTTGTGGTCCTTTGTTACATCAGCTCTAGGAAACTAATAAACTCCTCACGCCTATGAGCTTTGCCTCCCCTATCTGGTTTTCACCCCATTGTCCATCTGAAAAACCTCCTTAATATCTCTTCTTGGGTAAAATCTCTAAATCATCTCCAAAATATCAGACTGGCTGACTCCTCTTCCCTCATGTAGCACCTATATCTATTGTGGAGTGAACAGGGAGCAGGAAATCTTGAAAAGACTACCCTAGAGGTACCAAGGTTAGTTAGAAGAAATAAAATGAATGAATAAATGATGAAATGAGAAATTAGAGGAAAAGCATATCAGTCATTGAAACCTGAGAGGAAAACAAGTGTCAGAGCTTGTATGAAAAATATTTTTTAAAGGCGGGCTAAACGCTCCAGGAAGGGCTGCACTGCCTGGGTGAGCAGATACCACTCCCGCTTTCTCTGGCAAAGAGGCTTCCTCCCCTTGCTAACGATGCCATTATGAAAAAACTGCTAGCGATGGAAATCACTCATGATTAAAGGCAGAGCCATATATGGTCCAATAGTTCCACTTAATTCAAGGAAGGTGTGAAAGGAGTTCCTAGGGCCGGGGGAGGGGTCGTACCACAAAGAATAAGGTCATGAGATAAAGATTTTGAGTCAATAAGTAAACCCATGTTTAAATACATTTCGATTAAAAGAATAGGAAAAGAGAGGA
>NW_006432945.1:9951660-9985084 GCF_000325575.1 Pteropus alecto | reverse complement strand
TGGGTGTGTCTGTTATTTCTCTCTCAGCCTTTTGTTCAATTCAATTAAATAATAAATTATGTATAACTATCTCTACTAGCATTAAAACACTTGCAGTGAGAAATGATGGATGGTCTGGTGACCCGTGTAGATTTGCTTGGGGTCAGAACAATTGTCATAGCTTGTTGCTTAAACTGTTTTTCTTCTCCTGACTGTCACCTAGGAGGGCTGGGCCCTCCTAGAAGGAGGAAATACTGTTAAATAGAGAGTCTATACATATCTCTAGTGTAGTGCTTATCACTTGGTGTTTTAATCATCTTTGTTGAAATAGCAATGAGTAGCAGTCGATTCAGCGAGAGTGAGTCAAAGAGACAAAACAGATACATACTCTCGAATGGATGGGATGGGAAGGGAAGAGGCAACTTTACTGGGGAGAAGGAGCTAGAAGAAAAGCATGCGGTGAGCCCACCAGCTGCCCTGGCCAGTTCCTACAGGCCCCTAGGGTTCGGCAGAGCATGGGGTGGGGGATGGAGTAAGGAAAATGGGAGTGGGGTGGGGGGAGCATGTGTGCTTCTCCAACAGGCAGACTAAGCAGACTTCGAGCACCAGCAAATAAGGCCTCCAAAATATTTAGGCAGGAGGAGCATTTGACAGTTTTTGGTTTTTTTTTTAAAGCATTTAAATGGTCATCATTTAATGTATTGGAGTTTATATTTACTTTATGGTTTATAATTTTTAAATGGTAGTTGATATATTTTTTTCATTGTTTGGAGTTTTAAAGGTTTTAGTCCAGTCCTAAGTTTTTGAGACAGAAGAAAGCTGGGGTGGAAGCTGGGGCTGAAGCTGGGGGATCAGTTGCAACGGGAAGGACAGAAGCCGAGGTATGAAATGGAAATTGGGGAGGAGCATGAAGCAGGTAGAAAGGGCGAGGTCACTGATGGGAAAGCTGAGGACAACAAATGAGTAGCAAAGTAAGCACGTGCGGGATGGTCTGGAGAAATTCTGGAGACTCAGGCCGGATGCTGCGGAGGGCTTTTAAGCCACTAGTGTCAGTGAATGCGGTTTATTTAAAGAGAGAGGATATAAAAGGCAGCAGTTCAGTTCATGACCTTGACAGAGCTGCTCGCCTTCTGGAAGACATCATGGGCAAAGCATGGAGACTCAACTGGCATCCCTTGAGGAAGTAAGAGCCTGAGAATAGCAGGACCCCCATTCCTGCCTCAATAAGAGAGTGGGCCCTGCCCCTGGCCTTCAGAAGGAAGCTTGCTGTGTTAAGAGCATTGCCCTAGAGGCAGGTCAGTGGTAGTGGCCCCGTGGCTGGTACATTATCTGAGGGGTTTCATGAATTATTTCTTTAGTGGGTGCTGGAGTCAGGGAGAGTCCCTGTAGCCCTGGACACAACACAATAGCAGTTGGAGGCCATCCCAGAAATCCTTTCCCATTTTGAGCCAAATCATTTTTGTGCTAGTAGTAATTTTTCATTCTGCCTATTCTTGAGGCTGGCAACCTGGGGGAATCTTTCTATCACACAGAGGAGAAGGTCGAGCATGCAGACAGGCAGCTGACACTCAGAGATGCTAGCTTTGTAGACTTAGCAGGTACCGACTAATTAGAATGTGCTAGAGCTACTCCAGGTGAGTCAGTTCCACCTAACTTAATCGGTAAGTGATAAACTGCCTCTGGGCAGAGGGCCCAAGAAAGCTTTTGAATTAACTCTGAGCTCTGGGTTGGTTAGTTCAATAACTAGAGGTACTTCCCGATTTCTTCTACCAGGGACGGTGCATGTGTTAGTGTAACCTGGATATTACCAAGTCCACTGCCCTTCTGAGGCCACTCTTGCCTTTGACATTAACTGCGGAAATAGTATTGCCTTCCCTAACGCAGCCACCAGCTCCTGCTCTGAAATCCTGCTTCCTGCTCTGTCCTTACTGTCTGCCGTCTACCTTCCCACCGCAGGCAGCCAAAGCACAGACCCAGCCTGTCTCCTCTCTGTTGCAAAACACCACTGACACAAAGCAGTTGCACATAACAGACTTTTCTGAAGATGTGGCTAATGAGAGCAGACAGAGCTATTATAACCTGGGGCAGGAAATAATTTCAAATGCAACATCGGACATCATCATTCCTAGAAATGCATTGGCCATTCCCTCCATGAGGGATTTCTCTCTGATTGTGTCCCTCCTTGGCACTCTCAGGGTACCCCCAAAATGGAGGTGCCCTAAAAGAGATCAAGAAATATTTCACCCTTCTATATGGACGGAACTACCATTTATTAAGGGCCAGGGACTGCACTAACTGCTTCCATTAGCTTACTTCGCCCTCTCAACAACGCTGTGGTACACATGCTCATTTGACACACGAGGACACCTAGACTCAGAGATCGTAACTTGGCCTGGGACCCACAGCTGACATTTGAACCTCTCTCCATCTCCTCCAGGCTCATGCGCTTATTGCTACAGTTGCTGCCCCCTTGCATAGCCCAAATTCTTCACATAGTCCTTAGGTCATCAAAATTCACATCTATTACTCATCCCTTAACTCAGCAAAGTTTTCTGTAGAGTCAGGTAAAAATTTCCCTAACATTTTCTTCTGTGCAATTGAATCCCCTCTCCAAGAGCTCTCACTTAAAAAACGACCCTCCCTGTCCCCAGATAATTTTCATATCCGCTCTGATATTGCCACTGGATCGTTTCTCCTCACTCGTTCTAGATAACTTTCTGCTGTCTCTGCTCCCTCCTCCCAATTTCTCTGCTTTGTCAGCTCTTCTACAGAAAAAAGCCTCCGTTAATCCCAGGAACTCAGATTCATTTGCCCCACTTCCTTCTAGAAGCAAGTGACTCCGGCCCCATAGAAAAGGAAACAACAGGATATTTGACTCCTGTGCTGATCTCTCAGGTGACTTTTCCCTGGCAGGGGGAGGAAGGAGGGACCCTCTCCAACCTGAAGCTGGCTTTTCTTCCTCCTGTCTCCTTGACCTTCTTGGACCCGAGCTTGGCACTCCATTAAGCCAGGACACTCAGCCCTCCTGAATCCTCATAACTCTTAATTATGTCCTTGCCACCAGTTGCACTACCAGCCACAGATGAGAGAGAGCGCACATTCAAATAGAATTATAAAGTAAACACTGTAGCTCTCCTCCCTGACCTTGCCCTGAGAAATTATAGCAACACGAACCCACAGTGCACAGACACCTTAAGCTAGGTAACGGTGAGAAAGGACAGCTCTGTTGTCCAAACTGATAGTCCTATCTCCAAATATCAAGAGGCTGGGACTCAGGAACCAATGAAGAGATTGTTTTGAGTTCATTTGGATGGAGGAATGCCATCAGAGGATTTTTTCTTTTTTAAAGGAAAAAAAAAAAGAAAAGAAAAGAAGAAAGATATGCCTGCACTGATGGAACTTATAGCCTATTTCCAGAGATAGGATATAAAAGATGGTCATCCATACCAGAAAGGATACGCCAAGTTGTAAATGTGTTAGGCAGACAGCGAGGGCTACGAGACTTAAGGGAGGGAGACGGCTCTGACCTGGGAAAGGAAGACAAGACCTGAGAGCGGAGATGAGGCTCGCAGGCACGTAGCCCTCCTCGGCAGGCCAGGAGGGGCAAGGGCATGGTGAGAAGGACGCCAGCCAAGGTGTGGGGGCCGGAATGTGAAGGATGCATTCAAAGGACAATGAGTCATCCCCTGGGCTTTCTTCACAGTTGCCACATAATAGTGGGCACATAACAGGTTATCATTTTTTCTTTTTTTAAAAACGGCAAAAATAAAGCGAGACCCAAATTCTCAATATAGAAAATATGCCTGTGATGTCAGTGTCTAGTGACACCGAGGAGGTGAGAATTCCTGAGCCCAATCTGAACTTGAACCCTGAAAAAATTCTCACCCTTGTTTGCTGGAAACTCATTTATTGTTGAATGCTGTTGGACAGGAGGGCTGGTCTTTGGAAAACCTGAAAATAACCTGGTTACACTTTACCTCCAGTGTCAGCAATTATTTTGGCTTTGTGGTAATTGATCGCAAACTTATCTGCTGTTTTAAAATACTTGAAAGCTATTTGGAGCCAGGAAATATCTTTATGAGGAAACTAATCCTGGTAACATTACCTACACAAATATCTTAGTGCTGTCACATCAGCAGTTGTTGTGGGGGAGGTGTGTGAGTTTTAAGGTGTATTTCCTGAGGATTTAAGGTGCTGTTTCTGATGCATGCCACTTCGTGTTTCTGAATTTCTGGATATGTAGTAATAGTGATGAGTTGTGATATAGGCTCCCCAGCCAGAACTGAGGCAGTTTCAGTGAGTTCCCCCTCCAAGACCCATGCAGGAAGGGTTTTTTTGTTTTGTTTTGTTTTCGCTTTTTCTGGTATTTTCTATTGAAGATGTTTTTGTTTTTCCACTATTTTCTATTAAGGAATATTAGCTGCCTCTAACTCAAAACTGATGGGACGTTGTCTTTTATCATCTTTGGAAAATAATTTTTAACCCACCTACCTCTCCCAAAAGGTTACTATACATCTTTAGTTTATTTAGAAAGCAAATTAATTCTCACGTCAGGATTGCAACAAAACAAGCATTATCAGGGTGCTGAAGGAACGACTAATTGAGACATTGTGTTCTCTTGGTCATAGGCACATACTAGGAAAAATTCAACTAAGCCTCAGTTGGGTGTATTAAAATAGCCCTTTTCCCAGCTCAGAATCACATTTCAAAGGATGCCTAGGTGCAAAGCTAAGTCAAGTATAACCCAGTCGCACAATGGTGCCAAAGGTAATACGTTGTTTTCCATTTTGTTTTAGACACCATGCAGAGAACTAGTAGTGATCAAACCTGAGCAGCAGAGAGCTGGGTGACCTTGAGCAAGTCACCTCACCTGTCTGGCCATGTTCATTTAAAAAATGACACGGAAATGCCATTGTGCCTCAACACATAATGACTAAATGAGAAAATGTATGCAAAAACGCTTTGTAAACTGCAGACTTTTTTTCTAGAACACTTAAAGGAATCGTAGAGGTAGCTCTTTGGGGAAAGTGAGACATGTGTGAAGCTTCTTTTTAAAAGAACTATTTTAATATTTTCCATTATATATGATTTAAATTTAGCAATTAAAGGATCATTAATTAGTACTCTAAGAAAATACTGTTATACTATTACTATGTCCTCTAAATGAACCATTTCTCTTTTTACTGTCATTTGGAATTTTCTCTATGGACAAAAAGTATTTAAAAGACAAATTATCTGAGAGACAATGGGATGAGATTTTTGTGTCTTCGGTCCAGAGACAAATGGCTTTTTCTGCTATACCTCGAATGCACCAGTGATTTATTTGACCATATAATACAGGTTTTGTTTTATTTTTTTTTTAAATAAATTAAGGAAATAGAAGGTGTTCCAGCAAGTCACGTGGAGGGAAGTGTTGAGGAGAAGGTGCAGACGAAGGAGGAGAAAAGAATATTGAGAGGAGTTGACCAGAAGTATCAGGGAACCATACTGGATGCCTTCAGAATTATAGTCAAATACTCAAGGTCCCTCTTCAGTGAATGGAACACTTTACCATTTCCCCACCTGCCTGTGAAGGTGTCCTCCCCACCATTCTGCTCTTTTCTGAAGGCTGGTCAATAAGAATGTTGCAGAGCACTTTTCTAGGAAGGCCGTGATCCTCATTTAGGAGAGGAAGCCCTTCCAGGCAAAGTCGATACACCAATCCCCGATGCCTGGCTTTGCTTACTAAAGCACAATGGGCACTAAACACCCAACAGTTCACTGTCCCCATTCGGAGCTTATCTTCAAAGAGCTTCACTTCTAACTAGTTTAGGCAATTGTGACCCCAACTTTACTAAGTGAAATACAATTTCTCAACTACTTTTCAATATTACTTAACCATTGCCTCTGCCCATTTGCAGGAAACTCAATTAAAAACATCCCTGATCACTCCCTACCACTGCTCTTAGAGCCTCCTCACTCAATGATGGGATCCCATTGGCTGTACTGCTAATAAGTCTAGATACAAAGCAATCCCCGAAATTCTCTCTCCACTCTGCATTGTGAAGGAGGTGCCATGTAGCAACGTGCAACCAGGAGGGCAGTGTTTTACCCAGTACCACTTTCTCTACCCTTTGCCCTCTCATCTCTAGCTGCTGGGATCTCGTATCCACCACAAGTCTAAAGTCCTGATTCTTTTTCATCCTCAGTGACCACAGTGACAGCTCGGAGACTGATTTTTTATTAAAAATCAGAGAAGGAAGTTTTAATTTGAGTGGGATTTTATCTAATAATGGGATATGAGTGAGATGACGACACATTCTTGTATCTTGCTAATGTCGGTAGAGTCCCATACCTCATGAGCAAGCTTCAGATAAGGCTTGGCAGGGAGAGAGTTAATTGATGATGTTTATTGAAAGCTTCCAAGGTTGCTGTCGATATCACCAGAGCACCACCAACTGCCTCTTCTTCAATTAATTTCTTAAACAAACAAAGAAACAAATTAATTCCTCTGCTTCCCAGGTCAGCTAACCAAAACCACAGTGGAAGTAACATAGAAATATGTCAGTGAGAACAAAGCTTTTATGGTCAAATAAAACTCAAATATTAGTTCACTGATTTATTTAGTTGGCAGATACTTGTCAGCCACTGCAGGGAACAAATGAAGCATAGGTATCTCTGTTCCCTAGGAAATTATAACCTAATTAGGAGACAATCACTGCAATTTAAGTATGTGCATTGCAAAACATTGGGGCGGGGGTGGGGGGGAGTATAAAAAAGAAAATTAGTTTTTTCATGAGGTTTCTTATAGTATTTTACTTCGTTTTATGTACTTTTAAAAATAAAACTGCTGTCATACTATGTATACAGTTTTATACTCTGCTTCTTCCACTTAATTTACTTACCATGAGAACTCAGAAAGGTAAGCTTGAATTCCCTCTTCCAAATTTACAACATATATGATAAAGCACTCATATCATACAGATAAGAGCTCTTATAAATTACGAAAAAATGAAACACTTCAATAAAGTGGGGGAAGAACTCATGAGTAGACGAGTCATCAAAATAGAAATATGTGAGCAATATACATATTTAAAATATTAAAATTCACTAGAAATAAAAAATGCAAAATAACTAATGACATCTCATTTTCACCTATCAAGTTGGCAAACATTTTATAATATTCAGAGAAGTGGCGTTGTAAAGCTACCAGGGGAATATAAATTAGTGCCACTTCTCCAATGGGAAATCTGGCAACATGAATCAAAAGGTTTAAAATATTCACATCTTTCTGTACTGGAATTTTTATCCTTAAGAAATAAGCATTAAAATTTACAATAGGCAAAAAGTGGAAATAATTTAAATGTTCAACAATACAACATTGATTAAATCATCGCATATTCATCAATAAAATGTATGTGGAAATTAAATATCATGTTTTCAAAGTGCGAATTTCACAACGTTGCCCGCATATTGTTGAGCGAAAGAAAGCTGATAAACTGTTTTCTTTTGTTTAAAATATATACATATATTTAATATTTAAGATTGTTATATAACAAATAATTAACAGTGGTTATTTCTGTGCTTTTTAAAAATATCCAAATTTTATATCATGTTTGTGTATACTTTTGTGATTAGAAATAAAAGCAACTAATTCCACTTTTAAAAAGAGAGATATGAAGGTCAAACACTTTGTGGACCTTCTGATTTAATCTTTACTCATGCCACATCTTTCACGTCTCAATTACCCTCAACCTGACCAGCTTTCATATCATGTCTCACGAATCAAGAATGAAAATTATTTATTATTATTATTATTATTGTACTATAGCTATCATTTATTGAGTGCTTACTCTGTGCCAGACATTGTGTTAAGGAATTTACATATATCATTGCCTTTAATCCTCACAAGTAACTCCTGAGATAGGAATTACTACTATTCCAAGATTATAGATGAAGAAACAGAGGCTTACAGAGACAATGAGTGGCCACCTAAGTAGTAGGTGGCGGGTGGGTGTTTGAACCCTGGCAGCCTGGTTCCCAAGCCTACGCTCTTTACAGCGACACATATATTCTTTCTCCTTTACGAGGAGAACTCGGAAGGCCCATCCAACTCATAAATTTAGTAAAATCAGGTTTGTTGGGTCGAGAAGAGGGTATTAGTCTTGTAAAATAGAAGATTGTGGAATTTGATAGTTTGCTCTCAGGGCTACTGACGACACCACTCTCTGGGTGTCCTGCAGCCAGTGACAGAGTGCCAGCCGATGCACGATGCCTAAGTCCCCACTTCTTTGAGAGCATTAAGAAGAGGTGTATTCCCTTGGGATTGTGCCTGGCCCCCCTGATCTCCATCACCCAAATAGCAAATACTCTTCTCGGGCACGAGGCTCTCCCGACACCCTCGGGATCCCTACTGCATGTGTAAGTATTCAGGACATGAATGCGCCCCACTTTTCCAGCTCTTTCTGTCTCCAATTTCCTTCTCATCACTACCCATCATCCATATAGAAAAACATGTCAGTGTACTGCTAAAAATCCAGTTCACGTCTCAGCATCTCAGAAATTGATTGCGTTGTCTGATGAGGCATGGGAAATTTGTCCTGGAGGATAAGGGTCACTGTGAGAAAATATTAATGTTTAAAATCCGAAGCTAAAGAATCACACATATCTCCGAAGGAGGAAAGTCCTAATGGTTTTCCGAATGCACAAATGATAGCTTGTGAGAAGCTTATAAAAGCTTTCCTGCTAACTCTAAAGGCCCAAGGTTTTGTTTTGTTTTGTTTTGTTTTTTTCCTGAGGTTTCTTAATGGAATCTAAACACTTCATTGTGTTCACCAGAGCAGCGAATTGAATATAAAGTGGCAGGCCTTAGAGGGGAAGCCAGCCGGTTGGTGTCCAATTTGACTGCATGAAATACATTAGTTTCTTTGTTTTCCTTTATGTTTTTAACTGTTCCTCTGAGAGATGAGTATTAGATTGTTTCCTTTTTTCACGATGAGCGGGGCACCAGCAGGGTCGTCATTCCCTCCCTCCGCTTTCCAGGTGTCATGCCCGTATTGCCACTTGGGGGCACTGTAATGCCTCCTTCCCTTCCCATCGCCATTTTCCCACTTTCCTTCCCTAAGCAGGATTTCTTAGGTTGTTGACCTGGTTTTTGGTCCCTCTCATAAAATAGTGGTCATTACCAATCTCAGCAGTTACTTGAAAAGAATCAAAGGGCCACATTCTTAACATATTGAAAAATAAGACATTACACGCATACAGTTTTTCAAGGAGTGTTCAGGAGGGCTATCCTTCAAAAGAACCTCCTGAGGTAGGCAGGGGAGTTCTTACCATTACCGATCACCGTTTTTAGAACAGACACGTTGGCTTGGGGAGGTCAAGTCAATGTTTAAGCCTCAAATGGTTCCGAAGAGCCGGGTCTCTTTCCTCCAGCTTTTATTTTGAAAAAGATCCAGGCTTTATTTTGAAAGAAGAACATTTTTTAATGAAGACATCTGTACACAGCAGTAAGAATAATAAAATAGAAAAAAGGAATCACACAATCGCATTTTTTCTTCTGGTATCTACTCATAAAATGGTTTCAACTTCCAGGAAGAAAAAAAATCACAATCCCTTTTCAAAATTCAATATAAATTCACTTAAACACGGAATAGATAGTTTGCTCAGATCCCTTCCTTACCCTTCCATCCTCACTAGGCAATTTAATTAATGGGCAAACAGCCTGGTGGTGGAGTTTTCTGAAAGAGTAGCATGAAGAGTAAGATCCATCCTGGCACAGAGCTTGTTGGCACAGTACTCTGGCTGCGCCTCAGAAACAGAACCGAGTCCTATGTTTTCCTGGAAAGTAAGTATTTGGCAAGGCTCCAGCCTTGGGTGCATCCATATAGAAAAAGAGCTCAGGTGGCCCTCACTGTTGCCAGGGCCAGGGTGGATGGCAGAGGGTGTGCGTTGAATGCGTGTGATGGTCCCGAGAAGGGGGGAGGAGGCACAGCGAGAGAATACTGGGAGGACCATAAGCAGAAGGTGGTAGTCATCCCTGCTTCCTCTCTCCTGTAGTCTGTTTATTTTGCCCTCAAAAGCACACTGAATATCTATTGCACGCTCAGCACTGAGCTAAGAGTTTTGCATAAGTGAGCACAAGAGATGAACTTGTAAAGGATTAAAAAGAAAAAAATGTCCATGCTTTTGATAAGCTTCCAGTTCAGATGAGGTAATGATTCTTTCGAGAAGTATTTACCAAATGTTTGTTGAGCTTCTACTCTGTGCAATGGGGTATCTGACAAGCCTCAAGGCTCCAAATTGAAATACTGATCTATTATAATTTAGAGAGCAGCTTTTAGAGCCCTTTTTATTGACATGGTCAATGTTATACAGAAGTGCTGAAGAGGATGCTTTTAAAACCACCCCAAGATTGTGGTCCACGTTAAAGTTTGAATCAACTAGAGAGCAGTCTGAGGAATTTGCTGGAAGCCTTTCCAAGATTTTTTTAAAGGAGTGAGCAAAAGGACAAACTCCAGTCTCAGACTTTAGGCCAATCAGGCATGTGCCCTGTCCCCAACACCAGAACTTGCTCTGGGAGACCTCCCCTCTCCACCTTCATTTCAGTGTGTCTTACGGATATGAACCTCAAGCATAATAGCGTCATGTGACTGGCTTAACAGAAATGTCCCCAGCACCATGGTTATGGATTCTACGTCCTTGTCCGCTCCCAGCAAATGGCAGCAGCAATCCTTCTGTGGACACGATAAAGCGTCTTAGAATCTCCCTTTCATATAAAAATGCCTTGGAGCCCGGAGACTTGTGCCTGCAAGCTCATACTCCACACGCACCAAGGATAGTACATCAGCCTCTAGTACTGCAACTGGGAGCTGTTCGGTCTCAGCCAGTCCCCTGCTGCCTCCTGGTCCTCTAAGCTGGGACCTTTGAGTGCTGCACCAGTGCGTGCCTCGCTGCTTCTATCCAGCATTTCTCCACACGTGAATTTTGCCACGTGATGCAGATCCGGATCTGTGCACCTTCATGCAGTGATTATGTCAGGAGCCTGGGGCAGCAGCAGCAGCCGCTGCTGGAAGGAAAGGGCCACCAACCGAACGGGGCTTCAGTTGCCACCTGACAACACCAGCTTTACATTTACAAAGATGCAAACCGGAACCCAGGTGTCCATCCGGCTTGTCGCAAAGCCTTTCAAAAACGTTCTCTGCAAAAGAAAGTTCTACACAGAGAGCAGAATCTTGGTTTCGCCCTGTCCCTTGCTTCGCTTTTAAGAAAGTCGTTTATCTTCATTGGACCCTAATTTCCTTATTTGTGAAACAAAGGGTAAGACCTATGACTTGGGAGGTCCTTTTCAGCTTTGAATTCCTGTGTATGTAAAATCAAAGGAAAAAAAACATCAGGCAACAGCCATTGAGATTCGCTGCCCTGTAGCTGAATTAAGAGGACCAGTATTAATATTTATAAAAATATGTATCTCTTGTAAATAAATCATTAGAATTTTTTAAATAATAAATTTTATAAAATGTATCACAAATTAATAATTCAATTAATAATTAGCACAAGGTAGTTTAACAGTTAGTGGTTGAAATACACCGAAAAGCCCTGGACTGAGTCAAATAATTTGAGTTCCATGCCACCAAAGAAGCACTGTGCTCTGCAGAAGAGGATAAATCATGACTTTGGAGCTGAGTTCAAATCCTGACTATCGCTTGCTAGCTGTGTGACTTCATGCAAGCTATTTAACCTTTTGGAATCTGTTACTTTATCAGTAAATGAGAATAAACAATACTTTGCAAGATGGTAGTTTAAGAGACACAGAGTTTAAGATTTATTAAGCACTTGGCACTTCGTAGAGACTCAATAATTTATGCAAGTGGCTTTTCTAAGATCTCCTGGGGAAGGGAAGCTAACATCTTTTGAGTTCCAGCTTTGTAAGGGAAAATTCTGTGACTTCATTGAATCCTGATTAAGTGGCTACTGTTATCTGAATTTTAACCTAAATTCACTTTCCCAGATGTAAAAAGAACATAGTAATACTATTCATTCCTAACCCAAAGAATTCTTATGAAGATTAAAAGAATTTAATGTCAAAGGGCTTTGCAAATTGTCAATTTTTTTTAATATAAATGTGACTATAATAGCTATTGTTTTATTAAACACTGTTAATAATAATGTTTAATCATCCGACATGCATTTATTCAGATCCTACTATTTGGTCATTTATTCAGAATGTGGTCTCTGTTCTTAGAGGCTTTATAATTAGGGACACCAAAATAGCACCCAGGAAACACCCAGGCACTGGTGAGAATACTTAGAAACAACTGAGTTGCCACTGTAGTAGAAAGTAGTTAAAAGAGAATGAGCTGACTTAAATAGATTTAAGGCGACGAGAATGAGAGAGAGAGACATTTTATATAAAGGAAATAGCATGAGAATAGGAGCAGAGGCAGAAAAATTCTATTTTTAAGCCTGTGACAAATTAGGATTCTTGCCCTTGAAATTTGCAGGAACATTAAGTATTGACTCATTCATGCAGCAAATATTCACTGAGCACCTACTATGTGCCAGGCACTGTTCTAAGTGCTGGGGGATACAGCAGTGAACAAATTAAAAGGTAACTACTTTGAGAAGCTTATATTCTCATGGGTAAGACAGGATAAATAAATTAATTAATTATAAATATACACATAAATATAAATTATACAGAAGGTGATGAGTGTGATGGAAAAACAAGAGTAGAGCAGGGTAGGGCGACCAGAAGGGACAGGAGTAGGTAGCGATATATAATAGAGTGACCAGACTGGTTTCATTGAGAAGGTAACATTTGAGCAAAGGCTTGAAGGGAGTGACAGAGTAAGTCAGGAAGATGCCCTGGGGAAAAGGAATGGGGCAGAAGGGACATCGGGGCAGGCCCTTAAAGTGTGGTCCCCACCCAGACCAGCTGTGTTAACATTTGTTATCTGGGAACCGGTTAGAAATTTACATTTTCAGGTCCCATCAGAAACTCTGGTTTCCCCTCCAGGGGATTCTGATGTTCCCTAAAATTTGAGGACCGCTGAGCTAGAGTAAAGGTCTGGTTGGTTTATGCCAAGCTTGGGCCTGCCTTTTACAAGGTCAGCATGGCCACAGTGAAGTGAGCAAGAGGGAGGGAGGGAGAGGAGGTCTGGAGAGAGAGCGGCATGGGGAGGTGGAGGTGGGGAGTGGGAGAGACCCTGTGAGGCTTAGTTAGCCATCGTAAGGACTTTGGTTTTCACCGAGTGAAATGTGGAGACATGGCAGGATTATGACTGGCAATGACATAATCTGTTTTGAATGTATCACCCCAGCTGCTGTTAAGAGTAGATTGTAGAGAAGCAAGAGTGGAAGAGGTTTTTTCAGTAATCCAGGCGAGAGATAATAGTAGCTGAGTCACTATTATCTGGTAGTGGTAAAGGTAGAAGAGATGAGCTCTGAATATATTTTGAAGAGGGAGTTGAGAGGGTTTCCTGACAGAGTGGTTATAGGGAGTAAGGGAAAGGGAGACATAAAAGATGTTTCTGTCTTGAGCCACTGGACGATTGAGTTGCCATCAACTGAGTTGGGGAAAAGTCAGTGGAAAGCAGGTTTGTGGTGAGACGCAGGGAGGTGGGGAACACAAGAGATTGGAAGTTTAGTTTGGGACATGTTTGAGATGTCCATTCAACCTCCAAACGGAGATGTTGAGTAAGCAGTTGGATATATGAGCCCGTACAGAATTCGATCAACTCGTCGTCATTCTGACTTAGGTAAAGAACCAGTTTCCACCAAGAGCACTAAGAACAGATTCTTCTCATTTCCGACCACAGATGGTGTCAGAGTTCTTCATTCTAACCCTGCTTATTTCTTTACGTCTCACATATCCGAAGGGAGGTTTCCTTTCTTGACCAGCTAAAAGCTCCTGAGGTTCAGTCCAAGAGATTTCCGCTACAGAAGGAAGATCCCAGCTTTGGAAAAATGGCGGTAGTTAGTTCTCCAGACTTGGGGTGAAAACCAGTTGAATGCTCTCATGCTAGATTTTGCCTTTTTATCTGAAGTTCTACCTATGTGGTAATTTAAGGAGGTTTCCCCCTAAGGGAGGAAAAATATATGGTAGCATTAGCTACCAGGGTACATGACAAGAAGCTCCAATCATAGACCAGGAGAAAGTGTATGTTACAGAGGAGCCTAAACACCTCACTATAATTAACTGTTTTATCAGCTGCTTTGAAAACATATCATTGAGAATTTCCAAAAGAAAAAGGCTTGGGTTTCCCAGCTGAGACTGTTTGGAACCTGATCGCTGGGGTTTTCATAAACTAAACTATCATTAAATGTTTCTACCACTGAAGGGAGTCATTAGGTGTGCAAGCCCGTTTGATTTAAATTCCTATTTATTTCGATGGTGGATCTCTATATAGATTTGTGTCCCTAAAGCAGAAAATGAGATAATAATGACATTTATGGATCTTAAACATGTATTTTCTCAAAGGTCAAATGGGTAGTGTAACTAGGGCTGCAATAAGTGGTGGAAGCTTACACCCAAATATTTTGCACGAACAATGATTCCTTATTTCGTTTCCCAGTTGATACAGATGAAAAGGAACTGCCCAAGAGAAGCACTTCTTCCCTTATATTTACTCAACTGCCGCAGCACCATTCAGCTCTGTGCAGACACTTGCAGCAAGAGGAGATTGACTGGGAAAGGTCCAGGACCCAGGGCAGTCCTGTGGGGAAAACACTAGGTTCAGAGAGTGCCACCTTTAAGGCAGACATAGGCCTGCTGTTGTGTCAGATTCTCTGGTCTTCAGCAGAGGCCAGATGGAAGACGATTTTACCCGGAGGAACTATTCTGTGCTGACGAGTGTCACACTGGTTTTCTGTCACGTCTTAACATCTTCTGCTAGCTTAGTTCTGGGATTACATGCCTGGGGTTCTAATTTAAGCGATACCTGATCTTGGACTGCCTCAACCTTACTTGGTTTCATGGACTGGATCTTAGTGTCCAGCCCCAGCTTTTCCCAGCACCAAACTTGGCCTGTCCCTGACTTCATCTTCACAGTGTCCCATAGTAGAGTCTTCTGGGAAGCCCTATCCCTGACTCACCTCAGCCCAGGTTTCCCACCGCTTGGGTCCATCTCCCACAGTGCTTCTATCCGGAGTCTTAAACAGCAACCTCAGCTGCCTTGTATCCTCATTTTCAAGGTCAGACTCGAGCACCTTAAGTGTAGAAGTCAGTATTTAACAACATAATTTTGCAGTATGGCCCGTGGTCCCATTGCAGGGATAAGAAACCAAAATTATTGTGTTGATGAATAACAATCCCGCTTATTCACAAGAGTATTGAGAAAGCCTCCTTAGGCTAAATAATTCCAGCCAGCCTTCTGCTACCACCACCAGTGCTGAATCACTGAGGCTACCCCCCCAGGATGTGACATTTTGTGGCCATGCACATATGACTTAAGACACGGGATGGCGGGGGAGTGGGGTGGGGGTGGGGTGGGGGGAGACAAGGAAAGATTCCTATCTTCCTATCCAGGACAAAGGATTAAAAGGCCACCACCAGTAGTCTACTACCCCCTGAGACCTCCTGAGAATGTTTTTGTTTATTTTTGGCAGCAAAAACATTCCCTTTATATTATTTTATACTTGAGAGTGGAGAAAAAAATTCAGCCAGTCTTCAGAGTATTTTGCATCCACGTATGCTCCACTGCCTGACACACTCATAAGCTCTGTGACCCATTTAGATAACCTTCCCCCAACCAAAAAAGGCAGCACTTTCTTCCTGTTTCACCAGGAAGAAAATCTCTAAAGCAATTATCTCCCAATGCAGTTATCTTTTTTAAAAATAAAATAATTACATATAAAACAGAACAGTGGTGGGCACATACTAAGCATTGAATGTGTCTCTCATCTGCAGGTGAATCCAGTGCCATTTGTCTCCTCAGATGCCATTATCTTTCTGACCCCCCTCCACACCTGTCCCCCAACACACCACCAGTTCTCATCTCAATAAAAACAAACAATCAGACAACAATAAGAACCACAACCCTAAGCTTTATAATAAGATATGCCAAGGTGTGCTATTCAGGTTACTTTTTAAAAATTGACTCAAAGCAAAACCACTCGAGGATGGGGAAATTAATTTTAAATACTTAAACGGTAACCAAATGTAATGTGGGGACCTTGTTTGGGTCCTGGATCAAACAAACCAGCCATAAAAAGACACTTTAGAGACAACAAGGGAAACTTAATTACAGACTGGGTATTCATGATACCTAAGTACTGTTGTCGATTTTGGTAGGTGTGATAATGGCATTGTGGTTATGTTTTCAAATGTCACTATTTTGAGAGATTCAGAGGTGAAATAATATGATGTCTGGAATTTGCTTTCAAGTACTTCAGCAAATAAAAAAATAAACAAAAAAGAGGGATAAATTCGGTGAATATGGCAAAAACCTTGATAATTATTGAATATGGGTGATGGGAATATGGCAATTTATTATATTATTTTCTTCACTTGACTGAATTGGCCTGCGTGCAAATATATATATGTTGCTAACCAGTAGTCTTCAGATTTAAGTTTTCAACAGTGGAGATGAGGTCAGGAAGCTATGACCAACTGATGAAGCCCCTGATAGCAATGGATACAAAGAGGGATGGTTGAAACCTGGAGTAGAGGAGGAAGTACTGAGACTGGGTGTGGGTGAGTTTGAATTCTGGATCCCTGGAGTCTGGGGGAGAGAGAAGCAGAGGAAGCTGAGGCCAGTGCTCTGGCGAGGACTGGGGAAGGGGGAGAGAGATCTAATAGAGAGAGAGAGAGACTACTCGTGGACTGCTTCTGCTTGAGGCATGGCATTCGGGCAATTTTGCTCCCATCCTCTCCTTGGAACGACCCAGCCTCTTTCCAGCAGAGCTGGGCTAGTCTAGCCCCTGGCTATTCTTTCCTTTGGAAATAGAGAAAACTTGTAGGGAGTAAAAAATAAGAATGACCGCTTTCCCTAGAGTCTGCATGCCCCCAAATGACGAGATTCTCTTAACAATGCTTTTAGGCGTGGTGTGCTTCTGGGAGGCTCGGAAAGGGCTGTCTCTGCTCCTCTTTACGCAAAATTCTATTTTAAAGAGGCAAGTCTTTCTTTTAATATTTAGAGTTAAGTTCACAGTGTTAACATTCTTAGATTATGACTGCAGCTTATTCATCCTAATGTGAAAGGACCAAGATCACATTCTTCCCTCCCTGGCTTGTGAAAACCAGCAGACTGCACAGGGCCCTGGGTGCTAGGAAATTGAGGACAAACAAATCCCCTGCTTTACAATGTGGCCGAACTCTGTTTACCTAAATCTACTGGCAAATGGAAGTGGACGAAGAGGGTACAGCCTTGCCTACTCTTACAAAACACTCTGATGAAGGCTAAAGGAGTCTGTGTGTGTGAGAGGATGTACATTTCATGAAGGGCTCAGGAGTCAGTGACACCTCTTCTCTCATAGACCCTGTTCAGAAAAAATGTCAGATACTGAACATATCCATAGCAACCAAGGACACTGCTTGTGTGCCACCATGGCCTTTCCAAGACTCGGTTCTTGAATTTCTGAAACAGTGGAAGAGGGAAGAAGAGGAAGAGAGAGAGAGAGAGAGAGAGAGAGATTTCTATATTTGCCTCTTCCCACTCTGGGGTTTTATAACAATTAATAAAATAGTGACTGTACTTGGCCCCCAGGATACAGATACCTTTATGTGTACTGGGAATGATGCTATTTTCTTTACCTATTAGATAGATGCCTTTTCCATTAATCACTTGATTTCGTGACGTATAAATGAATTTAGTTTCCACCATATCATTTTCTGACTCAACTCTATTTTGAAAGAAAAGCTAGGTTAAATTCCCACTAGCAGTTCAATAGAATAATGCTCCAAGTGGTTTGTAGTAGAATCGTGTTAATCTTTTACATGGAGCAAGGGGAAATACATCCCCTCTTTGTCAACCTTCCACTTCCGTACAAAGTGGGAATCTCATAAAACCACGGGGCTGTGTAGGCAGTGAGAGAGCACGGGAAGAACGGGAGTTCTCTCAGAAATGGCAGTTCTCCTTTCGTTCTGATAACGTACTCCTTAGTTCCTTTGAGGACTTATTCCTCCCGATGCCCCCAGGTCCTAGGGAGGCTGTCAATCACACAGTCACACACACAATCACACGAGAGTAGGGAGGGCTGCCCCATCCCTCTCCTAGCTTCACTGGAGAATATGCTGACCCATGTTGACCAATCCATGTATACCATCACAGTAACCATTGTCATTAATTGGAGGTAGGCAAATGGCCCTAGCAGCCCAGTCGGGGCTGTCAAAGGCTGGCACCGCATAATCCAACAGAGCTGGTCTGCTCTGCAGTGCTGTCCTTGCTGGTTTGGGGCAATGGACCACTGACTCTGGGGTAAGCTCACACTCTTGGTGCCCGGCCAGGGCAGCATATCCTGAGGGGCTTCCTGCCTGGACTGTATGCTGACCAGAGCACAGTTAAGTCCCAGGGCACTGGAAGTTCCCGTGGTTTGTCAAAACCAGGCCTCAGACAATACTTTTGGACCTGCTGAGGTAAGGATACACCAATCTACCTGAGGACAAAGTGCCCCAAAAGGGAAACTCACCGGGACAAAAACAGGATTTGGGACTGGTGACCTGGGCTCTGTGCCAAGACCTAAAGATCCTTAAAACAAAGTAGCATCTTGATGGGCTTTAGCAAATCACAAAAAGACCCATTTCATCCCTTACCCCAGGGTAACGGATGCCTGCACACAATTACACCTGGCTAACCAGACACCAGGCAATGACCATGCAAGACAGTAAAAAAGATGCCTCAAGGTGATCTGAGGTTACCTCTAGACATAGGATAGGCCTCCAGTGTTAATCCCTACCGTTTATGCTGGCATAGTTTGGAGAATAAGTTTCTCCAGAGACAACCTGGTCTCCAGAGGTGGAAGCAGGGCATTCTTTGCACCAACATGTACTTGGCATGAGAAATACTCTAGGTCTTTTTATAGGGCAGATCAAGAAATATAAGGCTCTCAAATGGGTTAAGAATTCAGTGCCTTTCAAGTTCACTTAGTGCTGGTGGAGGCTGACACTGGGGAAGAGAAGTGTTTTATTTTCACTGGAGGATGTGGTCTACTTCACTGGAGTAAGGCTGATATGACATTTTACATTTTACAAGTTTTATGTAGAATCTTGTGTTGAACTTACTTGGTACCCTATTTCTACTTTATTCTTGAAAGCACTCTTTAGAAATTGGTACCTAAAGCAACTATCTGATCTGACCTTCGATTCAGTTCTGCATCTGTGCGATTCTTTGCATCCTCTATGCTTTTCAAAACTTCTTTAAAGAGGTCAGGCTATCTCCCACCCAGAGGCAATGGAGTGTGTTAATAACAGAACTCTGAAGATAAATGCTAATCTGCATTTGTCACTGTATCTCACAAGGTGTTTGGGGCCCTGTTTCCCACCAACCTGTCTCCCTCCTGAGGCTTCGTGTCAACAGGCCTCGCTAGTAGTTACATCGCCTCATCCAGACCTTTCTGGATTTCTAGTGTTATAATGCTAATGAATCTTTATCCAATTTATGACATCCTACTAATAAAAATGTTGGCACACTTGGCCCTTTGTTATCCTCTTGGCCGGCGATAAAATAGTCTGTGATTCTAGTTGGGACTGATTTCGATTCGAGGGTTTCTTAGCCAGAGGCAAATTATTTCTTTATCTCTATTCTGATGGACATCTGAATATTCTAAGTTTAAATGTTCTCCTGTCAAAGAAAATATCCCAGAAAGAAAGTATGACCTTTGTGTCTAGGGAGCCAGAGAATGCCGTGTGAGTCAGATTACTTAATAGAAAAATAAAATCATATTCTCTTAGGTGCATTTTGCTTTAAGTCATTTTTTGGACACATAATATCAAAAACATTTCAGGGGTCAGTGGTAGGGATATGAATTCCCTAAATAGAGCACCACTGAATAATTGGCTAGTGAAAAAGGAGGTAAGCCTCATTTTGAAAGGGATTCTAACGTGAGAAGGCGACAAAAATTCAGTTTCAAGCTCTGCCTTCTGAAACACAGCAAAATAAAACAGATTAGGATTTAAAGGAAATAGAGTCATATTCATTTAAGATATGCAGATGGAAATGGCCAGGAATTAGCACCAGGCACAGGCAACGTCATTCAGTGTATAGGCTGATTAACTGTCTTGGTTTGTCCAGGACTATCCTGGTTTTAGCTTTAAAAGTCCCACTTCTCAGGGAACCCCTCCATCCCAGGCCGACTGGAATATTCGGTCACCCTGGTGTGGGCCAAGTCACAGACCACAGGCCGTAGCCAAAATAAATAGACCGTCCAGGTAGTTTTATGGTTTATGCATATTTGTCTCAACATCTTTGTGTCACAGTAAAAGAAGGGTTAAAATCCTCTACCGCCCACTCAGAATTGTTGTAAGAAATTGCCTCAATTCATCGCTAGGCAATTTGCAAACGTGAGATGCTATACAATTATAAATAATAGCTTGGAAGTGATTTTCACGCAGCTAGTAGACCTTACCTGGCTGATGCCAAGGTCTTACTGTGTAACTATGAGCGTTTCCCCCATGGAGAAAATCTAGCCCATTGTGAGTAATTTTACATTTCTTTCATCCTGCTAATGCTAGGCCACCTCTCAGGACAATGCAGGGCATCCTTGGCTCCGATTTTGTTTAAACCAGCTGGATGCAGCCAAATTATGGCCTTCTTTTTGGGTGGAGCATATTTTTGTGGGCTGTGGGAGACCTGTAATTCTTTCTTTCTTTCTTTCTTTCTTTTTTTTTTTTTTAATGCAAAACCATTTATAGCTTTGGGTGATGTAAAATCCACAAGGTGCCTACAACAGTGTCACGCAACCCAAGGGCTTCCCACATCATCCATCTGGGACACAGTGGAGCCAGGGCCTCACCCGTGTCTGTCCACCCACTCTCCACCTCTCCTGCGCCGACCCGCCCCAAGGCAGGGCAGTGGCCTACCGAACTTTTTACTTCTTTCTCTGCTTGTGGTTCAGAGGTTTCAATTACCAGCCAGGTTTTCTTTTCACCGAGAGAGCTATTGTTTGATGCTGTGCATTCATCCATCCATAAACACCTCAAATTGGTCTGACTTGCTAGCTTCAGAACCATGGCAACGGCAGCATTCTCTAAGAGGAGGTGAACCTTGTCTTTAGGCCCAGCTCTGCCATGGCCTGGCTAATATATCCCAGGCCAATTGCCCTACCTTATAGGACGTCTGTTGCATCACTTGTTAAACGAGAGGGTTGGATTAAATTAGCCGTCGAGCCCTTTTAGCCTCTAAAGATCTATGATTCCATACAAGAGTGCTAACTGCTGGGGAATATATTGAGAAAGAGAGGGAAGAGATAAAGAGATGCAGGGAAAGGTGTAAGTGAGGTGGACAGCCAGTAGCCTGCAGAGGAAGAGTGGGCGGGGTGGGGATCCCCAACCAAAGGGCTAACCAACGCCCGTTAGAACAGAGACAGCTGCTGTTCAGGTCCAAGGAGTCGACTGGGTTACAGTGTAACTTCTCTTCCATTATCACTTTAACTTTGAGTAAAGGTGCTACCCAACAGCCTTCCACTGGGGGTGATGTGGAAGAAAGATGATCATGAAATAACAAAAAATAATAATAATAATAACCTTAAAAGTTGGTTCTAAGGAAGCAACTTGGAAAACCATTAAATTGAAATTTATTTACAAATAGCTTATTTCCTCAACAACAACAAAAATAACTGCACTTCTAAAGACCTCAGTGGGAGACCATGATTTTAGCAAACATCCCCCCAAATACAAGTTCTTAGAAATTACTGCACATGGCGTGGCTGCATGGAGAAGAAGCAAGGAAGCAGAAATCATCACTGTAGCCTGGACTGGCCTTTATTCTGAGATCTACAGCCCTGGGTCTATTGTTCTTTATTTGGGGGAATCCAAGAATTCTACACTGTAAAGATCTTATTAATAGAAGCTGCCTCCAGAGAAAAGCCATTTACCACCAGAACTCTTTAGTTCCGGATGATACTGGTGGGGTCTCAATTATTGCTACTCCGTTTACCCTAATTAGCTTCTTGGGTATAGTCCACAAGGAAAATAATGATATTTTGTCTATTGTAGTTTCTTTCATCCTGGGGTCTCCAGAATCCCCAGGGGTATGCACCGTGGTAATAAAGACCTCAGAACTGCTTTTGCTGTTTTCAAAGTCGCATTGACAATTATGAATTTCCCCGAGTCTGCTCCATCTCCGACTTTGAATGTAGATAACTTCTTACTCACTATACTTAAGCAGGTCATCATTAAATGGTGCCAGGAATTTATTCATGTTCCACTCTGTTTACTGTTTGATCACACTGCTGGTTATTATAATGCTGACCCTCTAATCTCTCAAGATACAGGTACTTCGTATCTTACATTTGGTCTCTATAATTTTTAAGAACTTTTTATTATGGAAAATTTCATATATGTGTCTGGATACTTAGAGAGAGACAGAGACAGAGACAGAAGGAGATAGAGACAGAGAAAAGAGATGGTGTAATAAACCACCAATACCTATCACTGAGCTTCTATATTTCGACTCGTTTGATGTCCAACTATATTTGCTGTCCAGAAGAGATCATTTTAAACAGTCTCCTCCTTTATAGAATGAAATTATTTTTGGTAGTAGTTATGAAAAGAAACAAATAATAACAAAGGCTTCCTAAGGTGTCACAATAGCAAAAGAAACGCTAGAATTTGGGGTTACACCTCAGAGTTCCTAAAAATAAAGAAATGTTTCTTCTCTGGCTGGACAACTACTGAAATTGTTTTATTCTGTAGTTCTACATGGTTGATACACATCAGAAATGACTCTGTATAACCTATGCCTTTGCTAGCTAAGTTAACATAGAGGACACAGCTCACTAAGTGTTCAGTAGCCCTTACTTATTTTATAAGATCTGGTCACTTTGCCCTCCAACAAGTTAGGTTCGTATCTAGCCTTACACAAGCATCAAGCTCTTTTTTAAAAAGTTTATAAGTAGGCTGCCATCTGTGAACCAGACACCAGGTCTGCTGGCACCTTGATCTAGGGCTTCTTAGTCTCCAGAACTGTAAGAAATAAATTTCTGTTGTTTATAAGAAAAAGATAAATAATAAGTTAACAAATTAAAGTTTTCGGTCAATTAAATTATGTTTTAATTATCTGCTTAATTCAACTCAGCGGGGTTTCTTTTTTGGAATATCGAAAAACGCTATGCTAAAATTTTTAAAAGTTTCATGGTATCAGTCATCTTAGGGTGGGAAAAATCTGTATTGGCCTTTCTATTTTCAGTTCTACTGCAGGGTTTGAGTCACCATGTTCCAGCCCCAATGAATTAGCGATAAGATGAAAGGAAACAAAAAGGTTATCAGGAAGTAGGTTATCTGGTGTATTTGCTCTGCTTTCTCCTGGCACCTCTCAGCGGTGGCTCTCGCCTGAGCACTCCCCTCTTTTCCATCTGCCTTTTTTTTCCCTGGCACGCTATCGGAATGGGAGCTCAGAAGGCATTCTGCTGAGGGTTATTGGAAAGGCCAAATTTAAACCACTGTGGTGGCCAGATGCTTAGTGGCAGCCAAGCTACGTGTACGGCCAGAAGCGGAGCCAAGCGGGGGAATTTCTGTGAACAGAGGGCATGGAGTGGGCACAAGTGACCTGGTTGGTAGCCACTGTCAGGACAATCCAGCCAGGGTGACAGGTGGTGTTGCAGGAGATGGGCGGAGGACACAGAAGGGATTTGGGGGACAGGGATTCCTTGGAGAGCCAGACATGCAGATAGCATCGGGTCCTCTGGCAGCTCTGAGCTAGCGTTTTGCAGGGGCTGAATGACATAGTTGAGTACTCAGCCTGGCTGGGCTGTGTCTGAAAGGAGCTTCCCTGCCATGTTTATCCTGAGATGTGAAAAGCTGTAGGTGCCCCAAAGGCTCAGTCAGAGGACAATACCCCAATAAGCTCGTTCACCAAGTCAAAGATCAGCCATTGGTCACAGTCATAATAATTAAAATGATTTTTCAAATTAGATTTTTTTTTTTTCCTTTTGGCCTTCTTAGCCTATCCAGGTGTCTGCAGGAAAACCAGCCATCCATGTCAGCATGGCAGCGAGGCTGTTGGGATAGTCTAGAGGTCAGCAGGTATGGAGGTTGGCCTGTGAGGACTCATCAGAGTTTTTATTTCTTTCAGGAGGCAGCTATAAGGAGGCTGATGTGTGGAAAAGACTAGCAACCCAGGCATGCCTGGCAATATTTGGGGATAGGGAGAGAAAGTGGAGAAAAGATTGAACTGGTTGCTATTCTGGATGAGAAGAAATACGACTATCTATGGTCCTCCAGGTTGGTGAGGTCTGCAACATCAAGTAATATGTCTATGCTGTGAATGCTGTCACCCGGACAGAATGCTGCTCCCAATTAGGTGACAGGTAGGGAATAGGTTACCAAGGTTCTCAAGTATAATGTCTTGAGGGGTCCCATGACCAAAGATAAAAGAAGGTATATCTCTTATGAGTCTTATAGCTTTAAGAATGCTGTAACTTAGGGATCTAGAAAGCCCTAAGCCAAGCAGAGGGACAAGTGGAGGGAGGGGTCAGTCTAATAAACCAGAGAAGAAAGTCTGGTGATCCAAGCAAAAGGCAAACTGGAGGCTAGTGTCAGGCACTGAGTATGAAGCTGAGGCGCTCTGGGAATACATGCCATCCAGTAGTGGGTGGGTGTGCACAAGGAGGCAGGCCAGCAAATATCAAAATCAGGGCTATGGCTCGGGCTGGTTCTCCTGAGCTGCCTAAGTTTTGATGGATGGTCAAGCCACTACAGTTAGGGGGTGGGGGGGCGCCAACAATTGAACAGAATGGAACGAACAGCAGTCGGTTTAGTATTTAGCGTTCTCATCTGGTTAAAGACTAATTTCCTTGTTCTAAAGATGGAATTAACGTGTTCTTTTACCTCTAGAAAATTTATGTCCTGTACAAGCAGCTAAAGACTCAAGTTAAAGGTAAATATAAAAGCAGCTTTGCCGCTACCTCCTTCCAGATCAGGTGGGCAAGTAGGAGGAGTTCCCCAGCCTGGGAGAGCATAAGGTGTACAATTCTCGCCACTCCTGGCAGGGTACAGGGCATGCTGGTAGCAGAGACATTTGCCACCCCAGCCTCCTACAGGCCCCCTGACAGCCTGGGCCCACCTCTCCCAGGCAGAGAAGGGCAACAGTGAGACAGCCACATACAAGGGTTGTACCAGGAGCAGCCAGATGGGTTTGTGTTCTGTTACCCCAGGCTTCCAGAAAGAAAACCAGAGATTATCTCCTTTGTGGAACTAACGAAGTACAATCCTTATCTTGCTGAGTACAGCCAGGTATCTCAGCCTGGGTCACCATACATAGATGACGACGTAATTTATCATACTAGACACCTTTGAGGGTGAAAGGAGGCCTATTACTTATACTGACAAAACAGGTATAAACTTAGACTTCTTTGGCCAAGTCAAGACCTATAGCTACCCAATGCATACACAGTAACCCAATCCTTTCAATTTCATTATAAAAAGCTAGTCAAATTCAAACATAACATTTGAGTCTGAAGTAGGATTGCCAGATAAAATACCAGATGCCCTGTTCAATTTGAATTTCAGATAAACAAATAATTTTTTTTAGCATAAATATGTCCCAAATATTGCATGGTGCATACTTACACTAAAACTAGTCATAGTTTATTTAAAATTAAAACTAAATTGGGTGTCCTATATTTTTATTTACTAATGGCAAACCTAGTCTTAAGTGAAGCCACTGTATTGTATGCTAATTCCATCATATTTCTTATGATGTAAGCCTTTCAATCTTCAACCGATGTGGGACATTGTCCGGTTGCCAAAAGGAGAAAGTGGAGGGGACTGTTCCAATTAACCCAGTCACCTGAGCTACTGAAATCAGCTTCCCTCAATTTTTCTGGCCTAGGAATGGGCTGGGACTAGGTCTCAGTGCCTGGGCCAACTGATGAGTGTGCTTGGCCGTAGGACAAGGAGTTAAGTGGATAAACATATAACTCCAGCTTCCCGTTCACTTTTGCTTGATCTAGGCTAGTGTATATTACAATGACCTTGGGAGCTCTTAAAACCTGCTGATGCTCGGGCTCTCCTTCCAACCAATTAAATAAGAATCTCTAAGGGTGGTGTCCAGCATCCATGGATTTAAAAAGCTCCGCAGATCATTTTAATGCTCTAATGAGAATCATTGTCCTACGTCCTCACTCTGATCCCAGTGGCTTCCTTTCTGCTTATTTGATTTCTCTTTTTTGAACACCTACCCCCATAGTATCAGCTTTTTTATAGTTCAGGAAATATTCCATGTCAGAATGGTGCCATAGGTGAAATTCACTGGAAAGGAAGGGTTCTCTGACCAGGCAGGACCTGTCTCACACTGCCTCTTGGCTGTCCAGGCCTCCCATCTGCTCCTGCCTCTCTTCAGCTGTGGCATCCCCCGTCTCATGCTTCTCTGCTTACAGCACATGGCTTTCCAGTTTGCAGCTGGTCTCCTCTACTCGGGCTCATCCAACGGCTGGCTTGCACCAAGCACCCCCTCTGGAGTACTGTCCCTGCAGGTCATGCTGATGGCCCTGGCTGTTGTCCAGGGCTCCGCCCCTCCCTGGCTTCTGCCCACGGCGCCGGGGGGAGGGCAAGCCCCCAGATTGTAGCTGTAGAGGAAATTCAGATTTTGCTTTTCTACAATAGAAATTGGAGGACCCTTCAAAGTGCCAATTTCCTTCCAACAAGCTGGCAAGGTAAGCAGTGGTTTGCTTTGCAAATGGTGGCAAGGAGGGCCCGGCAGTGACACACTGCCCATGCATCATTGAAAATGAACTCTCTTTCTGTCTCTGGAATTTAATCCCGTGAACTCAGATAAACTTTGGGCAAAGACCAGCTCAAAGCCCCCAGCAGGATACAGCAAGATTTTTGGATTATTCATTCTCTGAGTACCTACCATGTGCCAAATACTATGCTATATACTGAGTGTCCCCTGGTGAATAAAACAGATATGGTCCTGGTGGGTGGAGAGGGGACTGCGAATCTTATCATCTAGTCACAAATAATTGAAAATAAGAATACAGAGAAAAACTAGGATGGAGCGGAATGAGGGAGGAACTGAAATATCTGAGCACACAGTGCCTTTTAAATGTAGCATTTAACCCAGCGAACAATCAACGACCTCGACCTCCTCCGAGGTGAGGCGCCAGGCCACACACTCAGGTTCTCTAATCAAACAATAGGCTGGTGCAAATGGAGCTATTTCTTAAACCCAACCATTTACACAGCAGCTACAAATCTGTTTAGAAAGAACCCCCGCCATTTACAACTGTCTATCGAACAGATGCTCAAGAGCATTTTTCTCTCACCAACAGGGTTTCAGTCAGGAGGAGGGAGCAGGTTTGACTGTCTGCAGCTTCTGGAACTTCACACGTTTGGTTTTCGTCTGTGCCCAGAGGCCGCTGCTTCTCTCCCCAGCTCCCTCCTCAGAACAATAATGATTTTTAGAGGCATAATGAGGCTTCGCATTGAATTATTAAACAATGGGCATTGAAGAGAAGTTTTCTTTGACCTCCTTACCTCTGGCTTCTACCAGTCAGTGTTTTCTTGTGTGGAGGCAAAGATTTCTGTAATACCTTAACAGTATTTCCCAAACTTAATTTAAACGCCTACATTTTAAAACCCCTGTGATAAGCTTTAAAACCTTGCACGCCCTCCTTTCATTTTCTGAAATTCATCATAAATATCAGGGGGAACAAAAGCACTAGAACAAAGCACCGCTTTGTTTCCAAACCAGGCTCATAACCCAGCCCCTTGAGATGCTGGTGGGGGAGCCCGTGGGAGTCTGAACTCCCTCCCCCGACCTCCAGTTCCTAAGAATCATTGTTCCAAATGGTAATATTAACATTTACCATCTTCATTTGTGGCTAACATTCCATTAGCATTTTCAATTGTAAACGTTTCTCTGAGACATAAAGGATGAGATGTGACCGATAAAATAACGTGACTGGCTTTAAACAAAGAAGCAAGAATGTACACAACCGAAGGAGCATTGTACTTTTGAAATGGCTACTTTGTGGGTCAGTATATGTTTCTAGGGCTAATGCCATTGCTCAAAAAAGTTGTGGAGTGCTCATTTAGGCACTACACAAAGCAAAAAGCACGCATGGGCTCTGGAGGCAGGTGACCCAACTGCAGATTAAGTTCTACCACTTTTTAACTGTGCGACCTTGACCTAGTCGCTTAACCGTTCTCTGAGCCTCAGTTTTCTCATTAGTAAAATGAGAAAAAGACAAGAAAAACATATGTTAAGTGTTCGTACATCCCATGCAGCCCAATGTGTATTAATGCCATAATGACCACTAATGACATGTTCTTTTGAATTGTATTGAAAGATTTTTGAGTGTGATTTTTTTTTTTTTGAAATTCCAAGTCTTTAAAGTCAAATTAAGAGAAGAAAAGTGGATAACAAATGGTTGGAAATTCTAGCTTTGGTGGAGGAAAAAAATAGTTGTTGCTGTAGTCCCAAGCCTAAAATTTTATGTGGCTTATTAAGTGACTCTGAAGTGAACTCCAAAAGATGCCTCCAAAATGTTCTGAAAGACCACACACGCTTTAGAATTGTGCATGGACTCCCTGGGTGGCCGCTTTGAAGTGGGTACAGCTCCTTGGAACGCTTGAGTAAGTTGTGTGGTGTGAAAGAAATTCTCTTTGCTTTATAGTTGCACTACATAGCTGGACCCTGTTAAAAAAAAAAAAAGCTTAATTGTTACAAATCTGTCTTGTCATTTCCTCTGTGACCTGATGTCCTTTTTAAACTGTCTTCCTTTTTAAACTGCGGTGTGTCGTAACCAGTTTTTTTCCCCTCTCCTAATGTTCTCCCCTTCATTTCTGAACCTTTGTAACTGAAAAGGGATATTAGACCTAGTCCCTGCTAGGAAAGTTACTGTCATCATTTCACGATTTCAGGAGGCTTTCAGGTTTCCATTTTCCTTGTCTCACCCCAGATGCCTGGCATACGCGATAGCAACAAAAACAAAATCTGTCGCATTTTGTGAAACGTTATTAATGCATAAGCAGCCCAAGGATTGTGATAGCTAAGACACACACACACACACACGCACACACACACGCACACACACACACACACGCACACACACACATGCACACACACTTTTTTTTTTTTTTATCCAGCAAGCCAAGAGCAAAATTGTGCCTAAAGAACTTTGTCTGGAAGAGTCACCCAAATGCATTCTAATCCGCTAATTCTCTGCCTGCCACTCTGCCACCACCCAGACTCTATTTCCCGATCGGAAAACCACTTTAGGTGTTAGACAATGATATTACACAATAGAACTATAAATCCAGTATTTGTCTAGAATTTAAATGGCACTGCAGAACTCCACCCTTCCTGCCATTAGAAACATCAGAAAGGGAGCTAGTGAGGGGCAAAATCAGCTGATGGTGTTTCTGAGTGGATTTTAAATGACTCCCTCCAGGCTCTTCTAGGATTTTTAAATATGAAGGTGTTCATCCAACTGAAAAAAATTTATGTCTATAAGCAATTTAAGATTCAGCATGTCTGTCAATTCACATTTTTTTTTTTTTTAAAGAAGAGAAAATGCAGCACTAAATGTGAATATGAATGCTGTGCAGGGGAACTTCTGAACCCTTCACTGTCATCTTGAAGCCTTTAGGAAAAGGCTCTTGAGGACGTTGGGTTATAAAAATCATTCTCTCATTTCTGAGGCTTGAGGAACTCTCTCTGAGCATAACATATGCAAGATCACAAGTGAAAGTGCTTTGAGAAAGAAAGATTTATCTTTAACACAGACAATTCTTCTTCTCTCGTAAAATCATATTGTGTCTGTTTTCATTAGATGATCCTCTGCACCCTCCCCCTTCCCTAGGCTGATGGGAATCACCCCTAGTCAGTGGGGTTGGCAGGGCCGTGTGGATTTAGCTGGCTTGGTTAGGATACTGCTTACAGGGCACCTGAATGAATAAGTAAGCATATTGAGGATGGTGGGATCCAGGTCTCTCACTGTTGGACAGAACTATGTTTGAGTTACACATCCAGAAAGGAAGAAGGCTAGAACAAACTCTGTGGTAATGGATTGAAATGGAAGGTATCTGTGTGATCTCCTGGTTTTTATGTAAATAAATAAGATTTATGTGCATTTATGCATGTATGTATAGATATATACTTACATAAACATACATCTATACAGACATACATCTATATCAATCAATCTATCTATCTATCTATCTATCTATCTATCTATCTATCTGCCTACCTACCTACTTACCTCTCTAATTTTCTGTCTGTCTGTGTAACTTCTTAGCTCTATTTGCACAGAGTGTCTGGAAATAAAGACACCCAAGTAGCAATGAGCATACCTAACATCCACATCTTGGCTTCTAAATATTGTTCTCCATTAAAAGAAACCAGCAATCCTTCAAGAAATGACTGATTCCAGGGTGTGATGGGCTAAAAAATGGCCCACTAAATGATAGCCATGTCCTAATCTCTAGAACCTGTAAATGTTACCTTATTTGGAAAAGGGATCTTTGCAGATGTGACTAAGTTTCTCTTCAAGATGAAGAGATTATCCTGGGTTATCAGGGTAGGCCCTAAATGTTATCACAAGCATCCTTATAAGAGAGAGACAGAAAGAGATTACAAGCAGAAAAAGAAGAGACAATGTGACCACAGAAGCAGAGACCAGAACAATGGGACCACAAGTCACAAAATGCTGGCGGCCGTCAGAAGTAAGAAGAGTCAGGAATGGATTCTCCTTACAGCCTCCAGGAGTGTGGTCCTGGTGACATCTAGATTTCAGCTGATGATACTGATTTCATATTTCTGGCCTCTAAATGTGTGAGAGGACACATTTCTGGTGTATTAAGCCACAAAGTCTGTGATAATTTGTTACAGAAGCCACAGGAACTAATATATGAGGCTAGGACAGTGAATGAACGCAGAACCTCCTGTGCCAGAAAGTGAGGTAACGCTCGGGAATGAGGAGGACATGTCAAAAGGATCCAGCTTGAAGATTTCCCTTTGTCCAAATTGAGGACAATTAAGAATCAAAATAAATTAAAATTGAGAATTAAAATAAATGGCGAGACTAATTATTACAACCCATTATAAATAAAACAGGAATCCATGAGTCTAAAATGACATTAACAAATAAACAAGAGAAAATGCTACTTCATAGTATGATACCAACTAATAAACGTAGAGAGAATAACAGAGTTAAAAAATCATTTGGCAACCATCCTAATAAAAATTGATTTAGGCAAGAATCATCAATGGATACTAATACTAGTGGATGAAAATTTGATGAGAAACAGAATATTTACATTGTTTCATGGCATCTCCCAATAAAAGACAGATTAATTTCGTATTAATAAGTACAAAATGCTTATTAATTATATTGTAGAGAGATTTGGCAAACACCAGCTTAACTAAGTGACCAAATTTAATGGCGCCGGTAATAGGACAAATCGACATCATGTACCCTGGTATGATACACTGAGAAGAACAAAGCATTAGCCTCTGATAGCCCTGCCAAAAATGCATGACCGAAAGCTAATCGTGGAGAAATATCAGACATACTCAAATTAAGGAATGTTCCACGCAATAACGGGATGTACTCTCTGCAAATGTCAAAGACGAGGAAAGGCTGCGAACTATTCCAAATTAAAGGAGACCAAAGAGATACGACAATGAAATGTAAGACATAGTCCTGGATGGGATTCTAGACCCATAAAGGATATCGTTGGGACAGATGGCAAAACCTGAATATTGTTTGTGGATTAGATGGTAACACTGCATCAACATTTGTACTGTAGTTATGTTGGGGAATGTCCTTTTTTTAGGAAATGCATATGAAAGTATTAAGGCATGAATAATGGGGCATGATGTCTTTAATTGCCTCTCAAATTGCTGAGAAAAAAAACAAAAAATAAAAACACAAAATATATAAACATGTACAGAGAACGACAAACAAATGTGATAAAATGCTAACAATTGGGGAATCTTGGTGAAGGGTATATGGGAGTTCTTTATAGTGTTCTTGCAACATTTTTGTAAGTTTGAAATTATTGCTAAAGAAAAAAGGTCATTTTTCTTCCATGGTGCCTTATCACTTCCATTTAAAGAGTCTTTATGGAAAGCCCACAGAATTATTCACAAAAATGAAAGGTCACTGATGATGGAAAGGACAGGCAGGAGATCTGGTTCTGCCACTCTTGGTGTCACCTCTGAACCTTAGTGTCCTCAGTATTATCATTCTCTGCCCTTCCAAGCCTAAGGCACTGGTTTCACTAGTTGGTTTAACTCGGATTTTTTTGCAGGGTACAAATGTTCTAAAATTAGATTGTGATGGTTGAATAACCCTGTGAAAATAATGAAAAACATTGAATCATGCACTTTGGCTGAATTTTATGCGATGTCAATTATATCTCAATAAAGCAGTTAAAATCCTTGCTGTCGCTTTGATCGCTCCATACTCAATCTGTGAATCTTTATGGTTAGCATGGGACGTCTGTGACAGAATGGCTGTGGTTTAACATCTGGATGAGTAGAGAAGACTTACTCTCATCCCAGAGGCAGGAAAGGAAAGGACAAACGGTAAAGGAATCTTTCAGGAGAAACAGAGGAAAGAATACGAGGGACCCTCAAGTGCCTTCCTTCCAAGCTCCGTCGTCATCCTCCGCTCCTCTCACTCTGCACGCAGCCCCTCGGCGGCTGGGTCCACGTTTGTGGTTTCGATTCTCACCTACACATGGGTGACTCCTCGTGGGATTTAGGATTCGATGTCGCTGCGAGTGAGAGAAAACTGAAATATTGCTGGTTTAAAATCTTAAACGAAAGAGAAGTTTTGGATTCTTTTCTTTTTCACATAAGAGTTTGAGTAAAGAGTCCAGACCTGTAATGAAGCTCCGTGATATCAGAGGCCCAGGCTTCGGGCCTTCGTTTACAGACTCACAGGCTGTGCGCCACGCAGCTCCAGAAAGCGTGAGCCACACATCCAGCACCAATGATCCCTTTTGCACCTTTCTCTCTCGTTGCTCTCCTTTTGGTGCTCTCAATCCTCTTGTCCGAGATGGCACCATCTGCCTTCCAGGCAGGAAAACGGAGGAAAAGACGGATGCAAAAGGAGGGGCACAGGGTGCTCATGGGCTGAATCTAAAAAAGAAAGGCTTTCGGAACTCCTCCCATGAAACTTCGCCTACGTTTCATAGTCTAGATCTTAGTCATATGACCATACCCAGTTGCAAAAGATGCTGGCTAATGTCATTTTTATTTTAAGTGGCTATGTAATCAGAAAAAGAAAGAAAAAGCAAGCAAGAAAGGAAGGAAGGAAGGAAGGAAGGAAGGAAGGAAGGAAGGAAGGAAGGAAA
>NW_006432945.1:9943057-9951622 GCF_000325575.1 Pteropus alecto | reverse complement strand
AGAGAGAGAGAGAGAGGTCGACAGTGAGAAAGGAAGGAAGGAAGGAAGGAAGGAAGGAAGGAAGGAAGGAAGGAAAGAAAGGAAAGAAAGAAAGAAAGAAAGAAAGAAAGAAAGAAAGAAAGAAAGAAAGAAAGAAAGAAAGAAAGAAAGAAAGAAAGAGAGAGAGAGAAAGAGGAAGAATTCTAGTAATGAAGAATAAGAAACAATACAAATAAATAATGACTGGAACAACCAGCAGTCTTGGTCGTTCTTTCCATATTTTTAGTCTAGGTCCATATCACCAATTGTCGCCTGGACATCTCTAAGCAGATGACTCACAGACGATAGATCTGAACATACCCTAAGTGACCGTATTTACCCGCCCTACTCCCATCTCAGGCTGGCTCCTTCTCCTGTGATTTCCACCTCAGTGACCGGCAATGCCATTCATCTAGTTGGATGCAAAATCATCTTGGACCCTTTCATTCTTTCACCGCCTGCCCTCTACTCCTGCTCTGCAAGCTCTACCTCTGAAAATGCTCTGCTATCCATCTCCTCCTCCCCGTTCTCATTTCTGTAGCTCAGACTCTGATTTCGTTTCTGATTTGGATTGCTACAGGGATCTCAAATTGAACCTAGTGCCTCCAAGCTGTACCCCTATAATCCTTTCCTCACATTGCACCCAGAGTGCTCTTTCTAAATATAAACCTAGTTTTTCCCCACCCCTCTATAAAACTTTGCAGCTATTGCCCATATCGTCGGTGGTAAAGTTCATTCTTTGAGCATGGCACCCCAGGCTCTTCATGGTCTACCTTCTGCCTGCCACACTCTATCTGTTGCCTCTCTCCCACCCACACCTTTGCTCCAGTCGTACCAAACTATCTGTAGTTCCCCAAACAGTCAGCAAGTTCACACCACCCCTCCTTTGCACATACTGCCTACTCTGTCTGGAATGACTTTCCCATTTTTATCTATGTAACTCCTGCTTCTTCAAAACTCAGCTCGAATGTTGCCTCTTCCAAGAAATTTTCCTATGATCCCCAATACAATTTAGAAGTTCTTCCTCTTGCTCTCATAATGTACCTGCAGTAATCATCTCCATTTATTTGTATATCTTTCTCACTAGACTAGAAGCTCTTCGAGGGATCTAATTTTGTCCCTTTTGCCTTTACATCCTAAGAGTCTGGCACAGAAATATTTGTTGAGTGAACAAATATGCCAGGTTCAACCTTACTCACATTTACATATAGTATTTCATTCTCATAAAGCCCCTATGAGATATAATCATTTTGTAGATGGGGAAACTGAAGCTCAGAAGAATTCCATGACATGTCAAAGGCCACAGAGCTAGTCAGAGGTGCAAATGAAGATTAAATCAGATGTTCCTGCCTCCCTGTGTTCTTATTTAGACAAATCACAGTTACGGCTGTGATGAATTGAAATGCGGATGCACCCACTTTGGAGTGGGTTAACCATCATGCTGAACCCACTGTCAGAAGTGGGCATTTCTTCTCTTTCCCCAAATTCCTGAGTCCCTGAACACAATTTAGGGTACTTACAAAACAGCTTACCTCCTCCTGGAAAAAATGCCTTTATTAAACTTGGATTCCTAGCAATGGAGTCTGTTTCTCTCTCCATCCACTCTTCCAGTAAATACTACACACCAGCTCTCCGTTAATGTTTTAGCCTTGTTCACATGCAAACATGCAGAAGCAAAGATGTTTCAGCCATTATGAGAATCTTTTAATCTTTTCGTTGGAGCCACAGACATTCAGCCTCATCCAAGCATGTAGTTACAAATGAAGAACAAGCAACAGAGCTGTACTGCATGTTCAAGGTTATTTGTTATTATTGTTCCTCAAGCAAGGTGTGGACCATCCTTGTATCAGAAACAGGTTTCAGGCGCAATAAATGATGTGCTTCCTTATCTCAGACATACTCGGTTAGTTCAGCGAGTTGTTTACCACTTAGGTATTCCTTATTCAGCAGTTTTCACACAATAATGATACCTTTAATTTCCCTGATGCTCTACCCTCCTAAAAGGTAATAAGAAATCGAAACTGCGTGCTGCTTCAATGAATTCATCTGTGTGGAGAATTAAGCTATTTTTATATACTCCTGCAATGTCCATTGGACTCGAAGCCAGAACGTTTTACACAAGCAGCAAAATCCATCTCCTGGAATTGATTCAGGTTTCGTCTGATGGGGAGGTGGAGTTAAAGAAAAAGGAAAGCACGTGCCCATCATTGCAGTTGGAGGCTGCCACAATTACAAGAGCACTTCTCTAAAGCTGTCCTTTCGGTTTCACCTTAAATTATCTTAATGGAGCAGTCAAGTTCAGTAGGAACAAAGAAAAGCAGGGAAAGGAAAACTGGTTTTTATTTATTCATTCAACAGATATGTATCACCCACCACATTAGAATCTGTGGCAACATGAAAATTAGTCACACAAGAGTTCTGCCTTCAGGAGAGTACAAGACAGTGGGCAGGTGAACAGACATACACAAACACACACACACACACACGCACATACACACACTCATGCACGCATGCACACACATGCCCACAACCATATCATCCTCACTATTCAAACTCTTTATCAGTATTTTTTATTAACCAAACTCAAGAATTGAATTGATCAGATACATTTTTAAATAAATTCACCTTTATCCACACTTTTACTACTTACTTTCCAAAACTCAAGAACCTTAGGTAATCAGTATTTGAACTCACTGTCCCATCAGCCTCCAAACTCAGGACACTGATCGATGTGGCTAGCAGAACACTTGGTGCTACGTAAACATGACAAGGGCTGTAGGAGTGGCCCCAAATGGCACGAAGCCTGGAGGAGTATGAGATACCTTCCGATAGGGGTACAATTTCATGAAGAACATAGTTTAACCGAGCCTTGAGGGGTGGGTAGTATTTTTTTTATCTCCAACTGCAATGCTATTTGGCAATCCTTTTATTTTTCCCCCTCCCCAAATCTCCCTATCAGTTCTTCTAAACCTTTCACTACTCTTTTCAAATTCACTACCTCTAGTCTGCTCATTCATTCACTCTCAGCAATGGCTTTACCTCTTACTTCATAGGGAAAAGAGGGGCTGACAGCAAAGTGGGTGCTTCCACATTTCAAAATGAATGAATTCATTTTCCTGACCACGTTCCCCTCTCCCTAATAAAAACCACCTGCCCTTTCTACATTTAATCCATCTTTACCTCATTCCTGTCTGTCTCAAAGGAAGGAATCCCCTAGCAGAGTGACTTTGTCATCTGTCCCTTGAATTCTATCCCCTCCTGTCTGTGGGTCTATGATAAGCATCTGCCATGAGTTTTTTTTTTTTTTTTTGGTCTGCCCTGCATGCCTTCCTTTCTCATGTCCCCTTCCCCTTTTCACGTGCTCCAGGCTGTCAATAACATGAGTGCTTTCCCTAGCACAAGGTGGGGCATGACCCAAATAAGGCCAGTTAGAATCTGTTTCAAGGACGGATAGGGGCACAGAGGACAGTTGGTTGAATTCTTGTCTCTGGGATTGCCAGATATAAGACCAGTGTGAGCCTGGCTATCTCATATTCAGGGACCCTACCTAAGAACAAGGATGAGGAGAGGCAAAAGATGCCAGGAAAGACAAAGGTGGAGAACTCTATTGGATGAATGTTTTCCTTCCTCTCAAAATTCATATGCTGAAGCCCTAACCCCCAGTGTGATGGTATTTGGAGGTGGGGCCTTTGGGAGATTATTAAGTTTAGATGAAGTCATGAGAGCGGGCTCTTCATGATGGGATTAGTGCCCTTACAAGAAGAGGAAGAGACCAGAGACCTCCCTCCCCTCTCTGTCCTGTGAGGATATAGTAAGAAGGTGACCATCTCCAAACCACAGAGGGCTCTCACCAGAACCCGACCATGCTGGCATCTTGAACTTCCCGGCCTCCAGAACAGTGAGAAATAAATGTCTATTGTTTAAGCCCCCCAGATTTTGGAGTTTTGTTATAGTAGCTTGTGCTAGGACAAGTACTGGCAACATTGTTTTAAATTTTTGGATTTTTTAGTTATGTGAGACCAAAACGTTCCTTTTGGCTTAAGGTTGTTTGAATTGGGTTTTTGTTGTTTACTATCAAGAATTCTGATTAAAATAGTCTTCTTACTCTATCAATCAGCTCCTTCTCTCTCCAGCAACTTTGGTCTCTCCCCTCAAAACCAATCTTTCCTCAGCCGACACGCATACTCCAGACGCCACCTGCCTGGAAGAACTCTTTTGATCCTGTAGCTACTGCCTGCTCTCCCTGCTTTCCTGCTTCGTGTCCACAGGCCAGAGCTGGTAAGTGACCAAGTTTGCACAAGTCCATGGCAAAACAACAACAACAAAAACAACAAGAAAAGATAATGCAGAGAGGTTTTTTAAAAGTGAGGTTTACTGAGGTGCAATTTAATTCAATCAAATTCACCCTTTTTACTATACAGTTTTATGGGTATTGAGAAATGTAAACAGTTGTGTAACCACCACCATAAGCAAGATATAGTATATTTTCATCACCCCCAAAACTCCCTCTTGCCCCTTTAAAGTAAATCTCTTCTCTAGGCCCTGGCAAACACTGATACGACTTCTGTCCTCATAGTTTTCTTTTCCAGAGTGTCATAAAAATGGAATCATACAGGAGGCAGCCTTTTGCGTCTGGCTTCTTTTACTTAGTGTAATTACTTTCAGATTCACTCATATTATTATGTGTTGCATTAATTGATTCTTTAAATTGCTGATTTAGTATTACATTGTATGGTGGTACTGCAACTTGTTTATCCGTTCATCAGCTGATGGACATTTAGATTGTCCGTTTTTGACAATTACGAATAAGCCGCTGTAAACATTTGTGTATAGGTCTTTGTGTGAACATATGTTTTTACTTCTCTTGGGTAACTAGGAGTAGCGTTGCTGGGTCATTTGGTAAATGTGTGTTTAACTTTATTTTTTTTTAAAAAAAGGTCAAATTGTTTTCCAAAATGGCTATACCATTTTGCTTTCTTATCAGCATGTATGAGAGTTCAAGTTACTCTGCATTCTTATCAGCAGTTGGTATTATTAGGGTTTGTTTTTTGTTGGTTGTTTAATTGGTAGGTTTTTGCCATTCTTATGGGTGTATAGTGATATTTCATTGTGGTTTCAATTTGTATTTAAAGTAACTAATGATATTGAGCATCTTTTCATGGGCTTATTTGTCATCTGTGTTCTTTTTTTGGTTAAGAGAAGTTTGCCCATTTAAAAATTCGAGTTGTTTGAATTATTATTGCTTTGTGGGAGTACTTTATATATTCTGGAAACAAGTCTTTTACAGATGTGTTCTTGGCAAATATTTTCTAATCTGTGCCTGTCTTTTAGTGATGATCAAAGAGTAGAGTTTTAAATTTTGAGGAAGTCTAATCTGCTGAATTTTTTTTTTATGGTTTAGGCTTTTTGTGTCCTGTCTAAGAAATCTTTGTCTAACCAGTATTTTTTTATTTATCTAAATAAACTTATTTAACTCACAACATTTTAAGTTTTTTCTGAGATTGTGCTTCTCTGTTGGAATTAAAGTATTTTTTAAAAAATAATAAAATTATATCAGTAAAAATAGAAGTGTGTGTGTGTGCGGCCTTGTCACGCTGGCTGGCATCACTCAGTTTTAGCAAGAATCCTGTTAAATCAGTTTAGAAAGAATCCCCCATCCTTGATACCTGATCATCCTCGGTATGTAATCAAATTGGTCCCCTAGCATCCCAGGAGATGTGTGATGACCGTGGCCTGCCTTCAGCAAGCATCCTGTTAGGCAGGTTTAGTCAGAATCCCCCCATTACTCCCGACGTTTCCTCTTAATAATTTTCCATCCTCCACCCCACCCCACCCTGCTTTTTGGTTATAAATTCTCACTTGTCCTTGTTGTATTTGGTGTTGAGCCCGATTCTATACTGAGATCTCTTTTCTCCTGTTGCAATAGTCCTGAATCAAATATTTTTTACTGCTTTAACTACTGTCCAACTCTGGTTTTTCTTTGACACCTGGAATTTTATTGAGGAGTGTTTCCAGGAATAACCCTTCTCAGGGTGGGTGTGAAACAGAATTGGCTGAAGGAGATGTCGAATTATGATGCAATTGCTGCAGGGCCTCAGCTGACCCCATGGGGAACTCTGAAGCTGGGAAGGCCCTTCAGAATTGCCTTGAATAGAGGAAAGGGTCTGGATCCTTGTGTTCCCCCACCCTTCCCCTCATTGAATAAAATAATGTGTGAAACATATAAAATGTGGTATAAGAGTGAGAGAGATTAAGTATTTGAACTCCAGCAAGTCTTGGTGAACCCGAGGCACTCCTTCCATAAGGACAAACAAAACAAAACTAATTAGTCATTTGTGAAACCTTTTCCACGGTTCCGTGACCTCTGCCACCCAGCAGCCATGTATCCTGGCAACAGTCTCTGGGCTTTATGCCTGCTTTGCATCATTCCCCACAGGGGTTAAGGCATCACTTTTACCTGTTCCATTGTTTTTTGCCATCAAGAAAAAAAATGGTACAACTGTTTTGTTTGAAGCAAGTGGCAGGTCTGGATGGTAAAGAAACTGCCAAGGGGAAAGACCTCACGCTCAGCAGTGAATCCTAAGGGAAGGGGACGAGGCTTTTTATGAAAACTTTAATAAAAGATAAGTCTTGAGGGTGTGTGAGAAATGATGTTTTGCTGGTTTAAATTTACATGCTTGGGCATCACTCATGTATCATCAAGCTCTCTGCCCCACGTCTCACACTGTTGTCGGTCTAAACCGAAAGGCGGACAAAAGCCCAAAGTTATCCACCACTCAGCTTTGCACAAATAAATCTGAGGACCCACTTGAGGAAGAGAGGTTTTTCCTTCCCTAAGGTGGCCCTCCTGGCTCCTTTTAGTCCTCTCAGCTAAAAGTTCTCCTGGAAGTCAGAGCTGTCAGAAACGATGAGATCTGCTATCATATTGTTAATCTGACTCCCTCGAAATGAGGAAACTAGCCCGGGACCATTTGACCAGCTTGTGGCAAAGCCTGAATTAGAGTCAGATCTCTTGACTCTCAAGTCAACCGAGCCAGAAACCACGAGCTACCCTCGATTCGCTTGTCTTCCCCACCTCTCACAGCGCTTAAGCATTGAGATGTTATTTTGACTTAAAAATAGCTCTCAGACTTCCCCACTTCCCCACAGTGATCATTGTTACTTCTATTGCTTAGATTCTCCCTAATCTCTTAGGCAATTGCGGTCGCCTCATAACTGGTCTCTCAGCCTGGCTTCTTCCATTGCGGCCTATTCTCCACACAGCAGCCAGAGTCCTGGATTACGAGCACAAATCTGACCACTCGTTCCCCTACCTACACCTTTCTGTAACTCCCATTCATCTTCATGATAAAGTCCAAACTTCATAGCCATACCTACAAATGTCATCCTTAGCATGACAGCAGTTGTGACAAATTCAACAGCATGCACAATATAATAGTGGCTTTAACTACAGGGTATTTGTTCCTTCCTTAGCTAAAAACCCGAAGGCAGGCAGCCTTACAATTGGTTTGGTGACTCTGTGATGTCGTTGAAGACCCTGCCACTTTCTGTCCTTTCTCTTCCATCCTCAGTGTGTGGCTTCATCCTCAGGCTTCTCCCTCAGGTTACAAGATGACAGCTCCAGATATCATGTCCTCATATGACCACATTCACGTCACAAAGGGCAACTCTTGCTGGTACAGAATTCTTTTTCTTTCTTTTTTAAAATCAGAGATAAAACTCTTTCCTCAATGTCTTCCACCAGACTTCTATTCCTTTAGCCAAAACTGAATGTCTTACCCAGCCCTAGACCAAGCATTATCATCAAAGGTAAGAGGGATTGCTGTGATAGGCTTAGGCCACTTGTGATTTATGTTCCGGTCCTGGCCACTTTACCACCTGAACAAACTTTAAATTCTATTAGCAAGGAAGAGAAAAGGCTAATAGTATGGGAACTTACAGTGTACACCCCAACCTTCCTTAGCTAAGACTCTTGGGAACTAGCCTCTTCCGACCCTGTTAGCTCCATCTTCTGCCATTCTCTTTATTCTGCATTTCACTCAAGCTACGTTATGGAACCACTCACACTTCCCAGAACAGTCCTGCATGACTTTGCACATGCTGTTCCCCCTGCCTAGAATACCCTTTCCCCCCTTGATAATCTTTTTTAAAATTTTTATTTATTTTAATTAGTTCCAAGTAGACAGTACGTTGGTTAGATTTTTATATTTTTTATCTCTTTGTTGAAGTTCTCACTGAATTTATCTACACTTCCCAAAAGTTCATTGAGCATCTTTATAACCAGTGTTTTGAACTCTAACTCTGCATCTGTTAGATGACTTGACTCCATTATATCTGAATCTCTCTTTTGTTCTCTCATGTGGTTTCTGCTTCTTTGTCTTCCCATTTTGGCTGCCTTTCTGTGTCTGTTTCTATGTACTAAGCAAAGCTCCTAAGTCTCCTGGTCTTATTAGTGTGGATTCTTGAAGTAGGTGTCCAGTGGCACAGTCCTGAGAGGGGTTCAGCTGCAGGCCAAATTTAGCCCAAGCCTCTACCCCTCCAGGGCCA
>NW_006432945.1:9932638-9942827 GCF_000325575.1 Pteropus alecto | reverse complement strand
GGGAGGGCTCAACAGGGAACAATGGATACCACCTGCGCTTCTGTACAGAGCGAGTCTCGCCTTGACCCTCACTCCGACAATGTCTCCCTGTAAGTCCCTGGTGCCCCCTACGTGCAGTCTAATTGGCACTAGTGCTCAGAGCGAGCAGTTCCATCATTGTAAAAATCTGCTTGGGGCCGCGGTCCCTTTAAGAGGCATCTGCCACTGCCTCAGCCTCCATCTCACTCAGCCTCTCGGGACTGGGCAGCCCCGCGTCCTTGCCCCGTCCTACCTTCTGCCATTGCAGGGTGCTTTCTTGGATTTCTCCCTAGTTGTATAACTTGTTCATCTAGATCCCAGACAATTTTTCCTTGCTGCTTGCTCCTTGCTTCTGTCACAACTTTGATTTGGTCTCCAGAGGGATGAACAGAGCCTCTATCATCTACCCCCTTGATAATCTCCTTGATTCTCATTCTCCTCAGAAAACTCAACTGAAATGCTGCCAGCTTTGTAAAACCTTTCCTGATCCACCAAAGCAAAAAGAAAATAAAGGCTCTAAGTGAAAGAATGAAAGGAAAAAGGAATAATAGAATAAAAGAAGGCTAAAAGGAAGGAAGGAGGAAGGACATTGAAGACTCGAGAATTAAAAGGAAAGTCTGAGTCGTTTAGACTATTGCTTCCAGGAATCTCCGCCTAATTTCTTTGAAATATGATTCAGGTCCTTCCCTCCGGGCATGTCTGTCCTTGTTCTGGCAGAACTTTAAATTGTTTACTCCATACTCATCCAGGCGGCCTCTCTATTCTTCACATCCAGCTATCTCCCTTGCAGTCAAGAATCACAGATGATCCAGATACCTGCCTCGAGCAGGAGCAAACTGGCGGGAGCAAGGTTTGGATTCTCTTGTCTCTGCAGCCATTCCTAGGCCCCAACACCTGGGGTTGCTTTCATTGTCTTGGCTGCCTCATCCTTTGTGGTCCTTGATTCCCTTGGAACATCTGTAGCTGAGGGCTAGGATTTGGGCCAATGTGGGCAGAAGAGGAGGACTGGGTGACGTGCGGTGCTTTCTGTATAACAAAGGTTTGTCTAGCCATTTTACCCAAATGTCCTTTTTTAAGTTCATAAAAAGTACGTGCCTTCGAAAATCTCAGATGGGTGCTTTCTGAGAGTCCCAGCAAGGGCAGCCAGAGCAAAACTGCACAAGACAATAGTTGGTCTCAGATCTGCAGTATCTTTTGGGTGTGGCCATGCCCCTCTTGCTCCCACAGGGCACCTAGTGGCCTCCACTATCCTGCTGGCCACCATGAGAACCTGTCCTCAGAAACAACGCAAAGGAACTCATTCACACAGCTGCTGTGACTAAATGAGGGACTTCTCTGGAAAGGTCTTAAAGGGATTAGTAATATTTTTGACATCTAGGACTATCAGTACCAAGGAAAGAGAGATGTTTTAGAAGACAGGAAAAGCTTCTTAGTATCTGTGATATCGTACCTCCTGGGATTCAGCCTCTCCTGGCAGAAGTTGCTTAGTATTCAAAATATATATGACTTTTCCTCTTTTCTGAACTAAACTCCATAAGAAGCACAATCAAGCTTAACTTTTATTCAGCACTTACTATGGACCAGGTATTTTGCTAAGCACTTTACAATACATTGTTTTCTTCTCAAACTTAGGTAGAATATCATTTAGAATCCTCTTGATTTATATGAACCAAATGGGTATAGTTGGAAAGGGTTTTCCTTCGTGTGTTGACTTTGTTCTCAGGTTCCATGTGGGGGCAGGTGGCTGGAGCTGTTCCAGTTCGCCAGTCTTCCAGTGTCTCTATTCTCAGCAGGAAATAGAGAGCTTCCTCCCAAATGCTCAGATGCACTCATATTAGATGAGGTCACATGCTCATCCACGAACTGCTCTCATGGCCAGGGCCTCGAAGAGTCTCTCCTGGGTCATATTCTGCACTCCTGAAGGGATAGAGTAGAGGGTGAGGGATAGAGAGTAGCGGATGAAAATTCCTAAATGGAAACAGAAGAAAATTGGGTAAGCACCAAGAAATTTTTAAAACCCCTGCAAATATTAGTATTTCAGTTTAAGAGATAAGGAAATTGAGGCTCAAAGGATTTAAGTAACTTGCTTATAGTCATTGCTAGTAATTGGCAGAGCAGAGACTTGAATCCTGTCTGTTATACTTAACAAGACATATTTGTTGTTCCATTTATTCAGAGGAAATGTGTTTGTTCTTTAAATAAACAAAAACAAGAATGCATAACTAAAGCAAATGAATTCATGTCAAATTTTCCGTAATGAAAATCATCCTTAACTTGTCAGGATAGAAGCTCTGAAAAGAGCACAACTCTGGTTCAATGTGCCATTGGCCAAGTTCTGCCAAGGGGAAGGAAGGGAGTATGACCATTTATTAAAAATATGAGACATGCTTCTGACTTCATTATCAAAATGATGCGAACTAAAAACTGCTGGCTTCAAGAAAATGAACATGTTAAGTGAATGCTTAATATAATTTTTACTTTCTTAGAGACTTCAGATGTGCCCAGCTGCCTCCTGGAAGGATTTTGACGGTCATTCATGAGGTATGGTCATTGTTGATTTCATTCTGAACTCTCAACCGCAAGTGGCTCTAAAGTCTCTTATTAATGGCCTTGTCATACCGACACAAGGCCATATGCTAATCAAGATAGAGAAAGCCATGGTATGCACGACAGCATGGAACACTCAGTTTAGAGTTAGCAGAGTCGTGGGCCTGGCACTAGTTAAGTCTGTAACCTCAGACAAATCACCTGACCTTGCTGGTTCTCACTTTCTTCATCTGTAAAATCTTTCAAATGATAACACTTCTTTTATAGGATTTTGTGAAAGTCAGATGACATAACATATTTTAAAATTCAAGAATATCTGCAAATCTTTAAACCATTCATAAATATGAAGTATTATAGTTCTTCTGATCTAAGAATCCGAGAACTCTTTGGCTGCCTGTTCATATTAACAAAGAAGAGTACCAAGAGACAGGCAGGTGTGGGTTAGGTTAGAAATGCAATCTGCAACTTCGGAGGCTGATTCTGGACTGAGTAACAGCCACTTGTTTAATAGAGAAAGACGACTTGCCGCAAAGCAAAACAAAAAAACGGGAACATGTTGTATTAGAGCGAAATGCAAAAAGAATGAAAAAGTGTGGCATTGAGTTCTGAAGCAAAATTAGCAGTTACCCAAACTCTGTATGACTTCTAGATCTTTTACGCTCATCCAAAAGGTTGTGTGGGATCCTCAGCACCCCAAGTCTATCACCCCAAATATGATGAAATCCTCCTAGCAGGGAACAGGGTTCAGGAGAAAGGCCCACAAGTCAGAAACCTAGAGTAGTTTTACCAAGACCAAATTAGAACAAAGCAACAATCTATGCCAAAAAGAGTCTTTCAGATTTCAAGGTCTAGTTCGGGCAGGTGTGTGGCCAGACCTGCAATCAGGCAGAGGATGAAACACATCAACGTGGGAAGCCATCTTTCTTCTCAAGCCTTCCCTGGTATTCTCTGCCTCACTTCAGCAAGGCACAAAGAATTTAACTGCTTTCATCATCTTCAGAAAGATGGTCAAAGACTATGCTTCTTGGCCTTTCCTGAATTTCCTCACTTACTAAACATTGGACTGGGCACCAACCCTCGTCTGTTTATAATGGTGTATTTATAGGATTAGAGAGACCAAGTACCTACTGTGTGACCTGGTCACAGGCACTAGGGATACCAACTGGAAAGCCCAGTCTCTGACCTAAAGGAACTCTCCAAATGAAATTGTTTGGGCTGCAGACGTGGGACCTGAACCGAAGGGTGAATTGGAGCCCTTCAGACAAGGGGTGAGAGTGAGGGATATTCTAGGCCAAAAGAACAATGTGAGCTAAGGAGAGGCACAGGAGACTGTGGTGCATTTGGAAACTTCATGTCCGTGTGGCTACAGGATGTGTGTGGTGGAGAGGAGGCTGGGAGAGGAGGCCAGAGAGGTAGGCAAGGGCTAGATCATGAAAAGCCTTATAAGCTGTGTTTTAAATTAATCTTTATCATGAGGGCAATGCAAAGACATTGAATAGTTTTAAGCACAGAAGTGATATGATTAGATGTGCATTTAAATAATAACAAGCAATATGTGTTCCAAATAAAATTTGAAAAATCAGGAAACTATAAAAAGCATAATAGATTTATTGAATATACTAGACACTCAATAGCTCTAGAAACAAGCAACTTTTTACTTTTTCTCATGCTGCCCTAGAACACCTATTCTAGAACGAAATCTATAGTTTTCTGATCCTACTCAGTCATAAGAATGCTCTCATTTGAGTACTGTAAGAATTCTGTCAAGTCTAGTATTATACCTTCAATCTTTTATTCATTTTATAAATCTCACAACTCTCTAGTTAGGCTTGGATCAGTCTTGGAAGCTTGAAGTGGAGGAGGCATGCATGGTCAGCTTTTTCTCTTCCTTTCCTACCTACTAGCTACTCTTTCCTTAGGCCCTTAGGGAAGGATTAGGGGCAAATGGCACAGACTTGTGTGACTGACACAGTTGTCACTTGGTGTGGCATTTGTACCTTGGTGATTCTTCTACTAGGGACCCTTGGCTGTAGTGTCCTTCTGCCAGGTATCTTGGGTACCATCCCTCGTGCCATTCACAGGTAGCCCATGAAGGGGTCCGCTCCATTCTATGGCCCACCCATCAGTGAAAGTGTATCTACCTGCCAATGAGCCATCTCTCTTCATTCTGCTGCAAGTCAGCCCTCCCCAGCCAGCCTTTCCCATTTAGGCTTCTTCTGGAGAAAGCCAGTCTCCAGTCCCTATGTCCCTCAAAGTCCAGGAGACACAAGTCAAGATCTCCAAATGGTTCTTGTGAAGCCCCCGCAGTTGGGTTAAGGTGAGGGATATCTCCCGATGGCCGAGTGGAGATGAGATGGGTTGTGGAATGCAGCACTAGGATCATTCTCTCTGAAGCTCTTGCTCTGGCCTCTTAAACCTCCCAAAGTTTGAGTAACAGCTGATACTGGCAGAGTTAGCTCACCATGTCTTTCATCTTCTGCACAGCTAGGTAGTTTGGTACCTTCCTTTAGAATGTGCCAACTTAGGACCTACCATAATATTTTTAGCCTTTGAAGGCTTGAGATAATAGCAGAAGCAATTTTCTGTATACAATAAAAATCACCTTAATCTCACTTTTTTTGTTTGTTTGTTTGTTTGTTTTCCTCCTTTGGAAGTGTAGAGAATAAAGAGTAAAACTCTCCTTCCCTTCTATAATCTTTAACTGTTTGGGGTATATCTTTAAGATTGTCTTTTATGCTTATACAAATCTAGAAAGTGATAGATGGGTGATTTAAAACATAGCTACAAAATTTTCGACACTGTTCTCATACAGAGGTGGAATTTATGTTCCGTTTCCTTGAATTGAAGCAGGCTTGGGACTGTTTTGACCTATGTAATACTGTGGAAATGAAGCTGTGTGACTTCTGAGGTTCAGTCACAAAGGCTATGACGTTTATACCTTGCCCCCTAGAGACAATAGCACTTGAAGCATTGAGCCACCATGGAAAATATGTAACTACCCTGAGGCCATGACACTGAGGAGGCCACACATAAGTCTTCTGGTCAACAGTCCCAGCTGAAACCATCCTTTGGCATGCAGCCCAGGCATCAGACATGCCAGGAAAGAAGCATTTTAGGAGTCTGTCTTCCAACTCCAGCTGTTCCGGTCCCAGCCACTCAAGTCATCTCAGTTCTAGATATCACAGGACAGAGAAAAACTGACCCTACTATGCTCTGTTTGAATTCCTGACCCACAGAGTCTGTGAGCATAATAAAATGATGGTTGTTTTATGCCACTAAGTTTTGGGGTGCCTTATTACACAGTGATGGGTAACAGGAACAGAGATATTCATGTTAGAAAGTTCATTTAACTTCAAATGGTAAGGATGGAGTAGAAGGGGGCAAAATTAGGGGCAGGAAAAAAAGGCATAAGGCTTTCACAGTAATCTACATGAAAGATAAGGGCACATTTAAGGCAGTGATTGTGGGAAGGAGAAGCAGGGTCCAACTGAGAAATACTCGAGCTTAACCCTTTTGCCCCACTGGCCAGCATCAAGAGTGTGAACCATAAGAGGCAGGAAAAGAAGGTGCAGGGCAGGTACCCTGTGGGCACTGTGAACGCATGTCTCCTCTGGCACATCTCAGCTCACTGCTCTGTGTGCAGAATTGGCTTTCTTACCCCAGGCTGTGATTACAAGGTTTAGTTCCACAAATGGGAGGCCTTGAATGTTGGGCTATAGATTACATTAATCAATCTATTTTGTTTTATCTTACATGCTTACTTAAAAGCCTCTTATACTTAGAAAGAAAATAGATGCAAAATAATGTACGAATCAGCAGTCTTTTCATCTTTTAAGCTGAGCCCTTGTGCCCTTTCAGTGAACAAAAGACCCCTGGGTGAGCAAGCGGGGTCAGTCTACAGCAATCAGCCACCCCGCAACAGGGCAGCCAGGTGGGGTGGGAAGGTCAGAGAATATAGAACAACAGAACGGTAGAGAAAAATTGTTCACCACCTCTTTACTCACACATTTTGAGATATACGGGTCCCAGACAGTAGAACAGTGTGTACAATAAGCTGTAGTTCACATTCTAGAAAAGATATGCCCATGAGTGAATACATGAATGAGACCGAAAGCATACACACCGACCCCTGAGGGGTTGGCATTACTTCTGTTTTTGTTTATTTATCGGGTCCTTTGTGCTTTTTTATGTTTTCCGAGTTCCCTGCATATATATTACTTCTGAAAATTAAAAAGGAAACAGCTATTATGTTAAAAATCATTAGGCCCTCACAATTTCATCTATTTTGTCCATTCTTATCTGTGCTAGTGTTTCCTGTAGGTTCTACCTTAGATCAACCTCCTCTTCTTCATCTTCCCAGTCTATGAGGTTACAAATACGATTAAGGGACGGCTTTACCTACAATGTTTAGGAGCCTTCGTTCTCTCTTTTAAAATTCTTTTCGAAACCCTTCTCTAATACTCACTCCAAGTGCTCAGGACAGTCTCTGGGTGCCCCCTAATCCTCTCTACAGTGCCAGGTCTGGGCTCCTTCGTTACCAACGTCCGTGCCTCCAAATAACTTCTCTGTCTGGCATCTCCTGTGTTCTCTCATTCTGCACCCTCTATACAAGTGCCTGTTTCCCAGGGAGATCTCCCTTAGATGTTAAACAGTCAATAAATGTTAAACCAATTCATAGCATTTGAATAGCTAATAGCTTCATACTCACTGGGTTTTAAAAGAGGTTGCCCAGTTAATATTACTCTGTCTCTAATTGTCTTTAATAGTCTCTAATCTCAAGCTTTAGTCAAATGCAGATTTTCACACTCCCATTAAATCCAAGTGTATGCAGGTCACAACCTCTTTTAGCCAAGCAGGGGAGGTTTCCTGTAGCCAGGCGCCATCGCCATTACCATCAGATAGAGAAGCAACTAATTTTGTCATTTTGATGGATGCTGAGATGGTGCCCAGACTCATCTACAGTCAGAGCTGCAGAGCTAGAGTGCGAGAAACTAATTTCTTCCTGGCCTAAAGTGCTCCTGGTCACCCCTGGTTACAGGGAAAATGACATGAGTCACTGTGTCTCCCGAGCCAGCTCATCCAGAGGGTTGCGTACAGTTAAGCCAACCAATAATAAAAAGTGTATGCAGAATGCTTGTTTTACCCTAGTAGTTCTGGAATCTAACTCTGGTTTTCCAGAAAAAGGGGTAGGGAAACTGCAAAATGCGGTTGTTACAAAAAGCACTTTAAACCAACAGCCACCAGGAGAAGAAATGCAGACAAGCTTCTGAACTCCAGCCGGTGAGCCAACTGAAAACAAGGCTGTGCCTGCCCAAGAAAATCCCTTCTTGGGAGACCTTGAAATGATTTGGAGTAGATGTGGGGACTTTGTTTTTTGTTTTGTTTTGTTTTGTTTTGTATTTATGCCAAGGTTTAATTCATTAAATAAACATTTTTAAGTACCTACTATGTGCCAAGTATTGCACCAGGCACTGATGCTTCAAAGATGAATATTGATCAGTTCCTGCTCTGAAGGAAGCTACAGTCTAGTCAGGGAGTAGCAGAGGAGATTAGGGCAAATGATGAAACGAACGGAAATAAAATTAATCAAATCCTGTAACAGTGTACAGGAGAACAGAGAGGAGGAAGAGTTTAAGTCTTCAGGCTTAAAGAGGCAGAGGTGGAAATGGGGGTAGTGGGTGGGAGAGGAGCTCAGAGGCAGAAAGGAACAGGCAGCCCTGGAGTGACATCTTCCCTCTGAGGATAATTTTTAACCAAATTGTTAAGTGAGGTACAAGTGAGGAGGGAGAGATGACGATTCGAGCATGTTTATCTACGAAACATAGTTCCAACACTACATTTTTATATTAGCTTATTTTCCTTTTGTTTCTTGTTTCGCTCTAAAATTAAAACTAAGTGAGAACATTTTGTGACCCTTGAAAATTGAAATGGTACAATCTGATCTGTTAATTTCACAGTTAAGCTTCTTCAAATCTTCATTCTTTTTCTGTGAGCCTTTGGAGTCACACTTGTCTTAGAAGATAGAGCAGAGAAATTAAAAAAAAAAAAAAGTGAAAGTCCATCCTTTTAAAATAGCTCATTTATGTTTTATAATCTATTCCCAAAGAGATTCAGAGGAAGCAACTAATGTATTTGTTTAACTGATCCGGTTAAAATGATTGTGAAATAGTTAGAAACAAAAAGCTACATTTCGACTTTATTTCCTGAATTACTCTGATAATTAGGAGATAACTATAGAATATGCCACATCCACTTCAAAGTATATTTACAGGAAAAATGCCAGCAATCTGGCTCTCTATTCTTTCTCTGTAAATGAAGGACTCCCAAATGCTCTAGATACACCTAAAATAAATGATCTTATATGGCAAACTGACTTGATGTGTATTTCTTTTAAACTAACTTTTTAAATTATATGCAATATATGCTTAGGGATTAAAATAAAAGTACAGAAAGGAATAACAGTCACTCCCCTGAAGTAATCAGTCAACAGCTTTGAGACTCTTCTTCCGATATGCATATTACATACAATGGGATTATGCTGTAGGTTATGGCTGCATTGGAGAGACTTGGGAGGGGCGATCTAGTTAGATGGGAAGCTGCATTTACATAGTAACCAGCTGGTATTTAGGTTGATGTTGATTTGTTGTGGTTTGTGGGGGTGGGAGCTGGAGGAGATTATAAGAGAATCTAAAGGCTTCTCAGATGCCGCCAGAGCAAGCACTGCCATATACATTTCCACAACTTGCTTTTTTAATCTAAAAATGTGTCTGGAACATTTCACTATATCAACACATAGAGACCTACTACCTTCTGTTATAATAGTTACAAAGCATTCCACTGTATCAAACTAGACTATTGATAAATATGTAGATTTTTCGCTAAGCAGTTTTCGCTAAGCAGTCTTGCGTGTGTATATGTGTGTGCATATATATAATCTTTTGCTCATAACATGAGAATTTCTATTATATTGATGCATAGAAGGAAAATTTCTAGGATGAAGTACATATGCACTTAAAATTTTGAAAGAAAACTGTCATTGTTTAATATACGGTTCAATGTACAGTTGTTATATGACCTTACTTCTGTTGCAGTGGCAGAATACTGTCTAAAATAATTAATGGAGTGACCATATAATTTAGTGCTCAAGCCAGAACACCTTTGAAAGAGGAAGTGGATGCTATTAATTATTATATTGGGACCACAGGCACAAACAGGACTACCCTGGACAAACTAGGACATTTGGTCACCCTAATACTTCGTAACATAAACATTATTAATGAGAATAATATTGCCAAAAATTTAAGACAGCTCCGCAAATAGCTTAAGAAATTTCAATTATCCTCCTTTTATCCTTCCCAAACCTGCTTTTTAGCTCTCACGGTATTACACTGAGAGAATATATGAATTTTTCAGCAACCTACTTGTTGGATCTTGTCTTAATGACAACTAATTAAAGATTTAGGGGAAAGGAGGAAGGATTTGCTTCTAAATATTTTGCACTATTAAACTTTTCATTTGAAAAAGGAAGATTCCCAAACCAGATATCATAGTCGGACATCAAAATATCTCATGGAATAAAGAAATAATACGGAGAGAAGAAAAAAAATGAATACACTACCACAAA
>NW_006432945.1:9917613-9932607 GCF_000325575.1 Pteropus alecto | reverse complement strand
ATTCCCTGATAATCCCAAAGGCTATGTAAAAAGATGAAAACTAACATAGCATATTCAGTTTTCTGAGGACTATGACTTGGTTTCCAGCAGGCCAAATTTCAGGTAATCTCTGGACTAATGTGGACTTTTCTAACTCAACCTGAGCCATATATTCTTTGGTGTCCTATAAAATCCTGGCAGGAGTCGGCCTGTCTTTGGTTCTTTTTGGACAGTCCAAGACCTAGGATACTAGACATATGGCCTTCTGTGGGTGTGGTATATCGAATGTGTCACTTCCTATTTCTAAGACTGGAGGTGGGGGTCGGGGTGTGGGAAGCGGGGGTGCTTATCTTGCTCCCAGGCAGGATCAATCTATGGTGAATATCTGTGTAAGTTCAGAAGACAACTGGTTGCTACTGGTTGCTACAAAAGGAGAGCCCATCATATGCCTTATATGTGTGTGTTCCCATCCCTCCAGCAATGCCCTTTGTTATTCACTAGGGATTACATTTCTTTTTCTGCCTGTTATCCCCGGCTCAGGAAGAAAGCCCTTGATGGGTTAATGAATTGCCCAGCATGCTGAATCATCTGTCTTGTGTTTCTCACTAAATGAGAGGCTTTAACAGATCAGTGCTGAGGTGTTGGGAAGAGTGTTTCTAGCTAATGGCAAGCTGTTGAAAATGCCTCAGAGCCTTACAATCCACTACCTGAAGGCAACTCCACTAGAGAGGGTATTTTCCAAAACATTCCCTCCTTTCGCCTCTTGTCCTTTGGCTGTTAATTCAAAAGGTGGACTTGATGACTTATTTTTTTTTTTAAAGGCTGAGATAGTTACAACAACCTACTGTTTAGTAGAAGTAACCATTAACATACTTTGATTTTTTTTTTCTAAATATAGCACTATCCTTACTTTCTCACTTAGACTTTGTTTTGATCAGGGTATGCATTGGCAAAACATTTGAAATTTATTCTGTTTCTGTGAAATGGATGTTTTCTTTTGTCAAAAGTTATCTGAAAGCTGAAATCAAGCTAAAAGATACTGACAAAGAAATATAACTGTTTGACTGTCAAAAACAAACAAAAATTGCCAGACAGTATGTATGGCAGATCCCATTTATGTAAAAATATGTATAAATATAATATGTGTTGGTATACGAATAGAGGAAATTTGAAAGACTATGTACCACATTATTAATAGCTGTTATGTCTGGGGGTGGAATTGCCAGAGCTTTTTACTTCCTAAGACATCTGTATGATTTGCCTTTTATACAGTAAGCATCTGTTACTTTTCCAATCCTAAAGAGAAAGGGGATGCAAACATAAAGCTACTCAGAAGGACCGAACTTATTCCTTAGTCCTATAATAAAACGGACTGAGTTAATCAAAAGCAAAAGTAAGAAACTTAGTTAGCACTGGGGAATAAACAGCTCGTGATAGAGAAGGCAGCAATATTATAAATTAATAAACATTATATATGTTTCTCAGCACAGAGGAAAAAGACAAATGCCAGAGAGACAGATTTTCTATAGGTATGCATTAAAAATAAACGTGTTTTAAAAATAAACTTAAAAAAATCTGCTTGGAGAACTTTTTCAAACTCACAGAATTATTTTAGAAAATTATTCATTTAGGATACGTAATATGAACGCTCAGTTTAGAAAAACGTTCAGCTAGAATATGTCAGATGTTAGTTGGTAGTGCTTGATGGCAAATTAATGATACATCGTTCAATTATATCAGATCTAACATATTATTTTGTGAGTCATCCCAGTGTGGTGTAGTGGAAAGTACAAAAGTTTTGGAGTTTCAATCTGGGTTCAAGTTTCCTCTCCCCTATTATACCTGCAAGCTGACCTTGAATAAGTTACTTAACCCCCTTGTTATTTTTTTGTATTTTTTTAACTGAAATGTATTTTATAACAATAACTATTGCATAGGGTGGTTGTAAGGCTTAAACAATAATCTGTAAAATGCATTTTATAACCTGCAAAATGTTCTAGCATATAGCAGGTACTGAATATTGAGTGAATGAATGAATGAGATGAATAAGTAAACATTATCCTCGACTTTCTTAAGTGTCCATTCGAAAAGGAGAGAGAGAGACAGAGACAGAGACAGAGACAGAAAGAGACTCATTCTAGTTCCCTCAGGTGTGGAGTTTCTTATGAACAAAAGTGACTCTTAATGAATCAGAAAAGGAAAAAAAAGGTAAATAGTTTCACGAAAGCCCCAGATTTAGAATAATGTTGCAAATTTCTGAAACTGCCACACATGCAAATTATATACAGCACTTATCATCCTTTAAGGCTATCTCAAACATCAGAGTCTTTGTCAAGTCTTTCTTGATTCTCCCAAGCAAAGGTAGGAAATCCCTCCCAATGAGGACCTGGCATGGAAAGATTAGCTGGGCCAATGATATTCTCTTTCAGAGGAATTAAAACTAATAGAATCAAAAGAATTTGTAGCTGGAGAAAGGAGCCCACTTATAGTGTGAGCTCCCTGAAGGATAGTGCCCCAAAGTGACAGTTCAATGACCCAAGCCTACTCTTGGTCTCACAGTTAAAAAAGAAATCAGGCTTATTTTAACTTAGTTTTCCTAAGGTCATTTGGAAGAGTCTAAGCACTACAGAGAGAAGTTTAAAATCCTTCTTCTTTTAGAAATAACTTGATCTGACAGCTTATTTGTAGCAAACCACTCATCACCTTTTCTTTCCTTATCCTGCAAGCCTTTTCCACTCTTCCATTTGCTACATGACACGTCTGACCAGCAATGCAGACACAAGTAACATTTGAGGAACCCCAGAGCCAAAGAGTTCAAATGCGAATCTGATGGCCAGGAGAGAGAGAGGGACCAGAGTTCTGGGTTTAGAAGTTAACAACAAAACTGTTGATTTAAAATCCACAAGAGTGATTTTAGAGTAGGCTGTACTTGTGCTTTCCGAAACAAATCCTGTTGAAGCCGTCCTCCAGGCCTACTTTGGGCAAAACTCAAGGCCTGGGTCCTTTAAGAATTAAGAGTTAAAAAACAATTATTTTTCATTAATTGCCTAGCACACAGTAGGTGTTTCGCATATGTTATCTTAGTTAACCTTTGTGACAGTCCTATAGTTTTTATAGTTGTTCAAGGTCACAGAGATGGTAAGTGGCAGAGGTAGATGTGGGCCCAGGTTTTATAGGCTCTAAAGTCTGGGCTCTTTCTACTCTACTTTGATGTTTCCCATGGAAGATGGGATGGGGTAGAATGCTGGTACTTTTTGGGCATCTGCTTGTGGCCACACAGTGCTTGATAGAGGTTGGTCCGGCTCTTGGAGGATGACGGTTCAGCTTTTAGAGGACTATGGGAAATGCACGTAATCCCGTGTTCACTGCTGTGGTCTGAACACCAGGGAGAAGGACTAGAATGCTGGTGGGGAAGGGAACAGAAATGTCTCTCCTTCTCTCACACACGTTTGTTCATTCGCATACAGCATTTAATTGAGCCCTCCTCCTTTGTATCCCTGAGTTCCCAGGGCAACTGAGCCTCTCTTTTTATTTTAACCTCCTTTTTGTCTGTCCAAGTCCAGTAAAATTTCATGAAAAGACAACTGGGTGGTTATGTACAGGATGAAAGGAAAATAAATTATTTCAGAGCAGCATGCTTTCTGAAATGAGATTTTAATGTATTAAACAAAAAAATGACCTGTCTGGCCAATCTTGTTTGTCCAAAAATTATTTTATTACTCGATTCAGCTGTAGGTCTGAGTAACTAACTGCGCAATCAGATAAAATAGAAAAGGGTCATAATTAAGCAGAAGCTGGGCAATGGGGTTGATGATCATTTTCTTGTAAGGTTATGATCTTGGAGTGTGTGTAAATTCATGACTGGATTTGACGTCTTGTCTAAAACATAGTCCGAAAGGCTAGAGCTCAAGTAACCTTGGCAACAAAGCAAGAAGAAAGGATGGCCTATTATAGAATCCAAATATTCTAGAATTGAAAGTTTCACGGTGGTCATCTAGTCCAGTCGTTTTGTTTGACAGACGAGAAAACTGAGGCTCAGAGATGCTAGATGAATGTTCTAAAGACACCTGAGTCATTAAGGCAGAGTTGACTTAGTTGACCCAGGCCTCCTAGACTTTCCCATTACATGCTATTATGGTTTATTTCTAGAGGTTATTTTTGTTTACTTGATTAATAACATTTAAATGCTTTTATTTTAATTTTTGTTGTTTTTACAATTATAAAAGTAATATATGCTAGTTGTAAAGAAATTCAAAACAGACGTATATAGAGTAAAAGTGAGTCTCCCTTTTACTTCTCTCTCCCAAATATGTTTTCTCCCTAGAGGAAACCTCTGTTAATGGACTAGTATATATTCTTCTTGATGTTTTCCTGTTCCTTTACAAACACATATTTGGTTTCCCTTTTATAAATAGAAACATACTATTCATTATATTTTGAGGTTTGCTTTTTTCATGTAACATTTTTCTGTGTTGGTACAGATATGTACCTCGTTCTTTTTTTTTTAATTGAGAATAATTCACGTAACAAAATTCCATCATTTTAAAGTATACAATTCAATGGTTTAGTAATGCATCATGTTGTACAACCATCGCCACTATTTAATTGCATTACATTTCCATCATCCAAGAAGAAGACTGGTACCTATTAGCAGTTAGTCCCAATTCCCCTGTCCCCTCCTCCCCTGGCAACCACTAATCTATTTTCTGTCTCTCTAGATTTGCTTATTCTGAACAGTTCATATAAATGGAGTCATACAATTTGTGGCCTTTTCGTCTGATTTCTTTTGCTTAGTATAATGTTTTCAAGGTTCATCCGTGTTGTAGCATGTGTCAGTACTTCATTCCTGTCCATGGCTGAAGAATATTCCACTGCATGGATATACCACATTTTGTTTTTCTATTCATTGGTTCATGGCCATTTGGGTTGTTTCCACTTTTTGGCTATCACGAATAAAGTTACTATGAACATTCTATATGTTTTTGTGTGACTATATTTTTTAATTCTCTTGGGCTCATGGTTTTGAATATCTGCCTAATATTCCATAATTTGAATTTATCACATAAGCATTTCTCCTGTTGATGAATGTTTATGTTTTTATTCATCTTTTTTATTATAAATAATGGCTCAATAAATATCCTTAAGCATAGTTCTTTTGAGAGAGACTGTGTAGTGTCTGCTGTGTCACACCGAAGAGAGCACTCTGTGTCTGAATTCCTGCACTTAATAGTTGTGTTAACTGAAGCAAGTTGGCTCTGTTTCCTCATTAGTAAAATGAGATAAAAATAGAACTTAACTCACGGGGTAAATGATTAATATAAATAAAGCACTTAGGATTTGAAACATCCCAAGTGTTCAATGAATGTTAAGATTATATGCAAATGTTTCTATAAGTTAGGTTCTTAGAAATAAAATTTTGGGGTCAAAATAGTCATTGTTACAATTTTGAAAGATATTGATAATTGCCCTCCAATAAATTTGTACCAGAAGGAATGAGAATGCCCATTTTCCCAGACTCTTGTCAATTCTGGATATTGTTAAGCTTTTTGAGTTTTTAATTTTGATTTTGTCTATCTCAAAGATAAAAATGGCATATTGTTGCTATAATTTGCATTTTTCTAATTATAACTGAGATTAAGCATCTTTAGATATGTTTTTTTGGCTACTTATATTTCTCCTGTTGTGAAATGCCTTTCATACCCAAAGCACACTTTTCTATTGATTTATAGACTCTCTTTATATATGGTTATTAACTTTTTCTTATATATTTTGAAAATATTTTCTCTCAATTTGGTTCTTGCCTTTTAATTTTGTTAATGATGTCTTTTGTCACGTTGAGGTTCTTAATTTTTATGAGTCTAATATATCAATATTTTCCTCTGGACATTCTCCCCTAGACTATTAAAAAAGCTCAACCTGGGAGTGACACAGGTTACTTTTACTAATAACTCATTGGTCAGAACTGGTCACACAGTCCCACCTAATCACAGAAGGACCAGGAAATATAATCCTTGACCAGTCTCGGAAGGTGACAAACTGAAAATATTCAGTGAGCAGCTTAAATAACTGCCACAGTAGTCTAAGTCAGAAAGAGACCAACGGAAACAAGGGGAGAATGGCTGAGTGACAAAGGAAATGTTAATATGCTTCCAGGTATTGGGTGAGAAGTCTGTGATAAGTAATACAGAATTAATTACAGTTGAGTTAGGAAGATATGGCTTCACGAAGCCATTTCATATGAAGGAAACCTGGAATAGGATTCCAGGGGGGCCACATTTTCTGAAGAAGCTGATAGAGTTCTTAGCATTCAAAGAGTGAGCATAGAAAAACAGTGTTTTTTCATCAGCCATTGATTTAAGATGTGAGAAGTTTGTTTAGGTCATCCAAATATTAAGTCACCAAGGCAGAGGGTATTTTTGAATGCATTTGAGGAATGGCAGAGCTGTCTGTATTTGAATAAATGCCTGCCCAACCCCCATCCTCTATAAGCTCTCTTAGTATGTGTGTATGCACTTCCTTGAGAGGAAAATCAATACCTTCTTAGATAGATGGAAATTGAGCTATGTCAAGGCATACATGCATTGCCTGATAGCATCTTTCCGCCAGGAATCTAATATATTGATCAAATTTCCCTACTAGAGCAACTATGCAGTATACAATAGCAAGACAGGCTAATAGTAGGAATGTTGGCTATACATTTTTTTGAAATGTCTCCTTTAACCAAAAAAAAAAATCAAAGCTTAAGATCACCACGCAGGCACTGTCTCTCCTGATGAGAGTCCTAATTGCCCTGCAGTTGCTGGCAGGGGTCATGAACAACATGCTCCCCTGTTCCTGCGGTTCACCTGCTCCTTACCGAGGGTGAGGAATGACTTTCTCAGCTGGAACACTCCTGCCAAAGACAGGGTTCTGCCTCCTCCTCTCCTTGGCCTGCACCTCTTCCTCCCCCTTCTTTGAGCCAAAGCGACATTCCCTTCCCCCCACCCCAGTAACAGCAGCAAGTGCGTGGGTGGCAATTTGGCTGTAGCTCAGTGTAGCGACAGAAGTTGTACCTTTGCATTGTGCACATGGTGTTTTGATTGTTGTTATGAACTTTTGTTGTTGTTGTTGTTGTTGTTGTTGTTAAAAGGTCAGGGTAACATGGCAAGGAGGAGGAAGGGCTCTCTCTGCCTGGCTCTTTCCAGACGTGCTCATTCCTAGCTCAGAATGATGACACACGAGCACAAGGGGTACTGGCTGACACTGTTCATCATTGATGAGCCTGCCTTCAGCTGCTCAAGAGGAGGGACATACCAAAGCAGAGAGGAGAATGTGCCTGTATTTTAAAATAAACTGCCTTGTGATGCAGAAGGCCTATGAGACATTTCAGATATTGAACCCTAGATACATGGAAAATTACTCACATGGCTTTATATTTTTTTCTCCCTAATAACTCTAGTGATCCAAAGGGAAATTATTCCAGTTGAATGACTCATCTAAAACACATTTTTTTTTTTTTTACTGTATCTCAGGCAAGAAAGAATCTATTCAGAGATAACAATTTATTATTTAACATTTCGACAGGTCCACAGAAATACAAGTCAATTGAATCCAAATAAAGAAATGTGCTATTTTTAACAACTTCTGGATGTTCTTGGCAGAAACTAGGCTAGACTTTGTTAGGGGAAAGAACAGGTTTAGGATCTTTTTTTCTTCAGGTTTTCAATTAAGATTTGATAATCAAAATAAGGTTTTAAAATAAAAGCCAAGAAATAGCCTTAGAATATTTTATGAAGCTATGATGATAAGGTTAGCAAGGGAAAGAAAAAAAGAAGAAAGAAAGAAAGAAAGAAAGGAAGGAAGGAAGGAAGGAAGGAAGGAAGGAAGGAAGGAAGGAAGGAAGGAAAAAAGAAAGAAACCATGCCCTAGAACTAGAAATAGATGCACCTGAAATAGAGAAACTGTAATATTTCTATTACCTCATTCTTATTATTGCATAGATTGTTAGAGGAGATTTCATACATTGTAATGTGCTTTTATTTCCCTATAATAAAAGTATTTCATCTTTTAAAGATTAAAAATACCACTTTATTAGAAACCTGTCATTCAAATGTATAACAAATCTAATAAGGGCTTTTTATATTTTCACAACGTTTTCAAAGATTTCACACATGTTACTTTAAGAAGCATATATTATCTTCAGATAGGTAGGGCATGCATTATTATCCTTGTGTGATTGATGAAGCAATGACAACTAAGGTCATATAGCAGAATAATGCATTTCCTTAACATCAACTCTATTACAATATAATGCCCTTTTAGATTAAAACCTTATCGTATTTTGGGGCATACACTTACTTTCATTTTTTTTCTTTTTTCTGGGACCGAGTTCGAACCCACAGAAGTCCTTGAAAAGTTTCGTTATGATGTATAAAATTTTTATCTTTCTTCTGAGGGAGTGACAAATGAGGGTTTTGTTCCCTTTGCAGTGTGAAAATGAATATTATGTTGTACTTTGAAGGTCCAAAGGGGAAGAATTGGCTCGATTTTCTCTTATACCCCTTTCCAGTACCTTCTAATTGGAGTGACTTATACTGTGGTTAATTGCAGTCACAATGGAGAAATTAAAACAGGTATGTCATGATGATTGGACACAGACACTCATAAATCCAAAATCAGAGTTTGAGTAATAATACTATTATGTAACAATCTGATTCTTAGCTTGCTTACTCTTCCTATATTATGCAGTTTAGCTCTTCACTATCATATGTTTCATGTTTAAGCCTGGTTTCACCAACACATTGTACATGAAGTATAGACAAATGTAGGACTTCTCATTTCTCATGTAACTCTACAGTTAAAAATCATTGATCTTTAACGTCCTCTTGAAACTTTCTTCACTTAAAAATATTCCATGCTCCATTTTTGCTGAATACTCTGCATTTATTGCCTGCATTCTATGCTGAATTTATTATAGTTTGTAAATATCCATGCTGATTTATTCCTTCATTAATTAATTCCTTCATTTATACATTTACACACCTAGCACAGCTAACATGTATTGTACTCTCATAATATTTACCGCATTATATTGCAATTACCTGTTTCTCTTTCTAGATTTAAACTGTTTGAGGGCAAAGATTGTGTAATTGTAATCTTTTCATTTCAGAAAGTGCCTGGTACATAGTAGGTGTACAATGAATACTGTATTTAGATAAATGGCATCTAGTAAAATGCCACATACCTGGCAGGAAATGACTAAATGCTATCTAGTGGTGAAGACACTGATTCTTTTACTTTCTGTTTTAATTGTTTTCCTTATAAATGAAAGGTTCAAAATATTTGAAAGAATAAGACTCTACTTTTTGAGCAGAATTTAAATTATATTACCATGCAAGATTCTGTTTAGATAAAACAAACAACATATTTTGGGGGTGGCTGGATATTGAATGCCCGTGAAGCTATTAAATAGTTTATTAATATGCATAATTAATATATATGCATGTTCTAATGATAAGAAACTTTGATTGATATATGCATGTTCTAATGATAAGAAAGGTTGATATATGCATGTTCTAATGATAAGAAACTTTGGATAAGGATCCATATATATTTTAAATCCTGGCAGAATAAACAAAAACAACAACAAAAAGCAATTTATTTCTATATCCATTTGAAATTCTGCCTCTAGTTAAACCAAGCGGCATTTTCAAAATCATTGGAACTGTAATAACATGCCACTAAATGCTTTTGCTTGTTCAATTTTTCATTTGCAAAGGTAATCCATGCTTTAAAACCTGGAAACCTTTGAAATATGCATCAGGCAGGAGGCTGGTATGGAGATTGCCTTGAGGTCAGAGCTTTCAGTTCCTTGATTGCTGAGTCTGAGGTTTCTGCCAAAGGCCACGAAATATCCCTTCATTAACTGGTTCTTGGCGGCAAATATAATTAAGAGCTAGCCATAGACCAGAATGTTGTCAAAGGATAGGTGTCTCCTGTGGTGTGAAAATAGGGCCAAAGATGCTGATCTCGTGACAATAGTCTTGTACAATCACAACCCTGCAGTTGGTGGGGATTTGATTTAACAAAATGGTTTGGAATAAAGCTGTTTTGTAATGCTGGTGGTTTCTGATAGCGCAGTCTTTTGTGGGGCTGGTGTGTATAGGGCATAGCGTCTTGACTTCACATGTTGGCAATTCCTCTGGTTTCCCAGAGCCATTCCCCAAGGACGCTCATGTCAGGCCAGTTAGGTGCATGTTTGTACAGGTGGTGGATCAGCTGTTTTCCCTGGAAGTCATCCCCTTCTCTTTCCAATTTTCCCGTCAAGGGTCACTCGAAGGTGACAAGGAGTTTACTGCTCCTTTGAAGGCTGAGCTTGCTGTTGCTTTGGCTGCCAACACACAGCCTCAAAGAGACAATGATTTGAACCTGGCTTGCTGACTGCTATCGCTAGACTTCCCGGCACCGCTCACTTTAGGCAAGGAAAAAATATACCTGGTAGCATTCAAGTCTAGAATTGTAATGAAGTTAGGGTGTCCAGATGTAGCCTTTTAAAGGGATTAACACAGTGTTACAGGAAGCTTTGGAGAATAATAAATTATTTACTTTTTCCAAAGGAGATGGGAATAGGAAATCTTCAAATGTGCTCAGAGAGATTAGAATTTTAGATAGTCAGACCTTTTGCAAGTAGAGAGGAGGTAGCTGTTTGTGTTACACAGAACACACCCACAGTAAGATCTTCGTTTTCACCTGGGTCATTAGTGCATGGTTCTGATCATGCCAAAGTCCCTGGGCATACCAATTACACTTCGCTGAAGTCTGCTATAAGAAAATTAGATGATTGTTAAAAGAAAAATCCATAAACCATCTTGGGCTGGGTAGGAGGGATTTCAAAATGCTAATATTTGCCTTTGCAAGATTACATGCTGCTGATAACCTCTTTCATCATGCAGTTCTCTCCACCTTTGGCTCACTAAACAGACTTGAACCATTTGCCAAAACCTCTCTTCACACCCTTGACACTAGTGAAACTGGCCTCCTTGCCATTTCCTGATCACAATATCGAATAAATATTTATCAAGTCTATGCTATGTGTCAGGTACTGTGTTATGTGTTTTATATAAATAGAAGCTCTTCAAGGTGATTAGTAATTGCCCGTTTTTTTAAAAAAATTTCTTTTATCAAGAAATACTTAATGAACACCTACTATATGTCAGGCATATGCTGAGAAGTGAGGGCATGGCTGTGAACAAAGCAGACAGACTCCCTCTCCTTGTAGAGTTTATAGTCCGGCAGAGGAGATAGATATTAAATAATAACAATAAGGGAAGAATAGGAAGGCATGAGCACATGAAGCAAGGAGGTCTAACCCCGAGGAAGGGTGTTTACCCTGAGACATGAAGGAGCCATAGGAATGTGCCAAATTAAGAGGGTGAGGATGAATGCTGGGGCTGAGGGAAGAGTCTAGAGTTGTGAAAACGAGGTCAGGGAGTGGCACAGTGGAGTCCACTGCACAGCTAGTATTCTTGGTTCAAATCTTGACTTACCACTACAAGAACTTTCCTTGTAACTTTGGGCAAATCACTTAACTTCTGTGCCTCTATTTTCTTATCTTTAAACAGGATAGTCACAGTACTAAGCTGCTTGCTGTCCTGACAAATGAGTTGCTATATGCCTGGCACATACTAAGCATTAGTCAAGTGTTAGTTATTTTAACAAAGTGAAGGTGTTTTGAGTTACTCTGTAGCCTAGAGCATAGTGTATACAAGTAAGGGAGAAAGAGGTGAGGTTACAAAAAGCGATAGAGCTTGGATTATGTGGGGCTGGGGTAGGGGAAGAGCTTGTAACCATGTGAAGGACTTTCTTGATCTGTAGAGCAGTAGGAAGTCACTGAAGGGATTTGAGCAAGACGGTGACAATCAGGCAGCCGTGGAGATAAATGAAAGTGAGTGGATTGGCAAAGATATCTTGGAGGTGGAATGAACAACACTTGGTTACAGAGTGAAAGTGTGAATGAGGAAGAGGGAAGAATGAAGAATGACTCCTAGGACTGGAAAGAAGCCAAGGTACCTCAAATGTCCAAAAAGTAGGGAGAAGTCTAGGGTAGCTGTGGATACACGTGGGTCGTTAGGTTTGGTACAGAGAGTTGGAATTTTTTTCTAAGAAATTGAGCTCACCTGCTGGGATGAGCTGTGAAAGGAGGGTGGTGGAAGTTTTAGGAAGCATGCTTTGAAATACAGGTTGTAGAGAATGAGAGAGAGCATATACTAGGGAAACCCAGGCAGAGTGGAGGACTCCGATGAGTTGATGACGTTTAATTTTTCGTGGCACCTGACTGCTTAGGTGTGAGTTTCTCTCAGCAGTTCCCAGCAGATCTCAGATGCAGAAGAGACATGAGTGCTGAGAGCTCTAAGATCAGGATAATGAGATGATGATAATAATGATTGTATCTAACATTTATAGGTTTACGAGATTCCAGGTGCTGTTTTAAGAGCTTTTTATACATTATCTCATTTAATTAGGTACATGCAGTACTTAAAATTACATAAATATAGTAGATAGTGGCACATTAACTGACTAAATTCAAGCCAGCAAATAAAAGCTTAGCAGTTTGGCATGTTATTTATATGATTGTCATATAGAAATTGTGCTTCTCTGGCCTCACAAATCTATGGGGGAAACTAGGGCCAAAATAACAGCAGTGAAATGTCTCTTTGGTTCTGTCCTATTCACGCTGAATAATCCTGACCTCAAATTCCATATTAGTTTTCTAGGGCTACTGTAACAAGTACCAGAAACTGAATGGCTTAAAATAACAGAAACAACCCAAATCGAGGTGTCAGCAGGACCATGCTTCCTCCTCCCCTGCCTCTTCCTGGTTTCTGTGGTAGCCATCAAATCCTTGACATTCCTTGGCTTCCAGCTGCATCACACCAACGTTAACCTCTGTCATCACTTGGCATTCTCCTAGTGTGTCTCTATCTTCACATGATGTTTCCCTTTTCTCATAAGGACACCAGTCATATTGGATTACAGCCCATCCTAAGAATCATATCTTAACTCAATTGCATCTGCAATGACCCTATTTCCAATAAGGTAACATTCTGATGTGCTGGAGGTTAATACTCCACAGTATATCTAGGGACTCAATTCGACCCATACCAAATTCCTTCCAAGTAGCTCTGAAAATCCTGGGAGGTCATGAACTAGTACTTTTTGTTTCCACATGCTTTCCTCCTCTCCTGTTTTGGTTTGTTACAGTGATGTCTCTCTCTCATGCTGCCACACAAGGTTATTATACTGCTGCAAATGTTTCCAAACCCACAACGAAGCACCAAGAGAAACAATACTCCCTTCAAGATGCCTGTGTCTCCTTGATGCCACTACAGCCTGGTGTCTTCTTCCACCTGATCCAGCTACCTGTTGATCTGCTGTGTCCTTCTTTGTTCTCACTGTCCCACATTGTGACCTGCCCCCCTACCTGTGTCTCCTCACGTGGTTTGTAGACAGATCTACATTATGCTTTTTTAAAAAATCTACTCTTCTGCAGGTCCTGTTACCTAAGCTCAGCTGGTCTGAAAGACAATCACAGGGAAAGATGCTGTTTAGGACTTAAGCATCCTTCCCATAGACCTTGACTTTGAGCTAGAATCTTTGAACCAATCTTGTAAGTTTTGTCTCTGTTTTGTCCAGTCTGATGGCTGTCATGGTGTCTCTTGGTACAAAGTAAACCTCTGCTATATCCAGATATGCTTAGAAATATCAAAAGGAATATTAGAGTGAATTCGTCTTAGCTTCACAAGCTAAGACTATGACTTCCTACGATATATATTTAAATTAATTTGATACAAAAATTTATCCCCAACGTGATGCTTTTCATTGATAACCATTAAGCTGGACTGTCTACTGAATCTGTTGCTCAAGATTTGAAATATCACCTTCTGCCCTACTAGAAAGGGCTTTCTCCACAAACCTCACATTTAATTTCTACTCTTCTCCTCCTTCCAAGCCTAGTGAATCCAGTGAGATGTTTGATTTTAGTCCACAGTCACTTCTAGCTAATCATAGCCTTTCACTGCAGATAACACAACCATGCCCAGTAATATTCAGTTATAATACGTCTCGGTTTCTTTTCTTTTTTTTTTTCATAAGAGTCCCTATCATTAAAGTAATTTATAAACGTTTGTACCTAATCCTCACTATGTCAGTTTCACTTTCACCACGGTAAGAAAAAGGGTGACTATAATTACACCTGGACGTCTTGTGTGTGTTTGTTTTTAAAAATTAAACTATAGTTGACATAATATACTTCAGTGCCATTGATCCTAACTTGCCTCCAGGCATGATACCTTTCTTCTCATCCAAAATGTCAATCTAAAGTTAGCAATCAGTCAACATTATTTGCTGAGTGTTTCTTATGTGTCCTGCATGAGCAGAAAACAGACACAAGAAAAATACCTTTTTGGTAATTATTATTTTAAACTCTTTAAACCCACATGATTTAAATCATCTGTTCAAGAATCACTGAGCACCTACTATATGTCAGGTACCGTACTAGGCACGAGGGGATACAGCAGAAGCAAAACAGGCATAATCTCTATCTTCTTAGAATCTATCATCTGCTGGGAAAACTGGACCTTAACGATTTCACAAATAAATATATATTCACAAACTTTAATAAGAATGGTAAAAAAGAATGTGCAGAGTACTAAGTATAATAGGCAGAACCTCAGTTTAGGCGTGGGTAGTCAATGATATTTTATCTGAAGTTCAAAGGGTGAGTAAGGGAAGAGAAGACTATCTCATGCGGAAGAATAACGTAAGAAAAGGCTCTGAGGCAGAAAAGAGCTTGATGCCACAAGAAAAGAAAGAAAAAAAAAAGACTAGTGAGGCTGGAGCACAGTGAATGAGGAAGAAGGTGAGACGAGATAACAGGGAAGAGGGCAAGGACTGGATCCTTTATGGCCATGGAAAAGATTCTGTGTTTGAGCATATTGATAATCATTAGGCTGGACGTCTACTGAATGAAGCACTGAA
>NW_006432945.1:9897606-9917602 GCF_000325575.1 Pteropus alecto | reverse complement strand
GGAGAAAGGCATGATGGGATTTATGTTTAAGAGATTGCTCTGACTGTTGTGTGGACAATGGAGTAGGGCCAATGAGGGGGGTGCCAGCTGGGAAACTATTAGTACAGTTGAGGTGAGGGAACATAGTGACTGGGGCTATGGAGACAGGAAGAAGTGAACACATTCAAGAGATATTTTGGAGATAGAGTCAACAAGTTTCTTTCCAGGGGAAGTATAAAAAGAAAGCATTATCCAATACAGATCACTGAATTATTTATGTTCTAATCCAAATAATCTGGACATTAGTCACCTGCTCAGCACTGAAGTAACCACTGAGAATCTGTCCCATTGTGTTTTTGGGGGTGGGGCAGGGAGGGAACATTGAGCAAGATCCAAACCTCCAATTCATATGCAGATAGAAAAGTTGACTTTTATTTTAGTGCATGCTTTATCTGGAACTGTGTGATCACTTCAGGATTTCAGGAAGTGAATATATAAAAGTTGTTGGGTTTTTTTTTTTTTTGGTTTTTTTTTTTTTGGCTGTCATCAGAAAGCAGCATTCAGAGATAGACAGAGAGCAGGAACTGGAAATGATGAATGTTTTTCTTAATTAAGTAGACCATCTCCTGCTCGGTGTCTCTTCTATTCTTTGCTTTGGCCTTGGCATTCACTAGCGAGAGCCCACAGGAGTTATCTTTAAATTACACCTGCCCAGTCTACACTCCTTATTACACACTCCCAGGCACACTGACATGTTTCACTTGCTGCAGACACACCCTTCTCCTTATCTCCTCACATCTAACTGATTCTTCTCTTTGCCCTATTTCCCCCTCCTTCTACCCAGATCTTGGCTCTCAGAGATAACTGGAAAGACATGCAATGGAATGCACTGTAAACTGGTGGGAAGGACATGCTGGGCTTCCCTAACTGGTTTTTCTTAACATCAACCTGTCACGCTAAGAAGAAGAAACTCCTTCCCTCAGAGTCAAGACAAAACATCTCTTTGTTCTAATGGCGGAGTCAGAGGTTGTGCGTAGCTTGTGGAGATGTCTTGTAAAGGCGGGGGGCGGGAGGGACGGGTCTTGCCACAGAGACCTGTACCCCGATGTCAGCAACACTTATGGCTTACAAGAGAGGGGTGTTTTTCTGCTCCAACCTCTCACTTTCTCTAACTCCTCAACTATGTTAACTTAAAAGGACCAAATATTGGTAGGAGTTCCTCCTGGATGATGACGTGGGAGTCTATTTTTTTCTGCTTCTTTGCCCTTTTCTGTGCTTTCCAAATTCTCTACAATTAGGGTGTGTTAATTTGATAATTAAGAAAAAAAACATAAAATTAAAATCAAACCTCCCTGAGGTTGGGAGTTTTTTGGTTGGATATACTTGTGACTGCACAGAATACCAAAAGGCTTATATATCCCAGTAGGACTTTTGACACGTTTGATAACAAGACCCCCACTCCCAGAATGCTTCAGACTTCTCACTTCTCTGAACAGTCTGTCTTACCCCTTGCATACAAGTCTCTCACTCTAGTTTTAGTTTCTAGCCATCCCAGGTGTTGGGGGAAGAGTCCAGATTCTGATGACATGTTTTTCTAACAAGAATGGATCTGCATGGATTCAAAAATTGTCATGCTTATCATTCCTGGGGGAAAAAAAAACAGGTATTAAAGGATCTATTTACATTGCTATGTGGAGTCTACTATGTTAAATGCTGTTAAGAGTGAATAAGATAGATATGGCTCCTGTCCCAGAGGATCTAGCTACAATTTAGGAAAGGTTATTTCTCCAACTTTAAAGATGTAAGTGTTGGCAGAAAATAGTGATTCTTGTTTGATCAAAACATCTGTGAGACGCATAAAAGACAGAGCCATGTCAAAGTGAGCTACATAATGGCCTACGGCAATTTTATAGCCTGAATATAAAGGAAAAAAAAAAAACAACGCCTTCTTTTCAGTAACCAAAACAAATCATCTAAACCACTATTTCATAATCATTTTGATTCAATAAAATAAACAAGTCTCATACTTTTTCATTGTTTGCAGTGTTGTTTTGCTTATTTTGCTTTTTGATCAGGGTTTAGGTACCGATACAGAAAACTACTGGAGCAATTTTGAGCAGGAAAAGCTGAATACAGAGAACTGGGTGCTTGCTTACAAAGTCCTCAGAAGGGCTGGAGGAGTAAGCTGCTGCCTAAGAAATCAAGAAGGCCCTAGAGGAAATCCTGGCTCCTAGGGGATGCTTATTTCTCCTCTAGTTTGGTCACAATACCACCGTCATTTGCTGTAACCTGAGGTCTAACTTATAAAGTTCACACAGTAGTATGAAATACTAGAGAAGAAGGAAAGAGTAAACAAAGGAAATTTGTTACTCTATGCATAACAAAGTGAGGGAAAAAGTGGGGTAGCTAATACAGACCTTATTTCTGTATCTGGTCCCAATCCCATAGTTGATATTTATAACTTTCTTTCACTCACATCTCATATTCCTTTTTGTACCTGCAGCCAGCACCTAGGCTAGTTGTGCTACTTTATCTGATGGGGTAATGCAAGCCTTCATTCTAAGGAATCTGGACTCTTGGTGATCCTGCTTGTATTGGTTGGTACATCTTCAATTAACTTTTACTGCTGAACAGAGTAGCACAAAGCGGGAGCCCTGGAGGTTCCTCTCAGTTTTAGACCCACTTATATCATCATTTCATTTGTAGTGGAAACTGTGTTTCCCCTTGGAAATCAGGACCAATAACTCTAGCAATACAGAAGCCCCCTTTCACTTATTGATTTACAATCACAAAGAGCTCACATTTGCCAACTGGCTATCTCAACTTCCTCTGTAATGGAACCCTTGTTGAGTCTTTAGATGGGAGCAATCTTTCTCTGGGTTTTAAGCCTTCTAACCAGCAGAGTGCCAAGCTTCATGATAATAGATATAAAAACTTTGTGATTGGGTTTTTATATGAAATAACGATTCCACTCCTTGGTTTCATGTAGTCTGACTAGAAGAAGCAGCACCATATATCAGGTACTGGTTAGAGCATTTTCTTACTCTATAGCACAGCACTCCAACTTCTTAGAGTGATGTTTCTTGGCTGTTACTATAACTGAGTATTCAATAGGCTATAATATCTTATAGGTGCTTGTATAATATCTTGGTGAGATCAGTGAAATCCATAGACATCTTCCCTTTCTCTCACTTCTTTGTTAGAAACAATATTGAATGAGACACTGTGATGGTAAATAAAGACATTCATAGATGATATTGCTAACAGAAACAGCTGGCAAAAAGGTAAATCTACATCTAGAATAATTATCTATTCCAGTGAGGATAAGTTACTGCCTCTCTCGCCCACTCCCATGATAAAAAAAAAAAAAAAGATCAATGTAATCAACCTGTCACGAGATATCTGACTGGTCTACCCCCACTCCCCAATATGGTATTATATTAGGTACTCAGCATTGGTCTCTGATGGCAAGCTAAACAATCAGCAGTTGACAGATCAGCCTTGGTAAGGGGAAGGCAAAATTTATGAGCCCTTGTTGATTTTCCATCCCCTGCCACTATGACTATTTGATACATGAGCCCATTGACCAAGCTCCAGGGTAGCTGAGGAAAGAGACTCATCAACTGACATTTATAGAAAATCAGTACGTGTATGTGATTACTGAGTTCCTCCTCAGCAACAGCTATGGACAAAATTCTTCATCTCTATGACTGATCCAGGGTTCTTGACTACAAACAGGAAAATATGACTCTGGTTAATTAAACAGAAATAAATTTTATTAGATGGCTTTGGATTGCTCACAGTATAGGGTGAAGGCCAGTAAACAACATAAGAGACAGCCAGAAGCCAAGAAAAGTTCATAGCCTAGAAGAGAGCAGAGGTCATGTCGGAGAAACAATCAGATTAGGGCCCTTCCCTTGGCAGTCTAACTTTGGGTGCTCACTGCCATTTTCACTGCTAGACTCTTGACTTGCTGTAGCCTATGAGAATATGCTCTACCTGTGGCTGAGTCTTTGAGTAAGGTAAGGTAAGATCCATGGCAGAAGCATCTGATTGGCCAAATCTGGGCCACGTGCTTCCTGCCAAGGAGCTGAGATAGGAATATCTGTCCAATCAGACAGATATTCTTCCTAGTGGGAGCTGGGGTCTTGCCTCTCATCAAAGCCTAAAGGATGGGGGATCCTACCATCTAGGAAAGCAGATCCTAACCCTGGCAAATGCCCACCATACCCTCTAAGCCACAGTTTTCTTATCTGTACAATGCAGGTTATAGTATCTAATGTTTTATCCTACTATCTTTATTATCCTTATCCATTTCTATGAAGATTAAATTGAATAATACATGCAAAATACAAGAAATTTTAGATGTTATTATTTTGTTTTTCCTAAAGTACCTCAGTGTCTTTATCTCTTTGTCTTGAGGTAATTTCTGCAATGCCTAACCTTGGAGCTATCCAACTATCCTTTCCCTCATCTCCTGCTCCTAGACTGCTGAGTACCGCTGGAAAATTGATAAAATCGTCCCAGTTGATTCCATTACAGGTGAATAATTTCCATACCTAAGGTGCTATTCTCATACTTCTTAACCAGCTCTGCTCCTATTTTCCCCCCAAAATGAATAAACTTGTCTCCTATAGAGAGGAAAGAGGGAATTTACATGTCAACTCCCCTAAATGCCCTCTCCTCCATTTACAAACTCATGTATATCTGCCCCAATCATTACTATCACTCCATCCCCGAGCTGCAAATGATGTCAAAGGCTAATCCCTCCCTCTGTCTGCATTCTTCTGCTTTCTTGGGCCCTTGCTTGAGCTTCCATCCCTTCACTTTTCTGTATCTCCTAGTCCACTGGATTCTTCCCTGTGGCTTGCAGTGATAATCTTCCATACTCCTGGGACATTACTGGTTATGGGGGTTATTTAAATAGTTAACACTTATTGTTTTTGTAGATTTGATAAATGCACTTCGCAAAAATTGAAAGCAACACAGAGAAATAGAAAAAGTGAAAATCACTCGAAATCTCTAACACAAAGATGATCATTCTGAACATTCTTCTTATTCAGCTTCAGTGGGGGGAGTAGATTAAGATTTGATCCCTCTGCAGGTCAATTCTTCACCCTGCAGCATGATCACCAGTCTCATTTTCTCAAGCAACAGAGCAATATTTATATTTCTCACACATAATTCTAAGTTTTAGAACAGTTACTTTGTGGTAAGTATAACTGTTTCCAAACTCAAAATTATATGTGATAAATACAAAGTGTTCAAACTCAGCACTTATGAATTTCTGGATAGATAAGCTGAGTAGACTATTAAATCCTCACTCTTGGTGATCCTACAACATGTACGCAGAATAAATATAATTTAGGATACACAAAAACAAAATGCTGTTCACCGCTCAGCCTTCTGCAGCTCTTCACGCTATTGAAGTCACTTTCTCTGAGGTTACTAATGACTCTAATTGCTAAACCCAGTGGCCTAGAAGTGACCTTACTCAACTTCTCTGTAGAATCTGACATTTTTTGATCACTGCCTGCTTTATAAAAAGGTCATCTTTTTATGGCTTCCTTGACGCTACTCTCTCCTAATTGTCTTATTGCCCACTCTGGCCATACTCCAGGCTCCTTCCTTGTCCTATCTTCTTTATCAGGCTGTTCCCTTGGACCGTTTTCTATTTCTGTGTATGCTCCCTTCCTGGGCAGACCTACTAGGACTCAATTATCACCTAAATGTATACGGCTCCTCAGTCTTCAGTCCTACCGTCTCTTTCCAGAGCTCTAGATCTGTATCTTCAATCGGAGCACTGCATGTCTCATAGATTGCTACCTATTTAACACATCCAATAGAGCCCCAAACCTGCCCTTCACTTCCATTCCTTATCAGTTCATGGCAGCATCATCTACCTAGCTAGTAGAGTTAGAGTCACATGTCACACTTCCTTCTGTCTGTCACTAGGACTGACATGGGTTGTTGTATCAACAGTGAGGATAATATAGTGGTCAAAAGCAAGGACTCTGGAACTGGATTGCCAGCATTCAAACCCAGATCTACCACTTATAGGTAGGCGATCTTGAGCAAGATTCTTACCTGCTCTGCTTCAGTTTACTCATCTCTAAAATGAGGATAATGATAGTAGCTACCTCCTGGGGTTCTTGTGAGGATTAAATAACTTTGTATTTATAAAGTACTTCGAACAGTGCCTGGCACAGAGCAAGTGCTGCATAGGTGTTTATTAATAAATTGGTCTCTGGTTTGCCCCCACTCTAGTCCATTTTTCATCCTGCTAATAGAGGTTCTTAAGGGGCTGCCAAATTTTGAGTGGTCAACCAGAGGCCAGTCATTATGCTAAGTGCTTTATATGCAGAGTCTCATTTAATCTTCATAACAACCTGTTAGGGAGGAGTTATTATTCCCATTTGAGAGATGAAGAAACTGAGGCATTAAGAGCTAATGTACTCTGCCCAAGCTCACACAGATTATAAATGCCAGAGTTCGGATTTTAATTCAGCTCTGTCTATCCTCTGAGCCAGTGTTTGAAACCAGGAAGCTATACTATACTGCTTTCTCAAGTCTGAGCTGGTCGCTTATTGCTTAAATGTCTTCGAAGACTCACTCTACACTGCCTATGCTGTCATGATCTTTTCCTTCACAATCTAGTTCCAACTTAACTTTATTTCCTTCATCTTTCCTCCATGTAGACTGTTGTTTCTTTCCTTCTTCCCGTTCCTTCAACATTTATTGAATGCTCTAATGCCAGACACTATGCTAATTGGAGAAAACAAGAGAAATGAGCAATTTGTCTTCAAGGAGCTCATAGTCTGACACAAATTATTACTGACAGTATAGTGATGGGCATGCACCAGCTGGGTATGGGGGCCAGACCAGGAGGAGAGAAGAGGGAATAGAGAGTTTCTTTGAGGAGGAGACATTTAGCTGCCTTAAAGGATATTCTGGTCAGACAACTACTTGCTATTCTTTAGCAATCCTGACTTCTTCCTTTTTGCCTTTGAGATTGTTGGGGTGTCTTTATCCCTGTCAGATTGTTGTTTAAGGCTGTATTTCAAAATCACCTTCTCTGGGACACCATCCTTTCCTTCTCAGTCAGTTGGATGTTGGTTTCCTTGTACATATCTCAGTCACAGCACATGTCACACTGCAATCTAGCTATTGGTCTATCTGCCTTTCTTTCTAACTGGATTGTGTCGTCCTCCAAAAAAAGGATAAAGTCTTATTTATTTTTGAACTGTCCTTTATTTCCAAAGTGGCATGACTGGCATATCATAGTTTTGTTAAATTAAGAATTATTTGCCTATTTACAAAAGAACATGGAAGGCCGGGGACCCTTCTGATTCAGAGTAAAATTATTCAGATTATCATTCATAGTACCTAGCCCAGTGCTCTACAGAAAGTAGTTGTTCATAACTATTAAGTGTTTGATGGTTCTGTCAGTGAAATATCTGAAGTAATGCTAGGAATAAGTAAACTTATTATTAAATCTACTTCTGTAGTAAATCAGAATTTCCATGTCCAACTGAGTGTCAGGGCTCTGAATCTGGCATGAGAAAAATTAAGAATTGTTGGTAATAGAGCTGGTATTGAAAATATCCTTTCTTCCCTGGATTGGGCTTTGGTTCCAGAATCTTGTGCACAGTTAAGGCACCAAGATATGGTGCTGTTGGGAGCAGGATGCAATAGTCTACAGGAGTTGCTGCCAAGAGTCTATCATTCTGGTCCATATCTGGCTGAAGGCCCAGCAATCTCTTTTGCAGCTTCTCCTGGTTCCGTCTTCCTAGGCACACACCATGCAGTCATTTCCTCTCTGTGGTTGTGCCTTCTTCCTGAGGGCATAACCCTCTCTTTTGCTTATCTCTTTTTCTTGGCAACATTTACCTCCAGTAAAGGGGAATTGTTATGGTGGGCAGAGAGTGTGATGCTGAGGCGAGAGGAATCTTCACTCCTTTTCTTCTTCTTTTCTTGACCCTGGTTACCCTTTCGCCAAGGGTGAGGCTTTGTATAACGACAGTCAGAAAGACTCATAGCCTATGCCTATTTTCCATCATGCCTTATTCCTCTCCTGAGAAAATGATTGCAGAACCCGTACTGGCATAAATTAAGAGGAAGGGAAAGGGAAAAAATACATGGAGAAAAAAAAGCCAACATCAGAGATCAATATTTCAGAATACTGTCCCCAGTCACAGTAGTCCTGTAGTCTCTTTGGGTCTCATCAAGATTGTGAGAATTAAAAAACAAAGTACATGTACAGGATTTAGAATAGAGTTTGGCAGATAGAAAGTGAGTGCTTAATAAATGTTAGTGATTATTACCTAGGGCTCCTCTACTCAGGGAAGAACCTGGGTTTCTGTCCCCAGTCAGATCTTCCAGGACAATCATTCTTACACTCAGAGTAATGCCAAGCTGTGAGTGATCTCTTTCCTATGTTCCTGTGGGCTGGTTCAGTCTGGCTGATGGACCCATTTCTGTTCTCCCTGGGTGGGGTTGCTACTGTACCTCTAGGGGGTTTTCTTTTCTCCCAACATTGGTTCCCCTCCCAACCCTACTCCTTATCCCTAGAAAGCTCACTCACAAGTCTGGTTGGAACACCCCAGATCTGGTTTGGATCCAAATGTTGTTATTGGCCTTTCTGATAGACCTAGGACTGGATAATTACATTGAAATTCAGAAGCAGCATGCAATCTTTTTCATTGATGTCTTCAATTAAATCCAAGAAGCATTTATTGAGCACTTAGAGCATGTAAGATCTGGTTCTTTTAAATACATTTGGCTTCTAACTATTTACTCTGTTTTAGTTACTCATTTTGGATTAATTCTAATTCATCCTTAAGGGTTTTATGGAGAATAAATATGAAAATGGAAAAATATTTGCACACTTTTTTGCAAATATAAATGTCTTGTGTGGCTTATTGTTGCTAGAGTATTAATATTAATTGCAATAACAACACTGCAGCTTCCTAGGCAGGCTGCAGAGAGCAGCTGTAAGGCCAAAGCAAGCCAGACCGAAGAGGTCAGGGGCGGTGCCTCCAACACGTCCGGCCCAGAAGAGGCGGAGCCTTGAGGAATGTTTCCCAAATCCCGCCCCTTACTCCGCCTCTGCCGTCGGCGCAGCGTAGGCGGTTACCATGGCGATGACGTATGGTGGGCGGGGAGGGGCGGGGCTATGGATAGGAGGAGGAAGATGGCGGGAGGGCGGCTCTGAGGAGACCTCGGCGGCGGCGGAGGAGGAGAGAAGCGCAGCGCCGCGCCGCGCCGGGGCCCATGTGGGGAGGAGTCGGAATAGTTGTTGCCGCCGCCGCCGTCTCCGCTGCCGCCTGTAACTGCTGGACACGAGTGGGAGTGAGGGGGAAACGTCAGGATGAAGTTCGCTGAGCACCTCTCGGCGCACATCACTCCCGAGTGGAGGAAGCAGTACATCCAGTATGAGGTACCCGCGGCGGCCGGGGTGTGGGAGGACTCGGAGGGGCCGCCGTCTCGCCAGTCCGGACCTCCGCGGCCGCCTTCCGCTCTAGCTGCCTCTCCGCATCGGGGCGGACTTTGACCCTGTGCCGCGGGGAGCCACTGCGGCATCCCGGTGGCTTCGGCTCCCTCCGGGCCCCGCTGACCTTCCCCTCCCCCGCAGCCCCGCTGCCGCCGGTGTAACGGATATGAAGGCGGCGGGCCGGGAGGGCACAGCACGGCCGGGGCTGGGGAATGGTGGTGGAGGGAGAGCCGCAGGTTGGGGAGTCGGGGTGCGAGGGCAGCCCGGGGTCGCGGCGGTTTTGCGCTAATCCCCTCGTCCCTACTCACCCTGACCTCTCGTCCCCACCCTGGGCGAGCGCCCCCTCGGCAAGGTTAGCCCTTGTTTCTCTTTGCTCACCTCTCACCAAAGAATCCTTCTCTTCCGAGATCAGCCCCTCCAGTGATTTCCTTCATTCCTCAGAGCCCTTCGGCTTTTCCCCACTTGCCCACTGTTGACAAAGGCTTTATAATAAGGTTGAAACTTGATTTAAATGTATGTCACATATGCAGTGGTTACAGTATGCAAACGTATTGTAATCAGCTATTCTGTTTTGATAATAAGACAGCGACTCGTCGTTTTACTGATTGCATGAAGTATATAAAGTAATCACATCTCTGATTTGGGCTCTTCTGTTGTTTTGGAATGGAGTGAAAGAGGAAGAGAAAGGAGGAAAGAGAAGAGAATTATTAAAATTGTCCGGTTATTTTCCCTAAAATTTTTGTTAACTAGGGAGAAAAGTACTTTATTATAAACAATGTACTTTTAAAACATACTTATGTATTACAGAAACCATGGCCCCTCTCTCCCCTAATTTCTGAGATAACAGCTCTTAGAGGGTTTTTAATAGATAGTGATAAGGAACCTTACGTTAATACCGGGAAAGTGAAGATAATGAACCCATTTATAGATTCAGAAGGCAGGATACCTGAAGGGCTTTAAGCATTGCAATAGATTATTTTCAGGAGCTGGCAATTCAGCTCCTGGATAGAGAAAAAAAGACTTATCTGTTAGCTCCAGGAATTCACATCTATGTTATGTGCAAGAACAAAGAGTATAAAATCAATATGAACACAAATATGCTAGCTAAATTTTATGAATTAAAATATTTTTGTTCTCTTTAATTTCTGTTTAAGTTTAGTGATAGCGTGTTTAGGCAGTAGCATGAGTTTATTCATGTAGCAGTTGTAATAATAGAAGAATGTGGGGAAAGGGGATGTATGTAGGTAGGTTAAACAGAACCTTGAAGATTGTAAAATACATTCACCTTGTATCATACAGTATTTGATTATTGTCAGAAATAAAAGGCCTAAAATTATTAATGCTTTCCTGTCATTTAATTTTCTTATAGTGTTTTGTGGCTACATTTGTAAGAATGAAATAAGAGACTAGCTTTTCAGCCTGTAGAGTTTTTGATTTATTGTTTCTAATAACATTCGGTCAGTTTTAAACCTTGGCTAGAGTCCAGATGATGGTTTTTATTGAAGGGAGGGTATTGGTCTTTCATCTTTCTAGTAGTAATTTTCAGCACCACTGCCAGTTCTTCACAGAGGAATAGGACACAGCATGCTGAAGCATCATCTTATACTTGTTATACAGTGTAGAATGCTTAATTCGTGCAGAAGTAATAGTGGCTGTATGTTATGATTCATTTTAAGTATTACAGCACTTAACCGTTTCATAGAATTGTATTAATTTGGAATATCTAGGGCTGCAAGGAGAAGCATGATTTAGTTTGAAAAATGCAATTACCTCTTGATTTGTAATGTCAGCTACATGGCTAGAGTAACGTAATCACAATAATTCTGAGACTCCTCATTCATATACTCCATTTGGATACTAGTCTTAAATGGTTACTCTAGGTTGATCACAGAGGGACAAAATACCTGAGCATATGTGTGACTGCATTATCTTTCCTGGGCCAATTATAAATTATTTTTGAAAAATTCACTTATTGTTGATAATTGAAATTTTATTCTGCAGAGAGTCCCTACTGTGTGACTCCTGTCCTGGATATGCTCATTGTATGGTAGGCAAAATTAAATAAGGGGTGCTTTTCTTTGTGACTTGAGGACATTAAAGGCATATTTTATAGGGTTGGGATCTGTGTGTTGTATATTGTTTCTCAAGAGTTGGTGCTGTTTCTTTAAAAATACTAAAAGAGGCATAAATAAGAGTATTTAGAGTCCAGGAATTTTGACAGTTTAAAAACTTAGGAGGAAAAAAAAGGACATCATGAAAGATGTTGTTAGCCTTTGCTAGAGAAAAGAACCTTCTCAATGCGGTAACATGTAGTTTCTCCTGTATGGAGATGATGCTCTCGAAACACTGTTAGTAGAATAGACATTTGAATTTGTTTTTCAAGCACTGGTGGTGAAATTTTGCTGTATTACCCCTGATTTCTAGCCTAGGGTGTTTTCTAGTGCTGTAAACTACTATCTTCAGCTTCTTTGGTTTTTATGTCATTTCTCTATATTAAATTTTACTTGAAATCAGCAGAGCATTAGATAGAAGCTGAAAATTTTGTTTCACATCTGTAATTTTATGTATTACTGTATATACCATGGTCACACAATAAGTGCTAGTTCTAGTATATGTTAGCTATGAGCTCCTTGAGACAATTTTTTTTTCTTTTTACCTTTCTAGGGCTCTTTCCTCCTCCATAAAATAAGAATATAGGGCCAGAGCTTTTCAAGGTTAATTGTAGTTCATAGAATTCTATTCCTTGGAATAGAATTAATATTAAGATTATTAACATTAGTGATCCACCAATATCCTGAAAGTTATTGGAGTTTCTAATTTAAAAGTGTGAAGTTCCTAGACTCGGTCTTCATAGGCAGAATAATAAAGCATAAAAGAATAGAGCAACATGGAGAACCATATAAAGAAAATCTATGTGATCCATTTCTGAATAGTTTTTACAAGGAATAAACACAAATGAGCAGAGACTATTCTTGTTTCCAGTAATCTATTTGAGTATAAATCTTGGTATATAAATTAGAACATCAATAAATCTTTGTAAGAATACTTTTTTGATTTAGAATCAGTGTATATTTTAGAGCTCTGTAATTGATTAATCAAAACTAACTTAGACTAGTTTCAACCAAATAGACTAGTATGACCATGTTAATATTTTACAGAATATTAACAAAAGAAGCAAATATATTTGGTGCCTTAGGCTGCTCACTTGTGTTTTCTTCCCTAGGGTCCTGTGCTGCTTTGATTTCTCAGGAATCAGGAATTTTTTTTTTTTTTTTTTTTAGTGTATACCGTAGTTTTGTAAGATATTAAATAATGAGGCATCTAAATTTTAGGGTTTTAGAGTTTAAGAGGAATTTAGAGATTATCTACCTTCTTGTTTTTTTTCAGACAAGGAAGCTAAGGCCCAGAGAGGTTAAGTCACTAGTACAGAATCATACATAGTTTGTCTCTTGAGTACGGATGTTTAAGCCTAGCTGTGTGACCCTAATGAAATTAGTTCTTCTTTATGGGCTTTAGGTTCTTCATCTGTAAAGTGAGAAAACTGGACTCGATGGTTTCTAAGCTTACAGCTCTATATTTTTAAAGGACCCATCTACCTCTAAATTTCTAAATGTTTTTATGGTTTAATTATGTTTTATATATGAAGAGGAAGGAATTTAAAGAACTATTATTAAGAGCATCCTTTTAAATTAATAGCGTACTTTCAAAGAATTTCGATGAGATTTTAATCTGTGACTGGAGAGCTGACCCAATGAAACAATTTTGTTTAATTAAATTAAAACTAATAGTCATGGGTTAATTTTTATTGTTGCAGGATTTGGGAATGGAGGGATTCTTATAAACTGCACATCTCTTATTTTCAAGTGTAAGGAAACATTGCCATAACATTATTGTGATTTTCATTTATAGCACTCTCTCATGAGAACACTTGTGTTGCAGGCTTCAATTTCCCAAAGGTATTATGTTGATTAGTTAGGGTTAACTTGCCTTGCTGGAACTTGTTTGAAATTTCCAGTTTGGCCACCCGATGGGGCACAAACTACACTTTTTCTTTCTGTGCTTCTGCAAATGAAAATATAGTATAGCATATTTAAGATAACACTTGTAAATGATTGTGTCAGTGAGATGCCTAGCATTTACAAATATTTCTTAAATGAGTGAATGAATGTTGTATAAGACAGGAAGGTATTATTCATTATTTTCCTTGTATAATGGAGTATGTTAGGGTAAGTACCCTGGAAAGATTATATTTGTCCATCCATCCCTGAAGGTTGGTTTTGGATCAGCTTTTGGGTGAAGGCCCAGATCATAAGAACCTAAGAATCTTATTTGACCTGGGGTGACCATGGAAAATTAGTCCAGGCTTCAAATCCAGTCCCAATCTGGAAGCATTTGAGAGACTGATTTGAGTTGTGTTGGTTAGGGCTTTCAAGTATATTTGTGTCATAACCCCCAAAGGAGAGTGCCCAAAACTCCCATGGAGTAAGAGAAGGTAGTATTAGAACTTATAGTTAAATTCATTTTTATGCATAAGACAAGGAAGAAATAAAATTCTGCTAATATCTAATAATTAGATTGACAAGATAACCTCGTTTAGGCGGTATTCTAAGAGAAAGAGAAGATTGTTACTAGTTTTCTCACTTGTTCACCTTCACCAAATAGCAGTGAATGCAGTTTATGGGTGCATAGCTAAATGAATTTATGGATTATCTAGTTTTGACTAAACTAACCCTTATAGCATAGATGAGACTTAAAAAAGACTCCTGTTAAGGAAGCCTCAACAATAATAACAGTAATGCAAGCACATATGAACAATGAGAAAATGGCAGAGCTGACAGTTCCACTTTTAGTACTAGCTTTTTGTCAGTCAAATTACAGATAAAAACAATGACATTTTAATAGACTTGGTAAGACTTTCCCCCCAAATTTCAAAATAATTAAGATAATTCTTTAGGAATTTACATCCACTGTCATCCACAGTGAACTTCACCCTAAGTATATATTATGTATTAAGAATATTCTGCCTTGTGAGGTCCATTTTTCAGCAGCTCATAGTCATTATAATCATTTCAAAATCAACTGAATCCTGAAGTTTGAACTAGAATACTGTGTCACAATGTTAAACTAAGATTTTTTAAAAAATGACTTTTCAGTTATGTTCTCTAAAAATGTTATTGATGATAATTTCTTAGTGAGATTAAAAATATTTTTGTACTGTTCATAAATGAAAGTTAAAAATTATTTTATCATTGTCTCCTTTTTCAAAAACTTCTATTTAAAAACTTATGTTTTATAATGAACACAGGTTCGGAAGGATATAATTTATAAATACATTATAGGAGGTGCATAGTAAACCTTTTTTTTTTTTGGTAGGGATGTGACGTAAAAAAGTTTAGAAGATTTTGCTCAAGTTGTTTGGAAGATTTTGCCTTTTCTGGTCTTCCCTTAACCTAGTAAATGCTAAAAGAAGCCAAGTAGACAAAGCGCACAAACCCCAATGCCTTAAAATTTATTCATTCATTCAACAAATATTTTATAGGGGTTCTGCTGTTTGCAATAGGCTGATAAATTTGTCATTAAATTCTAGGTCTTTCATTATCTTAAAAATAGAAAAAACAAAACCAATATATATATTTTTGTATGTTTTTGGTTTTATATTTTAGTCAACATACTGTTTTCAAAATTAAAAATGGTATAGAAAGGGAAGAGTAAAGATTGAGGGTTTGGAACATTATACATTTGGATCACTTTTATAAATGATGTGGAAGACTTTCTTTTTAGCTTTTCAAACTTTTTGTATTATACACTTGTAAATCTCATTTGTTTATAGGAGGGAATTTAGTTACCTATTCTCATCACCAAGCCCTTGTGGCATCTATAGGGTCTGATCAGAAAATTCTTAAAACATTTATTAGAGGTCAGAGGAAAGTATAATTAACCTGCTGTAAGCATAACTTACGATTCTGTTATCTCTGTAACAAGAGGGACAATATGTTGATTAAAAAAACATAGTCATCTCTTATTTATTGAGGATGACTTGCAGTATTTAGAAATACCATACCTCAGGAATAAGGAGATGGAAGTCCTTAGACCCAGTTATGTCACTGACTATTCATAAATAATTAGTGAACAAGTGATTTTTTTGAAGATTGAAGTAGGAAGTTTTTAGATAATTGTATGAGATACTTATTTAGGCTAAATTGGCAAAGTTGTAATTCACAGAGCAATTCATGTGCTTTGTAGGCTTTTTCCATGCCTTATAGAGCAGTGTTCTTAAACTTTTTGGTCTTCGGAGCACTTGAAAACTCTTAAAAATTATTGAAGATTCCACTGTCTACTGATATTTGCTGTATTAGAAATTGAAGCAAAAATGTTTAAAATGCAGAAGTATACAAGCACACCTACTAGCCATCAGAGACGTGACATCATACTTAATGTAGCCTCTGGAAAACTCCACTGTGTACTCGTGAAAGAATGAGAGTGAAAAAAGCAAATGAAGTTGTTGTATTATTATGAAAATAGTTTTGACCTTTTGGGTTCCCTGAAAAGGTTTCTGAGAGCTGCTGCCTTAGAGCACTGGACTCCTTTCAGAAAGTTTAGAGATGGCCTGAGACAAAGCTCTCTAATCTCAGGAATCACATAGGGAACCACATGGTGACCGTTCTCTGGTACCCCCACTGTAAAGGGCCATAGAGAAAGGAAAGTTGACTTCCTTGGGGTTCTGTTTTCTTTACTTTGAATTAAATTAGTGGAAATGCGGTCAGCTTGATTAAGCATAAAGGAATTAATATTGAGCAGTCAGGAACCAGGTGTTAGCTGCTTGACTATATGTTATCTCATTTAATCCTCACAACAATTTTGCAAGATAGGTAACCTGTTACCTCCATTTTACTGATGAGGAAAGCCAGAGTATGGCTACACACCTAGTAAGCAGTAGAGCCAGAATTTGAAATCGAATATGTCATACTTTGGAACTCTTGCTTTTTTATGGAAATTGTAAATAACAACAGTGGTGGCAATAACAACAGCTGTTAGTTTTTGAGTGCTAACTGTATTGGGCACTGTGGTAGTACTTTAAAAACATTTCATAGCAAGCTGTTTAGGTACGTTGTTAGCTCTGTTTATAGATTGGAAAAACTGAGTAATTATGTTGATACTGCGAATTGTGGGTAACAGAGATGAGATTGTAAGAGCCCCTGCTCTTAATTTCTACATCATACTGCTTTCTGAAAAATAAATAAAACTTACCCATTTATACATACATACATTTATGTGTGGTCTGGCCTGTTCTCCAGCACCTGCTGCAGTAATGACAGGTCTGTTTTTAGTCCCAGGTCCAGTCTGCATGGTTTGGAGGTAGTAAAGTGTGGTCTTGAAGTCAGAGTTCACAATTTATATATTCCTCAAGATTATTGGTGTGATTATTATTAGATAGGCACCTGGTAAATAGAAGACCTTATGAGGGTGAGCCATAGTAAAAGATAATGAGATAGTGATAAGGGTAAAAAGAGGAATATAAAGTGGACATACCTGTTGCTCTGCCACAGTTGTGGCATTTGGCTTCTAAGTCTTAGATGGTAGAATGTTAGATCTGAAAGAATTTCAGAAATTATTTAGCCTAATTCCCTTTTTTACCTAAATGGGAAGTGAGGTCTAGAGAAGTTAAATGATTCAAGGTCATACATATGTCTTGGTTATTGGCTGAGTTAACACAATCACCCTAACTCATTTTATTACTTTTTTACATCATGTGCTAGTATGTTAATATTGCTTACAGATTCTGAAGGCAGACTCTAGGTTCATATTCCAGCTCTAAAATTTACTAGCTAACCTACCTCAGACAAGTTACGTAACCTCCCTGTGCTTCAGTTTCATCATTGGTAATATGGGGATAATAATTGTAGTTTTATAGGACTTTTGTGAGGATTAAGTGAGTTAAAATATGAAAAGTGCCTAGAATAATGGCTAGCAAATAATAAGAGCTGTGTGTGTATATATGATATTAAAATTATTTCTCTTACAGAGCTCAGTAGTTTTAGATAATGTTAGGTTAACAATCTTTGTGAGGGAAACCGAGTCTCAAAGCCTGTCCCTCTGGAGTTGCCCAGTTCAGGTTTTCGTGGGAAATGACTTTGTTGATTTTAGCTATTATTCTTGTTATCTGTGATATTTATATTAATAAATTGTCCTTAACCTTTTTATATATAGTAGAAAACCAAATGGGAACAGTTAATGTGGTTTTGAAATAAATTAGTTCATCCTGGTCACTTGTAACTTCTGTTCATTTCAATCATATACTGTGTCTGTATTCTTTTTTAAATTGGGGATGAAATTTACATGTGTGTTCTTACGTATATCTAAATAGCTTAAGTGAGTTGTTTGAAATTTTAATGGTATCTAATTTTAGTTCTTTTCAATTTTCTAATAAAATTTTAATTTTTAATACTAAAATTGATTTTAGAGTTGAAAACGACCCTCTCAATGCTTCTGTTTTATAGATGAATAAATTGAGGGCAGAGAGGCCAAGATATGTGGTCAGTCTCACAACTAGCTGATAGCAGAGCTTGGAATAAGAATATAGGCCTTCTGCTCACTTCTGTACCTTGCTGAGTCTTATTAGTACCATATAAATATTTCTTTGCTTTTAAATTTTAAGAATGAATTTTCTTTGTAAGAGTCATGAATTTAAGTGTTCTTGTTAATGATTACTCAGATACTCTGCATTAATACATTTCATCTGAATCTAACCCATTAGATCACATTAACAGCCTAAAATAGTTCTTGTGTGTCAGTTAGAAGACTGAGTAATTATGAGACTCAAACCTTAAAAATATTATTTACTTGACTACAGAAAATTAGCCATTGCCCCGTATAGGTAGAAACCTATCTTAGGTGAGGAGAGCAAGACTCAGGAAAGTTGAAAAATTATTTGGCCATTCCTCTGTAGCATAAACTGTGTTCGAATGTTAACACAGGTTACATATGTTATCTGTACTTGAAGAGTACATCCCCATTTTTTATGACATGTTATAAAGCCAGAGTTGGGGCATATATGACTAGAGAAGATCAGAATATGTATTAAACTAGTTCCTTAAGTATTCTTGAGTGCCTCCTTCCCCCCCTTTTTTTTTTTAAATAAAACAGTCATCATGATAATAACAACAGCTAATATAAATAAATCATGATAATAACAACAGCTACCCTCTATGATAGATTTTGTTATCCATGTTTTAAGAAGACATTGAGTCTTACTTAGATTGAGTAGGTTACCCAAGGTCACATAGCTAGTGAGTGGTAAAGCTAGAGTTCAAACACAGGTGTGTTTTATTTCAAGAGCCCGGATTCTTCACGTGGTGTTACATTGTCAGGATCATGCAAAGGTCTGGAGATGTAAAGTAAGACCCAGCCCTAGAAGAACTCATAACTTGTCTCTTAATCATAGAATACTGTGATTATGTTACAGAGAGATGGCCATTTGTTTTGGAGATCAAAACTATTTATTTTGGAAAGTATTACAGAGGTGGTATTTGACCTGGGTACTAGAGATTGAGTAGGGTTTGATCACATGGGGAAGAGGGGAAAGGGAACTGGGGGCAGTCTAGGTAGATAGAGTAATATTAAAGGCATTGATAGGTGAAGTGTCCAAGTATATTAATGAAATCTGGTTTAATAGATGTGAGAGAGCTGATAGAGTGATGTTGCAAAGATGGCCTGGGAGGGATCAAGGGATGAAGCCTCGAATACCATGCTGAGGAGTTTAAATGTTTCCTGGGTGTGAAGCAAGTGAGTTTAAATGTTTCCTGGGTGCGAACCAGCGAGGATTTAAAGACAAGATTAGGGGGCAGGGATCAGTGCAAAGTGAGATGAATAATTTAGATCTTGGAGAATGCATTGGAGAGAAAAGACCAAAGACGGGAAAGCCAAATAGTGTAGCCAAAAATAATGAGGGTTTGAATTAATATCTTATTTAATCAATTTTAATATGTACTTTTCCCACATTTTAACATCTGAAGTCAGGATACATCTTATGATTAATGTTGTCTTTTAATTGGCAGACTTTTTTTTCCCATTCTTAGAAGCACATAAAATAATGGTGTATATTACTATTAGTGACACCTTAAATTTCATGAAATATGATAATAATAATATATAATATTTACCGAATGCCTACTGTGTGTCAGGCAGAGTACTAGATACCTATCAGCATCTAGCATCTGGCAGTGTCTGGCATATTTAGCAACTTTTTTTTTTAATAACAGGAAGGGCATGGGATCTGCCTGAGATATAATTAAGGGATGAGAAAGAGATTCAGAAGAGCATGGTTAAAGGCAGTGAATGGAAAAAATTAGGAGTTAATGTCTGCCCCTACAGAGTGTGGCTAGAGCTCTGGAAATTAATTGCTTTGGTATAAATTTAGAGAAGTTTCTTATTTTTTTAGTTTTGTTTATTCAGTGAATAGGGATTTAGCCTTTTTTACTTAGCTTTAACAAACTCATGTGATTAGTGATAATGAAATTGAGATAC
>NW_006432945.1:9842758-9897437 GCF_000325575.1 Pteropus alecto | reverse complement strand
TTCAGATATTTTTAATAGCAGATAACAAAACTGTTGATAAGCAGGTTGAGTCACACAGAGTTCATGCATCTTTTGATAAACCTTTCTTTTTGAGTAAAATACGCTTATTTGAAATACGAGTTTTTGAAATATGCCAGCAAGGGCCTGACCTATAGAAGTATGAAATATGTGTATTTCAAATTATGCTGCTATTAGATTCTTGCTAAAGAGGGCTGCAAAATGTTTTCTTTAGGATTTGTTTGCATAGTATCATGGACTTTCAAAAATTCAGTTTTTGATAGATTGAGAAATTAGAATTGAAATTGTAATAACCCTGTAAGCTTGAATAAGTCATTATCCTTTCTGTGCCACAATTTTCTCATCCTTAAACTGAGAATAATAATAATGCCTACTTTAGAGGATCACATAAAATGAATTAATAATTGGAATTCACTGGGACAGTAAGTATAATACTAGTATAGATATAGGGGATGAAGGAGGGAAGAATTCAGTATAATGATTTAAACCTAGGGAAGCTGATAGAGAATAGCTACTGGGGAGGTGGTAGACTCATGAAATTAGATCTTAAATTTGCTGATTTCATGTGTGAAATGTCTATAAGTAGAGATAAGTAGTTAGAATCTGAAAATTTATGTCAAAAGATAAAGTTATAATTGAGGTAGTAATTAAAGAATTAATTCACTAAGGGAAAGTATGTAAGGCAGAAAAATAGATACACGAGGAAATCTTGGAAAATACATTGTCACAAGCCAAGGGTCTTACGGATAAATGGATTATCAGAAATGACATTGTAGACAGATTAGTAAGAATGAGGTTTAAGGATAGGCCTTTGGACGTGACAAAAAGAGCCCAGTGGTGAATTTTGAACATAAATGGTCTTTTGCTGACTTTATTCCGGGTTTTAAAAAGTTGAGGTAACACGTGTATACTTTTCATTTGAGAAATTTGGCTATTAACGGAGTGAGGAAAATAGGATAGAATTTTTAGGAATGAGTGGAATAATGGAAAAGGTTGTTTGAGGACATATGAGATTTGTTCATATTTGAAGGTAAGAGAAAGTAGCTTTAATTTTATCTAATTTTTTGCTGTAATTGCACTTCCCTCATTTATTGGCTGTGACACCTTAAAAAGTTATTTCTCTGAACCTCAGTTTTCTTGTGTGTAAAGTATGGATAATATTTACCTTTCAAGGTCTAGTGAGAATTAAATACACTAACGTAGGAAGGTGCCAGCAAGGGCTTGACCTATAGAAGGTACTTTTCAATGAAATATAGCTGTTAATTTCTATCATTATTAAAAATAAGCCAGAGGAGTAACTTTTATTCATTTAGTCAATAGACATTTATTTTAGAGCATCGTTACTCAATCTTTTAGTAAAATAAGATTCTCTTTCAGTGTCATGAAATTTGCTGGAAACCAGATGATGGTAGCTGGACTTTTGGAATCCATTGCTGGAGAAACTACATTCTGACAAAATGAATTACTATATTTCATAGATTCTGAGATGCACATTCCCCTGTTCCACATTCTAACACCTTTGAAATTGGGATTCATCTTACAGATATCAGTTTAATTGGTAATGTTTTTCTTCCTTAATGGTATATAAAACAATGGTGTATCTTAGCATTTAACCAAATCAAAAGATTAGTAGCATTTTGTTAAGTACAAATATCTTTATCTATTTTGACAAGTAGTGGTATATGTGTGGGAAACATTATTTAGCCTACAAATTCTTTGTTAAGGTTTTGAGGTATTGAAGTTGGAGCTGTGAAGTGGTCTGAGATCCATGGATTAAAAACCGTTTTTATAGGTGTATGGGAAACAACATTGCAGAACCTTTGGTTTCCTTTTTGTTTTCTTTCAAATAAACTGGCAAACTATTACTAAGAGCAGGAGTGAGAATTTTATGTTGTGATAACTTTTACATTTGGGCAAAATCCAACATGTTTTGCCAACCTGTATAAACTTTATATGTTAAAGAGAGCTAGAAGCCAAAAGCAGTAAGAACTTTTCCTGTGACCAGTAAATGAAAGAGGTTTGAATTCTGTTTAGAAATAAAAGGTGATGAAAATTGGGAAAAATAAGAACTTTACATTTTGATATTTCATGAAACTGGAAATGTTATAAAATAATTTAATAAAAATAAATGTATCTAACACAAGCAGCACTAACTGATGTGATGATTTTGGATGTTTAGGTTTGTGTTATAGAGTCTGTGCAGTTTACAAACATATTTTGAATTCGTACTGTGCTAGATACTATGGCCTATAAAAACTGAAGTGAGAGTGCTCCCTGCCTTCAGAGAATTTACAGCTGTTAACCACAATAAATTTAAGAATGAGCCATATAGATTTAAATAGAAGAGAGCATTTATCAGCTTTATTTTATCAGAAAAGGATCCTTAGACAAGGAAGATGCTGATTTATTCTTCTGTCTAGACCCACTTGAGCTTAGAAGTATGGCTTTGTGACTTCTCAAGGGCATTCAGTGTAAGTTCAATTATAGTGTTGGTGGCTTTGACATATGGGAATACAATTTTGCTTATTATTGCTAATATAAACTACATACTTGAAATTGTCATAGTTTTCCTTTCCATAATTTTGTATCTTTATAGGAATAAAAATTTTAGCTACTTTGATCAAGACAAGCCAAAAAAAGATGTTGGTTAAGATCTAATAACATGTACATTCTGTGATATGAAAATGTTTTTCAAGTCTAGCATTTATTAATTATCGTTGTATAACAAATTACCCCAAAGCTTAGTGACCTAAAACAATAATAAGCATTTTTTATCTTATACTTTTTCTGTGTGTCATGAGTTTGGAAGCAGCTTATCTGGGTGGTTGTGGTTCAGGGTATTTTGTAAGGTTGCAGTCACAATGTCAGCCAGGGCTGCAGTCATCTCAAGCCTTGACTGGGGCTGGAAGATCCAATCCTAGGGTGTCTCACTCAAACGGTTCGCAGATTTGTGCTGTCTTTTTTCAGGAGGCCTCAGTTTCTCACCCCTTGGACCTCTTCATAGCGCTGCTTTAGTTTTTTTCATGACCAGCTTCCTTAGAGTGTGTTATCCCGAGAGAGTAAGATGAAAACCACTGTACTTTGATGACCTAGCCTTGGAAGTACTGCTGTGTCATTTATGCAGTATTCTCTTGGTAATACAGGTCAGCCCCATTTAATGTGGAAGGAGATTGCACAAGAGTATTACTACCAGAGAGGCAAGAATCATTGGGGGTCATCTCATAGGCTAGTTACCATGCCTGTCATAAAAATCTAATGGTTAGAAAAGTTTTAGAAATAAAAGGAGGAGTATCAGGAAATTGAGAGGCCAAAATTAGAGGTAAATCTTAGCAAATAGGATTTTCCTCCATATAGTAGGTTACATGTCTTTTTCTCAAAGAAGCATGAGTTGTAGAATGAGAAAGATACTTGGGCAAAATACCTTAATAACCTTTCTGAGTCTTAGATCTTCAGTGGTATAATGAGAATAATATTTACATTAGAGTTGTGAGCCTCTGTTTAAGTGATATGTTTAAAATACTCAAAACAGTATCTCATAGTAGGCATTCAATAAATGTAACCTATTACTTTTGTTATTGATCAGTATTTTTGGCCGTCATATCCTCAGCTCTCATGTATACTCAACCCAGTCTAATTTAGCTTCTGCCCCATCACTCTACTGAAACCATTTTTTGATGATTACCAGTGAGCTCCTGATCCTCAGTTCTAATTACTTCCTCTTAGTCTCTTCCTCTTTGATCTCTAAGCAGCTTATTATTTTTCCTTTCTTTAACTTAAGGTTATATTTTATTAACCTTACATATGGATAATTTACGTTATAGGCTCCAAAGTAGAAAGTCAGAGTCTAGGCTTCTAATGTTAGCTGTTTTTCTCTATAATTCAGTTGCAGCATTCCAGTTAGATAAGTAGATAGATAGATACATAGATAGGTAGAAAGACATCTATATTCACCACCCAGCTCAAGAAACAATAATTATTAGTATAATGAACTCCTTTTTGATTGTTGTTTTCTTTCATTCAGATATTCTGTTGTTTTAATTTTTTCAGCTTTATTGAGATATAATTGACATTTAACTGTACATTTAAAGTATATAACACATTGATTTGATACACTGATATATTGCAAAATGATTACCACCATAGCATTAGCTAACACTTCTATCCCATCCCATAATTACGGTTTGTGATAATAATCTTTTTACCATCGTAGTTTTTGATCACATTTATTTTTGTGGTGAGAACATCGAAGATCTACTCTTCTCAACTTGCAAGTATATAATACATTATTATTGCTATAATCACCATCCCGTACATTAGATCCTCAGAATTTGTTAATCTTATAGCTGGAAGTCTATACCTTTTGATCAGTATCTCCCCATTTTTCCACCCTATCCCAGCCCCTGCTAACCACTACTCTACTCTGTTTCTCTGAGTACAGCTTTTTTAGATTCTATAAATACATGGTATCAGATAGTACTTATCTTTCTTTGACTTCTTTCACTTAGCGTACACTCTCAAGATTTATCCAATTCGTTGCAAATGGCAGAATTTCTTTCTCATGGCTGAATAATATTCCATTAACACACACACACATACACTATTTTCTTTTATTCATTCATTTATTGACAGATAGGTTATTATGAATAATGCTGCAATGAACATAAAAGTACGAATATCTCTTCTCAAAGCAGCTTTTGAAAATTTTTAATCTCTCTTCCTTCTTATAGTGCTCCTTTAGTTTTTGTGGCAATGTGTACATCCGATATTTTCCTTATTGTTGCTTTGTATTCTGTCCTTGGCCTACTTCTCACTTTCTGAGAAATTTCATTTATCTAGAGCCTAGGCAGTTTCAAATCCCCTATATAGGAGATTTTATATAGATGATTTCCAACTCTTAACCACTAGCTTTGAGCTGTCTTCCAAATTGTAGATAGATCTCTATTTTTATGTCTTCTGACCGTCTCAGTTGTCCTATGGGTACCTGGAGTGGTTTGTCAACCCAAACTCCTATCTTTTCTTTGCCCAAGTTTTTTCTTTGGTGTTTTTCTAACTCGGTTAATATTATCACTTATCATCCTTCTTTTTACCTGGGCTCAAAATCTTTTAGAGCCTCCATTCCCTTAGCTTATGTTTACTTGTTTGCCTAATTTTTCTATTTGCTTCTTGGTATCTCCCCTGTCCCATATTTTCTCTACTTAAAAAAAATTTTTTTTCATTGCTACTGCTTTAGTTAGGCCTTTAATATGCTTTGTTCATTTTTTTAGTATTTAACATGTTGTATTTTATTTTTACGTCTGTCTTCTTGTGTGATTCATTATTACAACTGACACTTCAACAACATCAGGGGGTGGGACACCGACCCTCCCCACCCCGCCCCATGCTGTCAAAATTGCAAGGATAACTTTTGACCACAAAACTTAACTACTAATAGCCTACTGTTGACAAGAAGCTTTACTGATAATACAAATAGTCAATTAACACATATTTTGTGTGTTATATGCAGTAGATACTGTATTCTTACAATAAAGTAAGCTAGAGAAAAGAAAATGTTATTAAGGAAACCATAAAAAAGAGAAAATACATTTACAGGAAAAAATCAGGTATAAGTGGACCCATGAAGTTCAAACTCATGTTTCTCAAGGGTCAACTATATTTCTTTAGAGCTTGGCACATGATATACATCCAATAACGTTCATTTAGTGAATAAAGCTTAGTAACTTCCTTAATGATAATATTAAATAATCTGGAAATATTTATGGTTTACCCCTTTTATACATGTGCAAGCAAGGTGGGTAAAACATTGACTTTACAGTCAAATGGGTTAAAAGCCATAGATAAATAATTAAAACATAAGGTAGAAATATTAAGTGTTATAAATGGTTTCAAAGGGGGTACTACAGTATTTCAAAAGAGGGAGTGATGACATCTAGCTGGAGGAATCAGAACAAAGCATAAAAGAAGTTAAATTCTATAAGGACCTTAAAGGATGGTTAAGATATGGAAATTTGATTTAAAAGATGGAATTAGGGGAGGGGATTCCAGGTAGAGGCAGTAGTTGCAAACAGAGGCAAAGGTGGAAGAAATATTGAGATTGCTAAAATGCGTAATAAGTAATTAATTTTGGCTTTAGGGTCAGGTTGTGAAAATGAAATTGATTTTCTCCACTTTGGAAGATCAGCCTACAAAGATAGATTTGATCATTCTGGGTGCCTTAGGCCAGCAGAGGAGTATGGCCTTTATCCTTGTGAATTCTGAGCAGGAGAATCATAGTGGTGCTTTGGGAACATCGATATGGCAGCAATTTGTAAGATGTGTTAGAGAGATGAAAATTTATAGGTTGGTAAACCAGTTAAGAGTCTTGAAATAGTTTAGATAAAAGAAAAGGAGAGAATGAATCTAAGAGGCAGTAGTGGCATTGATTGGACCAGATCACTAAACTTAGAGGTGGAAAGGAGAATGTAAGAATGTTAACTCCACATTCTTACATTTATGACCTAGCCTTGGAAGTACTACTCCTTTATACATTTAATATACATTTAATAAATTCAATAATAATTTTAATGTTGTAACAACTTTTGCATTTGAATTGCCTTTACCAATGGATACTTTTGAATTCCATGACAATTTTGATCATGCACATTTCTTTTAATATACTAGGCCTTGGATTATTAAGTATGTGCAAGAGTATATTAATTTTAAATTTTAATGGATTATAAGAATTTCTGTAAGAGTTTTTATTGATTTTATGGAATATTTCTATCAAAAGCAGAGCTAAGTTAGTTTATCTCTATTTGGGGATAAAAATGAAGATTAATTAGATGATTCTTTGTACAGGACACATGAGAATGCTAGAAAGCCCTCTTTTGAGGTTTATAATTTGATTTACAGAACTGACCTTAGCACTTTAGTATTAGGAAAACATGAATGATTTTTAGATGATGAGCCAAAGAAACCAGGTCATGTGTAACTGACTTGCACATTATTCCCAGACTACCCAGTATTTCTGGTGAAAAAAATTAAACAGGGAATGTAAAAAGAGGAAGTGAAAACTGAAAAAGATAATTGAAGAATGTTTTTGTAGTCTATTGATCAGCACATGATATACATATTTTTAAGAATATATCAAAATTCTTTTATCCAGGAGTTCCATTTGGAAAAGTTTTCAGATTAAAAAATAAGTCTGATGTAAATTTTAATTTCATAACACTATTATGAAACAGTGTTAGCAGGGATTATGACTCCTTTACAGGTTTATAACAAACATTCCTTGCCCTTTTTCTTCAAATGCCTGCGTTTATTTTATTGTTTATTAATTCAATAATTAGATTGTAGTGTGCTGACTATGAATGAATGTTAAAGCAAATGAGAGCCACAGAAGTTAGATATTTTATTGATGGAGATGATAATATTCATAGTATGTTATATATGAGGCTAATGGTGAGTTGATAGGAAGTAAGGATTTTTCTAGCTTCTGATCTCCTTGGTCTATGAAATGGCCTGTGAAAACCATCTGGGCTTTGGAAAGAAGTGTATAGATGATCTTCTATAGGCTATTAAAAATTAAGAATATAAGACATTTATATTGGCAGTATTATTGAATGCATGTTAATTTGTAATCCATCCTGTTCTGTACAGTACCTGTGTTGTAGAAAGTTCAAGTAATATGTTTAGGAGACCTTATTATTGAAAGCATATGCAAACTGTGATATGCATATATTATCTTAGGAATCTGTAAGATTCCTGTAAGAATTAAAAATACAGTGTGTTTATGTTAGCAATCATCTGAAAATATAATAGGAGCATATTCTAGATCATCTAGATAACCATCTTATAAACTAGTAATACCAGGGGATTGCAGTGCCTTATGTTTATGCTGTTTATGCTTGGCTCCAGGTAGTCCTGTACTACTTTGTGAAGAGTTAATGAGAACTGAAGCATATCTAATGCAAAAATTATCAGTAGAGGGCCAAATAATGGCACAGCCCACTGTATGATATAAGGTTTGTGGTAGTTCACATTCTATTAACATTCTTTGAGCATTTTCTATGTTCTAGGCATGGTTCTAAGTACTCTTCATGTTTAATTGTGAGTCATAATTAATATAAGGTTTTGTATTTTAAGAGTTTTTAATTTTTACAATAGACCCATGAGGTATGTGTGATCACTATCCCTTAACTCTGTAGCTCTTAGCCACTCTACTATGCTGCCTCAGGTAGAGAGAGATACTAGGGGAATTACATCAAATCAGACACAAAGTCATACAGGCATTCCAAACTCAGAAGAACGGGGTTATTGGCAGTTAGCATTGTATTCATATTGCCAGCTGAGGTTTTGTTTCTGCAAGCAACATTTATTTTCCTGTCACGTTAATGTTGGTTGAACAGTATTGGTTTTGTGGTTGTATTTGGATTTAATTTATAAGATTTTACAAATTGTTATATGTGTCGTTAGAAGCATTAAGCATTCTGTTCTAGTTTACATATATTTCAATAACATTATAACAAAAATATTAGAGTAGAGGTTACAATATTGATACTGAACAGGTTTGTTTCAAATCCTTTGGAAATCAAAGAAATCTTTTATAATGAATATAATACATAATAATTTTATTTATTATACAAATTCACAGTTTTATGTAAAGTATTGGATTTCCTTAAAGTAAAACAGCAAGAATCAAGGAAACTCAGTTTGTTGTTTTGTGTATTTGGATGTACTCCTTCCAAACCAGGCAAGTGCTCTGGGTGACTCATATTATAGACAAACAATCCGTAGGTACAAATATAGACAATACTTTGTAGGTTTTTGTACCTCCTCCCACCCCATTCCCAATGGTGAGCTATTCTTTTGTCACAGGCATAGAATGGTATCCTATTTATTGAGTTCTTTAGAGTCTATTACTATAAAAAACATAGTCTTTTATTCAGAGTAGAACTGAACTAGTAACAAGCAAAGAGTTGTCTCTGATTTCACTGAATTGTCTTGATTTAAATGAAATTATGATTCAGTTTTATAATCAAAATGAAGACTATCATTTTTCTCTTTATAAAATTTTAATCATTTTTAAAACTTAATTTTATAAACTTTCCTTTTGCAAATTTAATTCATTTTCATTACATATCAGAGATTCTACTTAGTGTGCTTTTCCAATCATTTTTTAAAGTAATATTCTCCAAAGAAGAACCCCTTTTGAATTCAAGAATTATTTATTGAGTTCCTACTGTGTACAAATACTTTGCTAGTCATTGTTTTATTTGGCTCTTGATTGCATTATTTGATTTTGGTACACATGCCTGTTATACTCTAGAAATAGAAAAACTTCATTCAGACATTTGAGTCTCTGAAATTACCTACTCTCGTGGTAATTTATTTCTATAAGTATTCTCAGGCTGGATTTATTTGTTCCCTTCTTATATTTTCCTACTTCTAGCAGTTTACTCTGCTCTAAGCAATAGATTCATTTACCCTCTTAAAATGCCTATGGAAGAACTGTAACATAACTAGCACTCTACAGTTGTATAGGATTTTAATATAAAATTCCAGTCTGTGAACTGAAATAAAGACTTTCTGATTTTTGACAAGATCTTCTGGACTACTTTTTTTAGACTGGAAATTGGTAGTGTTTGAGACATCCGAAATTATAAAGAAAATTGGAGTGTATGTACATTTTTCTTAAAAGAAGTTCCAGACTTTTTTTCATATTCACTTAGGGCTTTTGTATGCAAATAAGTTTAATAATCAATGATCAGTAAACATGAGACTGAGCTTCAAATGTAATCTTAGGATAACTTTGGCCCACTAATAAAAGTTTTTTTCCAAAAAGATTTCTGTTTGAGTATTTTGTCACTACTTCCGACCAAATGTAGTTCTTTTCTTCTGAAACCAACAACCATTTCTCTGACACCAGCTGTGTGTCTAATGATTCAGTTCAATTCTGTTACTGTCTGTAGTTAGCACAGACCCTACAGGTTAAGGGCTTAGTCCCACAAGACTACCCCCACTTAAGACACTAGCTGCAGATGGGTTACCTACACTTCTGCCTGGATGACCATGACCCCCCAGATTTGACAGTTTGCTAGAATGACTCATGGGACTCATGAGAGTGCTATATTTACCATTACAGATTTATTATAAAGGATACCATTTATGGAACAACCAAATGGAAAGATGCATAGGGCAAGGTATGGGGACAGGGGTGGCACAGAGCTTCTATGCCCTCTCCCAGCACATCAATATGTTTATCAACCTGGAAGCTCTCTGAACCCTGAAGTTTTTTGGAGTTTTCATAGAGGTTCCATTACATAAGCATGATTGATTAAAGCTTTGGCCATTGGTGATTAAACTCAATCTTCGGTCCCTTTTTCCTCCTCAGAGGCCTGGGGTGGGGCTGAAAGTTTTAACCCTTTAATCACATTGATCAGGTTGTTGGTTTTTCTGGGGACCAACCCACCATCCTGAAGCCATCTTACCCCACCCCTCCACCAAACCATGAGAGCCATCTCGTTAGTCTGCAAAAGAGTAAATGCTAAAGGTTTTCAGAGCTTTGTGTCAGGAACCTGAAACAAAGAGCAGATATTTTTGGTTGTAATACAGTTGTATTACTGTATTGCCTCAAATTCTATATAAATAGTATAATTGACTATTTTTGGATTTAAGCATGTGTGACATTAACATTTTTATACATAATTTTCCTACAAAAAATAACAAACATATATTGATTTTAAATTTAAAAATTTCCTTGTTTTGTTGGAAATCTTTTTTACTGTATATTGTCAGACTTGTTTAGTCATGGAACTAACAGATTGGTCAGTAATCTAAAGCAAATGATAAATTCACTTGGACAGAATATCATTTACTAGACTTGAATACAGGGTGAGTTACCTTGGAGGTGTATTTCTTGTGTTTTGGTTCTTATGTTCTTGAGTGACTCTTTGCTGTGGTTTTGGGGAGGAGTGATTTTGTTCCCCAGGGGACATTTAGCAATGTCTGAAGGCATTTTTAGTAGTCATAACTTTGGTGGGGAGATGGGTTGCTACTGGTATCTAGTGGGTCCCTAGATGTCAGAGGTGCTACTGAGAATCCTGTTATGCATAGAACAGCCCCTTAACAACAACAAAATTATCTGGCCCCAAATGTCAATTATGCTGAGGTTGAGGAAGATTGGAAGCCAGTTTAGTAGGAATCACCAATGGTTAGATTGTATTTGAAGCTTTGAAGGTGTGAGACTGGATACAGTCATCTAAGCTAAAGACCAGCTCTTTAGCTCTGGAGCCTTTTCCACTTAATTCTACCATTTTGATGGATATGGAGAAATGCTATTCATTTCTATCCTAAACCTATTATTGAGAGACCAAACTGCAACCATCCAAATTACCTAAATATGGTTTGGAAAAAAACAATAAAACCTTTACTATCTTTATAGCCCTGTACCGTTATGGAGGACTTTCCAGACCTCCTTGAAAAGTATTTGTATTCAAGGTGAAAAGAGTGTGGAGATTTTCTACAAAACAGTATGAATGTACTTAACACTATTGAACCTTAACACTTGTGAAAATGGTTAAGATGGTGAATTTTATGTTATGTATATGTTACCACAATTTGAAAAATTCGTATCCAGTGTTTTTTATTTTCTTATGCAGTATTCCATTGTATTCCTCTAGGACTGTTGTTCTCAGTTTCTGTAACTATTATCTTTTAGTCAAGAGGGTTTATGATTTCACAGGTGTTTTTTAAATTCTTTCCAAATGCCTTTAATTGTACAAATTAGCCCTCATCTTAAAGATTAGATAATATTAGATTGATATGAAAGTATAGTATTTTTGTTTTAGCTTATTAAATTTAATCGAAGTATTTCACTAAATTCTCAATTTAGGAAGTAATTGTTTAGCTTCAAATGCCTTTAGTGTAAAGGTTACTCAATTCATGTATTCCTTTTCTTTCTTCCTAATAGGCTTTCAAGGATATGCTGTATTCAGCTCAGGACCAGGCACCTTCTGTGGAAGGTAAGATGCATGATCCCTACACTTACCACATAAAACCTCTTTTTAAGGATTTTAAATTGCACAGTATAAAACCAATATAACCTGCCTTGTTATATAGATCTTTTTGATTTTTATGATATATAGTATGATTACATTATATTTCAATCAAAGTTTTGTTTGTTTAGCTCACGTTTTCCCTATGATCTCTTATATGTCCTTAACATTGTCCTTCACCTTAGCATTGTGAATCGCAGATATTGGCTTAGAATCAAAGTTCTTATCTGTGTCATGTTTACCCCCCCAAATGTATTTTCATATCTGTCCATCTATCCATCCGTCTGTCTGTCCATCCATCCATCTGTGAATCCTTAGCCGTAACTAGGTTGAGCAACACAGCTTTTCCTTTCTATTTATGCCATGTCTTTAGACTAGGACTAGTAGAACAATGGAGCATATTCGTATTCTCTGTGTGTATTATGTAAGCATTTATATGTATGTAGGTGTACAGTGTGGCAGTCATAAAATGACTGACCTAAGGATAGTGGTTATCTTTCCAATTATCTTTATTGATTCTTCTTTTTCTATTACCTCAGCTTCTGCTCACCAGCTCATTCTTTATGGGTTTAACCTTTGATAGACCTAGAGAGTCGTAAGTTAAAGTTGTAGGACTTCTTGTGTCAGTGAATAATTAGGAACTAATTCAACAGCTATTTCTTGAGGAAGTGTTCCTTCTGAGGCTGGGTTTTTGTTAAAATTTCATATCACAGTTTTTTAAGGAGTGATGAATGGGGTAAAAATATATGCCAAGAGTATTCTAGATAGTATGTACAGATTAATATCCTTATGAAATACTAAACTGGAGTTCTATAAAGTTATTGTATTGACAAGCTTTCGAAGGATTGTTTTTATGACATAGATACAGAAGTTGTTTAATAAAATTGAAGTTGTTTAATAAAATATCATTGTCTTTAATGACATAGAAATGTACATCGTTTATATCTAACCATTCTGAATTCAAAATGTGCCTCATTCAACATATGAAAATCTTTACCAGGATATTGACACTTAGATATTAGTTTTATAATACACTACTGAATTTTGTTTTGTAAAATATTTAATATATTTAATTCTCTAATATTAACTGAAGACACAAGATTTATCAAAACGTTTAGTTATTTTTTGGGTTATTACCTCTTACTTTATGTGTCCTAAAGAGCGCTTCCTGAAAATATTTTAAGAATGTAAAAAAATGAAATTACATGGAAATTAAACTGATTCCCTCACCCTGTGTAACTTGCTTTAATAGTGGTTTTAATTTTATTCTCAAGTTTGGGTTAGTTATCTTAAATTTTTTTTTCTTTTTAAGTTTTACCATCTGGTTTGTAACAAAGATACTCTGAGATATGTTGAAAGTTATGATGATCCTTCTTTATCCCTCTGTGCTGGAACATGTTGCAATTTTCATATACTTTAGCTATTCTTATAGAAAAATGGAATTCTGTGAAAGTATGGTAAAATGAAAAATATTTAGAGTTAAGAACTTTTTTCTTTATCTCACTGCCCAGAGATGTTAATTTCTTTGGATTCTCTTGTAAAGGGAGTATTGCAGTCTGATCATCCAGATATATGTGCTGCTTTCATGGGGGAAATGTCTACGCTTGTTTGTTCTTTCTACTCCCAGATAGGCAGACTAAAGCCCCTGTAGTTTTTATCTCTTTAAAATGAATTTTTCTCTCTTGAGACACTGGAGAATTGAAGATACTGGAAAGCGGTTTAAAGAAACATTATTCTGTGTAGTATTGAGATTAAAAAAAGTTATTTAAGGAATTATAATTTTATATTTCATTTGCATTGTGATACTGTATTAATTTATAATCTTTTATGTGGTGTTAAATTTAAATGTTAATCATTTTTGTCATTCTTGCTATTGAGTTTATATATCTAGGCTTTTAGTTAGTTTAGTAGCTATCTAAAAACAGTACAAAATGAGCAGATTTTTCAACAATGTCCATGATAGGACTTTCAATTTTTAACATTTTTAAAAGAAAAAAAGTATGATAGGCCTTGATTATTATTTTGAACATTGTCTGTCTTTTCTTCACTGACCTTTTTTCTACACCTTAAGTTTTAGTAGACTAAAAACTTTTGGTGCCAGTAAGCAAAATTTGTTTGTTTGTTTGTTTTAAATCTTAAAACTAGAGTTTACCATAAATTGGTGGTTCTCAAATCTGTTGCACTTTTAACTCAATTTGCATATGTTTTGTTTGTTTGACAAAGACTGATACTTGATCTACATCTCAGACCAACTAAAATAGGATCTGGGTATGGAGCCCAGGGACTGGTAGTTTTACAGTCTCCTTAGTTGAGAACCCCTGCCATAAATCTTAAATAATTTTAGATCAGGATGCTTAATACTAACTTATTTTAGACAATAATTAGCCAGTAGGTTTAAGTTCATTCATAGTTCATTCATAGTTTGATTATTCTATTAACATTCACAGTTTTTTTGTTTGTTTATATAACATCAGAGGATGTTCATTTTTAAAATATTTGTTGTATTGAATTAAATCTAAGTAACAGCTGTACTGATTATTTACCTTTGTTAAATGGTTATAACTTAACATCATTATTAGAATTAAAAATATTTTCCTGATTTGTTACTTAATAATAAAGTCAGTAGATTCTTCATATTTCACCCTACTTTTATTTAAGATAGAATCGACTTATAGTGAAAGAAAATGACTTGAAATGGATTCTTGAAGAGTGAAGTGATAAAAGTATATTAGATAAAAGGCACAGTATATGAAAGTTTTTATTGGTAAAAAGTTGATAACCCACACTTTTTTACACTGGTGAAGTATTTTCTTCTAACTTAGTAAGATTTTTCAAGATAGTGCTTTTACTCTTCATTAATAAAGTGGCCTTCCCCCCCGCCTATTTAAAAATAAATCAACCAAAAAGAATAATTTCAGCGTATTAAGAAATGAAGGAGTGTTTACTTAAAGTTGCTTTTATTACTCAAACAAATAAACATTCAGATTCATGGTTGTTTTGCTTCATCCTTTGAGAGTGAATTTCATGAATCATATATTTATACACTGATTCATGGAAAATAAAGGGTTTTTATTTTTATTTAATAAATGGCTTATAATTATAACTAGCAAATGCTCATATTCTGAAATAACACATATAAGAAAGCTTAAAGACTTATCCTCAGGCATTCTTTATTAATTTATACCTAATCTCCTTCAATATATATCATTACCTACTCTACTATATAATCTCTTATTTTTGGTAACCATTTACATTTGGAAGTATTACATGACAAAGAAGTTGAAATAAAATTCTGTTAAAGTTTATACACTTGATTTTTAAATAATGGCATAAATAATTAAACATTTTACTGTTTATTTTGTTATCTTTTTCTATGGAAAGACTTGTAGTGCAGCACACCTGACAGTGGAATGAGTATTAAAGTGATTAGAACTGTGGAATTTTTTTTAATGGGGAGGGGCAGACACACACTTAGAATCCTTAGAGTCAGTCTTTCATGGAGTACGGTTTTGAGGAAATTAGGAGAAGGGATGTTTCAAAACCTTTAAACTTTATTGTGTTTTTACAATTTCTGCTGTCAGTGAGATATTTAGTATTGGAACTTTTGGGACAAATTAAATTAAGCTGCAAACTCAAGATTCTCCACAGTGAACCAGTCACACCTTAATAATCAGGATTATTTCAAGACAAGACAATTTATTATAGATATGAAAACCTGTTAATTATAGTACATTTTTGACTATGTCAAATTTTCAGTGATAGGGAACAGTGGAAAATATAAATTGATATACTTTTCACCTTTTCTCTCATAATTTTTTTTCCATTTGGTGTCTCAGTCACTTTATGGAATTAATGTACTTGAGGAAACATTCACACCTTTTTTGGGGAGGAACTTCCTTCTTCCCAAGGATACTTTTGGTATATATAATTTACATATATACAAATTTATACACTATTTATATAATATATACACCATATTAATCCTTTAGTTTTTACTCTGAATTAATTTCAAGTAAAGCTTCAAACTTTATTTTGCTGTTTTCTTTTTCAAAAGTAGCATCTTTTGTTTAGAAGTATTGATGTTTTCCACACTTGGGATAGAAAAATCTGAGAATCTGACGGTCAACTTAGGTCACAGAATTAAGAGATCATTGACATTTCTAACTGATAGGGACTTTAAGAGATCATTTGTCTCACCTTCATTTTAGATTTGTGTCATCCGAGATCAAGCTAAGCTTGCATGGCTCAGTAAGAACCGTCAGGATTACTAATGCTGTATGACAACAAAAGGAGAATTCCAGAGATTAAACTAATACTGAAACGTAAAGACTTTTTTATATTAACTTTGCATTTTTACCCAAATGATATTTTTGAGTAAAATTTTTATTTGGACATTTCCTTGTGTCTGTATTTTTAAAAGATTTATGAAGCATTACTTTAAATAATACTGAACTGTTTGCTTTATTGGGAAAAAGCTAATTGTATCTTTCAAGAAATCTTTTTATACTAATTTTTTTTATTACTCTATGTAGTTCCCAGAAGTATTGGAAAATATTTGTAAAATTAAATAAAATGTAATAGTTAATAGAGTTATAGAGATGAAGCATTACTTTAAATAATACTGAACTGTTTGCTTTATTGGGAAAAAGCTAATTGTATCTTTCAAGAAATCTTTTTATACTAATTTTTTTTATTACTCTATGTAGTTCCCAGAAGTATTGGAAAATATTTGTAAAATTAAATAAAATGTAATAGTTAATAGTAGTTATAGAGATTAGAAGAAGGAAGAGATGAAGTTAGAATAGCGAGTTAAAGCTCCACTAAATTTTAATATACAGAATAGGTACTCTAAAAATCCTGGAACAGAAAAAGAACATCAGGTAAAAATTAAAGAAATCTGAGTAAATTTGGGACTTTAGTTAATAATAATGTGTCAGTCAATATTGGTTTATTAATGTTGACAAATATATCATACTAATATAAGATGTTAATGATGAGAAAACTGAGTAGGGGGGATATGGGAACTTCTGCAACTTTTCTGTAAATCCAAAACTATTCTAAAATAAAAAGTTTACTTAAAAGTAGATGCCATGGAGTTTTATATAATTGCCAAAACCTAATTGTAAATTCAACTTTGAATTTTCTGGAGTTCAAAGGATAGAGGAGAGCATGATTAATTTTAGAATGCACATAAAGTAAATTTATACTGGTTCCTCAGAAAAAGGTCACTTTTTACTGAACATAAGATTTCAGAGAAATTCTTCCTTTGGACCTTTATGAAGAGTAGCATTCTGTTTGGTGTGGGGAATAATATCCCTAACAGTAATTTTACAAAAAGTATCATAGTTTCATAAGGCTGCTTCATACAATCCAAGGATGTAATAGAAAAATGTATCAGTCTGACCTTCAGGACCCTAAATAATCTAGTTCTGTGTTTATGATCTCACCTTCTGCCATTTTCCCTCTTATTTACTAGGCTCCAGACATACTGCCTTTCTTTCTGTACCTAAACCAGGCCAAGCTTGTTCTTACAATAGGTCCTTATCTCTTGCCCTCTTTGGAGAATTGTTAGATCATTACATGGCTGTGTCTTATGAGAGGCCTTCTCAATACCCAATCTTATGTAGCTACTCAGTTAATTTATATTACATCACTATTTTATTTCTTTGCATAGCATTTGTTGCTTTCTGGTATATTGTTTTTTCATTGATTTATTCTCTTGAGACCAATGTAAGTCCCTTGTGGCCAGAGATTTTGTCCTTTTTCTACTGTTTTATACCTAGTATCTAAAAGAGGCACATACTTTATATATTTACTGAGCATATCAATGGGTAGAAATGAAAATAAATCCTTTCCTTCAGTCTTCTTTGAAGTCAAGGTAATATTTATTTAAAAAGTAAATTCTTTAGCTTGCTTCTTTTGTTTAATTTTTAACTTCTCTTGATCTTTAGATGCAGAATTTTACCTATAGGTTAGATGGTTAAGGGTATTATTTGTTGTTTTATAATGCTGACACTAATTTCATAAGGTATATCTGAGGTGATAAATGTAGCATTTCTTTAAAACCAGTAAAGAGGTGATATGAAGTCCTAGTTTAAAGATTTTGTGTTTTTGTGGCATGTATTGTCTTGGTGCCAAGCATAGAGTTCCCTTTGATTGCTGAGAAATCATATTTTATAAGTTCCTGGGTGACCATATATTTTTCATAAGACACCCACTTTTCATGTTTTTACATATATGGTATGCCTCCTTTCAAATACATGAAATAGGCGTAGATTTGAAAAAATACATATGAATCGTTGGAGATTTTTTATATATGTCTAAGTGAAATATATATTTTTGGATTATTTGAATTAAAGTGTAAAGATCTACTGTTTTCTTTTTACATTTTGCCTCTCTCACTATCTTATAAAGTATTCCTTTTGATTGGGAGTATACCTAACTAACATTAGCCTAATATAGCTATCTGACTTTCTGAAATGGAATGAATAGATACAGTTGAGGACATAAGTCACTGACCACTACAACACTAATCCTTGCTTTTCTTCCATTTCTTCTTTAGTCCCCTTACCTCTGCTCCAATCTTGTGAACAGGTTTTGTTGGATCTTTTTTGCTTAGGTTCCCTCTGCTATTCAGCTTGGTTAGCAGATGTGTTATAGTCTCCCTAAGCTCCTTAGAATTCAGCTCTTAGTAGCATTGAAGATGAAAGTATGCTCGTAAATTATTCATTCTGATTATATGCTTGAATGGACAGAGTCCACTCTAGGCATCTTCTTCCATCTTACCTCTGTCCCCAGGTCTTTGTTGTTTTAACAGATGTGAGCTTGCTTTTTAGTTCTAGAGGATAGAAGACTGAATTGCATTTCTAAAATTCATGAAGTCATTTTTACATGTATAGGATTACTGTCAAATTCATGCATTCATAATACCTTACTTTTCTCATGTTATTTATAATCACGTTTCTCCCCTCCTCCAGTTTCTCATTTTGTTATCCTGTATCATTATCTCTTTAAAAATTATTTACATCAGTTTTCTGGCTTAGAAATAAAATCATTTGATATTTATAATAGGGAGCACTATATCTAATTTGCTACATTTTCACCTGGGCAGTGGCAAGAGAGTATTTTTACTGTTTCACTTTTCTATTGGTGGTGTTTTGTTTAGTCATTTATTGTTGATTTTCAAAAACCCTTCTGCTTATAGTGGATTAATGTTGCATGAAAAGACTGTATACCAGGGACTAGTAAACAGTTTAATCCAAAAAATGAAATGCTAGATTCATTTGTAGCCACTACAATCTTGTTTTGAGAGCCATAAGAAAATACAGATGTCTAAGAGTAGAAGCTGAGACAAGAGCCAAACCAACAAGATAATTGTTATCTCTTTAAAAATGATGTATTTTTTATTCTCCATTGAATTTAGAAAGGATGAAAAGACCTGATTGATATTCAAAGCCGTGTAAGGCAGCTATTTCTGAAGGGTGTGCTTATTTCATGTTTGCATTGGAAAAGGATTGTATATGCATTTGTATTGTGGAAATTTCAACTTCTAGTTAACAAATATTATCACCTTCAAAAATAAAATCGTGTATACTTTGAAGATGCCACTAACCTCAAACTATTCACTAATAGGAAAGATGTTCTTTTGAGTAGTAAATAGCGTTACTATTTGAGTTGATGAAATATTTACTCTAACAGAAAGAATTAAATGTAGTTTAATATTCATTGCTAGAACATAAGATGACAATATACTTAGGAAGTAAAATTATATGATAAAAATAAGTATCAACTTTGAGTAGGATGCAGGTAGGAAGCTAGAAGAAATGAAAAAATGCTTTGAACACAGGTTTATAATCCTTTCTTTGCGATATAGTAGAGTATTTAAAAGATTTTCACGTTTAAAATTTTTCTTCCCTTACAAAAATCAATAACATATAAAGGCACTGTGTCGATTATCACATAATACTATTTTTTAGTTGGTAAGTTTAAAGGAAGATCTTGAAGTAGAGAAGGGATTATTATAAAACATTATACCGTGAATCAAAAAAGCTCTGGAAATTACTGATATATGCTTTATACTGTAGAGGAAAAGATAACATACCAGATGAATGAATCTGGTGAATTTCCTAAACTAACTGTTAGAAAACTGGAACAATTGTTAAAGCTTAAAGTTGGCAGAGTTTAAAGTCTAATTATGAGCTTTTTGTTTTCTTTAGGCAGGGCCTTCTTAAGTGTTTAGTGAAAGAATGCCACTGAGAAAGGTAGAAGGAGCTTAAGAAATTATAATTAGAGAGTTTTTTTTCAGTGTTAGGTAAATATCATTGAATAAAAGAAACAAAATTTCCTGCCCTCAAAATGGAAAAGGTACTCTAAAAATCACTTGGATTTGCAACAACTTGTAATTGAGACAGTATGAGGAAGGAATAGGTAGTCAATAATTGGAATAGTGAGTAGATAATCCTTTGTATTAGTTTTCTGTCACTGCTGTAACAATTTACCACAAATTTGGTGGCTTAAAATACGAGAAATTTATTTGCTGCAATCCTGGAATTTTGCGAGGAGAATATGCCTTTTCTAACCTTAGTGCAGGGGTCCCCAACCCTGCACAGGCCATGGACCAACCCAGTACTGGTCCATGGCCTGTTGGGAGCAGAGCCGCATAGCAGGAGATGAGCAGCGGGCCAGCAAGTGAAAGCTTCATCTGTATTTGCAGCCACTCCCCAGTGCTAGCGTCACTGCCTCAGCTCCACCTCAGGTCATTAGGCATTAGATTCTCATAGGAGCACTGGTCCCTGTTGCCAGAAAAGTTGGGGACCGCTGTTGGTTGCTGGCTTCCTTGGCTTGTGGCCACTTCACTCTAATCTCTGTCTTCATGTTGCCTTCTCCATCTGTCTGTTTTCCTCCATGTATCTCAGGACATTTGACATTGGATTTAAGGACAATTACATAACTCGGGATGATTTTATTTTAGGATCCTTAATTGCATTGCAAAGATCCTTTTCCTAAACAAGATAGCATCACAGGTTCCAGAGATTTGACATGGATATCTTTTGGAGGCTCCATTTTTGGGCTACCATCTCTCTAAATCTAAATCGAAAAAATGCATTGTAACGTTCTTTCTTCAAATTGTGAACCAGAGCTAGAGGACCAAAGGAGGCATTGCTTTCACATTCTGCTCTACTCACTTTGAAAAGAGCAGTCAAATGGTGTCAAAGAAAAATTCAGTATGACACCTTGAAAGTGAAAAACTGCCTAATAGTCAGGCTTAAGAATAGAAATATAATAAAGGACAGTTTATCTGCTTTTAACCAGTTACCTGCAAAATATTCCAAACCATCCGTTTTAAGAATTTCTTTTATATTTCCAGTATCCTCTCTGGGGAAAACAAAAAAGCACACCTCTTCCTAGTACACCGGTTAAGGAACCCCCATGCCCACCAAATTTTTATTAGGGAAATTTTCAAAGACATCCAAAAGTAGAGAGAATGTGTCCAGAATCCCGCTTACTGATTCCCCAGCTTTAGTCATTATCAATACAATGTCTAATCTTGTTTCAACCCCCCTGGTTATTTTGAAGCAAATTCTAGCAATTAGATAATTTCATTTGTAAATATTTCTAAAGGGTATTCTCTGCCCCATTCCCAAAATATAATTATCACACATAAAAATGTTTATAGTAATTTCTTAATATTATTAAATATCTGGCAGGATTCCCATTTCTCTTAATTGTTTTATACTTTTTAAAAAAACATTTATTTGTTTGAATAAGGACCTAAATAAAATTCATTATACAATATATTGTTATTGATTAATAAATCTCTTAATTCTCCATTTATCTATACCGGCACCATCTAGTATGGTAGCTACGAGCCACATGTAGCTATTTAAATTTAAATTAATTAAAATTAAAATGCAGTATTCTGATTCTCAATCATATCACCTACATACCAAGTACTCAGCCACATGAGTTTAGGGGCTACCATAATAAACAGCATAGAGTATTTCTCTCATTGAAGAAAGTTCTTTTGGTCAGAGCTGATCTATAGATTTCCCCTCCAACTCTTATTTTTCTTGCGTTTTCTATTGTTCTTTTAAAAATTTTATTTTCATTATTATTTAGTAGAACATGCTGGGTTGTTTGCTTCTTTTGGTCTTTCAGAGTCTAAATTTTATTGATTGCATGCCTGTAGTGTACTTTAACATGATTTTTGTTCTCTGTATTTCCTGTAAACTTTTAGCTAAATCTAGAGGCTTGATATAATTCATATTAAATATTATGTACATACATATTTTCCCCCGAGAACACTTTATAGGTGCTGATGTGTACTTATGTTAGGAGAGATATATATTAGATTGTTTCTCTCTTTGTAGCTGTTGATCATTGCATAGCCCCTAGGTCCATGAATTCATTAAAATTTACAAAATGGTGTTATTCTAATCCTCCTGTGTTTATTACCTGGAATTCTATAAAGAGAAACTTTTCTTCGTCAACTGCTTACACTTAGCTACAGATCATATAGGAAAAGTGGAATAATTGCCTAATACTTTCTCTTTATTTTTTAGTTTTCAAAATAATATTGGTTCTCTAACATTTTCCAAAGATGACCAGTGAAATGTTTTTTTAAGTGTCTTAATAAATTAATATATTTAAACACATTTGGTATGTTTTGGGCCAGTATAGTTTTTATCCTTATTAAATATCAGATTTTCATCTTTGGCCCCAGTAGGAGCCTCTTCAGGTGATTTCCTCATTCCTTTGATATGACCCTCGTAGTCTTTGATGTCTTCTTTTCTATCTGATATGACAAAATTTTCCGGACTTTATATATTTCCAGCCTTGGACCTGGGATCAGCCATTCTGCCAAAGAGTCTGTTCTTCTGGTGATAACCAATGAGTCTTAATTCCTTTAGAAGCCATATCCTGGGCACTTCTTTCAAAGTGTCATTGCTGCTGAGATATTGTTAGACTTTCTTTTTCAGCAGAAGGAAACACATACATATATAGCCACGTATGCATGCACATACACATGAATATCTATTTATTTATATATTTATATGTGTATATGTACATATTTATATATGTGTATGTATATATATATATTTTTTAATAAAATATCTCATTTTTTAAAGCCTAGTTTCTTAGTAGATTTTGGACTTGAAAGTGCTCTAGCTGTAAAGATAAACTGTGATGATTTTTAGGATTGAATAATACTCTGAGGCAAGTATAGCTCTTTGGGATTAGAATATGGAGGTTAGCGAATCTACCAGTACTGATTAAAATTTCATTTTCTTCATTGAAGGTTGAGAGATGAAACAGTTTATTACCTAGGAGACTGAGTGCCAATTTATGATTCCTGATGAGAAATTGATCAGTTATGTGTTTGTTACCAGAGGTGCAATCAGTGAGATTGGAAAAGGAAATTGAATTTATATTGTGTTACCACATGCAGTTAATTTTGCATGTACACCCAAAGCACATGAATCTTACTTGAAATTGAAATATCTATGCTTTGAATCAGGGCATTACAAATCTAATTTATATATTTAAGAGTTTCTGTTGTTCCACAGTTGTACAACTCTAAATATGTTTTTATTAGGCTATTCATAAAAGACTCTTTTGGTTGTATAATGAGAAAATGAAATAGCTAAATTTGTGCATTCCTTTTATAAAGGATGGAACAGAATAAGGTAATTGTAAGATTTATTATTTTTATACTGTTATTTTTTTTTTCTGTTTGGAATCTGTCATTTCAGTAGAAATGATGGGTTATCTTTTAAAAAGATTACAACTAGTCTTTTTACTTAAGGAAAAATATGATGTGTGGTTCACTGTGACATGGTAAATGAATTAGAGTATTTATAGCAGAGAAGAATTTTGAATATGAGAATAACAATATATTAGATAGATATGCTCAGGAGCAGTTTGTCTACAATGACTATAAAACAGTCTTCATAAGTGAAGTAGTAAGAGAATGATTAATGGAGGAGGTGAAATTTGGATTTGGCCTTGAAGCATAATTATAGTTGTAGGACAGGGTCTGCTAGGCCCAAAATCAATAGGACAAAATCAAAGGGGTGCAAGTACATAAGACATTCAGGGGAGAGTCAATAGCATACTTTAAATGAAGCAAAAGGTTGGTACAAGAGAGTAGTGAACTATAAGGATGAGGCCAAATTTCCAAAGGGCTTACATTTTTCTAAAATTTGGACTTTTTTTAGTAGCCCAGTATACCCCAATATTTGCGGCTATTAGTCTAATGAAAATTAGAATTTAGAGATCATTGTGAGTTTTTTGTTCCAATTTTGCAGTATACCAAAATAGTCTTGGTACTGTTTTGAACTTCACAATTGGAAGAATGCTATTTATATGATTCTTGTAGTTGTGTCCTCATCCATGTTGAGAGTCTTCTAGCTGTCTGCTAACAACAATTAAGTCCACATGCTCTCTTCAAGAATATTGGGAAAAGCAGATTCATAATTTTTAATTAGCTACCTGACCCAGAATATGCACAGAAGCATTTTTTGAGGTGGTTATTAGCTGTTTGAAAGTGTACTAAAATTCAGTGGTATTTAGTACCTTTGCAGTGTTGTGCAACCATCACCTTTGTCAAGACACAGCATTCTTCCTTCTCAGGAATTAGGTCCTTTACTTCTAATGTCTGCTCTTTCAGCAGCTATTTGCTACCTTGAAACAGATGACTTACATATATTATTGAGTTTTCTAGTTGTTTAATGTGCAGGTGCCTCCAGCTACTCCTTCCTGCCAAGATGTGGACCTTCTTTAAAAGAGTGGGTTATTTTTTAGTGTTCAGTAATTTGCTCATCTTCTACGAGTTCATATTGGTTCACGAAAGCAAATTATGTCAAACTCTCCTAATTTTCTTTTGAAATTATTCTCCTAATAGGAGAATGTCATAGGCATAAAATTTTAGAAAGACTTTTTTTTTTTAAAACCTATCGTGTAATGCTTGTGGACAGGATGGAAAAATGTGAGATGAATGATAATATCATTAGAGGAATTTATAGCTGATTGAACAACTTATAACAAAGAGCATTGACAGATTTGTGCCAGCCAAAAAGGAAAGTTTTAGCTTGGTATCTTTAGTAATTATTTAAAGGAAAACAAGCCATTGGTTTAAAATTTTTGTTTCATGAAGCAATTAAAACTTTTCTCTTAACAGAAGATACCTAAAAAACATCTTGATGAGTTAAAACACGGTGTGTACCTCAGAACCACCCAAAGGTTGTTAAAAATATAGTTACCTGGATTCTAGTCTATATATACTGCATCAGAATTTTTGGGGTGAGATGGGTTGGGAAATGTATTTTCAAAACAGAATTCTAAAGATTGTGAAGGAAACTTCTGGTTAAGAATGGTCTCATAAGCTTGTGATGATTGCATCTCTTTCCAACTCTGTTAGTAGCTTGACATTGGCCATGATGGGAATATTTACATTATAGAAATTGACAACACAACTTTACAGTCACCTTGGTGAACATTCACCTACACACTACTAGTTAAATGTAATAGGGTGAGAGATGTGATGTTTAAAAAACCTGTAGGATGGAAGAATGATAGTATAATTAGTTAATATAAAAAATATCTAGAGATTTACCTTTTTTGTGTGTGTGTGAGCCAATAGGAAGATAACAGCTTTCAAAAAAGTTAATGCTCTATAGTAAGTTATATAGAACAAAAAAGGTGATAATTCTACTGTGCGAAGCACTAATCATCTTATCTTTTTCTGGAGTATTGTTAATGGTTATAAGTGCCATGTTTTTAAAAGGATATTGAACTCTTCTAGAAATGAACTGCTAGTATATGGGAATGAGTTTGAAAATTGTCATAAGGGTAATGGTTAAAGAAAAGTTTAGAACAGAGTACTTAGAGGATACTTCATAGCTCTGATGATAAACAAGAATAAGAAATATTTTATATGATTAGGTAAGGTAGAATTTGGATCACTGGGTATAGAGTTGCAAATTCTGCTTGTTAGGACTTTCAGATCATTAAAATTGCCCTAAAGTTAAAGTGAATGAGATATAGTGAGTTTTGAAATTGGTTGTCAGGTGGATACTGGCTGCTGTACAGGGATATTGAAGGAATTTTTTTATTTAGAAGGAAGGTGGACCGGGTCAGTGATTATTAACCATGGTTGCACATTAGAATCACCTGAGGAACATTAGAAAACAAACAAAAAACAGCACTTCATTGTACAGGCTGCATCCTAAGTTGATTAAATCAGAATCTTGGAACTCGGACATCTGAATATTTTAAAGCTTTTAGAACTTTGAGAGCTTTATTATGTGTAGCCAAGTGTGTGAATCATTAGATTAGATAAACTATAAAGTATTTTCCAACTTAATTTTACAACATAATTCTGACCATTGTATGTTTCACTTTATTTTCTTGAACAGATTTTGAATAATTTGTATTTGTAAAATACTTAGAAAACCTGAGATAATAGGTATCAAGGAAATGCATAGACATGGATTTATTGAGCAGGAGTTCTAATTCTAGTTAAACATTTGTATAATAATTTCATAATGATTAACAGTAAAACATTTGATTTAAACTCCATTATGTTTAAATCAAGCGCATTAAAAAATTGTGAAACAATAAAGTTGTGACTACATTTAGAGTTATATCTTATGGTTAAAATGTGACAGCGATATTAGCAGAATGTTAATAATTGATGGGCATTTGGTATGCTGGGGCTTATATTATTCTCTCAACTTTCTGCTTTATTAATTTTGAAATTTCAATAAATAGCTTTAAAAAAAACCCCAAAATTAATGATAGCCATAATGCAGTCATTGAAAGGGAGTGTGTAGCTGGTGTGTCCTGAAAACAAAATGCCTTAGAATTTAATATTTTCCTCTTTAGAAGCTCTCAAAGCTCTATGAAAATCTGTAAATGAGAATATCTGAATAAGAGAGTATAGGTTATATTTGCTAATAATATGCAGGTAGTGGGGGAGAGAAAGAGAAAGAGAGTTTCTCCTATAGCCAGAAAAACCCCTGGTGTGCAGAGCTCAGTGATAATAATGGTTGTGCTAATTCCTGGTACTCTTTCATGCTCTAGTAAACTGTAGGGATCATGCCTTTAAGTAATGAATGGATGAATACAAACCCTGGTCCCTGGATAGAGGTGGTATGATGGGAGGCTTCTTTTTCCTTCCACTTTCATTTTCCCTGAGTTTCCTTCTTTCTTCCTGCCTGCTTTCCTTTCTCCTTCTGTCCTGTATACCCCACTGCCTCTCAGTCTGAGTCTGTTTCTTAGTCTTTTTCCCTTTCACTTGTGCCTTCTCTATCCTGTATCTGCCTGTCCTTGGCTGTATCTTCCTTCCCAGTTTCTCCTTGTTACTCTGACTTACTCTTTTGCCCTTTATCTCTCTCTGTTTTTCTAATGCTGTCTCATCCTTCACTGATCCTCTCTCCTGTGTCTCCCCTCTTTTGTCCATCTGTTTCTGTCTGTCTCTTTCTCCTCCCATCAATATCTCCCCATCCTTGATTATTGGCCAGTCTGTTTCTCCCCCCTCTTCCTTTGGTCTTTCTCTCCCTGTCTGTCCATTTGTCTCCCTGTTCATTATGTCTCTCCTTATTTGTCTTTCTGTTTCTCTTTGTTTATCTGTCTCTCCCTGACCGACTTTCTCTGTCTCTTCCTGTCTTTGTCTTTTTCTCTTTATTGTTCCTTCTCCTATGTTCTTTTATAAGCTCTTTGTCAATCACTCTTACTTTCCCATACGTCCTGTCGCTTACTTCCTTTCTCTCTGTTGCTCATTATCTTTTACTTGTTAAGTCTCTGTTACTAACCTTTCATTCATTCGTTCACAGAATAGAGTCATTACTGATATTTATTGTACCTGGGTGCCACAGGAGTACCAATGAGATATTTAAAATTTTTGAGAGAATAGCATTACTAGACATCTGTTAGAAATTGCTCAAACTACTAGTGCTCGGTAGTTCACAGTTTCACTATTAGATCTTGCTTCCTTCCTTTTGATGTTATATATTTGTGAGGATGGATTTTTAGTGTTTCGTGTTTTTTTTCCCCCAGATTAAATGCAAGAACTGTGTGAAAACCACTGAAATCAGGGAATGAGGATAGTGGTGTCCAATGTGTATTTAGTATTTGAAAAGTTATGCAGTGCTCAATGGGACATAAATACTTATTTGGACTTAACTGCTTAGTCAGCGGAAGTATTAGGTATTTCTTTTGGCCTGAGGTCAGCATGAAAAAATTACTGGAACAAATTGTGGTACAATTCAGGTAGATTCTGAAACTGTGTCTCTGAAGGAGATACAAGTCGAGGTATATTATGTGGCCCATGGTTATAATGGGAGATAAAAGTGTGGGAGATGTTTCAAGTTGGAGGTTAGTATAATTCCTGAATATAGTTCCTCAGTAGGAAAAGCTCACTTTTCTTGTGTGACTATCCTTTACTACTCATATAGAACATTCCATTTCTGACACTCTGGTCACCAAATATGTAGGATTTTTTCCCTCATCAAGCAATTCACCAGCTAAATGTCCTATAATTCTATTCAGTTCTGACACTGTCCACCTAGAGTTAGCGTCAGATCCCACAAATTAGGGGCTCAGTCCCACAAGACTCCCCCTACCCCCAATTCGTACTTCAGATACCAGTTGCAAGTCTGAGGTTGTGTCACTGTGCTTCCGACTAACTGACTATAAATCAGGGTTTCCATGCCCAACCTCCTTGGTTCGAGAATTTGTTGAGTGGCTCACAGAACTCAAGGAAACACTTAATGTTTACCATTTTATTATACAAGGATATGATAAAGGATAAAGATGAACATGCAGATAGAGGAGATAACGTAGGGCAAGGTATATGGGAGGGAGTACAGAGCCCTCTGCAGTCATGCCACTCTCCCAGCAATCTCGAAGCTCCCTAAACTTTATACCTTTGAGATTTTTGTGGAGACTTCAACACATAGGCATAATTTATCATTAACTCTGTTTCTAGCCCCTCTCCCCATCCTAGAGGATAGGAAATAGGGCTGAAAGTTCCAAGCTTCTAATCATAGCTTGGTTTTTCTGGTGACTAGCCCCCATGCAAGAGTCCGCCAAGCATTGCCTCATTAGAACAAAAGATGCTCTATCACCCAGGAAATTCCAAGGGAATCAAATTGGCTAAAATCTATCTGTCTGTCTGTCTGTCTGTCTGTCTGTCTATCTATCTATCTATCTATCTATCTATCTATCTATCTATCTATCTATCAGTTATCATGGTGACATTAGTTAACGAAATCCAGTACATTTCAGATGTTCAATTTAGCAGTAAGGCATAAATAAAATTGGCAAAATCTTGATTGTTGAAATCATCACTATCCATTCAACTTCCCCATCTCCCACTTCTCAAGGAGAAAATGGCTTAATAGTGATCATAATAACAGCTTGGAAAGTTGAAAGTATCTTTCTTGAAAAGTGTTTTTATATTTTACAAAACGTGTAGCCTTCGATTGTCCAACTTAGAAATACTTCTTTGATGTTCTTCTATCTTACTTAAAATGTGTTGATAGTTACCACATTTTCTTAGTGACAGGGCTCCCCCCATATACACAGTAATATGTAATTTTTTTTTTTTTTTTTTTTACTAACAACAACCAACAGACAGACTATGGTTATGTGCATGTGGATATTTGACATTTTCTCAAAAATGAACAAAGTATCATTCAAGAAGAACAACTGACAGTGTTTGTTGCTAATTAAAAATTTTGAGCTTTTAAGCAAAAATTAGAATTTCTAAAACTTTTATCTGCCACTGTAAGCTTGATAGCTTCCCAATACAAACACTTTTTTTTTGAGACTAGTAGTAGTAGTAACTGATGTCTTTAAAAATATTATATAATAAAATGTGTCAGTTTTTAGAAGAGCTATATAATTCTGAACATTTTTCAAATGATGCATGATGTTGCAAAATTATGAGTGGATACAAAATCCATTCAAAATATAGGATCTAATGAATTTCACTGTTAACAATATGAAAAAAGATCCATTGCAATTAACCTTTAAGAAGCTACTGTTTGTTGAGTTTTGGGGTAGTTTCAAAAAAGAATATCCACAATTATCTGAAAAGAATATTAAAATACTTTTCCCCTTTCCATCTGCATGTGTGTGAGGCACAATTTTCTTCAATCACAACGTATTGCAACAGACTGCGTGCAGAAGCAGATAGGTGCATCCAGCTGTCATTAAGCCCAGCATTGAAGAGGTTCGAACAAATGTGGAACAGTGTACTCATCTCACTAAATTTCTTTTGTGTTGGGAAGTATAATTGTTTTTCATAAAACATTTTATGTCAACACGTTATATTAATTTTTAAATTGAGATATAATTGACAAAAACTTTGTGTTAGTTTTAGATGTCTAGTATGATTCGATATATGTGTATATTGTGAAACATACATTAGGTTTAGTTAATATCCATCATCATTTTTTAAATGTCCGTTTTAATTTCTAGTTTGGTGTATATTCTTAGATATAGTCCATGTAATCAGAAGCCTTTTGGGGTCATCAATAGTTTCTAAGAGTGTAAAAGGATCCCAAGACCAAAGAGTTTAAGAATCACTGGCTTGAGCAATATAATGGAGTATCTTAATTGGATTTTCTGCCATACTGTGCTTCCAAAATCCAATTTTATTACTCTCTTGCTCAAAAGCTTTTTATTGCCCATCAGGTAAAGCTCATGCTTGTTTACTTGAGTTTCAAATGGGTTTACCCCAGATTAACTTTTTAAGTATGTGTCTCCATAGTCTCTGAAGTTAAACTAAATTACTTTCTGTTTTTTTTTTTAACTCTGCATTTTTTTAGTTAGTTGATTTTTTTCTTACACTGTGTCTTCCTAGAAAGAAAATGACTGTCTCCTGGTATCTACCAATAGAAATTTTAGTAAACTTGTTTGTCAGAGTTGCGGTATTTGGTAAACATTTATTGTGTGCCATCTTATATGGAATACAGTTTTCCTTAAATGAAAGAATCTAAAGAAATCAAAGATTTTACAGTTATTTTTTTTGGAACAAGAAAACACACTAAATGACTGATAAAAGCAGTTTTTTTGAAAGGTACCAAACAGTATAATTCAAATGTAATACAGGCATATCTCATTTTATTGCACTTTTTTGTGCTTTGCGAATATTACATTTTTTACAAATTGAAGGTTTATGACAACTTTGCGTAGAGCAAGTCTATTGGTACCATTTTTCCAACAGCATGTGCTCACTTCCTGTCTCTGTGTCACATTTTGTAGTTCTTACAATATTTCAAACTTTTTCATTATTATTCTATTTGTTATGGCGACCTATGATCAGTGATCTTTGATATTACTGTTGTAATTGCTTTGAGACACCACAGACCACATTCTTATAAGACATTGAACTTAATCAATAAATGTGTGTTTTCTGAGTGCTCCACTGACCAGCCATTCCCTCCCCGTTCGCTGAGACACACAGTATTGAAATTAGGCCATTTAATAACTCAACAATGGCCTCTAAGTGTTCAGGTGAAAGAAAGAGTCGCATGTCTCTTACTTTAAATCAAAAGCTAGAATTGATTGAGCTCATTAAGGAAATTAAAAGTGCTACTCCATTGAACACATGAACGATAGAGTAAAACAAACATTGCTCATATGGAGAGTTTTAATGGTCTGGATAGAGGATCAAACCAGCCACAACATTCCCATAAGCCAAAGGCTAATCTAGAGCAAGGCCATAACTCTCATCAGTTCTTTGATTTCTCTAATACAACATCCATTCTGGAGCCCATGGATTAGGATAACTTTCGACTTTCAAATCCTATTTAAGAAATAAATTTTATAAGGCTATAGCTACCATCGCTAGGGAGTCCTCTGATGGATCTTGGCAAAGTAAATTGAAAACTTTCTGGAAAAGATTCACCATTCTAGATGCTATTTAGAAACATTTGTGATTCATGGGAAGAGGTCAAAATATCGACATGAACAGGAGGTCAGAAGTTGATTCTAACCCTCATGAATGACTTTAAGGGATTCAAGACTTCAGTGGCTAATGTTCCTGCAGATGTAGTAGAAACAGTGAGAACTAGAATGAGAAGTGGAGCCTGAAGATATGATTGAATTGCTGCAGTTTCATCTCATGATGAAACTTGCGTGGATGAAAAGTTACTTCTTATGGATGAGCAAGGACAGTGGTTTCTTGAAATGGAATCTATTCCTGGTGAAGATGTGTTGAAATGACAACAAAGAATTTAGAATATTACATAAACTTCATTGATAAAGTGGTGGAAGTGTTTGAGAGGACTCACACCAATTTTGAAAGTTCTACCGTGGGTAAACTGTTGTCAGACAGCATCACATGCTACAAAGAAATTGTTCGTGAAAGAGTCAGTCGATGAAGCAAACATGAAGTTTCACTGTTGTCTTATTTTAAGGAATTGTCACAGACACTTCAGCCTTCAGCAGCTATCACCCTGATTAGTCAGCAGCCATCAACATCAAGGCAAGACCCCACCACCAGCAAAACAATTACGATTCACTGAAGGCTCAGATGATAACGTTTTTTAATAATAAAGTCTTTTTAAATTAAGGTATAGTTGTTTTTTAGACATAATACTTTACACATCGTGTAGTGTGAATATAACTTTTACATATACTGGGAAACCAAAAAATTTGTGTGACTCGTTTTATTGTGATATTCTCTTTATTGTGGAGATCTAGAACTGAACCTGCAATATCTTCGAGGCACACCTGTATTTGCAGATCAAAAATGATTGCAGTGAATAGAATGTAGTCAGAGAAAAGTGAGTTAATAACTAGTTCAGACTGGTTTTAAAGGCGATGTTAATTGAAAGAAGAAAGCATAGAGCTTTACAGTTGAGAAGATGAAACCTAGTGGAAAGTTAGCCTCGCAAGAACAGGTATCAAATAAGAGAATCTGAAAGATAAGGTTGGAGAGGTATTTTAGGGTCCTGTCTAGTGGATCAGAATGTTTGAATTTAATTTTAATAAAGATTAGTGCATTTTAGCATCTTTCTAACATTTTATTTCTTAGAGATCAATAGAGCCAAAGTATGGTTTATGAAAAGATAAGTGGTTCTGACAGAAGTAAAGAAAGAGAGTGCTAGGAGATAGGAGAGGAGCTGCTTTTTTATATTGTAACAAAATTTATTAGATTATCTTTCAAGAAATATTAAAAGGAAAACAAACTTAGTTATCTAGACCAAATCAAAGCATAGTGTCTTAGAGAATAAACCCGATTAACGAGGAATAGCAAATAAAATTATATAGTGATATATAGGACAGAATTTCTGAAGACTTTCAGATTTCATTGTCTTAAAGCTGTAGGTGATGTGACAGCCCTTTAGCCTTTAGGAAGCTTTTCCTCTCTTGGTAGAAGTATACTATACTTGAGTAAATAGGCCACAGTAATTATCATACTGTAAAATAAATCTGAAACTGTTGGTATAAAGTAATATTTATTGATGAATTAGAGCAGTCTGAGGTATGATTTTATGTGTAGGACATGAAAATGCATATTATAATTTCACATTATTAGATCTTTGATTTTCAAAGTGGGTTTCTGGATCAATAGTGACAGTATCACCTAGGTATTAGTTAGAAAATGCATATTATAATTTCACATTATTAGATCTTTGATTTTCAAAGTGGGTTTCTGGATCAATAGTGACAGTATCACCTAGGTATTAGTATATGTAAATTCTTGGACTCACCTCAAACATATTGAATGAGGAAATGGGGCCTGGGCCATCTGTGTTTTAACAAGCTCTTTAGGGGATTCTGATAGCATGCTAAAGTTGAAAAACAAACTAGAATGTTGTTGTTCTCGTACCAGCCAGTAAATAAAATTCTGTACGTGTTATTCTTTTTAAGAGTTGTACCCTTATAGAGTGCCTTAATCAGTTCTACTATCCATATCGGAATGTTTAAAAGGTACAATTGATCAGGGAGTAAAATCAGACCACGTGGTGGTTGGATATCATTAGTATTTAAAAGGACATTTCTCCATTCTTTGCTGACACTGAGAAATCTAGGATGTAAGAGTTCAGCTTTTTGGATAAATTTATCTTCCCACTTTTTCTTTTTGGTATCATTTGTTAATAATATTTAGCCAACAAGAATTAGAGTTGTTGAGTTTACAAACTAAGGATAGACTTAGGTAGTTGTTAGTGATTGGTCTGGAATGTCACTTGGAATAGTAGGTCCTTGAAAAAAGTGAGGAAGAAGTTGTGCCCATCTTGGGTTTGAGCAGGGTTTGGAACCATCATTTTGCCATTGATGATATGGGTCATTGTTTGAAAGTCATTGTCCTAAAACAGGTAAAATGTGTTTTTCTAAGACACAGTATGAGAGTTTAGATTTTTGTTATATACAATGAGCATTTAAATAGAAATGCTTAAAGGAGATAAACTAAAAGCATTTAAATGTTATTTTAAATTATAATACATTCAGTTATATGTTTTAATCTTATTTAGAACTCTCATTTTAAGAAAAGACTAAATGAAACTGTAGAACTTAATTGAGAAATTGGCCTACGGTATAAAGTGATCTGATGTATAATGTAACTTAGTTGAACAGAAATGTAACTTTATTTTGTTTTTAATTGATAGGTTAATTTATGGTTATTTACCTGGTATTTGGCTGTTATTTTGAAAAATTCTGCTTAAGAAAGCTAAATGCTTGACCATCAGAATGCTGGTCCCAAAATAGAGTTCAGACTGTTTTTCAACTTGACACAGTTGTCTCTCTTGCTTTGCTTTCCTCCTGAAATGATGTTTCCATTTTTGGGAAGGGAAGAGCTATGATTATTTATAGGCTAGTGTGTTTTGGACAGGTGGTGTGTTTACATAGATCAGTGGAATTATCAAATGTCCCCCAAGACCTTTAATGTGAATACGTTTCATTTGATCATCACTCTTTGTATTTAAGAGAACAAAAATAATTATATTGGCTGGATGGAGAACATCCTCTTTAATTTTATTTTTTTAACACAGAATATATCCTCTCTATATTAGGAATTTTTCACAGTTTTGGAATGACAGAGTTACTGGTAAACCATATAGCTTTGACATTGAAAAATTTTAAAGTCTATATTTGTATCTTCTTAACGAGCATACAAATTATAAACATCTCTCCCCTTAACCACAAATTTTAAACAACTCCCCCTTTCCCAGTTTTCTGCTTATTTGACAGGAGTTTTTTAGGGAGTCAGACCCTGTAGAAAACTAAAGTATTCATAAATTGTCGAAGCTTTCCATATTATATAATCCCAAAATTATAGTAGTCAAAATAACTATTGGCAATACTGCCTAACAAAACCTTTACAACTTAAAAAACTTCTGAAGTTTAGCATGTGCACATATTTTTCAGCTCTAAAACCATTGTTATATTAATTATGTAAGTAACCATTTATTATTGTACTAGGGCCATTTTGCCACACAAGTTTTATTTCACAGATGAGAGAAACAGTCAAAGACTGGAGTATCTTTTCCATAGTCAGAGATTTAATAAGAAAGAGGCAGGGCCAGTCTTTCAACTCAGGTTGTCTTAATTTAGAGCCTTTGCTCCTAACCATGACACTTCCAAGTTACTATATTCAGTTTTGGACATGTTGAGTTTAAGGTGTTGTGAGATAGCCAATGGCAAGTGTTCGATATGGTGTATAAGGCTGGAGCTCAGTATAATATGGGCCAGAGATAAAGATTTTGGCATCTTCCTCCTATAGGTGGTAGACTTTAGTAGGAAGAACCAATTGCAAAAATTAGTATCTTGGAAACCAAGGTGGAGGGATAGGTTAATTATAAGTTTACCTCTTGAACTATGAGTGATCAGTACTGTGAAATGCAGCTGAGGCGGGTCTCAGAAGATAAGGACTGAAAAGGATCTATTGCCTTAGCAGCAACAAAGATATCATTGGTGGCTATAGCAAAAGTTAAGGTTTTATTTAATCACCTTTGTCTCTCTGTATTAGAGAGGAAGTTGGAGCACAAAAAGATTAACCTCAGACTAGGGTCTTTGCAGATGTAATTAGTTAAGGATCTTGAGATCCTTGTCTTTAATGAGCCAGTGAGGAATAACAGATGCAGTTTAGTTTCTTGACTATTCATAAGGGAGAATTGATCTTTAATATGTTTTTATTGTGGCTTCATTGAATAATGCCTGTTGAAAAGCGGAAGCACACAAATTCAGAAATACATACTGTCAGAATGTGTCTGTTCTGTACTTAATAGTCCAAGTCTGAAAACTGTCTCATCAAATCGTATTTTTTTAATGGTTTTAAACAGATTTGAGTATTACATTATGGCTCTCTCTAGACATTTAAACTTGTTTAGACTTAAGAAAAATTGATTTCCAATTAACACCAGATTTCATAAGAAAATATTAGCTAAATAATTGATTCCATGAAATGAGATGTATTCCAAACAAAAACAGGCAACATCTGTTAATTCGATTGGGAGGACAAGATTGAACTTGATGCTTTAATTTTCAAATTCAGTATTGTTCAGAATTTTTATTTTAAGCATCTTTTAAGTACATTTAATGACTAATACTGTCACGTCAGAACTTGACATATTTCATTCGTGTGTAGTCATTAAATATTTTATATTTTGGTGAGAGCTAGTCAGCTAACATTCTCTTAACTTGAACTCTGTTAAAGATTCCCTTTACAAATAATGATGATAACGGTATGTTCTTAATTCTTAATAACTCTGAGGCAGTAATGGGTTTTAGATTGTCAGTAAGTTAGTAAAGAATAAGTTATGTTCAGAATAGTTTTATTGTTTGTTCCATTGTATCTAGTTTGAAATTTTGTAATTCATATCATAATAAGATATTTCAGAGGATTTTGAAGGTCTCTTAGTTTCAGTTCCTAACCTTTGCATGAATCTGTTTTGCATTATTACTGACATGGTCACATAGGCCGCCTTTTTCTGCCCCCAGGGATAGGGAGGGCATTACCTCTCAAGTCATATAGCAGCCAGTCGTGTATATGCCATCTACTAGACACCAAGGATATGATAAGGCATTGAATAAAATAGATGCTTGCCCTGTCTTCATGGAGTCTGTAATCTAGCAGTGATTTTGAATGAGTCCTTAGAAATATGTAAGCAATGTGAGGAAGAAATACAGAGTGTTATAGAAGAATATAACAAGGGAATTTAACATTCTGGGAGAGTCAGAGAATGTTGTCGTAAGCTATTAATGTTTTAGCTGATACTTGGAGGATTAATTAGCTAAGAAAAAAGTGGGGGTGGTTTTTCAAGTTTAGGAATCAGCATGTACCAAGAGCTAGAATTGAGAGCATGGCCATGTTCAAGGAACCTGAAATAATTATGAGAATGCATTCTCCTCATCTCATATATTGAGGACTAAAGGAACCTTTTAAGGATTTGCAGCTTTGGAAGGTCAGCATTAGCAATGTGAAGCACTTCCCCTTAAGTGTGCCCATAAGAATCAGACATCAACAAAATTGGGACAGGATGTGAAGAACATAAGCACACCTGTGAGGCATCTGTGGCCTCCCATATATAACTGGCATTGGGGCTGGAGTGGGGAGTGGAGAGACCAAAAGGAGAGATGAGACATTATGCAAGTAAGTGTAACAAGCAGTAAACATTGGAATTATCACTAATATACCTACAGGCTGGTAAGCCTGGAGAAAATGTAGGTTATATATTACCTAATACAGAATTTCTAAAACAAATGATTTGACTTAAACTATTTTCTTCCTCTTTGTTTCATTTCTCTCTTTGCTGGGTAATGGCCTCTGGCAATACTGATAATATATAAATTGATACTGTTATTTGATTGCTTGACATTTTAAATTTTATTTTTTAAGTTAACATACAGTAATGTTGACCTTTTTTGGTTATTCAGTTATATGAATTTTAACACATATATAAATCCATGTAACCACTACCACAATCAGGGTACAGAACAGTTTTATCACCCCCAAAATCTCCTTGATCTATCTCTTTTAGTTATACTCTCCTCTTACACATAACCTCTGTCAACCTCTGATCTGTTTTCTATCACTATAATTTGGTCTTTTTGAGAATGTCATGTAAATGGAATAATACAATATGTGACTTTTTGGTACTGTCTCCTTTCATATAGCATATTTCCTTTGAGATTCATCTAACTTGTTACTTGTATCAGTAATTCATTCCTTTTTATTGCTAAGTCCTATTCCATTGCAATGAATATACTACAGTTTGTTTCCAGTCACCTGCCAAAGGAAATTTTTTTTTTGCCAGTTTTTGGTGATTGTGAAAAAAAGCTGCTTGAAGCATTTTTGTACAGGCTTTTATGTGAATGTGGGTTTTTATTTCTCTAGATACTTAGGAGTGGGATTGCTGGACCATTTGGTAAGTCTTGTTTTACTTTCTGAGAAACTGCGAAACTGTCTTCTAGAGTGGCTATATACCATTTTGCATTCCCACCAGCAACATATGCATTCCAGTTCTACATCCTCACCAACACTTGATATTGTTAGTATTTTTTATTTTAGCTATTCTAATATGTGTGTAAAGGGTATCTTATTGTAGATTTATTTTTTAGTATCTTTATTATAATTTACATAACATTAAAATTACTCATTTTGAAGTGTACAATTTAGTGGTCTTTAGTATATTCACAGAGTTGTACAATCTTAAATTTAGAACATTTTCATCACTGGTTTTAAATTTTGCATTTCGCTAATGGCTGATAGTGTTGAACGTCTTTTCATGTGCTTATTTACCATCTCTATTTCCTAGTTTTTTGCCCGTTTTTTATATTTGGGTTGTCTGTATTCTTACTGTTGAGTTTTGAGAGTTCCTTAAATATTCTGGATACAAATCTTTTGTTGATTATGTAACTTGAAAATATTTTCTCTCAGTCTATAACTCATCTATTCATTCACTTAACAGTGTTTTTTGATAAACTGCCGTGTTTGCTGATACTTCAAATTCTGGTCTTTTTCCTCAAACTGTCTGCTCCTATTTACTTTTGAGAGCCCCAAAATAACTATTGCATGCATTGTTTGTTTTTTATAGGTGAATTCAGTGGGAGAGACAGGTGATATGCGATTATTACTACATCTTAATCAAAAAGAAAACCTCGATTGCTTGATTTTTTAATGAGACATTTTAATAACTGTCCCCTTCTCCTCTAAACAAATAGACCTTGCTATAACTAAACTGTTCTTTAATACATTTCCTTGGGTAATCTTCATCAGCCTCTGAAAGAGGATCTTATTTTGGGTGGGAGACATGAGTACAGGAATTACTTAAAAGTTTGTTGTTTTGTATATAAATGGCCAGTCTATCCAACTGGCTTTAAAACATATCTTATGCAGCATGATTGAAATCAGTTTTATGATTTTTATAGCTTGTATTTCAAATTGAAATCTAATAATCGTATTGTTTTTATGTCAAGTGGTCTTTTATTCTTAATCATTAGTAATTAATACATGCTTACTTAAAATTTGCAGCTACTTCTTCACTCACAATTTATTTAATAGATCTGATCAAGGAATCTAAAAATTATGTAATTTTATTGCCCGAATCCAAATCTTAGAAATTGGTATACATTTTTTTTTTTTTTAAGAATACTAGCAATCTTAACAATTTAGCCTTCAAGAGTTATTGTAGTTGCCTATAAACAGCTTTAATCTTAATTTATATCTTTACTGGCTGTCAGGAGGATATATACTGGCTTTCAGAAGATATGAAGAGTTTGGAGAAAAAAAGGAAACTGATCTTAAGGCACTTATGTTCAAAGGTCTTATCCATTCATTTGGTAATGAATTGTTTATTTGTACTTTTTAGCCCATAAATCACAGATAGATCACAGATTAATCTGTTATTTAGTTTGTAATTTGCCTTAATTGTTAGATTTTTAAGGTTCTTAAGTATAAGCATTATTGTTTCTTTGGTACTTACTGTTTTCCAGTCAATAGATACTCAATGAATAAGTTATATGGAATTTGGATAGTGAAGTATTTTTTTAAATAAATTGTTAATAATAAATTGACTTTATTACTAATTAAATATGAGATAATACAGAAATATTCTGATTTTTAATTGAATCCTATAAGGCAAGATAAAAAAGATAATGTAGATGTCTGTGAAGAATAAATAGAGCATATGTACACAGAAAAAATAGAGACCTTATAGCCATAAGAGATAAGAACACAGTGCAGTCCCTCAGTTGCTATGGCTTTTCAATTCCCATTGAAAAGAGGCACATCTCTATCAAGATTTTTATAGGTGGGTCCCTAATTTCCAACCAAAACGCTTATGTCCTTGCAGCAAACCTTCTCTTATTTAAAGTGATTAGAGCATCTGTCTTTTCTTTGAAATCAAAAGAACATAACAAAAACAGGTTTCCACTTAAATGTTTGCAAAGAAAAACATCCTTATATGAATTTTAATATTAAAGTTTAATATAAATTATATCCTTGATAACCTGGTATGATAGAACATAGATTTAGTCAGTCATACCCTAGCTTGAATTATTGTTACCGTTTACCATCTATTTGATCTTGAACAGATCACTGCTGAGTTTTAGTTCCCTTGTTTGGTATCCACCACTTTCTAAAATTGAGACAGTCAGCAAAAACAATATCAAGCTCTAGTTTGTAGTATTTACCAATTTCCATGGTATAAATGTAACCATGACAGATTTCAAGGTACTAATGTTCGGTGACAACACCGAACACAGAGTTGGGAAGAGATGTGCAATAGCACATTGTCATTATGTAGTATTTCACCATACAAATATAGTAGACATAAATAATAGTACAGTGTAGCAAATTATTAGGAAGTGATGATATCCAGCCAATAGTGTACTGGAGCTGGTTTGTACCAGCTCATAAGAGCTGATTGTTAAGTTTTTAGAAATCTTATGAGCAATCATTCACACAGCAATCATTAAAAATTAAATTATGTGAACTTATAATTAAATAAGTTATGTTAAAAGCAAAGAGAACAAATGCTCAAAACTCATCACTTCCTAATTATTTTGTTGTTTGTCTTGGAATTAAGAAGGTGTTAAAGAAAGTGCCAGTAAAGCAGATTAAATTTAAAAAAATTTATTTTGTTTGTTGCCTGTTATTGTGAGTAGCACAAAAAATGGAGGACATATTTTCAACTATTATCTAATTCAGCAAAGAAGTTGCTCATGTCATTGATGAACAAATGAGGTTATGAAATATGTCTTTGTTGTTTCACTTTCCTCTTATTTAACGTAAATGAAAATATGAAACAATGTTAAGGTTGGAACTACGCTCATTTATCAAGTTGCAACCCTAGCTTAGCTTCTCATGACTTTGGCAAAACCAACAAGAGCATTCTGTGAGAATTAATTGGGTCTATGAAATTCACAATAAAGAATATTGCATATTTTATTATATATATTTTAAATTGTTTCCTGCACATTCTTCGTATCAGTAGAATTTACAATAAATGCATAGACATTTCACACACACGTGTGCGCGCATGCACACACACTGAGAGGGATTTGTTAAATATTTATCAGCATACCACTTGCTGTGTCTAGCACAGAGCAGGCATTCATTAAATACTGATTTCCCTTATCCTTTTCACCCCTTTGGCCTTTCAGACAGAATCAAAATGTCTGCCATACTTAATATAATCAGGGTTGGTGAAAGAAAATCTTAACACTGGCTTTAACTTCAAGGCTATTTTATCCTCTAGTATTACCATTTTCACCAGTAGTAAAAACTACCTTAGTTAAAAGGACAAATGAAGGGATGAGGGAGTATGGTTTTCTTTTGAATTCCATATGCTGGGAGCTTTCAAGTCTAAAAATACCAATACTTCATTATATTTCAGAGGGACATTAGAAGCTTAATGAATTAATGAATATTGAAAAACTATGAATCATAGCAATTATCAACATTTTCTTGAAAATATTTTTCCAGAAATGGGAGTAATTTCAATTTTGGTTTTAATATTCATTCTCTTTTTTGTCCTTTGTTCTCCTTCCAGTGTAAATAGGAAATGATTTTTATTAAAAGTATTTCAACATTGGATATAGTCACAAGCTGATTTTCTTTTTCAGTCACTACAAAGATATTTTATGGCTTCTTTGACAACATTAAATTTTCATTATTATGATGGGTTTTCTTCCCATTTTTAGTTTGGAATTAAACATTTTTTCAAGCTCATGTTTGATGGAGATTTGTTTTCTTATGCATTCAGGATATATCATAAAGTCATATTGTCAGTCTTCTCATTTCTCCTCCCTTTATCTAGTTGAAATAAAAGAAAAGCAGCTGTATTTCTGTAATACATAGCTGATTTCTTTCCAGCTCCCAAAGGAAATGAATTAATTGCTGAAAATAGATAAGATGAACCATTGAGATACCTTTCTGTATGGATTTAATATGTTATCAATCAGGGGAAAATAAGCCTTTACACATTTTAATCTTATTATTCCAAAATAATAACATGGAGTAGATGTTTTCACAAATATTGGAAAATTTATAGAGGGTTGATTGAATTATGTTGGCATCTTTATAGAAAACCAATTGACTGTATATGTAGGTCTATATCTGGGCTCTCTGTTGTATTCCAGGGTTTATATTTATGCCAGTTTAACACTTGTTTTTATTACTGTAGCTTCATAGTAAATTTTGAAATTGAACAGTATACATTTCTAGCTTTTTTCTTCATTTTCAAAATTGTTAGCCATTTAGCATTTCCAAATAAATTTTTTAAATCCACTCAAGTTTTGCATAAAAAGCTTGCTGGGATTTTGATTGGGATTGCATTGAATCTATAGTTCATTTTGGAGAGAACTGACTTTAACAGTGTTGAAATTGTACCCCATAAACACGTTATATTTCTTTACTTATTTAGGTCTTTTGTCTTCGCAACATTTTTTATTTTTCCGTGTAGCTTTAGTTTTCCATATTTTAATGTACAGGTCTTACACATATTTTGCTAAATTTATCCCTAAATATTTCATGTTTGGGATGCTACTGTAGATGGTAATGGTCTTAAATTTCATTTTCTAATTATTTTTTGCTAGTATACAGAAATACAGTTGTATTTTGTATATTGTCCTTATAATCTAAAATCTGATTAAGTTCACTTAATAGTTCTAGTGGTGCTATTGTAGATTGCCAAGGATGTGGTATATACACATTATATTGTCTGAATAAAAACAGTTTCAATATTTTTCTGATCTGTATATTTTCTATTTTTTATAATTGTTAACTCACAAGCTACAAGGCATTCTTATTTATTTATCTCATGTCTAATTATTAGTAACTTTCTTAATTTGAGATCATAATGACCAATTTTTCTTTCTTTCAGTAAATAGAAGAACTTTTGGTATAGCTTTTCTAATAAGGTCAATCATTCAAAACATGAGTTTATATGAGTACCTAATTAATAATACTTGGAATGAATTTATTAGAAAATGGAAGTTTCTAATTTCTGTAGAAAACTGAAGCCATCTCTTTTAAGCTTCTTTTAAACTATCTTTTACCTGCTACTGTTTTAAAATTTAAGACAGTTATTTTATATTAGTAGGTTTACTTGGTGAGCATTAACATTGGTTTTGTAAATAAAATAGCAATAAAAGTTAAGCCAAATCTGCTGATAGCATTTTAAAATCTTTTGTGTGTTCTTCGGTAGTATTGGTCACCATACATTACTGTTTTATACATATCCTGGAAAATTAAATATAGGTCACTTTTAGAGCTAGAGTAATTTAAATGAACCAGTAGTTCAATTTGTAGTGACAGACTCTCTTTCCTATAAAATAAAAAGAGCAGAGGGCAGTAATCATTGAAATAAATCTTACCAGCATGTCTATAATTTTAAGTGTATATGAGATGGTGAGCTCATCTTTCACATAGACTATCGAAAATTGTTTCCATCAAGGAGGAAGGAAAAAAGAATAGTTAATGTCTAAGGGGAATAAATGTGTCGCCCATAAGTCTGGGAATATGAGCTTGGAACCTTATAAATACAGAAAGCAATATAATGATAGCATCATCTATGACACTTAGTAATGAAAAAAGAGGAAGGAGATAGTATGAATATGAGTGAAAATAAGATTGAAGTTTCAAGTGAAAGTTGAATGTTTATGGTATTAATTAACATTTAGTTGCAGACTCGAATGCTAATCATGGTTGGCAGAAGATGCAGTGGAGTGGAAAAGGAACCTTGGTAATAAAAAAAGAACAAATATGACAAAATAAAGGATAGTAGTAGTTAGCATAGATGACTAAATTTAAAAAGGATTGTTTATTTTTCATTTTGGAATTACATGGTTAAATTTGTTGGTTCTCTTTAGTGTAGTTTCATTGTAGGTATTGAATAATTAAAATTATTTGGATGTGAAAGTTTACCATAAAACATTAGATAATATTGCTGTCTCCCTATTCTTTATTTTTTTCTGAGAGCTTTAACAGTAGCAACTTTTTACCAAAAGTCTTATATGCTCGATTTTTGGCATATGAAACTTGTCTGATTTTCATATTCTCTATGTAGCTATTCCTATCATTTTACTTGGAGATTTTTAGTAATTTCCCCATTGCTCAACCATGCACCTTGGTTAAACAACTTGATTATAGTGAAGAGTCTTGATTGACTGTAATTTTAACTGAAGATTAACTTATTTTGATTTGACAGATCCCAGTGAGGAAAGAAGGGAGAGACTGAGTGCTCTTCCATAGATCATATCTCTGAAATGTCTTGATTGTGCAGTAAAATTCAAACATTCAGTTATTTTTTAAAAGAAATATAACAATTTCCACGAACATCTTGTAGCTTGTCACTAGATCATTATAGACATTATCAATGCACTTTTTAAGGGTACTAAAAAATATAAAGGCAAAGTTACTGCTAATGATTTTAGACAGGCACAGGGAATCCTAGAACTAAAAACTAATTCTCCATTTTGATATCAAAACATTAAACCTTAGAAGTTGATAGAAGTACTACTGTATAGTAAAGAAATATCAGGTATCTAAAAGGTGCTTTTAATGATTTAAAAAACAAGAGCAGAAGATAGTTTAGGTGTACATTATGTGGAAAAAATATTGGGTTAGCAGCAGAATCTGATTTAGTTGACTACTGAGAGGGCCTGGGAATCAGCACACTACACATCCAGATATTAGTTTATCCAGGTGTAATGTATTAAATCTTTGGTCATTGGTGATTGAACTCAGTCTCTCCCTTCTTTCCTCACTGGTGACCAGCCCTCACCTTGAAGTTTTCTAGGGACTGAGGATGAATCATTTCATTAGCATAAACTCTTATATGGCTTGACTTGTTTTGGATACAAAAGACGTTCCTGTCACTCAGGAAATTCTGAGTATTATGTGCTTCTGCCAGGAACCAGGAGCAATGACCACATCTATATTTTCTATTGTACCACACTACAGATGCACCTCAGCTTGACAGTGGGGTTACATCCCCATAAACCCATTATTAAATGAAAATATCATAAGTCGAAATGCATTTAGTAAACCTAATCTACCAAACATCATAGCTTAGCCTAGCCTACCTTAAATGAGCACAAAGTATCCAAAAACACTGGGAATACAATACACTGTAGAGTATCTTTTATTTACCCTCATGATCGTGTTGCTGACTGGAAGTGGTGGCTTGCTGCTGCCACCCAGCATCATGAGACTATCACTAGCCTGGGAAAAGATCAAATTCAAAATTCTAAGTATAGTTTCTACTGAATGCGTATTGCTTTTATACCATTGTAAAGTCAAAAATTCATAAATTGAACAATTTGGGGTGAAGAAATAAAGCAGTGAACAGTGTTCTACAAATTTATTGGCTACTTTTATTAACTCTTTAACAAAAGTTTTACTTATGTTTAGCATAAGTTTTATTTGTTATGAAATGAGCTTGTCCCATACATATGGTAGCCAAAGAGTCATGATACTGCATGTAGTTTCTAATGCTGAAGTTACAAGTGCTCAATTCAAAAGGGGGAAAAAAGTAAATTCTAAAAAACTTTGTTTTTTCCTTCTTTTCTCTCTCCCTCTAGTCCTCAATTGACCAGAATTTTGTTAGAGCCTATAAATGAGTATTTGGATTTAAGACGGGAGAGGGAAATCTTACTAATTGAGCTCCAAACAGATGATTTCTCTTTCTTATTTTTTTAATAGAAAAAGTTTTTATATCTTTGTAATATACTTTGAAATATGGCATTAAAAATTGAATTGCTGACAGTTTAAAAGCAGTATAAGTAGAAGAGTTTTAATAATAAGAAAAAATAACCACTTCTTTCAAAATAAAACCATTTTAGTAGGAAATTGAATTTAGATACCATAGGCATGACTGGTTAGAAAATAATTGAAATTTTGATCATTATAATGTTAACAGGGGAATTAATTTTAGTTTTCATGAGAGCATAGACTATTAAAAGATGGATCTATTCCGTCATTTTGATAACAAAGAAATTTAAAAAATATGTAAACTGATAATAGTGCATTTCTTTCTTTTTTTTTGCAGGATTCTCATAGAATATTAACTAGGCGAAAGTTGCCTGTGGCATCTTATTGTATATACATTTGAAAAATAACATTTGGTGATCTTTTTAATATAATTTCCAAGTAGTCATAGAAGGTAGTAAATTAGAAAAATTGGTATATATTGGGCATAGTTGTATTTCCCCCCTTTTCAGAAAATATGGTCATTTGGTTTATGCTAAAATTTTATTTGGCTTAATTCCTTACATTTTTATAGTGCTTTTATATTCATCAACTCATTGAAAACACAGAGAAACAGGTTATTGTAGTAGTTAACTCTTTGGGCTCAAGACCTAGGCTCTGATTCTAGCCCTGTGTTCATGGACAGATTTCTTAACTTCTTTAGACTTGTTTCTCCATTTTTAAACAGGGAATAAAAATATTACCTGCCCCGTGTTTATAAATGTTAAGGGAGATAATCCATACATTTTGCCTTAGAACATAGTACTTAATAATTGATAGGTATAATTTGATTCTTCTACCTTCTCATGAAGTCATCAGGGCAGATACTATTAATTTCATTTTACAGATTGACAATGAAGTTCAGAGAAATTCAAGTGGCTTATTCAAGCTCATACATCTAGTAAGTGTTTAGAGGTTGAGACTAAATCACTGTTTTGATTACTGCAATTCCAGTATGTTGATTTTATTTAAGAATATTTAAACCAGATTAGATTAGGAAATTTAAAGATAAATTCTTCAAAAACTTTCTGTGAATAAATTACCAATTTGAGCAATGTTTTACATTTTAGAAATAATTTTATCACTCTTAAAGGCTATCATTTTCTTAAGGCTCCCTTATAAAACTATAAATATTTTCATACTCTTTGATTTTATCTTAATAATTAGATTTATGAACAAAAATGCAAGGGTGAAATTCTATTTTTGCATGACTTAAAGTAGCAAACTTTCAAAAAAATAAATTCCAAATAATATGAAAATGAAATAAACTCTAGAACATGCACATGAGAGAACACTATGAAGCCATTAAAGTCATGGTGTTAAAGGATATGTAATAACATGGAAAAGTTCTCCTAACATAATATTATGTAAAAGAGTATAAACTATACACACATGATCGCACTTCTATACAGCGCATACACATACATATATGTTCATAGAAAAAATATGCCAAAATAGTGGTTGAGATTGTCATGAGTGATAGGAATGCTGATGACTTTTTATAATAAAAGCTTTTTACTCTTATAACAAGAAACTTTAAAAAAAAATCATTTAAACTTAGTGAGTAGAGGGTTTGGCCTAAAACTAAGGTTTGCTGTGAAGTTTTATTTATTTTGAATGCTTTGGAAACACTGAAAAATATATATTATGTTCTGTTCATAGCTTTCTAGGAGAAACTGCTTCATTAATGGAAGATTCACAGGTCTTTTTCTTGACTTTATGCGCCAAAAATAAATGGTCAGGATTGATGCTTCTGTATGAAACCATCAAGCTTTATAATACTGTCGTAAGCTCCTTTAGGTGAATGCCACCCGAGTTTAGATTGGAGACATGCATGGCTAAGATTACATTTCTGCAATTCTTTGTGACTCCGAGAGGAACAAAAGATGATTTTGTACAATGAAATCATAATCATCAAGTATTTCACTCTGCAGGATTTATGTACCCTACCCTTTAACAAAGTTAACTAGAAAATATTAAATGTGGGTCTGAGGAGCACATAAACTTTGCTATAAGAATTAAAGGCTTTTTATTCCACTGAATGTATTCCAGCCTCTTAGACATTTCAGATTCCTTCCTTTAGTAAGTAGAGCCATTTCTCAGTGTCTTTAAGACTCTAAGCTCTTGTTGTTCATGCTTCTCAGGATTTTGCCCAAATAAAATAACTTTACTTCTCTTTAAATGAATAAAATTCTGTGACTGAAGATTTCAATAAGTTCAGGAAAAAACAAGGCTTTTCACTGGCTGACATTCAATAAGTTCAGTCAACTGCAGTCTGCTTGGACTAATTTGTCCCAGGCATCCTGGAACAGAGAAGAATTGCTGTTGTATCCCTTTCTCTTTACTTCAGAGATTTTAGCATTCTGATGCAGTAGTTCTTAACTTTCTTTAAGGTACATAAGTCACTTTAAGTATTTTAAGAAAAATAGATATCTCCTAGGATCTATAACATTTTATTGATCTATAGAGATCTCCTAGGATCTATAACATTTTACATCTGGTTTCAGAAGGAATTCATATAATTTTTCTGTGAACTTCTGGTTAAGAATGCCAGTTTTAGGGGTGTCTGATTTTTTTGTGTCTTTATTTTTATGTCTTGGAAACTTTTTGAATAGTTTGTCCTTTTCTAAAGGAGAATTCCCATCTTGTTTCCTAGAAATGTATTAATTATATTTTAATACCTATTTTCCTTAATTTGATGCTTTTTATTTTTATTTTTTTGTATTTATTATTATTATTTATGCCTACAGCACCTTCGTAGGTGGTCTCCCATCCAAGTACTAACCAGACCCAACCCTGCTTAGCTTCTGAGATCAGACATCAGGCTTGTTTAGGGTGGCATGGCCATAGACCATGGACTGTGGCTCCACTGGGGCACGAACCCAGGACCTTCTGCGTGTAAAGCATATATGCTAACCACTACACTGTGGAACTACGTCCTAATTTGATGCTTTTTAAACGTTAAACAAAAGTCTGATTTTCTTATGGAAGAGTCATTGAGGTACTAGTGCATGTTCAGAGTTAAACATGGTGGATGTGGAGTTGCAGCCTTGTACACACAGAGCATGTCCTGTTGTGCAAAAGAGCAAATTACTACTCTGAGGTTGACAAAGCAGAAGTAAGATTAAATACCTCTTACTGTCAGGTGTAATCCTTATTGGAATGATTATGATCCCTCCTAGCACTTACTAAGTAACAAGTATATACTAACTTCAGGCCCCTGAAAGAAATATGGGAGCCAGGAGCTGTACAGAGTCTAGTGAATTTGGCATAAGACACAAATGAGAACTAAAAGACAGTTGGATGAATTGAGTTTATAACAACTAAGTCACCTAAAGAGAATTGCATTTATACTAAGGAGTTTACTCATTTGTTTTAAGATCTGAATTGTTTACTAAAGTTGCCTAAAAGGAGAAGTTAAGCTTTATTATCTTGATTCCTAAACATGTACTGTTATTCGCCTGGTGACAGATATCCTAAATGTAGGTAGAAATTATTCACCTTTATGGATGTATGATATGTTCTTCTTTAAGTGTAGAAATGATTATCCGTTAAGTTCTTTCATTGTAAGCAATTGAATTTGAGGTAAAATGAGGATTTATTGAAGGATGTTACATAGAATTGAAAGAACAGAATAGCTGGATCACTGGAAGGAAAAAAACAGGCCAACTTTGATGCTCCTGGCAGTAGGGCACAAAGACCTACTTTTAGAGCATGCTTATCAAATTACTTGTGGTGAAGGACATCTGTATCTTTTTTTTTTTTAATTCAGTATTCTTTCTTTTAAATAATAACCATTTTGGTTTTGAGATTATTACTATGTTTATATGGAAATACTGTTGAATTTTGATAGTTTATTGCTTCATTAGCTAACATATCTCTGCAGTTGTCCTTGGAGTGGCCTTTTGCTTCAGTGCTCAGTTCCTTCGTGGATTTGTGTTTTCTCTCAGAATTCTTCTGTAAGGGAGAACTGTTTCTCCCATATTTATTGATTTATTCATTTGTTTATAGCAATATGGACCTGTGGATTTTGTTTTATTCTGTGTATTATAATACAATACTATTATTTATTTTATTGCTTCGGCCATTGGGAGCTTCTTTAGGCTGGTTCCTATATCATTTTGACATTCCTCCCTCCTTTTGCAAAAATTTCTTTTCTGGCGTCACAAGATGTTCCAGGCTCATCTTGTATTTTCCCTGCTCCAGCCTTGAAATCAACTTCTTTTCCTAAGAGCTCTGACTCTTCTTATTGGAGAACGGTATTTAGAAATCAAGATCCCAGTGCTAGTTGTGTTCTCTGTTATTAGAGTATCATTGCTTCTACACTCTGACAGCAGATAGAGCCAGGAAATATGTGTGTGTGTATTAACTCTTGCATATACTCATCTATATTTCTATGTCTGTCTGTCTACATATATGTTAAAAATCCTTAGTTCACACTGATGATATCTGATTCCACTCCAACACATAAGGTTCATTGTAGCTTTTCCCCTTTTCTAGCTCCCCAAAGTTCAGTTTCCTAGAACCCTTTCTCCTATTCTGTGGCTGAAATTTACTCCTTATCCCAATAGATATAAACTATTTCTACTCAATAATTTGATGTTTTAAGTATGCTCAGGGTTGTTCTGGTAAATTTGTCTATACATAATTAAGAGCCCAAACTATGATTTTTGGGTCAGAAATTATTTGTTTTTTAAACTGAATGTTATTTTTTTCTTCAAGGAAATAGAAACATATAAAATTACTAAGCTTTTGCAAAAATTGCACTTTAATAGCCAGCTATTCACTTCCTTAATTTCATTGTTTTATATACTTTTCCTTTGTTCTCTCATCTTAATATGATTCTGGGATGCATTTTAATATTCTATCAGTCATTGAAAGAATCTCTGTATCAGTGGCTGTTTATCTAGTCTAATTTGAAGGATACTGAATTGTCTCAGAATATAGAGGAGGAGGGAAGCATATAAAACTCTGGCTTTGAAGGAATTTGAGGTAAGAATTTTTATTGATTGATTGATTGATTGATTGTTATGTTGCTATAAAACCAATAAAATTCAGGAATTGTGAGGAAATTTACAACAAAGATGTAGTTTATGAAACTTAAAGAATGAACAAAGAGTGAAACATACTTTGGTTTTTCAGTACTTTTTTTGGTTAGAAACCTGTGTTTCCCAGCTTTTTGTATCTGACTTGAATATCAATGTTATGTTCATTATAAATGTCTTCTGTTTTTAGCTACATGCCTGCCACTTCACAGAGAACTGAAATAGTTACATAACTGTAGTTCTTTGAAAGCTTTGTTCCTGGTATAGGTAATGAGAGTCATTTTAATTCTTATAGTTCGTTTTGTACTCATCTTTGCAGAAAAAAAAGAGACTAAAAATTCAGTTAAACTAGTACTATTCATCTTGGGTAATCATCAGATATTTTGTATTTGGTTGACAGTAACTCCAGTCTTAATAGTATATATAACCTGTTGCTTTGCAGAAGTGAAAAAGAACTATGATTAGTAATAATTTAGCTAAAGGTAGATTTAAATAGATTTGATTAACAAGACAGCTTTAAATAATGGCATATACTTTCCAGTTATATGAAATATTAGGCTAACAGAATTAGCAAATTCAAAAATACCGTCATTTGTATACAGACTAGTATTTCGTCATGTTGGTTAAATGAAGAACAGTGCTGAAAAAAAAAAAAAGTCCTTTTTTATTTTCTGTTAGGGGAATCCATTTCCGGATCTTTCGTATATCCTAATTCCTGAAAATGATTTGCCTGAATAATTGCCATCAGTCAAGGAGTTCCCTTTCAAATGACCTTTCCCTGATTTTATAAAATAAAGCTTTGTCTCTTACTAAATCTGAATTTTGTTACACCACATGCTTCTCTGACCCTACAGCAAAGGAATGCATACAGTCTCCAATTTATGATAGTTCTATTTATGATTATTTGACTTTACAGTCGTTTGAAAGTAATACATGTTCAATGGAAACTGTACTTTGAATTTTTATCTTTTCCTGGGCAAGCAGTATGTGATACGATAGTCTCTCATGATGCTGCCAGTGGCATCAAGATGATTTTGCCTGTTGGCTGATGTAGGTAGGTGTTCTGAGGCCATTTAAGGTAGGTGAGGCTATGTGATGATGTTTGGTAGGTTAGGTGTATTAAATACATTTTCGACCTAGATATTTTCAACTTCTGATGGTTTATAGAGACATAACCCCATCGCAAACTGAGGAGCATCTGTAGTCTGAAATACTCAGATACTTGGTATATATGTTGAGAAAGTAAGTAATTAACAGGGGAACATCTTTTTGAAGTCAGATCATTTTCAGTTGTTTGTTTTGAGTGAAAATGAAGTGCCTTCATTTATTAAAGAGACAACGCAGAGCCAGAGAGTCACTTACTCAGATTAATACAGGTAGCTGGCAACAGAACCATGTCAAATCTGTCACTGAAACTTATTAACTTTTACCTCCAGACTATCTCTTGAATGTTTCTATTTCTCTATCTCTAGTGCCTTCACCCTAGTTCAGGCTATCATTATCTCTTATTTGATGTCTATACTACATCTGATTGTATATGGTCTCCTCATAGTCCCTCATTTACAAAGCATATCTGATCACAATTATTCCTCTGCTTAAAATCCTTCAAAACTGTCTCATTGGTCATAGGAAAAAATCCCTAACTGATCAAGCCCTTCTTGCCTGTCTAGGTTTAACTGCTACCACTATCCCCCTTGTTCCCAGGATTCCAGTCACACAGACCTCTTCAGTTTCTCAAATGTGTCATGCCCATTTCTTTTTATGTTACATATTTATTTTTAATTATAATTGACATATAGTATTATATTAGTTTCTGGTGTCCAGCATAGTGGTTCAACATTTATATACCTTACAAAGTGATTACCAAGATAAGTCTAGTAACCACCTGTCACCATACATAGTTATTACAATATTTATCGACTCTATTCCCTGCGCTGTACATTATGTCCCCTGCCTTATTTATAATTGGAAGTTTGTACTACTTAATCCCCTTCCCCCTTTTTACCCTTCCTCCCAACCCCCTCCCCTCTGGCAACCAGTTCTCAGTGTATTCTCCAGCATCTTGTTATATGCTGTTCCTGCTGCTTGGAGTGCTTCTGCTACTCTAGCCAATGCCTACTTATTTTTCAGATTTCATCTTAAATAACACTTCTTCAGAGATTCTCACACCTCTCCTCCCCTGCTGTTTTTTCTCATCTTTACTTTTTCTTCAAAACTTATATTACAGTTTGTATATTTGTGTGATTATTTTATTAAAGTCTGTTTCCTCAGGTAGAGAGTAACCTCTGAGGGCAGAGTTTATGTGTATTTTATTTATCATTGTATTCCTAGCACCCGCCTCCTTCCCTGGTTCGCTCCATACTTGTTGAATGAATGACTCCCGATTATTTCTATTTCTACTATACCAGTGATTTTAGAGTAAACATCTTTTATGTTTGAAATCATCTTTGCCACGTGCGTTATACAATTCACCCATCTATTGATGAAGTAGCATTTGGGGAAAAACACAATTTCAAGTTATTTATTTTTAATTTGTAAATCACACTTATAAAAACCTTATCATAAAAGCACAAAACCAATAGTGCTGGATGTTCTTCCTATATTTGATGGAACCTAGTCACATGTTAATTTTTATTTATCATTTCTCTCATTTATGAGTAGTTTTTGAAAAGCTAAGAAGTCACTATTGTATATAGAATATTAATAAAAGTGCAAAGAGGTGGTGGTGATATTAAAATTAGTGTCTCTCAAACTAGGGTTGCACAGGATGGTGTTCCTAGAAATTTTAATAGATATTTTCCACCCTTTTCCTCATCTTTACCCTGCCATTCACCTTTCACCCAACCAAAAAAGAGTGTATTCTTAGAAATAACTTTGGGAAACAAAATATACTATGTCTCTTTCTCATAGAATAATAACAACATATATTAGCAAAGTATAGCTGCTTTTGCCTTAAAACAGAGTTTCTCAAGCTTGGCACTGTTGACATTTGTGGGGAGAGAGGATGATGTCCTGGACATTGTAGGGTGTTTAGCAGCATCCCTGGCCTCTATCCATTAGATTCCAGTAACACCCTCCCAGCTTGACAACCAAAAAATGCATCCAGACATTGCTAAATGATTCCTGGGAGGCAAAGTTGTCCTCAGCTGAGAACTATCTTAAAGAGATCAATTTAACTCTGTTTATACTTATATATCCCAAACTTATTTGAATTCCTTGGAATTCTTCTTTATCTATATACCTAATGACCTGGGAAAGGCCGTTTTAAATTATCTTTTAGTAAAAGCAAACTAATTCTACTTTTCCCCGCTCCTTAACGCCCTTCAATACTTTACATTACACTTAGAGTAAAATTCAAACTCCTCAACGTGGCC
>NW_006432945.1:9831625-9842732 GCF_000325575.1 Pteropus alecto | reverse complement strand
ACCTGCCTAATCTTACCTCCTAACCTTACCTTTTGTCAGTCCCATTTTGTCCTTTCAGGTCCTCAGGCACCCTAGTTTCTTTTCCAAAATGCTGTTCCCTCTACTGGAAATCATTTTACCTCTTTTCTTTCTTATCCTTTAGGTTCAAGTTTCGGATTAAACATCATCTCCTAAGGGGAGGTCTTTTCTGACCATCCCTTAGCCTGCCAAAAAGGATAGTTGTCCATCCTAGTATGTACCCTCTATCTTAGTACCCTGTTTGTTGCCTTCACAAAACTCTAAAGTTTGTAAGTCTTTGTTTGCTTATTTATGTGGGTTTCTTTCTGCTTCAGCCACTAGGATGCAAACTCTCTGAGGGCAGGAGCCACATCTGTCTTGTTCATGATTATATCCCCAGCATTTAGCACAGAGCCTAGCATCTAATAGGCACAATAATTTGTTGAATAAATAAATGAATCTGCTTTATTGTATCAGTGTGTTCTGTTATAGTGTTAAATTTAAAGTTAAAAATATTTTTATCGAAATATAGTTCATATACTATAAAATTTACCCTTTAAAAGTACATAACTTAGTGGTTCCTAATATATTCACAGGGTTGTACAACCATCACCACTATCTAATTCCTGAATATTTCGTCACTCACCATTCTCCCCTCCCCCAACCCCTGATAACCACTAATCTACTTTCTGTTTCTATGGATTTGCCTGTTTTGGACATTTCATATAAGTGGAATTATGGAATATGTGGTCTTTAGGGTCTGGCTTCTTTCCCTTTGATTATGTTTTCAAGGTTTATTTGTGCTACAGCATGTAATATAGCACTTCATTCCTTCTTATGGCTGAATAATATTCCATTATGTGGATGTGCCATGTTTTGTTTATCCATTCATCAGTTGATAGACTCTTGGATTGTTTCCACTTTGGGGCCATTGTGAATATGCTGCTATGAGCATTTGTGTATAAGATTTTGTGTAAATATGTTTTCATTTCTCTTGGGTATAATCTTGGAAGTGGAATTGATGAATCATATGGTAATTCCATACTTAATTTTTTGAGGAGCCTCCAAACTGTTCTCCAAAGTGCCTGCACCATTTTACATTCCCACCAGCAGTATATGAGGGTTCCAAGTTTTCTCATCCTTGCCAACACTTCTGATTACTTGTCTTTTTCATTATAGGCATCCTACCGGGTATGAAGCAGCATTGCGATTTTGATTTGCATTTACCTAATGATTGATGATGTTGAAAGTTTTCATGTGCGACTGGCCATTTGTATATCTTTTGGAGAAATGTCTACTCAGATCCTTTGCCCATTTTTAATTGGGTTGTCTTTATTACTGAGTTCTAAGAGTTCTTTATATATTTTGGATACTAGGCCCTTATTTGATATATGGTTTGCAGATATTTTCTTTCATTCTGTGGTTGTCTTTTCACTGTCTTGATAGTGCCCTTTTAAACTCAGAAAAATTTTAATTTTGATAAAGTCCAATTTATCAGATTTTCCTTTCATGACTTATGTTTTGGTGTCATATCTGGGAAACGATTGCCTCATCTAGTCATGAAGATTTATGCCTTTTTTCTTTTGAGAGCTTTTACATTTAGATCTTTGATCCACGGAGACAAATTTTTGTATATGATGTGAGGTAGGGGTGCAAACTTCATTTGCAAATGAATATCCAATTATTGGAGCTTTATTTAAAAAAAGACTTTAATAAAGCATCATAATTTTCATGAAAAGTATTAATACTGTTTCAGCCTTTACAGTTCAAAAAATAATGCATAGACCACATACTGTGTACCAGACATTATCTTGGTAATAAGAGTTATAAAAATAAAAAAGATAATAATCCCTACCTTCAGTATCTCACAGATCTAGAAAATGAGAAAAGTGAAAGTAGCAACAAAAATTTGAAGGAACATACAAAATATTTGAAGATGTTAATAGTAGTTTTAAAGAATTGGTTTTCGAGAGCTTTTATGTGAAAGTAAGATGACACTTATGATATAAAAATAAAAGTATTCCTGAAAATTGCTATAAAAAGCACTTAGTGGTTGCTATGCAGTAGGGATATTTTACCTTGATTAGTACTTTTGGGGTTATTTGCTGTTAATATTGGGGGGTGGGGAGGGAAGTAAGAAAGAAATTACCTGGCATCCACAAATGCGAAGTAAAGATAAGACCGTAATAGAAATGACAGAAAAATTTCTGCCTAACTCATTCTCATTCTCTCTCTCTCTCTTATAACTGACTGAATTAGTATTTATTTAACTCAGAGCAAAGGGTTCTCTACAGCAGTGTTCTCTGAGTCTTACTTCTAGATTTTTTCCCCCCTTTGTCTTTTTCTTTTTGTTGATGTTTATCTTATAATTGTTGATACATTTTGCTAACATTTGCACTTATTTATGCTTGCTTTTTTTGAACTAGGATTCGTCTTTTGTGAGTAATTATTGAATTCAGGACATGTTAAGTTCATTGTTTTAGTTTGCTAGGGTCGCCAGAATACCACAGACTGGGTATCTTGGCTTCAAGTGCAAGATCAAGGTGCTGGCTTTTCTGTTAAGGCCTCTCTTCCTGGCTTTCAGAGGGCTATCTTGATTCTCACGTGGCCTTTGTCAAGTGTGCACATCCAAGGGGAGAGAGGTAGGAAGGGAGAGGGATGTCTTTTACTCTTCTTATAAGGACACCAGTGCTATTGGAGTAAGTCCCCACCCTAATGACTTCATTTAACCTGAGTTATCTTCTCAAAGGAACTATTTCCAAATACAGTCACATTGGGGATTAGGGATTCAACCTATAAATTCAGGATAGAGGACACAATTCAGTTCATACACTCATGTAACACATAGCAGTCAATGTAATATTCTTGTTTGTATATTAAGAAAATACAGCGAGTCTCTATAAACTGTAAAACTTATATTCTTACTGGAAGCGGGGCGTGGAAACCTCATGTTATCTAGGCACTCTGCACCTGTATTTCTTCACCTATAAAACAAGGGAATTAGTCTTTGTGATTTCTAAACGGTGAAATTCTCAGTTCCTCCAATTTAGAGTTACTGATTTCTAACAATTTTTAGGATATCTGGTATAGGAAGCATTTTGTAGTAGGAATTAATATTTCGTAAGTCAGCATTCTACTCACTTTTAACTGAAACAAATGGCTTAATTATTCTTTGTACTTCTAAATTCTGATATAGTTACTCTTTTCAGTTAGCTGTGCTATTTAGGTTTTACTATGTGTAATTTAAAGATTTGGTGTGACATGTTTCTCTTTTTCTTCTAGTTAATAACATCCTTTATTTATACAATATGATTTATTTATCCTTCAGAATACATTTCATTGTAATGGATTCAAACAATACAGTCAGTGTAGATAGCAAAATGTAAGACTCCCTGTCATACCTACTCCTTTTTCAAAGTTGGTATGCATCCTTCCAATCTTTTTTCTATGAATGTACATATGAATATTAAGCACATATTTTTCATAATTGAGATTATGCTACATGTATTCTGATATTTAAATTTTTTTCTCACCATTGTGTTTTGGGATTTTCATGCATACCATGTTGTATATAAATTTTTAAATGGCTACATAGTATTATATGAAATTATTGTATTTTATTTATTCCTTTTTTGTTGGACATCACTTTGTTTTCTTTATCACTATTAAAAGTAATGATGCATAGATATCTTTGCACATATATCTATTTGTGCAGAGATTCCTTTAGAATATGTTTCTTACATGTGGGATTGAGCCCACTGAAAATTTTGAGAGCAAATGTCTGATTATCTTCCTTAAAGGCTTGACAAATTTACATTTCCACTAACAGGGAGTGAGAGCATTTATTTACTTCACCATTGCCAAAATAATATCAGTATTTTAAAATTGCTTCCAATATGATGGTTGAAAAATTGTATTTCATTATTTTGAAGTCGCATTTATCTGATATCTAGGATGTTGAGCATCCTTTTATTCGATCATTGGCCATTCGTATTTTTCTATGAATTACTCTAAGTTACCGTACATTTTTCGTATGGAATATCATTTTAATATTGATTTGTAAGAATTTTTTAGAAAGCATTTTTGCATGTGTATTCTTTATTTTAAATGTTACAGATAAATTTTTCCTGGTCTTGTCTTTTAACTTTGTTTATGATGTAGAATGGAGATATTTCATTTTCTGAGAATGTCAGTCATTCCATTTATGGCCTCTGTTTTGTGTCGTGTTTAGGAAGACTTTTTCCATATAGAGTTATTTATTTTTTCTAGTATTTTGTAATATTCTTTCTTTTACTCCATCTAGAATTTATTTAAATGGATGGTCAATTGACCCAACCCTATTTGTTACGTGGTCCATTCTTTTCTCACTGATTGAAGCCCTCTTTATCTTAATCTAAATGTCTGTGTAATGTACAGATTTACTTCTGGATGTTATCTTCTGGTCTTTTTGTTGTGTTTTTCTAATTCCTTTAGCAACAGTATGCTTCTAATTGCAGTTGATTACTGTGTCTTTTGAAATCTGAGAGGACAGGAACATTTTCTTTCATTTAATTTATTTTGCTAGCTAGTCTTGCTATTTTTATCTGTAGTTTTTTTTTTTTTTTTTTTCTGTTTTCCTGTTTACTATTACTTCTTAGTGTTGCTGTAACCTTACTCTAACTTCTTCTGGTTTGTTACATGTGAACTAGAAAACTAGGTAACAAACTGCTGGTATTTTAGATAAAACAGTCCCTAAATTGAGGAAATGAATAAGTCATATGAGATTGGTTTTATGGATAGAATGTTTATACTTTAATACATAAAATTTATTACATATGTTTTAGTTTCTCAGGCTTTTTAGATTTTTCTGTTTCTAGATTATTAGTAATATTTTAAATAGTTGATGTTGCTGAATATATAATCTCCATATAAACATTAATATATGTTAGAATTCTTTTTAAAACAAGCTATGTTTAAATCACTTTGTTGAACAACTTTATTTGCATCACGTTAGGTTAATAGAAGTTGTCTGTTAATAGGGAAACAAAGTAAATATGACCAAGCCCATTTTTTGCTTTTAGATTTTCTTTCCTAGCAATACAATAGAGAATAAAGTAAAAATGGAAAAAAAAAGTGATAAGTAGAGTAAGATATTACTCTTATTTTAAATCAGCTATAGCTAAATGCTATCATAAAAACAGCATCCGTTACCATGGAGCATCTTTTAACTCAAGGTTAGCTTTTTAAAAAGGTTGACCTGCTTTATTCTTGGAAAAATAATTGTCAGTGGCCTTGGATAGCTAGCAATAGCCTTTATTTTACTTAAATTGCTGAGCTTACATGAGGAGCTTAAAGTGGGATCCCTTCTTTACTGCAAAATCAGTAGAATCCTGGATTATCTGTTCAGTTCTAAAGCATATGAAATAAAGAAATAGATAGATAGATAGATAGATAGATGATAGATAGATAGATAGATAGATAGATAGATGATAGATTACATATATATGTTAAGGTTTGTAGAGTACTAATTCTTTACATCTGTGTTATTCAGATCAATAGATTCAACATGCTTTTTAGAATTTCATTTTAAGCTTTTGTTTTTCTTTAAAATATGGTACTATGAATGACTGTGTGTGTGCGTGTGTGTGTGTGTGTTGCCTATTACTTAGGGAAATACTGTTTCTCTTATTCCTGGACAAGTGAATTATTTAAAGGTTTCTCAGGTTGTGCTAAGATTTGGGACATCTGGGGGACATAAAAGATCTTTTATTTTTTATAGACATTTCAAATTTAGTGCCCCAAAGATCCAGAAATAGGATCTTTCTGGAGTCCAGTCAGCTCTCACTTGGGCAAGAAACATATCCTTTTAGGCTTGAGGGTTTGAATGACTGTGTGTGTGCGTGTGTGTGTGTGTGTGTTGCCTATTACTTAGGGAAATACTGTTTCTCTTATTCCTGGACAAGTGAATTATTTAAAGGTTTCTCAGGTTGTGCTAAGATTTGGGACATCTGGGGGACATAAAAGAATCTATACTTTTTATAGACATTTCAAATTTAGTGCCCCAAAGATCCAGAAATAGGATCTTTCTGGAGTCCAGTCAGCTCTCACTTGGGCAAGAAACATATCCTTTTAGGCTTGAGGGTTCCTGATGCTGCCTACATAATCTGTATTTATGGGATTCAGTAAATCAATAATACTATATGACAGAACTCACAAAGTGGATCCAGCCTGCAGAGACATATTGATTGGCCCATGAAGTGTTTTTAAAATATCTAGATTTATGGCTTCTTCTGAAAAATTGGAAGCTCTGACAACCTGGGCCATATGTCACCACATGGATGGACATGTGCTCTCCAGTTTGCTAGAATCCAAACCACTCCTTATCCTTAAGATGGTAGTTACCATTTATCACACTTGCATAGTCACCCACTAACTCAACTCAATTATGTTCTTACTCCACAGCTGAAGGTTTAGAATATATAATTTTTATAACCATCAGTCTGCATCTCTTTCTCTTTGTCTGGTGCAGCTAAAGTAAAAATGAATAGACAGCAATTTAGTATAGTTAGAACAATCAACTCACCTTTTCCAGAAACATATTATATATTCAGGTCTTCATTTGCTCTTGCATCTTTTTATTCCCCTGAAATATTTAATCTATTCTTGCAGAATCCTACTCATTTCAACTGCCACCACTTTGAATCTTTCTTGATCACCTCTGTCTACAGTGGCGTGTTTCCCTTCTGAAGTCTTAGAACACTTATTTTCTCCACCACATATATTCATTAGAGCAGAGATTTAGAGAGTCTTATTTAATTTTTAAAAATTGTGTTCCTGTGAAGAGGCCTTTGCTTAGTCTTTTCTTAATATGATTCATAGTTCATTTTTTCAAAGAAATGTGTATATTGTCATTTTGAAGACTAAGAAAGTAGTAATTTTAAATTTATTTCCCCAGTTTTCCTAATTGGCCTCTGGACATTAAATTTAACTATTTTCTTTGCTTTCAGTTACAGATGAGGACACGGTAAAGAGGTATTTTGCCAAGTTTGAAGAAAAATTTTTCCAAACCTGTGAAAAGGAACTTGCCAAAATCAACACATTTTATTCAGGTGAGTCAATTTTTGGTACAACTAACAAGAGACAATTTCTGTTGCTTAGGAAGGAGAAACTCTGTCATATCATTGTTTAAACTTCTGATCATCATTTTAAAATTAGGGCTTGTTTTCCTTGCTATACTGCACTGAAGGGGTATTTTCTTTAGCTAAAGTGGGAACACATCTAGTACCTCAATGTTTAATAAGCCTTATATGGTCATTGCCTAGATTCTCTTGCAGTTGCAAGGAACCTCATTGTGAAGCAGTGCCTTGATAGAGCTTCACTATATATATGTATATAGCGCAGTCTAAAGCTCTGAGGAGTCAAAGACTTGATTTTATCATTTCTCTCATAGCTGAATTACACAGCTCCAGCTTTTTAATTATGTCAGTTTTATGCCTTTCCAATGCATTGCGTAACACTCATATCTGTCTCTAAAGCACAGTCTCCAGAGTGGCATCTACACGATTCTATTGGAGTTGAGAAGAAAATATTAGAACTTGTATTTATTTATGTCTTACTCCTTAAAAATTTTTTGTATATATGTTTACTACCTTACCTTTTTAACATCTGTTTTTCCATCTCACACAGCTCAACTCAGATTCCTTCATTGTATTCCAGCTGTCAGGCTCCTCCCAGAATTACTTCTCTATGAGTCATTTTAACTACTTGTCCTTTGTGCTTGTAATTCCTTTACCCTTATTGTCTTGTAATGCTTCTGCCTAGCTAACCTCCAATGGTAGACCATTCCAACCTTTTGCTTTCTTCGTGTCTACCCCTGGGCTGCTTAGGACAGCTGAAAAAAAAATCATACAGCTGAACAAATTTGAACTACTATACATTCGTTGTTGCATTTTTAACTGTGTCCTCAAAGCTGCCTGTGGACCCTAATCAATGCCCTTTTTCATGCTCCAAAGTGTTCTTCTAAACTCTACACCATTCTCTTGAATTCTATGACCCATCTTCCCTATCAGGCTCTTTAATCTCCTACTTTGCAAATAAAAATAAAGACTTTCAACTCCTGTTGATGTATAATACTTATGAAGATCTAGGCCATTCCCTCCCCTCAAATACCTACAGGCATTCTTACCTTTATTAATTTTCATCCAATTTCTTTAGAAAAGATATCCCTTTTTAGTCCATGGCAAATCTCTACAACAACTGACTGAATTTTAGTTCCTTGAGACTTTGCACCAGTAATTACCTCCTTTAAGAATTTTTGAATAAATGCATCATTAACTTCCCTTTTTACTGGTTTAGTCTCTTTAACAAGTCACTCCCTTCAAATAAAAAGGGAAGCAAATATCTTAACTCTGTGTTCTCTTCCTCATCTTTTGTTGATGGCTGGACTTCTTCCTAGGCAGAGGGAAGTTTATGCAAAGCCACAGAACCCTTAAAGGACATGGCATATATACATGTCCTCTTTACTACATTACAAGCACCTAGAAGGCAGAGACAAAAGAGAAATATTATTTGAAATTATGCAGATGGATTTTTCAGCAAGGGAAAAATTTACAGAAGGAACGGCAGCATTCAAAGACAAAGATAATTACCGTAATTAGAAGATAGGAGGATAGGGGGAAACTAGCATTGTAGATGGCCATGTAACGTAGAATGAGGAAGAGGAGACTAAAAGAGGAAAGCATTTTCAGTGAGAAGAGGGTTTAGACTGTTTGTCAGTGTTCATCATATTGGATATGATCTAAGGCTGTAAATGAAAAACAAATGAGGTCAAGTTTATTAGCATTTTCTTTTACTATGATTTTTGGGGGAAAGGGTCTCCGAGTCTAACTTTAAATGGATAACTTAGATCACAAAGAATAGATAATGCTTCTTAGTTTACATTAACAATAGGTACATACCTTGTATATTTTGAGTTATACATAGACAGATATGTGTGTTTTGTATGTATGCATCTGTATATGTGTATGTATACAATATTTTTTTAAGAAACAATACTTATCCTTTCTACTTGTAACATCTATATTTTATTATTTCTATTTGATTTTTAAAATGCTGATTTATGATCCACTAAATTACTTTCATGACCCTATATTGGATTACCAGCCTTGGTTTAAAAAATAATATCTTAGACTTGGTTACTTTTCAAAAATAATTTTAGGCTTTCTACTGTTAAAAACTTGGGAGTATGATTTAATGACTTCCTTTTTCTATATGTATTAGCAGTGCCCGTTAGGGCATGTCTCTTGATGTTATCACAGAGTAGTTACGAATTGATAGTCTTCAGACTGACTTTTTGCCAGGTCAGGAAGTGATGGGTAATATGAAGACATGATTGACAGAAATAGAATTTGGCATTTATTCTAGACAGTATCATTTTTCTCCTTATTTAGCTGCCTTTTCTGTGGCAGATTGTCTTGTAGACTGCGATCCTCAGACATTAGGGCATATGAGACTATAAGTAATGCAGGGGATGGCATCTTCACAAAAAAGCAAACTATCATCTAAATTAATGCTCTTTTAAACTGTAGGTTGTGGCCCAATAAATAGGTCAGGAAATTAAAATGTCTGGGGTTATCACAGGCATTTAAAAAAATGTAAATTGAATGTAGTTGAATAGAAAAATATCAGTGTACATCTAATCCATTTATTTACCAATTATATCTACTTTGTATGTGCAGTATGATACTTGGTATTTTAGAATTTTGCAAAGTACTGTGGAAACTGATAAGAAGCATTGACTCTACTCGGAGAAAAAGAAAGAGATTGAGGAAAAGCTTTCAGAAGAAATGCCATTTAAATTGGGTCTTTGAAAATGTATGGGTATTTGCCAAATGCCATTGGGGGAGTATGTTCGGGGTTGCAGTCGGGGGAGTATGTTTAGGGTAGCAGTTGGAGTGTAGTGTTCCAGGGCAAGAGGAAAATCAAGTACATGACATGTTTGGGGGTGAGGAAAATAGTCTGCCAAGGCTGGAGTTGTAAGAGAACAAGGAGTAAGTTGGTGACAGAGGGAAAATTGGAGGAATAGGATATTTTATTCACACATGGAGATTTTAGACTTAAGTACTTGAAGTGTAACAATTTCAGGTAATAATACCAGATAAAAGCAGGACAAATATTGCATGTAATGTAACAAGATTAACTATCCTGAATCATCTATGATGGGTCAGTATTCTTGTAAACTTACTTTATATTTCAAATAACACTGAGACCCATAACGTGAATCAGGGGAATAGTAACATTGCAAAAGACAAATAAACAAACAATGAAAGTATTCTGAGTCACTATTTTATCAAGAATTATTCTTCAGTTGCATGACAATATTAACAGCTTCACTTCTGAAGATAGCTTATAGTTCAGAAATAACTTTTTCTAAAGTAAAAAAAAATATGTCTGGTGAAAAGTGAAGATCTTGTTAAACCTTATTTTAGCTTTCTGAGGGATGCATGAGTGTTTTGAAAATTCTTGAATGGTTATTGGAAATTTTTATCAAATATTATATGGGAGCTTATGGCATTAAGCATATATTATTAAGATAATAATCATTCTCATTCAGAGTCATCTGACTTACTGGCATGAGTAGAAATTGGAATTTATTGCCAAGTAGGCTTTTTTCATCAGTATTTATAAAATTGCTTTGAAATATTTTTTATTTTTTATAAGTGTATTTCTAAATTTTCATTTACTGACCAAAGTATGTTTTTATATAATATATAACTTTTTCAGGTTTTGTGTTGTCCCACATGTTTGAGCTTTTTTGGAGATCTGACTCTAGAAAACTGAGGTATCATTGCAAAATAGACTTGGACACTTGATGTCAAAGCATTGTTTTTCATTCTTTTTAAACCTATGCCCCTTTTGATAAGTATAAAAAGCTCTATAACTATAGTAATATTGAATATGATTTTTTTTCCAATTACATGTTATTTATACTCTCTTGCTGCCAACAGGGACTCAGTCTCTTTTATATGCTCTTCTAGATAGTCTTGCCCTTAAAGCAGAGAATCACTAGTTTAAAGAAAGTAGCAAAAAACCCTTGAAATTTTCATTTCGTCTCTATTTTATAGGAACTCTT
>NW_006432945.1:9809419-9831586 GCF_000325575.1 Pteropus alecto | reverse complement strand
TCCATCCATTCATTCATTTATTCATTTAACATACATGGATTGAGACTACTGTATGCAAGCTCTTATGAAACAAGGTTGAAGATGATAGTCCACACAACAACTTGAACACGAATGTTAATAGCAAAATTTATAGAGTAAAAAAAAAAACTAGAAACAATCCAAATATCTGTCAGCTGATGAATATTTAAACAAAATGTAGTGTTTCCATACGATGAAATACAATTCAGCAATAAAAGGAGCAAACTGTTGATACATGAACAAAATGGATGAACCTCAAAATCATTTTGCTAACAGAAGCCAGACACAAAAGACTACATATTGTATGATTTCCAAAGTGTCCGAAAAAGGCACATCTATGGAGACAGAAACCAGATCAGTGGTTACTTGGGTGTTGTGGGGGTGAGAGTGATGGTTGACATCCAGTGGCCATGGCAGATGTGTACGGGGTGATGGAGATGTCCTAAAATTAGACTGCGGTGGTAATTGCACAACTCCACATATTTACTAAAAATCAGAAAATTGTATTATTACAGTGGGTGGATTCTATGGTATATAAAGTATACCCGAAAAAAAATCTATTAAAAATTAAATTGTTCTTCATTTAAAAATGAAGATTATAGAACGATTGCCCTCAGAAAACTCAATTAATGAAGCAAACATATAAACAAAGAAATGTATGCAGTGTGCTGTCTGTGCATGTATGTTGTCCCATGAGAGCCCTAAAGAGGGGCTTCATATTATGACTGAGAGTTATTAGGCAAGAAATACTTTACATAGAAAGTGATACTTGAGATTAGCCTTATAAAATGAGTACAGGATTTGCCAGATGGAGAGTCATTTGTTTCTTGATTTATTGCTGGCACACAGGAAGTAACAGGTTTTCTTTCTTTCCATAGTTTGGACTTCCTACATTTTTACTATCATGTAATGAAAGATGTAAATAATTACAAAACTTATGTATTGATAATTCTGGCAAGGAAGCTAAACAAATAACAAATTCGTATATTAAACCTTTAACAGTAAAAGTTGATCATTGATATTACTTATGATATTCTGGATTTGGGCTCTTACTAATTACCTGAGGGTTTTTTTTTTTTTTATCAGCAGAGTAATTTATAGTTGACCTTGAATAAATCCTCACATCTTTCATTATATATGTGTTTTTAATTGTGTATAATATTTTTTAAAATTGCTATCAAGTGGTTAGGAAATAAATATTTAAGTTGTTTGAATCTAACTACTTAATAAACAGAAGTGTTAGGTATATCTTTGGCCTAGGCACATCATGAAAAATTACTGAGATACTAAGTAGACTGTGAATCAAGAAAGAACCAAGAAGTTCTGTACTGTTTTTGATCATGACAATAATAAGACGAACACATTTGCAATAGAAATGCTTAACTTTTATAAAAAGAACCCTGAGATTCAGTTTCCCTTTGACTTCAGCATGAGATTTGAAAATAAATGAATTGTGGTTTTTCTTACAATATGGAAGACTAGAAAGAAATCTTGAAAACCTCTCACTACAGAACACCAAAATGTTGCATAAAATATGCAGAATTATTGGATATAAAATAAAAAGTATGTTTAATATGGTTAAAGATATAAAAAGAGAGTATCAAAACCATTAGCAAAGAATAAGAAACTATCAAAATTGACTTTTTAAAATAACCATTTAGAACTTTAAAAATGAAAATATAATCACTGAAATTTATATCTTAATCAGTTCATGTAAATTAAGTAGAGCTTAAGAAAGAATTTATAAACTAGAAAATAGAGTTGAAATAGTTACCTAGAATACAACACAAAGAGATAGAGGGAAATATAAGATATGTAAGAGACAGAGCAAGAAGATCAGGTGGCCATAGTTGATATCTGTGGTTTGCTATTTCCACTACTCATTAACATATTTCCTTTGCCCTCAGCCAGAAGTCCAGTTGGCTAGGGTTTTTTACTGGGTGAGTGGCCCAGACTTTACTTCCTGAAGGGTCTGAATCCTTAGTAATTCTGTCCTTTCTATGATTGCTGTGGTTTTCCATTAACTTTTATTATTGGTCATGGAAGTACTAAGATTTGTATTAAAGAGTCTCCTGGGTTGTAGACACAATCCTCTTTGCTCTTATTGTGTATCAAGAACTCACTTTCCCCTTGGTAACCAGGATTAATCACTTTAACCAGTAAACCTTCTTTGCCTAGTGGTTCAGTGGTATAATGAGCCTAAAATGGCCAGGTGGCAGTCTCATCTTCCAGTTCTAGTGGAACCATTGTTGTCTTCCTTTGAAAGAAGCATACCCCCTTGATAACTCACCAATAGGTAGAGCTTAAATCTTAGATTGGGAAGCAAAAATTTTGTGCGTGGATTATTAGAAATAGCAGTGAGAAGAACCACTTGCGGTTTCCTAGACTTGGTTCCTAGACTGTTTGGCCATAGTTAAGACAGCACCATCTAATGATCTCAATGCTGCATCCTGTAAGACAGAAGCCCATCCATTCAGAGTTTTATCTCCCCATTCATTTCAGTAAGCTTTTCTATTAGGGCAGCTATTTCTGGGTATGTGGTAAGATCATTTTACTTCATGGATATGCCCATTGCTTGACTACCTTTGCTGTGAAATGAGTTCCTTGATCAGAAACAAAGCTGTATAGAATGTCATGAAAATGGATAAGGCATTCTAGTTAATAGTGGTGCTAGCAGAAGCATTATGAGCAGGGAAAGCATATCCATATCAAGAATACATTTGGTCCAGAGAGGACAGTTTTCTACCCCATTCCTGTCCAGAGAGGACAGGTTTCTACCCCATTCCTCCAGACCCTGGCAACCAGTAATATACTTCTGTCTCTTTGGATTTACCCATTCTGGACATTTCTTGTAAGTGGAATCATACAATATGTGGCATTTTGTGTCTGGCTTCTTTCACTTACCATGATGTCTTCAAGATTCATTCATGTTGTAGTGTGAATCAGTAATTCATTCTTTTTTTTTATGGCCGAATAATAGTTCATTGTACATAGATATCATATTTTGCCTCTCCATTCATCAGTTAATGGACACATGGGTCGTTTCTACTTTTTGACTATTATGAATACAAATTGTGTAAGTGTACAAGGTTTTATGTGAACATATATTTTCAGTTCTCTTGGTATATACCTAGGAGTGGAATTGTTGGGTCTTAAGCTAACTATGATTAAACTTTTGAGAACTGCCAAACTGTTTTCCAAATTATAATGTAGCTGTACCATTTTGCATTCTTAATCTTAGTGGCTTTTTAAATTCTGTATCTTCATCTGTAAAAAGAGAGTACACTTGAGGTTTACAGGGAAAGAATTGTAGGGTAGAATGAAAGGAGGGTGTTATATCAAAACATTTTTTCCTCTCCAGTTCAAAAAATTACATATAACTTTATTTTCCTACAAACTAGAATAATTAGTAAAAATTCAGACAAGTTAGTGAGAACTTTCACCACCATTTTTATCTTGATGATTTGACAATTCTGTTTTATTCTTTATAGAAAAGCTTGCAGAGGCTCAGCGCAGGTTTGCTACACTTCAGAATGAGCTTCAGTCATCACTGGATGCACAGAAAGAAAGCACTGGTGTTACTACGTTGCGACAACGCAGAAAGCCAGTCTTCCACCTGTCCCATGAGGAACGTGTCCAACATAGGAATATTAAAGACCTTAAACTGGCCTTCAGCGAGTTCTACCTCAGTCTTATCCTGCTGCAGAACTATCAGGTACTTAGAGTCTTACCTTGGAGAATGGAATTCTTTAAGTAATTGAGAAATTACAATAAATGGAATTACCTTGAGCTGTACTAATGGGCCAATCCAAAAAGGGAAACCCTAGCATGTTTTGTATTGGGATTTCTGATGTTCTTATTGGCTGAAAACCATGTTATCAGAGGTGGTTAAATAGTGTTAACAAGACTTCTGTTTTTGAAGATAGGTTTTCTAAAACCTTTTTGTACAATATGCAGGAGTAGCCCTTGACTCAAGGGCTAATAGTTTGCTTCTTATATTTAGAGGCATCTCTGTCAGTGGTGAGTAGAACTAAGAAATAATGTATGTCTACCCAACCACTGTTGGTTATGTCAGAGCTTTTATGTTCCTCCAAACCTATAGCAAAATTTCCATAAAAGCAATTGGACAGTTAACTTTCCTACAACTAACACTAATAATATAAAAGATATTTACTTTTCAACTTACCATTAAGAATCCTTCTAGTTTTATTTTCCAGAGGCTATATTATAACTGTATTTTCTTTTTAATCTTGTGAAAGAAATCAGGTCACAGCAAACATGTCTACAGACTAAACATGTAGTCTGTTGTATCACTTATCACTCAATATTTTAAAAATCCACCCTGAAAAATTGAACTATTATGTATGCTAAATTTTAGAAATATAGGGCATTTATTCATTTGTAATTCTTTATAGATTTGTTTATATAGTTAAATCTATAAATATTTTATTGAAAGACATGATTTATTCAATAATAAACATTTAAATAGGCAAAAGCACCTCTCTAATCTTTAGAGAGACCTTATGTGCTATTCTTTTCCCATTTTATTCTTGTGATTATTACTTCTAGTCAGTGGTTAGGATCATCACAAGATCACATACTATATTAAAACCAAAGGTTGTACAACAAAAGTATTACCTGGGGTAAATATTTGAATTTTAAAATAAAAAGTCATTGTAGTCTCATCTCTGCAGTGATCTAAATTGTTAATGCATGTACTTATTTCTACCTTTCCCTTTCATAATTCTGCTTTCTTCTTTGGAGATTTAATATTTGATCATTGAAAAAGAACCCATTTGGAAAATAATTTTAGGAGAATAGGAAAGTAATTTTATAAGATATATATGATAGGAAATTCCTTTTAAATTTATAAGCTTTATAATTTATTTTTAAAAAAATAAAAATGTATTTCTTCTTATAATGCTACAAAACATTAACATTTCATATTTCATTAATTATGCTTGTGTGTTACAGGGAAATACTCTTGTTAAATTTTATTTTATTAACTTTCCCAGAAGCTTTAATTTTGAGTTATTATGAAAAAAAGCTCCTTAGGAAAACAAAAATAATTGTTAATTATAAAAGTTTTGATCTACCCTCCATTTTTTGAGTCTGTCTATTCTGTAAGAAAGAATACATTTATTATGAGAATAAGGAGAAAGGAAAATTGATTGAAAGCAGTTTCCAAGCCATGGTGAACCCCAAGGAGAGTTTAATATGATCCATTAAAGTATGAAAAAATATATATAAACAAACCAGCAAGCAAAAAAAGTCTAATTTAGAGTGAGTGCTCAGTTTTTTTTACTAATGGGGATATGTGATTAGTAAATGTGGGAGAACTTCTTAAACCTTGCAAAACCACAGTTTCTTGCTTTCCTGGCATGTTGATCAAATAACAGAATTTGAGAATGTAGAAAAGTAGGATTTTGATATTATTGAAATAGAGGAAGAGTGCTAGCTTCTAACCATTATCAGGAAAACTCTATAAATATGATCACTTCTTTTCTACTGACTCTTCTTTGCCCTTCCATCCCCAAACTGAGAATGGAAGAGAGCAAAAGGAAAGTTAGGAGAAATAGATGATCTTCTGTTTTCCATGCTGGTTCATACATGCTTTCATAGTAATGGGGGGAAATGCATAGCTATAATACTTCAAAAAACAAAGAACTTTAAAATGTATTCAGTGCATGATAAATTCAAAATATTTTCTGAGAGTATTCTTTTGGTCAAATAATCAAAATAATATGTTAGCTATTTTGAGAACATAGGAAAACAGAAATAAAAATGTTTTGAATTTAGGACTTCCATTAATTTACTTGAAATAGAAATAATAGGGTTCATAGTTAGGGTTTCTTTCTATTATTGATAGCATACCACTTTGAAATAGATAAATAGGAAAGAAGAGTCTTATCCTTTTAGTAATTGCTTTTATGAAAGCATTGCCATTTCCCTTGGTATTCAATCTTGGCTGTGTCTACACATAGTGCTTATTATTTTTCACCTTTTATGGTAGTGGAAATTATAGTAGTGTTTCTCATTTCTTTCTGTAGAATCTGAATTTTACAGGGTTTCGAAAAATCCTTAAAAAGCATGACAAGATCCTGGAAACATCTCGTGGAGCAGATTGGCGAGTGGCTCATGTAGAAGTGGCCCCATTTTATACTTGCAAGAAAATCAACCAGCTCATCTCTGAAACTGAGGTATAGTAATCTCACTTATGTACCACATATTTTCAATAACTTACATGGTTTATTTTTAATGAAATAAGTCCTCATTTCTATTCTCCTTTATAATTAGTTGCTAGCTTTGAATATATATATATTTTCTTACGATTTTTTTCTTTTGCTTTATTAGTATGCATTCACTAAGAGGTTGTCAGAATACTATATATATAAATAGTTCAGAATTATTAATGCATAATTCAAATTTAGTATATGTGTCAAAATTTAATAATGTGTCTTTCTAGGCTGTAGTGACCAATGAACTTGAAGATGGTGACAGACAAAAAGCTATGAAGCGTTTACGTGTTCCCCCTTTGGGAGCTGCTCAGGTTAGTATTTGTTTCCAGCATTTGGTTGGTTGAATTTGCCAATTTAATAATCAACACAGTCTGTTTAGCTGATAAATTATACTGATTTCATTACTTTAAAAAAATGTTTCAAAGTTTGTAAATTATTTCTGTTACTTTTGTTTTAAGAGATTAGTTGGCAAATCTCCCTTCATAATGAATTATAATGTCTTCCCACCTTTCTCTTCTTTTTATTATGTATTTTTTCTTTTGTTATTATTGACATGCTAACTTCTTGGTCTCATCAAATGGTTAAATGAGATGTTTATTTGATGATGGGGGCCAGGATGTCAGATGTGCTAGGCTACTACATAGCTTCATCCGAAACACAATAGTTACACCTAAAAAAGAATTTATTAAATGTTATCTACACATTAGTTATGCCAAAATACATTTAAATGAAACCTTCTGTGTCATAAAACAAATCTCAATAAACTTAAAAGGATTTAAATCATAGAAAGTATGTACTCTGACCACAGTGGAATGAAAATAAATAACAAAAGGAGCTTCCTTATCCTAATGAAAAGCATTTACAAAAAACCTACAAGTAGTAATGGTGAAACACTGAATGCTTTCTCCCTAAGGACAACTTTCAGCACTATACTGGAGATCATAGTCAGTGCAGTAATGTTAAAAAAAAAAAAAAAAAGAAGCTTTCCGATTCGAGAGAAAGAAGTAAAACTAGTGGTGTTTTTTGTGCTTGCATAAGGACCTATGTAGAAAATCAGTGAATCTGTAGAATAGCTACTAGAACTAAGAAGTGAATTTAGCAAAGTTGCAGAATATAAGATTAATATATAAAAATCAATTGTATTTCTATATACTATCAAGAATGATTGGGAATTAAAATTTTTTAAAATAATGCTATTTATGATGAAAATATAAAATACTTAGGGGTAAGTATGACAAAAGATGGATAAGATCTCTACACTGAAAACTACTGACAGAAATTAAAGACAAGTATATGAGAGATAACCAATGTTCATAGGTTAGAAAACCCAACATTTTAAAGACATCATTTCTTCCTAAATTGATCTGTAGATACAACACAATCCAACTCAAAATCACAAGACTTTAAAAAAAAATAATTGGTAGGCAAATTTTTAAATTTATATAGAAATGCAATGGACCAAGAATAGCCGGAACAACTTTGGAACAACCATGTTGAAGTATTAATACCACCTGGTATTAAACTTGTTATTAAATCTACAGTAATAAAGATAGTGTGTTGTTAGCACCAGGATTGGCAAGTAGATTAATGAAACAGAATACTGTGTAAAAGTAGACCAATAAATACATGGACAACTAATTTTCAATAAAAATGCAAAAGCAGTTCATTGGAGAAAGGATAGTCTTTTCAACAAATGGTGCCAGAGCGATTGGCTTCCATACTGAAAAAAAGAACTTCCATACATCCTTCATACCAAAAATTAATTTTAAGTGTACCATAGACCTAAATGAAAGTCTAAAACTACAAATTTTTAAAGAAAATGTAGAAGAAAGTACAGATGACTTTGGGTTACATAAAGATTTCTTAGAAATGCTACTTCATCAAAATTAAAAACTTCCACTCTTGCGGACAGTGTGAAGAGGATGAAAAAAGCAACAGATTAGAAGAAAATGTTTACAAAATGTATTTGATAAAATACTTGTATCCAGAATATATAAAGAGCTCTAGTACTCTATAAAAAGAAAACAAACACCCAACTTAAAAATCAGCAAAAGATCGGAATAGACACTTAATGAAAGGTGTATGGTGGTACATAAGCATGTGAGTAGAATGATGCTCGTATCATTAGTAGCAAATGCAAATTAAAACCACGTTGAGATAATGCACATCTATTAGAAGGACTAAAATTAAAAAGATTGACATACTAAATGTTGAAGGCACAAGAACTCTGATATGTTATGCTGTCAGTGAAATATAATATAATCCTGGAAAATAGTTGAGCAGTTTCTTAAAAAGTTAAACCTTTTCCAGCCATACGATCTAGCCATTATATGCCTAGGTATTTACCCACAACAAATGCAAGCATATATTCATATAAAGATGTGTACACAAATGTTCATAGCAACTTTATTCATAATAGCCTGAAACTGGAAACAACCCAAATGTCTATCAATAAATTGGTAAATGGATAAGCAATTGTGGTATATCCATATAATGGAATACTACTCATCGATAAAAAATGAATAAACATTGATATATGGAACTACATGGATGTATCTTAAAATAATTATGCAGAGAGAAAGAAGCCAGGCCAGCAAAGAGTACATGCTGTATGATTCTGTTTACCTAAGACTCTGGAAAATGCAAATAAATAAATATATATAAAGCGGATCAATGATTGCTTGGGGGTGGGGTAGGATGTGGTAAGAAGAAAAGGATTACAGGACATGAGGAAACTCTTGTGGGTGATAGCTTTGTTTATTTTCTTAATTATGGTGATAGTTTCATAGGTGTTTATACATATCAAAACATCAAATTGTACATTTTAAATATGTGCAGATTATTGTCAATTTAGTCAGTAAGGCAGTTTAAAACAATAGGCATATCATAGTCAAACCATTTTAAAATAAAAGATAAAGAGAAAAGTCTTAAAAGCATCCAGAGAAGACACAAATCATATACTTTAAATATGTGCAATTTATTGTATGTCAATTATATTTCTATAAAGCTGTTAAAATAAGAAAATTAATTTTGAAAAATTAAGGTGTTAAATACATGTAGAGATGGCAAAGCTAAAGGAAACATGGAAATGGTTATCTCTAGTGTGGAGGGTCTGGTGTTTTTTTAAACTAAAGAAAAAAAAAATTCAGAAAAAGACAAATTACTGTGTTTCTTCTGGATACTATCAACCCTGAACGAACAATACTACAAATATCTGTTACTGATAAATAAATAATACGTCAGATGGTGTCTCAATGCTTTTTTTGTTTGAAGGTTTTTGGAAAACATTTAAAGTATCTTAAATGTAGTATCACCTCTAACAACAGCAAAAGTTTTTTTATAATATTCATAGCAAATATTTAAATCCCTAAGATTATCTCTGTTTTTCATCTCTTTAGGTTTAAAATATCAGACTTTCTTTTATTTATTTTAGAAAACAATAGATTTCTTTTTGTCATTTTCTAAATATAAAATTACAGTGTAATAGAGAAAAATACTTTTGAACCTACACACTCTGGAGATTCTGATGTACCAGTCTCTTGAGAATCTAGTATATCTTTAAAAATTCACTTTAAACTACTCCAGTATAATAGTGTAAAAATATCAGAAAATGAAATGTTCTTATTTTCACTTTTGTCTCTATTATTCATAGTACCAAATATGTGGACCCTAATTGAGAATTACTGACTTATGAAATTTAAAGATGTACATACTGTAAAAATTAAACCTCTCCTATAAGAAAATCAGGGTATATATAATTTAATTCCTAAGATTATAATCTTTTTTATTTAGTGACTCAAATTTCTGTCAAAGGACTCAAATAACTGGCAACTCTATTCTAGTATTTTAGAATGATAAAGGATGATTCTGTTTCAGATTTCTAAAAATTCAGATCATAAAATATTTTTTATGGTAGAACTTTGAGGTTCATCCTACTGATTTATTACAATGTATTCTAAGTGTACTTCTATTTTGCTCTCTACCCAAAATGCTGTTTTGCTGTCCACAGCCCGCACCAGCATGGACTACTTTTAGAGTTGGCCTATTTTGTGGAATATTCATTGTACTGAATGTTACCCTTGTACTTGCCGGTAAGGAGTTTAAATTTCTAATTAAATTGTTCTCACTAGTATGCCTGTTGTCATATTCTGTTCCTCCAAAGCTACTACCAAACTACCACAGCTACTGAAAGAGAAATCTGTTAGGGCTAAGTTTTTTGTTCTTATAAATAAATGAAGGATGGGATGGTAGGGATGGTCATTTGTTTTGGTTTGTTTTTCTCTTTGCATATCTTATCCTTTAAAACATTGCTAGTTAATGACTTCTTGTTCGCCATCATTTTCCAGTGTTTAGGTAACAATTTTTCAGGCTTTTTCGGTGTTCAAGAATTTCAGCTCTTGATCATAGATGAGAGTAAATAAGATATTACAAAATTCATATACTAAAGCTCATTCACTTGCTTTTTGGAAACTCTCTCACATCCTTTGCTGAATCTATTTACAGTTACTTTGCATATAATTTAATAAGCTTGGTTATATAATTTTCTATTCTATAGATGTTAAAAATTAAAAAGAAGTAGGAGGAATTGCTAGAAGCAGGTGCACTCCCAACATCAAGAAGTGATATAACAGCAAAGGAGGCATAATCTTTCTAAACCTCCCAACAGAATATGACATACCCTACAGCAGCATCTGGCATTGTAGATCACTCCTTGACACTCTTCAGTTGTTATCTATTGTACTTTGCTGGTAGTTCTTTCCCATTCTCCTTTGCTAGCTGTTTTTTCTTTGTGACATTTAAATTGGCGGTGGGATACTACTGGGCTTAATCCTCAAATCTCTCTGCCTGCATTTGTTTCCTAACCTAGGCAACAAATGGCTATAAATACTATCTATATACTAATGACTCCCAAGTATATATACTCCCTCATCTCTGAATGCTATCTGATTGGCTACTTGGATGTTTTAATAGGACATCTCAAACTTACACGGACACTTTTTTTTTTTACACTCAATTATACTTTCTCTTCCATAGAGCATCACCTGTCATCACTTTCTCAGGCCAAACACATTTTGCTTCTCTTTTCCCTCATACCTCATCTCTACTCCATCAGCACATCCTGTTGCTCTGTCTTAAAAATATGCCCTAAACCCAACTACCTGCACCAGTGACATCCTTGTCTAAGCAGCTATTTCTTATTTAATGTACTGCAAGTGCCTTCTGAATTTGTCTCCCTGCAGCCATTCTTGTCTCCTTATAGCCACTAATGTCTTTTTTTTTAAATGTAAGATCATGTCACTCTCCTCTTCAAAATCCATTAATGGCTTCTCTTACAATATAATTGAAACTTCTTACTAAGTCCTACAAGACCCTAAAGGATCTTGCCCTTATGGGCTTTTCCGACTTTACATCCTCCTCATGTTCAGTTTCACTGTGTTTCCAACTACACTTGTGTTATTACTATTCGTTCAACACTCCAAGTTCATTCCCATTTATGAGCCCTTGCAGTTCCCTAAGAGGCTCTTCCCCAAGATGTCTACATAACTTACTCTGTCACTTTATATAGACTCTATTCAAATGCCATCTCCTTAATAATTCCGTTCCTGATCACTCTACACTAAAATCGCCTGTTCTATTCCTTTAGCCTACATTAGTTTTCCGTAGAGCACTTGTAATTACATACCTGTTTTCCCACTGGAATTTAAGTTCTTTGATGCCTGGGCTTTTGTCTCTCCTGTTCTCCAGTGTTCTCCAGCACCTAGAACACTGCCTGGGACATAATAGGGGTTTAAAAAATACTGGTGGAAGTTTGAATGGTTGAGATAGAAGGACCAAGATGAAATTAAATGATATACAACACACACACAGAGCAAAAACATACTCATCTCAAAGGTTATTGCATTTGAAGACTTTTACTTTCAGGGCAGATAATCCTGGCATACGTTAAAAGTCTGTGTATTTACTCTTAGAATGGTAACTGTGAATCATTAATAAAGGATTAAATTTTGCTCATTGAAGTCTACAAAGATACATGACTTAGAAATAAGTGTTATTGTATAAATCTCCATTGTATTCTGTTGTGGACTTTTAGTATTCATAATAGTGCCTGAACAAGGAAGGTTTGTATCACTGTCACACTTACTATTCTTGATTGCAGAGACTGTATTTTTTGCTTTTGTATTTCAAGTTCCTATACAATGCCAGGCATATATATCAGATGCTTAAGAAATAATTATACTGAACTCATTATTTCTCATAAACATTTTTCTTAAGATTGTCAGTTGCACATTATGAAATTATAACCCATGTTGTATTGGCTTTTAGAGAGTATATGAACTTTACCTGTAATGATGCATTATCATTTGTATTTTTAGAATTATCCTTCCAATTACTAAAAATTAACTTTAATTATCGTCTGCATAAGCTCATTATTTAATATTGGTATAATTTATGATCATATTTAATCTAGTTCTATTTCTTCAGATGAATGCACTCTTTATACAGAATGTATGTAAATACTACAATAAAAAACCTAGCCTCAGATCATCAAGCTAGCTGTTGTGGAAAGAACACTTAATTCGTCTTCAAAAGGCCTTGCCTGGGTTTCAGTCCTAGCTCCCCTGTTAATTGTTTTGGCTTTAAGGGCATCACTTTACTTCTCTGAAACAGTTTCCTTATTTGTTAAATGAGTTTAAGCATTCATTCATGTTTTAGAATTCATTCAACAAGCAAATTTTATGTTTCTCACAGTTATGCTCGATACTTATGAGTCTTAAGATAGAAAAGAGAATCTCTTTTCTTACGAAGTTTATTATTGTGCCAAGGAGATTGACATATATTAAAACAATAATAATATATAACAAGATAGACAGTGTTAAATGTGCTAAGCAGGTCAAAAGAACAAGTGATTACTTTTAAATGAGAGCATCAGAGAAGACTTTTTCAGTGACATTTGTGCTGGACATTGATGGAATAAAAGATACTCTAAGAGAAGAAGATGGATGAGAAGAGATTTTAATTTTAGTTGTCCAGGGTAGGAGGTGGGGTATGGGAGGAGGAGGGAGTGTGTTGTGAAGGAGAGAAGTGATAAATTCACCTAAGGTAAAGGAGAGTATTAGATAATAAGAATGAAAAGATAGCTTGAGACCAGTTTATAGAGTTCAGCTAAGAAGTGCGAGTAAAACGTGTTTATAGTTGTGAAACACTTCATCAGTATGGTGTATGTGATGATGAGAGTTGTTCTTTCCGTAGAGAAAACCTTATCATTTATATGTGGAATTTTTTCTTTTATTTCCAAGATGAGCACGATGGTATTATCATCATCATTAAATAAGACATAAGAATTAATTAAATAAACTTCTTTTTTTTTTTTTATGTGAACGAATTGAAAACAAGTGTTTTTAAAATTCAGGGACAAATGGAGGTTTTTTTCTTTCATAAATATAGACTAGGTTTTTGTGAGGCAGTCTGAGTTTTTTTTTACTGTTTGGTTTATGCATTAGTGTTGTGCATTATGTTCTCTCACCTCAGAGCCCTTCTTTGTTTGATCTTTGTGGGTCAGGGGAGGGTGGAGGGTGGTTAGGCAGGGTAAATATAGTTAAAAAGCCAGCTGTCTATCTTTATTTATCTTTCAGCAGGTGCTTAAATGATAACAATGTTGAGAGTTGAGAAACACAGCAATAGCAATGCATGTATAAGCACAATTCTTTTTTTCAAACATTCACATCAAAAAATAATGTACATAATTGCTGTAGTTTCTAAGGGGACATGACCTAATATTTAATAATTTGCCTGAAATTTACACATCTCAGATATTTGGTTTCATGAAGGAGAAGAATTACCTATTTAGATTTTTTGAAACTTCTCTTATGGATTCCTAATAACCTTAATTTGATGCAGTAACAGTATACTTGGTCCTTTGCAGTTTATTCTTCACATAACTCAAGTAGCCCTTTAAAATTATTAATCTGTCATGACATTTAACAACATAAGCCAATGTGAAACAAGAACTTGTTAAAAGGATAATAAAATTTATCAGGAGGTAAGAATTAATGTTTAGGGGCACTGTGAGGTAAGTTTGGGAAAAACAAGTTAGAGATGAGATTGTAAAAAGCTTGAGGCTAAGGTGTGGGAATGTGATTATTAGAGTGCTGTACAATAATAGTGGTACTGAACTTTTGCATGGATATATGGACAATAGAATATAGTGGTTAAGAGTATAGGTTTGAAGCAAAACTCTCTGAGTTAAAATCAATGCTCTGCCATATACTGACTTAGTAACCCTGAGCAGATCACTTAACCTGTCTGTGCTCTAGTTTCCTCATCAATCAAATGGCTATAATAGTTTTTAACTCACAGAGATATTGTGAGGATTAAATGAATTATTATGTGTAAAAATACTGAGAACAATCCTTGTACATAGTAAGCATTTTTTAAGTATTAACTGTTATCATTTATATGACCTTTCAGTTTTCACATTGCACTCATGTGTACTATTTCTCTTAATTTTCACAGCAAATGTGTGAGGTAAATATTACTATATCCAGTTTAATGATGGAGAAAACAAAGCCAAAGAAGTTTTGTCATTCCAGAAATCCCCAGCTGACAGAACTGATCTTATGGTTCTAACCTATTTTACCACGATTCTCTGTAATGTAATAAACTAATAGAACAATGGACTAACATGCTAAAAGTCAAATTTTAGGGAAATTATTTTGGTGAGATTTTGCAGAGTGAAATGAAGAAAGGAAAAAACCTGGAAGCAAGTTCATCAGGCTCTTGAGATAATCTAGATTTTGGGTTTATGTATAAAAAAATTCATATGCCAGAGCTTTATCATTGAGAATTAAGAAAAATGACAATTAAAAGAGACATTATGAATTTTCTAACTTCCCAATTAATTGATGTTCTTTCAGCTGTATTTAAACTTGAAACAAGTAGAAGTATATGGCCCTTGATAAGAATCTATCGGGGTGGCTTTCTTCTGATTGAATTCCTTTTCCTACTGGGCATCAACACGTATGGTTGGAGACAGGCTGGAGTAAATCATGTGCTCATCTTTGAACTTAATCCAAGAAGCAATTTGTCTCATCAGCATCTCTTTGAGGTAATCAAAGCAAGACGTAAAGTCTCACAACTCTAGTTTGCATTAGCTTTAAAGCTGGTTTAGTGGGTACTGAAATCCATCTACTTGAAGAGAACTTTTGACTTAATACTAAACACTTTTCTTACCTTTGTTTTATTACAGAGACTTTTGAGTAATGGTAAAACTAAAATAATTTTTTTCTCCTGTTTTTTTTCCCCATCCTTTGTCAGATTGCTGGATTCCTTGGAATACTGTGGTGCCTGAGCCTTCTGGCATGCTTCTTTGCTCCAATTAGTGTCATCCCTACATATGTGTATCCACTTGTCCTTTATGGATTTATGGTTTTCTTTCTTATCAACCCCACCAAAACTTTCTATTATAAATCCCGGTTTTGGCTGCTTAAACTGCTGGTAAGTCCAGAAATTTATGTACCATTTTTAGAGTGGTGTATTGGTCATTGGCGTCCTCCAGAATGAAACCAAGGGCGCTGTATTGCACAACTTCAGAAGGCTTGGTTCACATCGATTATAGTGGTGCCCCAGATCTAGGGGCAAAGAATACAGTATGACAGGTACACCTGATGTTCCTCAGTGCAGTGTCTTTGGCAAAAGCACATGTGCATTTTTTTCCTCCAGAAATGGAATGTGAAGTGTCCAGATCTTGAAGTGATTTTGCAAATTAATAATTCATGATTAATTCATTATACAGATTATTTAATCAGCTGTGATACCATGTAGAACTCCGTAAGTTTCCTTTTTTAACAAAGTGATAAAACTTTTATTTTTCTGTTAAGTTGATATAAATAGTCCACCGAACATTTTTATTTTATGAAAGAGTCATTTTTTAAAAGCAGTAGGAATATCTTGCCAGATCACCAAGTTTAGCTTAAGAAACTGACTTCGATTCTCTGTTTATAATAAAATTTCATTTCTTCTTCCACTTTACGTATTTCTTAATGATCTCAAAATGCAGTCTCAGCATTAGGATACAGAATTTCCTGCAGAAATGGTAGCTATATTTTTTGTGATAGTGCCAAGATAGCTCTGGGAAGGGACTTCTGCTTACTCCTAAATTAAACCAGCTCTGTTTGGAAATCAATTGGGAATCCTTTTATATAATTATTTCTTAGATTATTAATTACAACTAACAGTAGAATAAAGATTAGTGATTAAATTGACCAATCTCTACACAACCTTTCAGAATTCTCATAATTATTCTCACTTTTTTTTTCACCTTACAAGTTATACTGCCTTGAAAACTGTAGTTTTTATTTCTTTTTCTTTCCTATACCCCTTAGGGTTAGCAGAATTTTTTTTTGTACACTTTCTATATATTGCTTTAACTACATTTTTTAAACCTGAAGACATAAAATACAGCCTTCTTATATATATAAAAAAGAGTATTCAAATAACAAGCAACCTATGTTCCAATATAGGTATGTATTTATAGCGATCAGGAAAAGAAAATGGTCCAAATCTCCTTCATTTATTTTGCCAAAGTTGTTATTTGTTTACATTTATTTATTCCACTAGGGTTTTTATCACATATTGAGATTCTCCCTCTTTTCCTCCAATTTCATTAAATATAAATAAATAAAAGAGCAACTAATTTCCTTTAAGCATAGCATTGCTAGGCCTAACTTTAGGTTTGAATTGAGTGTGGAGCTTAGATGTACAAGAATATTTTGATGTCATAAAGTACACCACACCTTTAATACATTTTGTCATCATCTAGAAAACATGCTTTTTAGATGACATTTTTTAAGACAGGAAAAATTTGAGCCACTTTTTCTCTCTTGAAATTTACACTAAAAATAAATCATTTCCAGATAGTACAATATTATTAGATTACCTTATGTTGAAATTATTTGTCTTTTTATTACTAGATTTTGCAGAGTTTTAAAACTGTTATTTGCTTTAAAGATATAGTATTCTTCTAGTTACAAGGAAATTAATCTAAGATTATAAGCACCTATTGTTTCCTGCCTCGATTATTGTGAAATCTTTATAAAGTTATTTTGAAATGAGGTTTGAAAGACTCAGAACACTTAGGTGTTAATATGAAGGCATCATTGAAATAGAATAATATGGACGTGTACGTTGTGTGCAAGCGAGCATTTCCCCAGTGTATCCTTCTTTGTTTAAATAGTAAGCTATAATTCATGCATGACCAGTTAATCTTATCAGCAGAATGATTCCCCATTTAATGGTCATTTATCTATGCATCTGCAGTATGTTAGTAAATGAAGCCTTGTTTATGGAATAGGTTGGCAATAATAATGTAATAGGAAATGATAGATTAGCAAAATGTACTAAAGCCTCATCTTAAAGTAAAATTGCATTTCCTTTTTTTTCTGTAATTTTTAGTGGGAAAAGAACATATGTCACTTGGTCGTAGTGGTAGTCACTAGGTGCCATTTATATCCATATTTCAATTTCAATCTATTGAATTGATATATGCTACTTTCCTCCTCCCAGAAAGCTAAAATTTTTTATAGGAAATTGATTTATTTTGATAGTGTATGTCAAATTATTATAGCTTATTTATAGTCATGAGGTCATATATCCTCTCTCCAGATCTGTATTTGCCCTAATTGGAAATCCGATTAAGAGATATAAATACGGCCTCTGATTTTCTAAACAAAATATCAACTCATTCTTATAGAAGGCTACTTAAAGCTTTTAAATTAGAATACTTTAGTATATAATTTGGGAATTGGGTTTTCCAATATTTCCTTTAGTTGTATAGTAAAGTTTTTACATGTCTCTACTGTAAGAGTAGATTAGAGAGATGTTCTCATTTAATAATGCACTATTCTGGACATCCTTTTAATAAACTATGAGGTTTTAGCTGCTATTAATCCACATTTTATAAATGAAGAAACTGAACTTCAGAGTCGTTAAATGAGGTTACACAGTGAGTAATGGAGATGAGATATGAGCCCGGGCAGTCTGGCTCCATAATCTTTACTCTTAACCACTACCATTTAACAGCTAGACCTAGTAGTCACTTTATTTAAGATGATTAACTTTGATCAAGTGGATCAAACTAGTGAAATATAAAAGTCAAATTTGGAAAGAATGTGATTATTCACTAACCTCTGGAAAGTAGAAATTAAAACTTTATCTCCTTAAACTGTTTATCTGCATTAACTTAGAAGATGATGTTAGCGTATATCCTTTGTAATAACTTATTAGTGGCTTCTGTGTGTATGTGGGAAAACATCAAATATCCAAATTTGTATCTAGGTTTCTTAATACTATTAGTGAATTGTTATCATTTTAATCAAAATAACAAGGTAGAAGTTGAAAGACTTAAGCTAGAACAAGAAAGGAAAAAGAATTCTCACTGAAAAGGGGGAATTCAAATAAATCTAAGATGAATTGGACTATGTAGATGTCAGGGAGTTAAGTATGATCTGTTTATTCTCTACCCCCACCCACCCTTATCTCTGGCTGAACTACTTGCTCCCTTTTTTTATTTGCAGGGTATTTTGTATATATATCCATAATAGCGCTTACTACAAGGTGCTCTCATTATTTCTTTAGGTATTTATTTGTCCAGCTAGGCTGTGGGTCTTCGCAGTCTTTGAGAGCAGACTGTTTTCTCTGTACCTCCACAATGCCTGACATAGAGTAAATAACTTAATCTTTGTTAAATGTATGAATGACTATAATTATATTTTTTCCTTCATTAGTTATATTATACAACATTCTACTCCCTTCTTTCTTCCTTTTTTCATTTTCTCTCTTCTTTCCCTTCCTCCCAGTTTCTGTTTTCATGCCACTCCCTTCCTTTTACAGTCCCATCACTCTGTCTCTTTGTTTCTTATTTAATGCATTCTTCTCCTCTTCTGCTCTTACGAAGATTTTCTGTATTAGCCAGGTTTTGAGGTAGGGTTTGGCAGATTGTGAGAGTAATGGTAGTCTGTCTCATGTCAGTGAAAAATAAAAAAATTTGCTCTAGGCTACCAATTTTACAAAAGTCAGTGGCTAGAGATTGAGTTAGACTTTCTGATCTTTTGGTGTTATATCCTAAATTATTCCCTTATTTCTGTCTCTTGGAATCTTTTAAGTCTATTCTATACCCTAGAGATTCTTAAAATACTGTAAAAACTGGCACTCCTTCCAAAAAAAAAAAAAAGTTTGCTATATCTGGAGCTTATGGTTGGAAACAATATAGCTTGTCTCTCTGGCCTACTGTACAACTTATTGAAAGAGTAAGCAGTGATCAAGAGATCAAGACATGAACTCAAAATATATCAGCTCTAGAACAGAACATCTCAAACCCGTATTGTGTCCTGCAGACACCTGGTATGACTTCCAAAGTTCCAAGTCAATACCTGTCATAGATAGTTGACACCGAGAATTGATTTGTAATATAGCCATTTATCTCCCTAAAATTGTAAAGGGAAATAGTTAAAGAAAGAATAGAAAAAAAACAGCAAGTCTGAGAAGAGAGAGCTTTAGTCTCTCAGGCTGAATATGTCTACTTAATTGAATATAGCTAGATGGCAGGAGAGCTACAGATTTTGACTTATTTTCTCAAAACTGCTGCTCACTCAGAATTCTTTGTTTTAGGAGTCCATTTTTACTTGTACAGGATAGAAAGGGTCTGACGGGGTGAGGATTAAAGCTGCCTTCATCCTATCTGTCTTCACTTCACTCAAGGCCTCTCAAAGCACTCTGCACAATTTGAGGCTATTTCTAGTGATTACATTAATATCAAATTCTGCCTCTGCAGTGCCAAGATTTCCCTTTGCAATGAATGGTAAACAGGTTTCCAATGCCTAGGTCTAGATGAGCTTGTTGTAGGTCTTCTGTAAAATGGGAATACGAGTAATACCTAACTCATAGAATTGTTATAGTTAGTGGATTTTGAGAAATGCATTATGAGAAAAATACACAACATGGATTAGCACTCAATACATTTAACCTGAATTCATTTATCATTGTTTTCATAACAATGGGATGTGGGCTGATTGATTTTTGTGACATAATTTCAAGACAAATACAATCATCACCATGTCATTAGTGAATGAAAGTGACTTTGGTTAGAGAATAAGGCATGCTTCAGATGATAGACCTTCATCCCTTTCTATCCTTTATAGTCAAAGAGCTTTGTATCATTTAGCTAAGCTCTCATCCCAGCTAAGATGGAAGCATATTCTAGAAATTATCACAGCCTTCGGATCTCCAGCAAAATTTACCCTGGAGCCTAACATTAGACTCCCATCAGTGCTTCTGCTTTCTGCCAATTTCCACTTTTGCCTTCAGTTCTTCCCACCTCTCTACTTTTTTTTCCCTAACTGTAGCTATTCCTGCCTTCCCCCACCCTCTTTATTCCCTCTCTTAGTTATGCATTCAACTCATTCCCTTCATTACTAATTCTCAAACTAGCCACCGTTGCCAGGTCCCTGTGCGTGTGATTGGTTCATTGATTTCCATTTTATCAGCTAGAGTAATCATGTTACATGGTCAGACATGAATTAGAGAAATTTAATATGAATTTTTTTGTTTCTCTGTGTTCGATTTTTTTCTTTCTCCCAGTTTCGAGTATTTACAGCCCCCTTCCATAAGGTAGGCTTTGCTGATTTCTGGCTGGCTGATCAGCTGAACAGCCTGTCAGTGATACTGATGGACCTGGAATATATGATCTGCTTCTACAGTTTTGAGCTCAAGTGGGATGAAAGTGGGGGCCTGTTGCCAAATGATTCAGAAGGTAGGGTATGAATGTGCATCTACACTACTGAACTGCCAATGTAAACCAAGAAATATTGGGAATGATAACTGAGACTTTTAAGATCATGATGAAAATTCATCCAATAATATTACAAACTTAATTAAATGTACTTGGCATTCTTTTTCTGATTTGGCTCTTAAATTATATGTTATGATTTTAGCCATCCATTTGCCAAGAGATTTACAACTTACACTTAAAGAGTTCTAAAAATAAAAAATAAAGTCCTGGTACACTGGTAGTTATATCACAAAATGATTTAGTGCCAGCAGTTGCCATCATAGTATTACTTGATGGTGATCAAAAATACTGGTTATTTAGAGCTAGATCAAGTGCTTTGAAAAAGTCATTGCAGATTGTTTTTTAATTCTTATCGAGGACCTTGTTTTCCTACTGACTCTTTTTGCCACTCTTAGTTTATGCCAAGAGTTCAGATTATTAAGGAATTTTGCCTTAATGGCAGAGACCAAATAGACAGCTTATGTAACATATGACTAGCAAAAGTTAGTGAAGCTGGTGCCAACACATTTTCATTGATTGCCAGCAGATGACAACTGTATTGTAGGCTGATCTCTTTATAATACATTCTCAGAATTTGAAGAAAAATTGATATACCAATTTCATTTTTCTCATTTAAAAATACACACTCTGCTCTTTGTTTTTTTAAAAGAAGTATAGCATGAACAACCTCTAGTGAGTATATTATATTATAGTGGTTTGGAGTACACTCATCTTCTAATTTTATTATGATTTTACTACATTCCACAGAAAGTGATTCCAGAAGAGATAGTCAGAAACCTGAGAGGGTGTATTTTCCTACTAGGTCCTTCGTATGTGTTTTACCTTCTCTCCTTGGCATATCTACCACTAAAAAGTTTGAGAGTGTAATAGTTGCAAAGAAGAAAGTGATTCTGAAACCCAGGCTCCCTGCTTTTATGAACTTGCTAGTGGTTACAATATACAGTTAAATGATGTGAACAAGTTATTTTTTTTTTTTAGTTATAATTTTTTCTTCTTCGAAATCTTCACAGACCCAGAAATTTGCCACAAATATTCGTATGGTGTGCGGGCCATTGCAGTGCATTC
>NW_006432945.1:9803521-9809395 GCF_000325575.1 Pteropus alecto | reverse complement strand
CGAGACACAAAAAGGGCCTTTCCTCATTTAGTTAATGCTGGAAAATACTCTACGACTTTCTTCATGGTGACGTTTGCAGCCCTGTACAGCACTCACAAAGGTATTCTGGTTGACTGTAAAGAGGTTTTTTAAAACCTGATTTTCACTACTTGAAGCTGTTTACTCTGGTTACTTTTCCATTTGTCACGCTTTTTTTTTCCCACTGAAGTTCTAGTCTCCTCGGTTATATTAGTTTGTTCTTGAACACAATTTTGGTCTGATTCCAGTATTTACTAACAAGTACCATTAAAAAAAAATCAAAGTCATCCAGAATAGGAGTGTTTGTGATAACGTTTGAAATCCTGAATTGTGTTTAATGAGTTCAATCAATGGACACCTTGGGTTTTCATTTGGTTTTTTAGACTTGTTGTTCATTAATGAGGTTGGGAAATGCTAGGTGAAAAAGAGTCCCTCTGGCAATCCATGTATAGTTTTAATCGCTTTTCTTCACCAAGATGTAAGGATTGTTTCCAGCCCATTTAACTGCAAATTGAGTTCTCTGATCTCTCTAGTTTCTTATCTCCATGGCAACCAGTTATTACTTGAGACTGCTCTTCTATTGGGAGGAGAAAAAAGCTTTTAGGTTCTGAGCCACATGCAGTCACTCCTTTTGAATTTTTAACCTTTTTCAAAGAACTGTCCATCAAAGATCTCACTTCCTTTTACTAAATGCATTACTTCGTCTATTTAAATCAATATCAGCCCACACCTTAATGCACTCTCTTATCTGGGGGTGGTAAAGAAATGTTACTAGTTGAAAGTATTAGAATTATTTTTAAATACTTTAGCAAATTTTTTTCAGTGATTTTTTTTTTTTTTAATTGAGACTGCATTTTAAGAGGCTTTGTGTTCTAGAATTGCTGTTTATCTAAAGTGTGTCTAAATGGTCATGAAATATTTGGTTGGTGTTTTTTGATAAGGCTTGCAATTTGGTCCAGCAGATACTTTGTAGCATACTTCCACTTTTTGCAGTAGATTCTGTGATTACAGTAATATTGATAAAGCAGCCAATAATCTTACTATGTAGACACTCTTAAATGATAATTTAACTTATTAAATGATAATTTGACTAAGTACCTCTGTGAAAGAAACACATCCTCAAAGCTCCCATAATTTTAACTCTTGATGAGGAATGCTGTTACTCAGTCTAGCGTGCCTCATTGTTCAGAAAGTTATTACTAGAGAATTTGTAAGTCAGGCAACTGATTTGAACATGGTACGTATGACTCACGAACCCTTAATTTTCTCCCATTCTAGGTAAAAATAAGTACTGTTTTTTGGTTGAATTTTTAGGACATAGCTTTAACTATATTGGTACTATTCAGTAAGAAGCTGAAAAATCTGAATTCTTCAAATCTGCAAACGCTTCAAATCTAGAAGCCTACGGCTAGAAGCAGTGGTTTGGATAGTATTGTGGTCTTCAAATTTTTTTTTTTTTGCTCATGTACCCCTTCAAAGAATTTTTAAACTATATTTTTATTTTATCACTTTTATTTTTTATTTTAAACTATTTTTATTTAAACTATATTACTTCTTGGACATTTTTAAGTTTGCATCTGAAATTTTTCATCTTAAGTTTAAATTACCAAAAAAAAGGTAGTTTCTAATTTATTTGAAATAGTCACATTTTAAAACAGAACTGTTACATGTTTCTATTAAATGTATCCAAATATTCTAAAAATAAAAGCATGATACTCACCATGATTTATTTTTTTAAATGAAGTGGTTTTTAATAGTTAAAAATTTTACGTTTCCGATTGTCTTTATTTTAATGTAATATATTTTTATGTTTTAATGACTTTTGTCTGAGACATACATATGTAAATTATTAATTTCCTGTTACTAGAAGGTGCTAAGAGATTAAATTTTTTCTTTCTGTTATAATTGTCATTACCTTGATGATTATCTGTAGTTGATCAAAGTAACATTATAAATGTATTACAAATTTTAATAGTTACATGTAAACATTTCTTAATGAGATAAATTTGGATTATTAATATTGCATTTTTCAGTTTTTATATAAGTAAACTGTGAGAAACTTTTATAACATAGCTATGTGCATAGAAATTTTGTTGTTGTAGTGTGACTCAATTTTTTGGACAAATCCTGAGTTATATGCCCAAAAAATGGCATAGTAGTCTATCATCAATAATTATTTTTAGTGTCCTATCAAGATTTTTTTTTTATTGCAAGTAAATTCAATAAAGTAAAGAATTTAGTATAAATTGAATAAAAAAAGATTTGTTAACTAGACACTCTAGAGTCTTTCACTTTCTATTTCTGGACAGTATACCAAAAAGCTTGAATAGGATCAGTCATATGATATTTAATTTTTGAGGCTTCTTGTTTAGCCCAACATACTCAAGAAACAATTAGGAAAATCAAAATATTGTTAATTTCAATAACTTTGCCAATGCAGTATTTTTTTTTTTTTTGATGAATGCTTTTATCACATTGTTTAAATGTAATTTTGAAAAAAGTCTTGGAGCTGCAGATTATACACTCATCCAGTTTATAAAGAATATCTGCCATATACTTAGGTAGAAAACCAGTTGGCCACATCAGAAAAAGTTTTGAATTAAATTAACAGTTACACCCCTTTTTAAACACCTTACTTCTTAATTAATTCTGAGTTAGGTGAATAGTCGAGTGAGTAGGTGTGAGCATAGAGAGAGAGAGAGAGCAAGCGTGCATTCAGTATTATTGATAATATTCTATGTATCGGGCTTGTTAGGCACTAAAAATAGAGCAACAAACTAAACATGATTCTTGCTTTTAAGAATTTATAATCTAGTAGGGGAAATAGTCAAGTAAAAAAGGATTAATTGGTTGCACAACAATGTGACCATACTTAAAACTTGTGAACTGTACACCTAGAAATGGTTAAGATAAATTTTATGCTATGTGTTTTTTTTGTTTGTTTGTTTGTTTTTTTACCACAATAACAATGTTTTAAAGACGAGGTAGCAGAACAGCCTACGTACAAGTGCAAGTCTCTAACCCAGCTTTTAGGCCTCAGGATGGAAAGTACAAAGAATACTTCCCAGAGGTGATAGTTAAGCTATCTCCTATTGTCTATATTGACTTAAGGAGGATTCCAGTTATCCCATTATGTGTTTTGCCCAAGGCCATGTAATTCTGAGTGGTGAAAGGGTTACTATTTCCTAGTTCTGGTCATCTTCAGCCTAGGGCTTCCTGCCCCCTCCCCCATAAAACCACGCCTTTAAAGTAGAGAAAATAGTGTCTATTCTGTTTACTTCACAGATATGATGTAAGAATTAAACATGAAATCACCTTATGCACTCTAATTTGCTATACAAATGGAATTTATCATTAAATGAAGTATAATTCTCTTTGCTGTATAGAGCTGATATATGTATGTCTTCCTTTATGGAAAGTCTTTTTAAGATAAATGCTTATGATCTATCATAATCATATCCCTAAAAATAAAGAAAAATACTTTTTGTAGTTGCTATCTATTAAATATTTAGATGATTTTGATGAAGAAAAAGCATAAAACAGATCGGGAAAAATGGAAAGACAACTCAAAGGGACCATTGACAGAAAGTTTGACGTTGTGTGATTATCAAAAGTAGAATTTGATTTCTGTTGTTTTCTTGGACAATATTCCAAGAGAAAAGGCATCAGAAACATAAACTTTGGAAATAATCATTGGACCAAAAGAATAGATTCTATATGGTTAATAAGGTAGATCTTTTTCTGATGAATGTGTTTGTGCTATGGCAGAAGACAAATTTTATGAGAGGAGAAGTATAGAAAATGGTGAGGTAAGCTTGTTCAAACTCAGGAGTCTGTCTTTTGAGAATACTAGCCTATAAGAATTACCATAGTAACAGCATTACTGGGGCATTTTCAAGATTTTTTCAAAGGTTATGTCTTATGTCTACATTAGGGATCCCTAACCCCCTGAGCCAGGGACCTGTACCTCCCTGGCCTGTTAGGAACCTGGCCACACAGCAGATGGTGAGCAGCAGGTGAGGGAAGCTTCATCTGTATTTGCAGCTGCTCCTCAGCACTAGCATCACTGCCTCAGCTCCACCTCAGGTCATCATCAGGCATTAGATTCTCATAGGAGTCCTTGGTGCTAAAAAAGTTGGGGACTGCTGATCTATATGATTTGTAAAGATGGAAGCACAAGAGTTAACTCTGTACCTAGAATCATTTTTTAAAAGGTGAGGGAGGTGGTTTAGACCCATTTTAGGGAGACTATGATAATATTGCAGATAGCTTGCACTTGTTGCAATAAGAAGGAAACACAGTTTAAACATTTCAGTATATTTTATTTTCCATCACTGATTTGAGAAACAAAGGAATGTAGCTAGCAGCCAACCTCCATATTTTAAGAATTCACACTTCATTACAAACCTAAATTTGATGCCAACTCCTACAAGTTTTTTGTTGGAATTGAGATTGAAAGACACAAGAAAGTGTTTTAAATGGGTTTTTGTGTGTCCTTGAGGTTTCTTGTCTTTGGAAGGAAAAGCCTGTGGGAAGTACAATAATAGAAAAAGCCATCGTGTTGTATTTTCCAACCTGTTCCTGAGGAAAGTGCACTTCTTTAGATTTTCGGTTTTTCATTTACACTTTCTAGCATTCTAAAATATTCATAAATTCTTAGTAGATTTTGCTCTTTGCTATTCTCTGAATATATAGAAGAATAAAACTTCTTTTAAAAATACTTCATATTTTACTTTAAACTTCTTCGTTAGCGTAGCTAACAACCATTTGCTGTTAGACTTTTAAAAATTCTTGGGAAAAAAAGTTTCTCTGCTGTCTTAAAAGCTGAGCACATTTATGTTTGTTCCTTGTTTTCTAGTATCCAGATCCCTGCTAGATCCTTTCTTGTTTAATATTCTGTAAGGGGCACTGTGCCCCCTTAATGAGGATTCCGAAGCAGTAGTTCAGTGCCTTCAGTGCAAATAGTTATTTCATTGTTTTGAGTGAGCACACATAGTCCTAAAGTGCTTCCTCTGGGGATATGGCCAGTTCATTACCCTATTTCTACCCTGAATAATAGACTGATATGCCCAAATTTCCAAATTTTAGTCTTGTTATAATAGAAACGCTATTTTAAAAAAAATTCTCTGGGGAAACATTTGTTCTACTAATTTTTTAAAAGATAAACACAAAAAATGTTAAAAGTCATTTGGATTTTTTTTTGGCTTACTATTGAAAGTAGCTCAAATCTAACTTTTAAAATTTGATATTCTGTTGTAATTTCTTTAGCTTAATGCAAACAAGAAATAGATTATTGTATCACAAGAAATAGATTATTTTAGAATTTATCATTTGTCAATATTGGCTTAAATCTTGCTGATGCCATAAAATCAAATGTAAGGTGGTATTTGCTTCTGATTATTCGACTAACAAGTATTTCTTGAGTAGCTTTTATCTCTTTGGCCTTGTACTAAGTTTAAATGGTTTTGTAAATATTACACTGACAATCCCACTTATATGTCACCTTAAATTGCTTTAAAAATATTCTAGCTTTGAATTAATTAAATTTTTTTGTATCTTCCGTCCTGCCCCCACTTTCTCCCTAACCCCTGGCAACCATTAATATGTTCTCCATTTAATAATTTTTTCATTTCAAGAATGTTATGTAAATGGTATCATGTAGTCTTGTAACCATTTGAGTTTTTTTTTTTTTCACTCAGCATAGTTCTCTGGAGACTCATCGAGTTTTTGCATCAATCAATAGTTTGTTCCTGTTTATTGCTGAGTAGTATTCTATGGTATGGATGTACTAACAGTTCACCCACTGAATGACACTTGTCTTGTTTCCAATGTCAAGTATTATGAATATATATATAT
>NW_006432945.1:9756619-9803504 GCF_000325575.1 Pteropus alecto | reverse complement strand
TATATGTGTGTGTATGTGTATGTGCTATAAATAAATATTCATGTACAGAGTTTTGGTGAATGTAAATCATGTCCGAGAGTGCAGTCGCTGTGTAGTATGTTAGCTGCATGTTTAGTTTTTTAAAAAGCTGCCAAACTATTTTCAGAGTAGCTGTACCGTTTTACATTCTCAGCAGCAATGTATGAGTGATCTGGATTCTCCGCATCCTCCTAACTAGCATTTTATGATATCACTATTTTTTATTTAAGTCATCCTGATAGACATATAGTGAAATCTCATTGTGATTTTAATTTTGTTGACCCTCTTTTCAAATGCTTATTTGCAACCTGTATATCCTCTTCAGTGAAATGTCTGTATCTTTTGCTCATTTACTAATTGTTTAGTTTTTTTATTGTTGAGTTTTTAGAGTTCTTTATATATTTTAGATACTAGGTCTTTGTTAGATAATATTTACAAATATTTTCTCCCAATCTTCAGCTTGTCTTTTGTTTTTAATGATTAATAGGTTTGATTTTTTAAATATAGTTTTAGATTTACAGAAATAATTGAGCAGATAATACATGAAGCTCCATATATCTGCCCCACCCCCATCCTACCCCACTCTCAGTCTTCCCTATTATGAACATCTTTCATTAGTGTGATACATTTGTTACGATTAATAACCAATATTGATTATTATTAACTATAGTCCCTAGTTTACATTAAGATCCACTCTTTGTGTTGTATAGTTCTATGGGTTTTGACAAGTGCATAATGACACGTTATCTACCATTATAGTTTTATACAGAATAATTTCATTATCCTAAAAATCTCCTGTGTATCACCTGTTCATACCTCTCCTTCCTCCCCCTGAGCAACCACTGATCTTTTTGCTAGCTCTAGATTTGCCTTTTCCAAAATGTTATATGGTTGGAAACATACAGTATGTAGTTTTTTGACTATCTTCTTTCACTTAGGAATAGGCATTTTAGATTCTTCCAATGTGTTTTTGTACTCGATAGCTTATTTCTTTTTATTCCTGAATAATATTCCATTGTATGAATGTACCAGTTTGTTTACCCATTCACCTGTTGAAAGACATCTTGATTGCTTCCAATTTTTGGTAATTATGAATAAATCTACCATAAATGTCTATGTGCTGATTTTTATGTGGTCATAATTTTCACCTCAACCTAGGATTACAATCACTAGATCTTATATTAAACTGTGTTTAGCTTTGTAAGAAACTACCAGACTGTCTTCCAAAGTGGCTGTACCATATTTCATTCCTACCAGCAATGAATAAGAGTCTTTTTTGTTCCACATCATTGGCAGCATTTTGTATTATCAATTTTTGAATTTTAGTCACTCTAATAGTTGTGTAATGGTATCTCATTATTTTAATTTGCAATTCTCTAATGATATATGTCACTGAGCATCTTTTCATATGGTTATTTGCCATCTGTGTATCTTCTTTGGGTAAGGTATTTGTTCAAACCTCTTGACCATTTTTTAATTGGATTGTTTTATTGTTGTTTTATGAGGTCTTTGTGTGTTTTGGATATAAGTCATTGGCTAATATTTGTGAATATTTTCTCTTAGTCTGCAGCTTGTCTTTTCATCCTTTAACATGGTCTTTCACAAGCAAAAGCTTTTAATTTTGATGAAGTCAAGCTTATCAAGTTTTCCTTTCATGGATCATGCCTTTGCTTTCAAATTTAAGAACTCTTTGCCTAGCCCTAGGGCCTATAGGTTTTCTGTGTTTTTCCCTAAGAGTTTAAGTTTGATGTCTTACATTTTAATTCATGATCCATTTTGAGTTAATTTTTATGTATGGCGTGAGACAGATCGAGGTTCATATTTTCGCCTATGGATGTCTAATTGCTCTACCACCTTTCATTGAAAGGGCTATCTTTCCTCCATCAAATTGCTTTTGTTCCTTTAAAAAATCAGTTGGGCATATTTGTGTGGGTCTTTCTGGACTCTCTATTCTGTTCCATTGATCTGTGTATCTATACCTTGCCAATTCCACACAATCTTGATTAATGTAGCTATATAATAAATCTTGAAGTTGGGTAGACTCATTCTTCTGACTTCATTATTCCTTTTCAAAAATGTTTTAGCTATTCAAGTTCTTTTGCCTTTCTATATACATTTTAGAATGGTATTGTCTTTATCTACAAAAAGTCTTGCTGCAATTTTGATAAGAATTATGTTAAACCTACATATTAGTTTGCAAAGAATTGACATTTTTATTATGTTGTGTCTTTCAGTTCATGAACATGTTATCGCTCTACATTTATTTAGATCTTTCATCAGAATTTTGTGTTTTTCAGTGTTCGTCTTTTACTTATTTTTTGAGTGATTGTAAAGGATGACATATTGTTGGTATCCATGTGTTCATTGCTAGTACGTACAGATACAGTTGATTTTCGTACATTTATCTTGTATCCTGTGATCATGCTAAACTCATGCATTATAAGGGTGTGTGTGTGTGTGTGTGTGTGTGTGTGTGTGTGTGTGTGAGAGAGAGAGTTTTTTTGGGGATTATCTACATAGACAATCATGTCATCTACAGATAGGGACAGTTCATTTCTTTGTTTTCCATCTCCGTGCCTTTTCTTTCTTTACCTTACTGTGCTGGCTCGAGCTTCCAGTACTATATTAAGAGCAGGTATCCTTGCCTTGTTTCCACTCTTAGGGGGAAAGCATTCAGTTTTTCATCATTAATTATAATAAATAAAATTTCCTCAGCTAACACTGTAGGTTTTTGTTGAGGAAGCTTTATCAAGTTATCCTCTATTCCTATTTTTTCTGAGAGAGTTTATTTTTTTAATATCATGAATGGATGTTGAATTTTTGAAGTACATTTTTAGATCTTTTGATATGATCCTGTGCTTTAGCCCATTAATATGGTGAATTACATTATTGATTTTTGAATATTGAATAAAAGCCTTGCATATCTTAAATTAACCCCTTTGCCATGGTGTATTCTTTTTATATATTGCTGAATTCTGTTTGCCAGTATCTTGTTAAAATTTTTTTGTGTGTGTATTCATGAGGGATATAGGTCTGAAGGAGCTTTCTCCTTTTTTTGGTGGTTTCAAAATGGTTTCAACCAGTATTTAACCAAACTGTAACTCAAACTTATTTTTATTTCCAATTGTTTCCTGGGCATTTTCCACCTTTATGTCTCATAAGTACCTTAAAGTCAACAAATTCAAAACTAAACTCATTTTTTTTCCCGAAGCTTTTTTCAGGCCCCATGTTTTCTATCTTAGTTCATGACACTGTCCCACCCAGTCACCCAGATTAAAAATGAGGAGTCATCCTTGACTCTGTACCCTTTATCTCACCTTCACAATTTAATTCGTGCCAATTTTAGTTTCTATATCTTTCTCAGTTTTTGCCTGGCCTCTCTATACCTTATACTTCCATTCAGTCCTTGTCCTCATTATTTCTCACTGGGCTACTAAAATAGCCTTCTCAGAAATATACTTCTAGTCTTCACTTCTCAAACTCATTCTCCCCTATAATATCTAGGACTGCACTATTCAGCAATGTAGCTACTAACTACATGTAGCTATTGAGCACTTGAAATGTGCCTGGTCTAAATTAGGGTGTGCTGTAAGTGTAGAGTACAAATTGGATTCCAAATACTTAGAATGAAAAAAAGAGTGTAAAGATTTCAATAATTTTATATTGAATATATATTAAAATAGCATTTTAGATAGGTTAAATAAAATATATTCCTAAAATTTTATCTTTCTTTTTAATATTAAAGATATGGTTACTAGGAATTATAATATTACATATGTAACTCTTCCTCCAACTTTTCACATAGCTGTCTCCTTCTTCTTAAACAGGTATCAACGTAGAGACCTTCTCTGCATGACCATTGTTTAAAGGAATCCTGCTAGTCATGTCACCATGTTCTGTTTTCTTTGTGGTACTTTCCACTGTCTAAAATCATCTTGTTTATTTGTATACCTGATACTTGTCTACTCCCACTAAAGTAGAAAGCTTCATTGGGACAAAAATTTGCCTATTAGTGAATAAGATTCACTACTGTATGCTTGGTACCCAAAACAATATGTGATATATAGTAGGTACTCGTTTATTGAATAAATGACCGAATGACTACTCTGTTTGATATGGCTCTCTCAGCTTCATAAACCTGTTTAACTAAAGACTATTAACTTTCAAGACTGATCTCAAGCAGCACCTCCTCCAGGAAGCCTTTCTTGGCTGTTCGCTCTCCTAAATGCCTGGTTTATTGATTTCTCCTCCATGCACAGTTCTGCAGTTGCACTTAGCACATTGTTTTTATTTACTTTATATCTCATTTACACTTAGTTCTCAATAGTACTTTAGTACATCTCATTCTCTAAAATATACCTGCTTATCCAAACAACATTCAGCATATGTTTATTTAATATAGAATCATACTAATCTCATAATTCAGTGGTTTGATTTTTTTAAGTAATAGGAATAGAAGTAGGATTTGCTAGATCCCAAATTCATTCATAACTCAGCTTCCCTATATAGGTTTGGGCTTTGACAACAATGTCTACTCTATTTTACTTGTTTTCTTGTTTAATTTCAAATTAAAAACTAGTAATCTATTACCAGAGTAGGAAGGTTTGAGTTAAAAATAAGACTATTCACTTTCTCTTTACATAGTGCCTCTTCTTCATTTTTAAAATATCCTCTCTGAAATATGATTCAGGATGATTTCCATGTGTAATTTTTCTTTTTCTTTCTTAGCACTTTTCCTAATATTTTGTTTCATCCTTTCTATGATGGCTATGGGTACAAAACTCTTAAGAACCTTATTTTTATTTGTTTTAGATTCAGTAGATGTCATTACCATAAATATGTCCAGTATGAATTATGCTTCTAACATGGCAGGTGTATAATAGAAACTTTGGGTAGAATAGCAATGACTTGATTTTCTGTGATTCTGAACATCATTAAAGTAGACTACCAGAGTTAGCCAAGAGAGAATTAGATATAATTGCTTGCCTAAAGTGGTAATATTTTTCCAGTACATTCTCTGAATACCAATGAAGGCAGATAATTTCAGGGAGAAGCACTTCTCATTTGGGAGATGGGAAAGATCAAATAAGGGTAATAATTAAAAAGAGACCAAAATGTAGCATATGTAGACCAGGTGTATACTTATCATTGTTTGAAGAAGCCCATAAGATAAAACATTACTTATTCTAAAATATTCTGTTAAAATATTTGGTCTTTTAAAACTTGGTATGTCCTTGTGTCTTTTTAATAGAAATTTTACAGAAATAATATGGGCTTAGAAAGGAGGAGAGCACTTAACACATTGTACCATTTTAAGAATTATTCTCTAAGGATGGAACTTATATTTAAAATCTACAAGAAATAAAAATAGTACATTTGCTTTTAGTTTCATTATTTCTTTTTTTCCCCTTTCCCCTTGTAATCTTCCTTTATATAATAATTCAAACTCATTTTTAATCATTAGGAAAGAAAATCAGCTTTCAGTAATAAGACTTGATACTACCTATAGTTGCTTGAGAAATACTTATTTTGTTATCTCCTGCTGAGTGTATCTATTACTGTATTCTCATTTCATTACTTTTTATAGCAAACAAAATGCTAACTTTTTGCATGAATTAAACGAAATAACTGTAAAGCACTTGGCATATAATAAGCATTCAATAAAAAAAGAGTTGCAAATATAATTTACAGCTAAGTCACTTGTCTTTATCTCATTGTGTATATCTTGTTTTGAAAATATGAGAAGAGCATGAGTTTTATTAAGTTACTAAATTTGCTTTATTTTATGCAAACCATAGTAGATGAATTATAGGATTTTTTTAATATAACCATGATGCTAATAATTGAACTATACTACTCAGCTAGACCCTGTATCTGTCTATAGAATGAAATAAACATATGTCAGAACACATCCAAATAAACCTAGATAATAAATATTTTGTTAGGCTTTTTAAGCTGATGATTCATGTGACACAATGTTGTAGTATAAATATTCAGCCCAATTTGCTTTTGATGAAAAAAATTTTTGTGGAAATAATTTAAACCCGAAAATATGTTTATATCCAAGCTTGACTGTTCAATAGAATCTCTTGTGAACTATTTAAAAAATATTTGTTTCTGTTCCCTTCCACTGACTTTCCAGGAGAAGAAGCTGAACAGTGGTGTACGGTATATGTTTGACACACCAGCTCTCCGGTGGGAGTTGGGATAGAGAGCACTGATTTGCAGCTTTTGCTGATATCCAGTGTAAATACTTCCACCATAGCCAGTTTCAAGTTACTAAGATGATTACATTGAATGTTGGGAAAAGGTGTATAGCATTGTATAATGTTTCCATCATACAGATACAATAAATATATATAACCTAAGAGAATAATAATAGCAAAATTTAGTAAAATAATTAGGAAGTGGCAAATTTAAGTTTTTATTACCTTTGTTTTTAATATAACTAATTGTAAGTTTATGTAGTTTATTTTTTAATAATGACTGTGTTTAACAACCAGCTTACAAAGTTTTTGAAAGTTTAACAGTTGACTCTCATGAGTTCGTACGAACCGACTTACACAATGCTGGAGCTCTGAGATATCTATTTTGTTTTTTAATGAACTAATTAATGCAAGTAACCTGCCAACCAGTTATTTTTCTAAAATACAGATCTGATTTTGAGACCCAAGAAGGCATTTGTTCCACAGCCAGAAACAAAATGTTTTTTCCATCCTCATTTCAAATCATACCCATTTCCTTACATCCTCTATTTCACCCACACTGGGTTTGGATTACTTGCAGCTTCTCAGACACACATTGTTCTTTCCCACCCTCATGCTTTTTATTATCTTCCTTTAGCCTTGAGTGACCTCGCCTCATCTGCCTGACTTTTGCAAGACTATTTATTTATCTTTCTAGAAATAACTCAAATACTACTTCCTCTTATTTCCAGTTATTGGAAACATTCCCATTTTCCTTGATGTTCTCATAGTACTTTATTTATAGTTCATTTTGAGCTCAAATTTATTATCAATAACAAGTGGTTGTTTCACCTACTAGATTATAAATCTCCAGAGGATGCCTTTGAATCATACTGTACTTAACACTTTACTACCTAAAATTGATGTCAATAAACACTTGTTTATTTTAATAGGAAGGATTATGGATAATACGTGGTTCATTCTTTACTTCCTGTGCCTTGAGAAACTAACCAAAATTTAAACTTTTTTTGAATTAGATGTTTTGTACCTTTTTTCATGATGATTCAGGACTGTATTCGTATTTATATACCTACACCCTGCACCTAGAGAACACAAATAACATCATGATGACTCTAGAGCTTAACAATGAAGAATTTCATTAGAGAATATATGAAGCATTTAAGAGTGAAAAAAAGACTAAGTTGTATAACTACATTTGCAAATTATTTTTATTCTGATTTAGCGCACTTTATTGTGTTCTCGGCATCAAGCCAAAAGTTACTTTATAGTGTTCCCAGCATAAAGTCAAATTAGGTCTTTGTATCCATAAACAACTTCTATAAGAAGCAAAATATCGTGCTTTGCTTTGTGATTTGAGAGAGATTTGCTTTCATACATATTCCTAAGGATAAATTCCTCAATTGTTTTCTAGTATTTTATCTAGAATTAAAATTATCTGATTGCCATCACAATAAGTATTGACAAGATCTAAGTGTATGAAGGAAATGTTGTTCTAAAGTAAAAACGATCCAAGAATTTCTTGAAGCATATGCAATGGATTCATTCCTTGTTAGTGGTGTTTCATAAATTTTTTTTAATTTTGACCTTAAGCTGCCACCTGATGGCAAAAATTAAAATGACATCTTTGTAATATTAAAGAGCTCCCATCGCAATTATTTGGATTTTTATGTATTTAGCATAGAGCCTCCAAAATTCCAAATGCACATTTGTACAAATTTTATGTATTTGATAAATGTTTGATGATTACTTTGGACTTCAGGAGAATCAGATTTATTATTTAACCTTTGTGAGACAATGATCCTACTAGGGAGATTTGTTTAAAATCTTACTTCCTTTATGGAGCTGTATGAAGAATCTGTTCTTTAATTACTTTTATTTAATGAAGAATTTTACTTAAATATAGTAATTTTATCTTTCCCTTTTCTTTCTTCAGAACGAGAGCACTCAGACACCAGGGTATTCTTTTACCTGTGGGTTGTCTTTTGTATCATCAGTTCCTGCTATACCCTCATCTGGGATCTGAAGATGGACTGGGGTCTCTTTGATAAGAATGCAGGAGAAAACACCTTCCTCCGGGAAGAGATTGTATATCCCCAAAAAGTATGTACAGTGTTTGTGTTTGTTAAAAAAAAAAAAAAAACCCTCAGGTGTACCACCAGCTAAATCTTATTATAATATATACCCAATCCCAACGTAATATAATTAGGAAAAATAACTACTTACTACAAAATACTAATGTATTCAGTCAGCAAAAATGTGTCAGGTGTTTACTGTGTGCTGAGCACTATAGAAAATAAAAACAAAATAAAATTCTGGTTCTCAGGCCATGAACTATATTATATTCTAAATAGATATGTAAACAGATTGCAGTACAATGTAATAAGGAATAAAATATAGGAACAAATAGCTTATCAGAATTTATGATTTATTTTTGAATACGCATTTTCCTCCTCTTAAATATCCTCTCTCCCTCTGCCTTGCAAACTCCTGTTCCTCCCTTTAAAAAGTCAGTTTTAGTGTTACTTTCTTTATTTCTCCAAGCATGTTTAGCTGTTCATCCTAATCTCATTTTACCCTGTACAAATTTCCATTATAGCAGTTATCACATTGTATTATAATTACCTGTTTGGGTGTCCATATCCCTCACTGCCCTGCATAGTTCCTGGTGTATAGTAGACTTAATGTTTGTGGAATGAATGTATAAATACTTGACCAAATGAGCAGTGCTATGAAAGCACAAAGGAAGGGAAGTGCCTGACTGTTTGGGTGCCTCAGGAAAGCTGCTCCTTTCATTTATTTCAACCAGCTTTTGTTAAAGTGCCAATTCAGTCTGAAAATATATGGATAATTCCTTACAAGTTATTTTAGGATTTTATTTATATGTGAATAAAAAGATGAGAGAGGCTGAAATAATAAGTCAAAAGACCAAGAGTATCTTTACTCAGATATTGAAAGAAATTAAAGAAAGAACTGGAAATCCTGATAAGTAGAATTCTAATCCCCGCCCACTCACTAACTAGCTATATAATTTAGTCAACCATACTACAGTGTATTCTCTTTTGTAAGACAGAATGTTATACTAGATTATCTTGATCTTTTCCCAATTCTGAAATTCTGTGATGGGAGTGGAGTATAGATTGGGTTACTCATATTTTATACTATGTCAGAATGTCACCAGTACCTCAAAATGGTACTTTGAAAAGTATGTGAATGTGTAATATTCCATTGGTGAATAGGGAAGGCTGTTTTCAATTATGAGGATGGAAGGTAAGTGACAAGAGAGTGGACCCAAACAATGATCTGTAGAGTAACTTCAGATAAGCAGACGAAGGCACAAAAGGGGATATTCGTTGATGGTGATCTTTTTTAATGGAAGCTATAGCAATAATCCCAATGTGCAGACTTAGACTATATGACCAAGATACTAGATATAGCTTCATAAATCTCGTTTGAAAAGAAAATCAGTAATGGTGAGCACAAGTCAGAGAGTAGACATGAGCTCAGGTAAAAATGATTCTTTTGTGCTCACTAGATGTATGTGCCTTATTGCTCCTTATATTGTTCTTACCTTACTGAGAGATAGAATACATTGTAATGCTGATTGCTTAGATGAACTGTTTGTATCTTTATATAAATGTTAATGCAGTCCTCCTTTTAAATAGTTATAATTTATTTGTTTCTATGTGATAAAATTAGTAGAGGCTTTCAATTAGTTTCATTATTATTACATATTTTTATGACCCTGGGAAATAAAGTCTGTGCTTTCCTACGTTGTAATTTGCAAATTTATGAGAAAAAATGTTCTGCTGGATCTCCATATCCTTTTCCATTTTAAAAAGGCAAATATGGGAATAAAATTCATTCCACTTAAAAAAGGAAGAAACTATTTGCGGAGTCCAGTGGAGCTTCATTTAAAAATTAAGAACACATCTATATGAACCTTAAAATCAGTCTTTAGGGATTAACAGTGCATAATGTTGAGCACCACATCCAAGTCCAGGAATCATTTTTATTATTTCCGTATTAAAACTTAACTTTTCTGTGTCTCTTGACCTCAAGTTAAATGATTCCTCCCAAAAGACTTTCACATTTTTGGTAATATCAGCTCCCATAAACTGTGGAGGAGCTTAAGACTGACTCTTAAAGGCACATGAAATTTTTCTTTACTGAGGCCTAATAAAGAGTTTACTGAATGTGAATTTATCCAAAAAATGCATTATCACTATATTGGATGGATGGGGGATGGAACAGGGAGATATATTGATGTGTTAAAATCTTCATAAAATCTATCATAAACAGCAGTCCATGGATAATGTCTAAAATTGATCAATCAAGATACAGTAATATACACACATTATTTAGAACTAGGATAAATACTAGGAGAAACAGCGGCAGTTTTTTTAAATGTTTGTCTCTAGAGAACGGGAAAAGAAGGTGGCAAGGGGACTGCTTTTTTGTTGTTGTTACTGATAGCCTTGATAACATGACTAGTATTGGTTAAAACTTTTTAAAATAAAATGAAATCTATGGCTTAATATATAGCAGTTCCAATTCCCATGAGATATCACAGCCTTTAAATACATATATTTAAAGAGTTAATTATCCAGAGATTAATAATGAGCAAATCCATGAATTATGGTTTTAGTATATTGGCAGTTTGTATACTTAAGACTGTGTAGCTAAAACTGGACTACTAAATACTGGGTACTAGTACCTGGAAGAATTGGTTAGTCAAGTGCTGTTTTCCCCATGTAAAAATGGAACATTCCTTAAATTCATCCCTGTTTGTGAAATCCAAGCTAAATTTCATTTACTGACATCAGAAAGCAAGGCAAAACCTCCTTCAAATACAGTATAAAGCAATTTGAAAATAAAGTGTAAGTAACACAATTAATCTGTTAATCTTTTTTAATATGAGTTATTGAGTCATTAGCATATCATATGCATATTAGAATGTCATCTCAGTCAGATTGAGGATCTCGTTGGGCTTATATTTCTGGGATCTAGAAGAGAGCCTGGTATACAATATGGAAATGAAATGTGTTAGTTAAATGATTACTGAAATTCAAAAAAACTTCATTTTGAATATTGTACAATTTAAGAAAACTAAAGTTGTGAAATCTTTCTAAAATATAAAATAAAACTTTTTCCTCTTTAATCTGTGCTTGTTGTTAAGACTTGTGTGAAGCTTGTTGCTGTGATAGTTGTGCTTTTGTTTGAGAAACTTGATGGTAAGTATACTCAATTTACTTATTATTCCTCAGGCCTATTATTACTGTGCCATCATAGAGGATGTGATTCTGCGCTTTGCTTGGACTGTCCAAATCTCAATTACCACCATGACTTTGTTGCCTCATTCTGGGGACATCATTGCTACTGTTTTTGCCCCACTTGAGGTTTTCCGGTAAGTAAACTACCAAAAAGTTTATCAAAGATTCTTTTTATCTAAAAAAATGTTTAAATTTAATTTATTAAAATTTATACTTGAAAAACTTAAATTTTACAATTTTTCTCAATCTTACCAGCCTCAGAGTTAGAAGATCCTACAAGAGTAAGAGATCAATTCTTAGAAAGTGAAAATAACTACTGATGATGACTTAATAATCAATAATTACTGATTATTACTTATAATAAGCTTTTTTAGAATTGGCCTTCATTGGAAGGGTCATGAATAGAAATTGGGAGATAAAAAGACTTAGAACCAAAATTAAAATATTTTGAGAATCATTTTTTGTAATTTTTCAATCTCGGTTATTTGGCCCAACTTTCTCAATAGAAACAAACAAAAATGCCAGATAAAATGCTTGTTAAATTTTCCTAAAAATATCAGTAATCTGACAAGGTAGCCCAAAATCTAAGTGAAAGCAGGTGCCCCAAGATAAGTAGAGCACTAGAGCCAATTTCTGCACTGAAGAAATTTGCCAAACTAGAGACTTGAGATTCAGTTGTGATAGCCAGTTTAAAATTTGTTTACACCTAATAATATAGCTTAAAAATATGTAAAGCAAAAGTTCATGTTGCTGAAAAGTAGATGAATTTACAATTTTAGTGAAAGATTTTAACATTTTTCAGTAATATAGTCAATTAAACAATTTGACCTAATTGATATATGTATAGAGCACTGCATACAACTACTAAATAAACATTCTTTTAAATGCATGTAGAGCATTTACCAAAATTAACCACATGCAGGGCCATAAAGGAGGTCTCAACAAATTTCAGAGGATTAAAACCACAAAAAGATAACTGAAAATTCCCAGATGTTTAGAAATTAAGCAGTACATGTTTGAATAACCCATGGTCAAAGTTGAAATTGCACTGGAAAATGTAAACATCTTGAATGAAATTGAAAATGTGGCATGCAGCTAAAACCACAGTGAGAGGGTAATGTATAGACTTAAACATATATTAGAAAAATATACAGCTCAAGAAATTAGAAAACTTTTAAAACAGCAAATCAAACCCTAAAGAAAGTAGAAGGGAAGAAATATAAAAAACAGAAATTAATGGAATAGAAAACAAACATTCAATAGAGAAAAACTATCATAACATTTTTTAAAAGACTAATAAAATCAATAAAATGTCTAAACAGGACTAATCAAGCAAAAAAGGAAAGAAGGCACAAATTACAAATATCAGGTATCTGAAAGAGTAATCTGAGTAACTTTATAAATTTAAATCAATAAATTTAAAAATATCGATGAGATGGACAAAGTGCTCAAAAAGCACAGTTTATGAAAACCAATTAAGAAATAGAAAATCAGATAGGCTTATATCTATTAAAGAAATTAAATCCATATTAAAATCCTTTCCACAAAGAAATCTGCAGGCCCAGTGAATTCTTCCAAATATGTGAGGAGGAAATAGTATCAATTTTACACAAAATATCATATGCATATTAGAATGTGAGGCAATAAAAGGAACACTTCCCAGTTCATTTTGTGTAGCCAGCATGACTTTCTACAGAGATGCAGAAATCCTCTTAGCTAATGCATCCAACAATATATAGAAAGGATAATATATCACAACCAAGTTAGGTTCATTCTAGAAATGTAAGATTTAATATTCAAAAATCATTTAACATTGGAAAATAAGCCTGTGTAACTTACCACATAAATAGAATAAAGGGGGAAAAACCATGATGATTTACTGATGACATGATGGCATATGCAGAAAATTCAAAAGAATTTACAAGTAAGCTATTTAAATGAATGTAGCTATGTCCCTGAATACAAGGTCAATAAAAATATAAATTAATGTTATTCTAAAACACAATTACGAACAACTAGAAAATGAAAAAATTTTAAATCATACCATTTTGAATAGCATCATTATATATTAAATACTAGAAATAAATTTAATGAAAGATGTATGTCTTTGAAAATTGACAAACCAGTCCTGTAATTTCCATGGGAACAGGATCAAGAATAGTCAAGACCATTCTGAAAAAAGCAAAGTTAAAGTTATACTCTCAAATAGTAAGACTTATTATGTAGCTGTAATAAATAAGACAGTGTCTGGTGTTGGCGAAAGAATAGACAAATGATCCACTGGAAAAGAATAGGGAGTCCAGAAACAGATCAACACATGCATTGACACAACACAACCCAATTTATGACAAAGGTGGCTAAATAACAATGGAGAAAGAGAGGTCTTTTAATAATGATATCGACAACTAGATCCATATGGGGAAAAATGAATCTCAGCTCCTATGGCATACTGTATGCAAAATCAATTCAGGGTGGATTACAGAGCTAAATATGAAAGGCAAATCAATAAACTCTCTTTCTCAGAAGGGATATGAGTAGGAAAAAAAAAGTGAAATCCAAATAAAGTTTGGAGTTTAGTTCACAGTAATGTACCAACATTGGTGCAATTGTCGCAAATATACCATGGTAATGTAAGATGTTAACAACAGGAGAAACTTGAATAGGGGTATACCTGATTTATGGACTGTCATTGTAGCTTTTCTATAAATTAAAAAACATTCTGAAATTAAAAGTTTACTAAAATTTCAAAAAAATAAAAAATAAACTCTCTTGAAGATAACATGGGAAGGGGCCATAAGAAATGTAAATGTTATATTTCTTATTTCTGAGTGGTAATTACACAAATGAAGGTGAAAGATACTTTCAAATCAGGCAGATAGCATTCCTTTGAGTCAGGATGGGCACATTTATCAGGATGGCCTAATAAAATAAGATAGAACCTAGAAACATACAGATAAACCTGAAAGATAAAGATTGAATCTGGAAACAATGTATTTGTTGCTGTTGGTGCTCTCTGCAAACGTTTTGTCGACCCTTCTAAACTTTCCCAACTGTCTAGGTCTAGGACCTGAAACTCTTCATTACTACCAAGATGTCCCCCACCCACTTCTTTCTCTTTCATTTATGCTGATTCATTAAAAAAAAAAAAAAAAAATTCTAGTTAAAAAAAGTTTTCTTTCCTTGGTTATTTCTTTTTTAAAAATTACTTGCTTAATAATACAATCAGATTATTATTATTATCAGATTTTTTGTAATCCAAAAATTCTATCACCTGTTTAAAACAAAATCAAAAAATCCCCTTTGAATCTACTTTCTTCCTCCAAATATTGCTCATTTTTCAAAACTCTTCCAAGAGATGTCTGTATTTGCTGTCTACAACGCTCTCTTCCTTCATTCTCTCTTTAATTCAAATCATCTTTTTCTCCAATACTCTAAATCATTTTTGTTAATAATCTATAATAATAGCAAACTTATATATTGCCTAGTATGTACCTGGCACTGTTGTAAGCCCTTTATATTTATTAACGTATTGAATCGTCAGAAAATCTTCTGAGATAAGTACTGTTACTGTCCCATTTTACTGGTGATACTGAAGAGTAGGTTAAGTAACTCATCCAAGGTCTTTATACCTAGTAGGTGGTGGAGCCACAATTCAAATCTAGACAGCCTCCCAGAATCTATGCTCTTAGGGCACATGGCTCTCTTATTTTGCTAAATCCAGTGGTCAGTTCTCTGTGCTTATTTTAACTCTCTGCAAAGCACTTTCTGCACTTGATTTCTCAGAAAATACACTCTTCTGTTTCACTGGCTATTCCTTCCCAACTCCTTTAGTGGGTCTTCCTCTTCCCAAATTATAAATGTTGGAGTGCTCCAGGATCTAACCTTCTGCCCTTATTTCTCCTTCACTTGTATTATTTCTAAGCTCATGACTCGAAATACTGTCCTTTTGCTGTCTCCAGCCTTAGACTCCCATGAACTGCAGACATGTCCATCTAACTACCGAATTTTTGTCTGGGCTATCTAATGGTTCTAGCCCAATAGGAGCAACCCAGAGCTCTAGTAAATGGCGTCACCATTCACTGAGACCCAAAAACTGAGACACTCACATCCCAGTAAGTCCTGTCAGCTCCATCTTCATAAATAAATCCCTAATCTGTCTGCTTCTCATCACCTCTTTCCTGGACTACTGCAACAGCTTCTAATTGGTCTTCCTTCAGTTGTTCTAGGCTCCTAGTGCAGCAGGTAGAATGATCTTTTTAAAAACAAATCACAGCATTCTCCTACTCAGAACCCTTCTTGTTTCCCATTACACTTAAAATCTAAACTCTTTACTGTGGCACAGCAGGCCCTCTGTGAGTCATGTCCTTTTCTACCTCGTCATCTTCATCTGCCATTTTAACCATTTTAACCTCCCTATTCCACTCCAGCCCCACTGGCCTTGCTGTTGTTTCAACATAGCAAAGGCCCTTCCAACGTGGACACTTTATACCTGCTATTTGTTCTGCCTAGGACACTTTTCAGGATTTTACACGACATGCTTCCTTGCATCATTCAGGTTTCTGCTAGATTCCATCTCTTTAGAGAAGCATGCTCTATCCCCTTGCCCTGCTTTATTTTCTTTGATGCACTTACCCTTAGCTGATTATTTATTATTTGCTTGTGCCACTAGAAATCACACCCCCTAAGTGCACAGGCTTTGTGTTGTTCAGTGTCTTTTCCTGTCATATTGTAGGCACTTAATAAATATGTGTTCAATTAAGTGAAATAGTGAATATTTTGAAACTGCCTTCTGTGAGTCCCTTCCTTTTTTTGCCCACTTCATTCTCATTTCCCCCCCTCACCACACCTTTTCCAATTTTATTTTAATATTCTAGCCCTTAATTCCTCGTTTTTGTTTCTATGTGTGGAAACTTGTTTTACTGGAAAGTTTACAGGTTATAGTAGTATGTTCACATTTTATAAGTGATTTGCCTACTCCATTTTTCTAAGGCGATTTGTGTGGAACTTCTTCCGCCTGGAGAATGAACATCTGAATAACTGTGGTGAATTCCGTGCTGTGCGGGACATCTCTGTGGCCCCTCTGAACGCAGACGATCAGACACTTCTAGAGCAGATGATGGACCAGGATGATGGAGTACGAAATCGCCAGAAGAACCGGTCATGGAAGTACAGCCAGAGCATATCCCTGCGCCGGCCTCGCCTTGCTTCTCAGTATGTATAGCTTCCACTTCTGTGAGATGAATTGCCTTCAGGTTTTAGTGCTGGATAGCATTTAAGCTAAGAGCCTGCCAGATTGAACCAAATGAAATTGTTGGCATTCAGCCAATTTTCACCTGCAAAAAAATCAATAACAATAATTTCATATGATCCAACCTACAGAATGTCTTAATGAGCACATAAGGTAAAGTAATATTAATACATTAATTAATGCCCACTAATGTGTCATTAAAAGTACACTGGGGAAAAATTGTTGGAGAATAATTTCTTTTGACTCTTTAGTATGTTATAATTTTCAAGTTATAGACTGTAAGAATCCTGGTTCTGTCACTTGCCATCTGTGTAACCTCGGCCAGATACTTAATTTCTCTATATTAGCCCTCATCTGTAAATTGAGATTAACATGGTCCCTGCTCATAGGGTGGTTAAGTGAATCCACTTAAATTTGTTGTGACATGGGATTTAGACCAGTTCCCTTAAAGAAAGAGTTCAATCAATATAAGCTGTTTTTATTTTCTTACTGAATAACTACAATAATATTTTTATCAGTCATTGACTTTGTATGTTCCTAAAAATAACAATAAATATAGGATATATTGTGACTGCTTTTGAAATTTAGAGATAGTAGATATCACAGTGTATTGGAATGAAGGAGAGGACTTAAAGTTGAGCATGAGCGGTTTTCTAAAGGATAAGGGATTGTTTTAATAGGCTAGAGGCACAAGTAAAAACAGAAGGGTGGAAATGAGCAGCAGAATTATAGTAAGAAGATTTAGCTGAACAGATGAAGTACGACTAAAAGACTGAAAAGTGCAAGCGTGATCTTGTAGGCAGAAAGGAGTCACAGGATTTTTTCATAGAAGAATGACATTATGAAAGTACATTTGTAAGTTTTAATGGTATTGCAGTACTTTTACTTTTTATATTTTTGCAGTATTTTTAAGTATGGGAAATTGAGGACTTGGATTAGGATGCTTACAATAGGACTAAAAAGAATGTAAGGAGATGTTTTAAAGGAGGTAAAAATAGAAGAACATAGTAATGGTAACTTATAGGGGAGCAGAATAGAAATTGCCCACGTTTTAGATAGAATTTGGAAGTTCTCTGAAGAAAAGAAGGTAGAGAAAAGAAGAGAGCAAGGAACTGAGTCTTAGAGAACAAACAGGCAAGAGAAAAAAACAATAAATGAAAGGGACAGAAAAGGAATGGTCAGGGAGGTCAGTAGGAAGAACTTCAAAACAAAGTATGATACTATTATATCAAGGAAGCAAGAGTTTTGAAGAAGCAGGAAGAGGGGGTTTGGGAGCTGGTAGGGTCAGCAAGATAAGTGCCACAAAGGTCTGGAAGACAGTACTATCTGTCGGCAGTTGTTTCGTTGAGCTCCTGAATTTGAAAATCTAATCCTTGTTAGTTACCAGCAGAGGGCAATCTAAACATACACTATTTCTACTTAAGAAACAAGGAAGCTCTTTGGCAAGGTAATGTTCAATTTCAGGTATTCAGTGGAAAAACACTGGGATACTAGGTTGCGACTAGATGAAGATGTTTAGAACAATGGAGCAGGTTCTGTGCAAAGAGAGAGTAGGGAATCTAAAATAAGGGCTGAATCTGAGTACTAACTTTGTGACTCATGCAACCTTTAATACATCCTTAACTTTTTTTGTTTGTTTCCACCTCTGTCAAGAATAATAGTACCTACTTCACCAAGTACCACTTCCACCTCATGTGGGTCAGGAGTTGCAGAATATTTTAACTATCTAACCCCATTTTCATCCAGTGCAGAAATTTCTTCTACAGCATGCATAATAGATGGTCATCTTATGCTGAATGACAATGATCAGTGGTAAAGAAGTTTATAACTATATGAGGCACCTGATTTTGTTGTTGGATGGTTATAGTGGTAGATAGCTTATGGGGGGCTGAAATATGTTTCGCTATAACTTCAATCATTTGATCTTAGTTGGGCTTTCTAATATAAACTTAGTCTCCTTCCTCTTCTACATCATACTTTGTCAACTGTTTAAAGACATCTGTCATGCCTCTCCTTAGGTTTTACTTTCTGCAGGCTAACTCCTGGTTTTTCATGTAAAGCTCAGATGGTATTATTTCTATCATTCTCATCATAATTTTTTGTATTTAATGCTTTGCTGATGCTTTTTACATCCATTTTCTCACTCAGTAGTCACATTATCTCCATGAGGTGAGAGTAGCACTATGTGAAATATAAATTATCACTCCTGCTTTACAGAGGTGAAAATTGGCATTCAGAGAGGGTAAAGATATACATCATGAAATCAGAGTCAGTACTCAAACTCAGATCTTCTTATTCCAGAATACTCTTTCTGTTGCATATGACCTGCTGTTGTTCTTGTTACCTTCCTCTGGTTGCAATCTAGTTCCTTAGTGTTTTTCCAATAATATCTGAAATTGAATATGAAACTCCAGGAATAGTTCATCTGGTACAGTATATAGTACCTGTTTAGGATGTATTTTTAATGGTGGTAAAATTGGAAACAGACCTGATATTGTGGATGTGTTTGTATTTTAGTAATGGACTAAGTGCTTTTTTCCCTCTTATTACCACTAGATCCAAGACTCGTGACACTAAGGTATTGATAGAAGACACAGATGATGAAGCTAACACTTGAATCCTCTGAAGTCTAGATTAACGTCCTTGGTTTTCCTACTCTACAATTCTTTCCTCGACCAACGCAACCTCTAGTATCTTTCCAGCCGAAAACAGGAGAAGACACATAATGCATTTTCCGAGCTCTTCCAGATCGGATCCTATGGACTCCAAACAAGCTCACTGTGTTTCTTTTCTTTTACTCTGGTTTAATTTTCATTTTCTATTTTTAAAACAAATATTTACTTCATTTTGCCAATCAGAGGACATTTTAAGGAACAAAAACATAGTATCTTATGGATTGTTTACAATCACAAGGACACAGATACCTATCAGGATGAAGAGCAGGCATTGTAAGGACCCTCTGATGGGATGGTACTGAGATACTTTGGCTTCCGCTTGGCCCGGTTTTGACTGGTTGAAACCGGACATTGGTTTTTAAATTTTTTGTCAGTTTATGTGGAGAATTTATTCCTTTCCTTCATACCCAGCGCAAAAGGACTGGCCGCACTTGCAGGGAAAGTGCAACTTTGAGCAGTACCTTCATTCACGAAGCTACTTTTTAATTTGATGTAACTTTTCTTATTTTGGGGAGGGTTGCTGGGTGGGTGGGAAATATGATGTATTTGTTACATATAGTTTTCTCATTATTTATGAAACTTAACCATAAAAGAATGATATAACTCCTGTGCAATGAAGGTGATAACAGTGAAAGAAGACAGGGGAAACTAATATTGGACAGCATTTATGAGGGTTTCGGCCGCAGTACCTCTTGCATGAGACAACTTGCACCAGTCTGACTTTTTCTTTCCTCTTTAATTTGAAGCCAAAGTTTCATTGCTGATTTTTTAAGTTGCTGCTGCTTTAGAATTCTGAGCATGTCTTTCATAACAAAGCATCCACACACTTTCACACAACTGGTTGAAATTTATTTAAGAAGTCTGATACCCTTTTTTTAAGGGACAGATATGGCATACATTGGCCCATACTCCAACCATACAACTAAAGTTATGCCTTATTAAGCTTCAGCATGTAGGGTAATTGAATAGTATAACCTTCACTAACTCTGAATTAGAAGACAAAGCTATTGAGAGACTCTCTACACCCTCATTGGATAGATTTTCTTCTGGGCTCAATTACATTAGCCAGAATTTGATCAAATTAAGTTTGTCTTGGGGAAACCATATTTTTGGGAGCAAAGAACAAATTATCTTTCCTCTTTCACATTACACTGATAAAACAGACCTTGGCTGCCATTTCTCCCAGGAGTTCTAAAGGATGAACATTGGGTTTCATGCCCTCCTATGATAGAAAACCTGCTTTTAAAATTTTTTGGGGTCTAAGCTTGGTCATACATAAAAAGTATATTTTTAAGATATATCATAGTCTGTATATAGTGCCCGTTTTCACATCTTTGATTTCTTTCCTATGTTACTAACAAATCCAGATAAGCCCACAGACCATAAGGGATTGTACTTTCTTGAATGTGGTTGGCATTAAATTTAACATTTCATTATCTAACAAACTTAAATATTAAGAAAAAGTAAAATATGTTTTAATCCTCCCTTCTCCCCAGATGCAGACGAAGGTTCCAAAGGCAACCTTAGTAGATTTGTGCAATAAAATTATTGCTGTCGTTTTCAGCTTGATTTTAGACAAAGGAACAAATGAGTGGAAGGGCAGCTATTATTACTTACTTACTCTTAAAAACATACAGTTACTGCCCCTTAACATACTCCTTTTGTCATCAGCTTTTCTCCCATGCACCACAAGTCTTTACTCATCCCTGGCATAATTCCAGGAGATTATATTAAAGTTACTCTTACTACCAAAAGTCTATCAATTAACTGACAAATAGTTTCTTTTTTAAAGGAGTTTCTTCCATCTTTATTCTGAAAGCTTCCAAAATGTGTTCCATTTCCAAGATTTTTTTTTTTCCTGAAAAATCATATGACTTTGTGGCTTTTATTGCTTTTTTGTATGTCTTGCCACGTATGTTCTTTGTCCCAAAACCGAAGACGAAAAGCTTAATTACTGGTTTTTGTTTTTGTTTTTGTTTTTTTAGTTTAAGTAAATTGAGTCATTTATAATAATCAGTGGTAACAATTTAGTGCCCCTTGATAGATTAAAGGTTGCATTATTTATACTTGGGTTTTTTTTCTAACTGTTATTTTTGTATTTTAAAACTATGGGGGAAATATCATTGGTCCGTCAAGAAATAGTAATTATTACTGAGTTATAAGTCCAGCGGACCAGTCATTTCTTGTTCAAATAAAATTGTTGGTACTAATGTATATCCAGAGTAATTTGGATTATCAACTTCATTCTCTTAGTAAACCGATATAATAACACACATAAAATCTTACAGTTGACTTCTGGTATTTGAATTCCCCAGTATTTTTACTTCAGTGTGTCCTGTGGCCGATTTGGTCTTCCTTCAACTGTTATGATCCTAGACCCTAATCAGTATTATTTTTTCATAGATAATACAATATTAGAATGTATTCCTTTTCTGACATGTTTGTCCTATTAGCGTAGTCTATTCAAGGATGATAAGGTTTATGTAACTTTCAGCTTACCATGACAGATGCTTAAACGTGTATTTAAACATATGCACAGCTTTATGTTCCTCCTAAAGCTGTAAAGAAAAGAGGACTTTTCCTCATCAAGAGGAAACAGTTTTGGAGACAGAATATACATTTAAATTTTTTTCTCCAAAAAAGGCAATGTGCATTTTTCTCTCCTAAATTTTATATGTCTTAGCAGTTGCGAATACTATGTCCTACCTAAAATTTTATTGGAGACTCCTGTGCATTGAAACTCGCAATAGAACTCTTAGGAAATGAATGTCCCAAAGCCATTTGAAAGGAGCAGCAATCTCACCAAAGGTAAAACGTCATCTCATTTTAGGTTTAGAAGTTATAGTTTTATTTGAGAATCACACAATTTATTATATCAATTAAAATACTTCCCAAAGAAATGTAAAAGAAGTATAAATAAAATACATTCTTCATTTTATAAAAGATAGTATAGAAAACATTGATGTGTGTAGAAAAGCTAGAAGACAAAAGTGGCTTATTTTCTATGCACAAATATGTGCTTATATTTAAGGCTGCCTATACTGTTAAAATTGAATAATTGGTGATTTCATATACAGAAAGACATAATAAAAGATTGAGTTATTAATTAGGTTATAATGGTTATTTTTAAGATTGGAAAGAAGTTGAAACCCCGTGTGCAACTTTCTTTTCCAGCATCAACCATTTTTCTCCTTAAGAGAGCTGCTTAACTTCAGATTCAGAAGCGATGTGAGATGAGAATGCCAGTCACCTCAGCAATAACCTATATGGACCCTTAAAGAAGGAAAATGAGACTCGGCCCCTAGGATTCATGACTTCCCAGTATTCTCAACATGAGAGTTCTAAGAATTTAACTGAAATTTACTAGACATAAAACTTACCATGGTTTGACTGAAGTACATTCATGATAACTAGAGAAAGCAGTTCATCCTTAACAGGTAAACTAATGTAAATTAAGAATAGAAGAAAGTAATCTATTACTGAGTTGTACCGGCATCAGATTAACAGATACTTAGTTGAAGAGAAATAATTGCGGAAATAGCAGAGAAGAGCAAGAGGATGTTGGACCTTGGCAGCAGAAGCAGGGCAGTTAGGAAAGTATGTGAGCTCAGTGGCATGGAGGTGTCTTGCTGTCTCTCCTTTCGGTAGTTACGTTGCTGGTAGAGACCTGCCTTTATTTTTCTGTCATTTTTCTCTATTACTTTGCATTATTCAGGCAACAGTTCTTTATGCCCAAATGAAATTTTGAACGTAATGACTGAAAAAATTTCTTAGTCTAAAGAAAATAATTTAGAAAATAACCCTGTCCATGGCATTATTTTATTCAAAAACAATTCTCTGAAGTGATTGCACTTTATATTTGGTAATTTCAGGTTATTATTATTTTCTTTAATACTTTGCACAAAGTTTGCCTCAAAAAATAAGTACTTATTGCTATATAACTTAAATTTTTAATTTTTAAAAAAATTTTATTAGTTTCAAGTATACAGTACATTGGTTAGACATTTATATAGTTTATAAAAAAATTTCCCTAATTGCCCTTTCTCTCCTCTGGCTCTCCACCTAACTGTTACAGAAATATTTTAATTTAGATAGCTTCTCAGATTTGAAAATAATCAAGTTGACTCTATGGCTTTCTCAAACAAAAAATCTCCAAACTTTTCTCAAACCTAATTTAAAAAGAAAAAAGCCAATATCATTACAGATAAGATATGTAGTCACTGGGTTAAGACAACAAAACTTGTAGTAGAACTTTGGGGAAAAATAGATAAAAAAGAATAAATTGAATTTATCAGTTTAGTTTATTTCCTTTTATGATGCATCTAAATTTTATTTCTTCCTTGTAATGATTAGCTAAAGCAAGGAGAATTAAAGTGAATTTTATAAATTACTTAAACATATTTCTGCATTTGAGGTATCAGTCTTGATAGTAAATCTTAAAAAGCTAACTTTCTGCATTGAATTTCAATCTGTACAACATCAGAGCACAGTGGTAATATAGGATGGAGTGGTTATATTGGAACATAAGAAATTTGTGCTAGTCACTGCTAAAACCCAATAATTTAACCAGCATTAAACCACACTCCACTCACCAAACATGAAAAAGTAAAAGCATCTCATTAGATTTGGAAGAGGTTCAGTGAAGTGGTGTGAGACATTTGCCTGGGAAGGGAAAGGAGCCTGCTGGTGGATATGGCTCATAATGCCTTTTTTGTATGAACTGGCAAAACTCTGATATGGAGTTGACCCTTAAAAACAACTTCAGAATGTATTTGCTTGCTTACGGTGGAAGAGGAAGTGAGAGGGATGAGACGAGAATTTCCCCCGAAGTGAAGAGAATCATTATACTGATTTTCATCTAAGGTATGTTTTCTTGTAGCAGATCTTTGGTTCATTTTATTATTAAATCAAAGCCACTTTCAGTTTTTTTATGATGCCATCAAGCTAAGGAGGACAATCAAACAACCAATTGTTTGCCTTGGATTCAATATGTCTGCTAATTACACAGTCTCATATACCTTCAGACCAGTTACTTGACCAAACGTCCACCATATTACTTTAGTTCTTCCTATGCCCCTTCCTCTGTACCCCCACCAATCAGAGGGAAGATGTACTACTAGAAAGATGTGGACTTCTAAGAAAGAGCAAGGATTCCATCTCACTACCCCTTCATCATGATCTCCGAAGTCCCCACCCTGACTTCCCTGACTTTCATATTAGCAACACCAGCATGGTGGGAATAGACAGAAAGATTGGGGAATCTCAAAAGAGTAGTTGATCATGACATTGTTATTCTTTTGAACTATAAATTTGTGAGCCGCTCATATTTGCACAAACAGCAGAACTCTAAACTTTATCACATTGTGAAGATTAATTTCTTGCTGTTTTCCACATTAGCACAGAAGCTTGTATCTGAAGAGTATTTAGGAGGGAAATAGGGTGTAAAATGTATCTGTTTTTTTCAAACCCTCTCCCTCTACTCATGTTTCCTTCACCCCCTTACCACATTGTGTTGGTCAAATGATACTATTCTATGAAACTGAGCTATAGTTGTCAAAAGTAACTGTGATTGATTAGTCTTCTGTGGGTGCTTCTTTCCTTTTTTTGTTCCCCTTGCTTTCTTACTCCCTCCACTCTGGTAAATGGAAAAGATGATGTCAAAGAATTGATGCTTGCTTGGACTCATGTTGTATCTGTGACTATGCTATTATCTGTCTCCTTTTTCCTTCTTATATGGGTAGAATTCTTAAGAAGTGTGGAGTTCTCTTCTTGATAAGTAGGTTAAATGCACAAGTGGTACTGTTTTATAGTTTCTAGATGGTTGTATAAAGCAAAAAGTTAATGTGGTTATGTGTTTTTAAAAGAAAATAAGTGATTGGTTACAAAATTCTGTCCTTTTTTCATTATTACAAGCTCTCTCTGTTTTCCAACAGTTTCCTGACTCCTTTGTCACTGGTTTGTGTGATTGTGTTTTTCTCTGGGTTTCTTGGATTCCTGAACATGGTTCCTCTTGGGACTAATTCGTATAAGGGTTTAGGGCAAACAGACTTCAAGGGTGAAAACCATTTTTAATACTTTTACTAAATTAAAAAATAATCTTAAATGGCTTTTTTTCTTTAGGTTGATATATGAAGTGTGACTCTAAAGCAATGAGACTGAAGAAACAGATCGTTTTTTGTTTTTTGTTTTTACTCACACTAAGAATCTCAAGTGTTAGGTGAAATAACATGTTTAGTTGATTTAGAGAGTTGGACACTTGGTATCAGTACATATCCATGCCCTGTGTGGGAACATAGAACTTTCTGTAAAATACCCAGATTAGTTATCACTCCTTATATCTGTCTAGGAAAAATTATAAAATTAACTGACCCTAAGGTGAATATGCTCAAAATGGAAAGAGAAAAATTTTATTGACTAAAGCATAAAAGCCTTTTCATTTTAATACCACAAACTCTATTCTTACTATATTTTTGTGTAGGCTAAACCAGAATATGATTATGTGGAGTTTCCAGATCAAATTCAAGATAAGTCGTGAGTATATATGAATCACTAGATATTCAATATACCTTCCTATAATCTGATAATAAGAATAATACATGCTCAACATTTGTATGCTTATAGTATTTTACATTTTCCAGACATACAGCATCTCAGATATGTGAGTTAACAAGTCATCTTGATTTGTAGATGAAAAGACAAAGAACTAGACCAGCTAACTGTACAATCCCTACTTGACTGCTTTTCATAAGAATACTCTACCTTGCGCCAGCCACCTTCCTTCCCTTCCAGTTGTTAAAATCTTCACTGATGGTGAATTGGGATGGTATACTGGCAAAAGACATGCGCTTGCAATGTAATAAGCATTTGAGATGTAAAGAGACAGTAGCTATAGAGCAATGGGATTGGTTGATTATTGCTAAGTGCCATTGATACCTATAGAAGGATAATGAACAGCTGAGGGCAAGTACCAGGCAATTAAAAGCCAAATATGGAATCATAGGGCCTCTTTGGTTGCATGCAAAGAAGCTCTCATCTCCTACAGTGGGAAGGAAGAGAAAGTGAGGACCAAACCCAAGACTTAATAGAATAGCAAAACTTCAAAGATAGTTAAACACCCAACTAAGGCAAATCTGTTACATAAGGTCAGGGCACTGATTAGGGAAACCTGACACATCAGATACAATATCTGGTTGCATCCCTTCCCCAAAGATTTTGCCTCCCCATCCCTATTCCATTATCCATGATAGGAGACATGAAAGAAATCTCTCGTGCAAGACATGCACCCCTCAGGATTCTCTATGACTCGGGGTCCGGGGGGGCATGCTGGGCCTGCTAAAGGAGGATAGGTACTGTACACCAAAGGAACCACAAGATACAGTTAGCAAGTACTCATAGGAGCTGGAAGAGATCCTTGAGGGTGCTTGAAGAAATGGACCAGAATATAAGGTTAAGTACAGAATAATTTTTGACTTGGAAGTACCCCCAAAGATACAGAATTTAACTGCCTAATAAGAATTCTAGGAGTCAGAGCAAACTTGTTACTAGCGTGGCTCCTAAAACATGGGAAAAGTGATGGCAGTCACCCAACTTGTACCTCTAGGCTTATACTAATAGAGGAAAAAAAGATGGACAACCAGGAGGCCAAAAGCAGTTGTCCCAATAAAAATCACAATCCCTGGCCCAATTTCTGAAGCCGAGCCAGTTTTCAGATCCAAAACTACTGACAAAAGAGATGACTAGTTCTGTAGGAGGGAAAACACTGCAATATCACAGCAAGTACACACAGTAATGATTCCCCTATGTCTTCCCCACAGGTAGAGCTATTTACTCAGGTTAACTGTGCACTAGGGAAAAGGGAATACCAAGACATTTTGAAGACTTACACATAGGGCTTGTGTTGTCATTGGTGCCCAAAGGCCTTAGTCATCTTGGCACCTGTGTTAGATTTGGGTCCTATAGAAGCCAGATAATAAATGTAGTCCTGACCAATGTCTAGTTTACAGAGATCCACAGCATCCATGCACCCATTGATCAATTACCCAGTCCTCATATATAATCGAGATGACCTATTTGGCAGTTGGCCTAACCCCAATACTGTATCCTTGGTCTGCAAAATAAGAGCTATATTGGGAAAGGCCAAGTAGTAGTCTCTCAAATTAACCCTCTCCCTACGCATAAATTGGGAGAGGGGGAATAGAGATTATTACCACGTTCTATCCTTCTCTTCCTCTCCATCCTTGTTTGTTTGACCAATCTGGTCCCTGAAGAAACTGGGTGGATTAGGAAGGGTCATTGCAGACCATCACAAGCTCAATCAAGTGTAACCACCTTCTCAGGCACAATGCCAAATGAGGTATTTTCATTAGACCAGATCGATACAATCTCAAGTATATAGTATTTAGCCATTGATTTGGGTAAAGGCATTCTTTTCTCTTCCAATCAGAATAGGATCAGAAACAATTCACATTCCCATGGAAATGACAATACACGTTAACAGTTTTGCTCCAAAGAAATCTGGACAGGCTGGATATTCACAGAACATAACTGATCCATTACATCAATGACATATTGACTGGTTCAAGTGAGCAAGAGGTGGCCAGCACACTGACTTTGTGTGTTCCCAAGAATTGCAGCCTCTCTTTGGCTTGCAGATAGCTGCCTTCTTGCTATGTCCTTTCTTTGTGGACCCATCAAAAAATAATTTCTTAAAGAATAATCATGCCTCTCATGTAGGTATAAAATGTCAGAGATTTTCTTTGTCATTAAGGAGAGAATCAGTAAAATGTTACAGTCTATTCAAAAGAATTTAAAATGCATGCACACATATATATGTAGACATCTGGAATGCTGAGAAAAATTTACAAATGAATGCAAAATCAACAAAACTGGCCAGTATTCATGGGGCAATTCTACCAAATATAACTGGCAATTCTATGGACAAAAATCATTTACGTTACTCTCAATTTCTCTACAACTAATACAATTGTAAAATACTCATAATCTGCAAGGATGCACTAGTCAGTGCACCCAATAATCTTTTTGATCCGTTTCAAAGTCTTTCATGTTTTCCCTTATATTTTAATTAATGGCTGACACCTCTACCCCAAATTATGAGTTTATCGGGTCATTTGGCATAATTTAAAAAAACACAATGAAATGCTTTTGTTCTCAAAACCCTAGAGAAAAGTCCTTTTCGGCTTTAGCCAGCTAGGTAATGCCAGCAGCCTGGTTTAGGTCCTGGGGCAGATAGAATTCACTTAAGTTCTCTTTTCTTCTAAATCTTTACAGAAATAGCCCAACTCTTAGAGATATTATTAGCAATATCAATATTAGCAAGAGAAAAATTTTTTTTGTCTTAGATGCTCCATACTAAAGAATTAGAAAAAGCTAACCCCTTTTTGAGGGATCTACCAACCATGATTGTTACCACTACTCTCCTGGGCCCAGTGCCCAAGGCTGCTGCAGAATGGAGCTGGACATTAAGGGAGACCCCAAAGGGAGAAAAGGGAATAGAAAACTAGAGAGATGATTCTGGGTAAACAGCATCTTAGAGGGGAAACAGCCATGAACCACAGAGTACCTTTCCAGACGTGGCTGCTTATGAAGATACAGTAATGGGCCCAATGGGGCAGGACTTTGTGCATATAAAATCAGAGCTTTCAAGTGCTTGACAGCCCTCAGACATTGGCACTCTTGAAGGCTTTCTAAGAAGGTGCATAGAATCCACTTTGGCCTGGTACCTGGCGTCAAGGGGACTCTGAGGTCTCTGCTCTCAGTTCAGTAAAGGTGGTGCTCCATACCCTGTCTCAGCCAGCTATGCGCAGAAGAGGGCCACTGTGTCACAGCCGCTTCACCATTAAACACACACTTCTGCACACAACCCTATGGCTCTTGGAGCAGCATCTTCCCTTGGAGCACCCTAACCTCCCCCAGATCCCATCCACTCTTTTGCTCTCCACCATCGTACTTTTAAACTGGTTTTGAACCCAACCACTTGAGTCAGTGGCTACTTACCTTTCCATTACCAGTTGATCTTTTTATTACTTCCAAGGACCCCGAGTTTGTAAAGATTTTGTACAACAAACCAACCATATTTATTGCATAATGATCCTTGTCCCCATGACAACCTGTGTTGTCCTATTGAATTGATATACCAGTCAAAAGCAAAAACACTTCTCATAGTAAATGTATAATTTCCATTAGACTTCTTTAAATATTGGAAATAGCTTTTGCTCCCCTCCCCATTAGGCATATGGAGACCCCAGATTGGGAAACTTCTGAGGGCTAATGTTGAGTGATTGCCAACCAAGTCTCTCTAGTTCTTCCTTTTCACAGATGGGCAAACTGAAGCTATTAGTTTTAAGGTGAATTGACATAATCAATAGACAAAGAATCAGAGTGGAAATTGAGATTTGTTAGAAGTCCCCTCTTTTTTTGGTCTCTTGACTCCTCATAGCGCTAACTTTCTAAAAAGAAATAAAGCTGGAATGGGCCACCACTTGCCCTTGAGATAGCCTTTTTTGCTTGCAGTCTGACCCCTTCTATGGGATCTTGGAATTTGCTGTACAGCAGCTGCCTGCTCCTCCTTGCCTGGGGAGAGGCCTAGTCTATCCCAGCAGGAGGGACTATGAGAAGTTGTCTGGACCATGTTGTCCTATAGTGTACGCCATAGGATGCTTATTGCTATTCTGAGGGAAATGGCTTCTGTAGTCTATCACTTTTGAGAAAGACAGGGTTAAACAAAGGTAAACTGGTGTAGTTTTGTTTTCACTTCAGGACTTCCCTGAGCCTTTGAAATGCCTTTGGACCTAATGACCCATGTGGAGGATAAGAAAACTTACTGGACCTGAATTCTCTTTTTCAAAGGAGACCTATTAATACCTCATGGGATTCTGGGATTCTGAGGAATTCGGTTTGGGACTTGTTAGTCCAATCCACCATTTCCACCAGGTGAGGAAACTGAACTCCACAGAGTGACCAGCACTTAGTCCCACAAGTAGATGTGGCCTAGCCAGAGCTGGATCCAGGTTGCCAGTCCTGGACTTTTCAAATTTGGGTCCTTCCATCCATACCTCACCTACCTTGTACCTTAATTTGACACAGGAAAAACTTGCCTGTGGACCACAGAGAGGCTCAGAGAGGCTGCTTTTGAGGCCCATTTGTGTTGTCAGCAAAATCTCCAAGGCTGGTGGAGGCAGGAGGGAATGGGGAGGCAGGAACTCCCACAAGATAAGGCATTGCACAGCTTGGGGGCTATAGAGGGCTTTGGCTCCTGGAAACCCCGTATAATGGTAGATCTGAGGAGCTAGTCTCCAGCACGAATGCCCTGAGGCAGGAGGCAGCTTCCAAAAAGGCAAAAGCAGGCTCGCCTGGACCCAGCAAGCTGGCCTTCTCTGGTGGGTGCCCCTGTATGCTCACACCTTGTGGCCTGGGTTGGTTGGAGACAACTGGCTTGCAGCTGCTGATGAGGGTGTCCATCTCCACTGTAGCAGGGAGATGTCTCCAGGAGGAAGAGAGGACCTGACTGCTCTTCAGAGCTTGTCGAGCAGCATTCCCAACAGAAAGTGAGGGGTCAGCAGGGCTCCATGCTGACTTCCCCCACTTGCTTGAGGCAATGTTCAAGGGGCTGCCAACAGCAAGATAAACAGGGACTTGGCTCCCTTTACAAAGCAGCCTCAGGTAGCCAATCCAGAGAAAGGACACAGAAAAGAAAAACGAAGAGCCAGGGCTTTCCAGTGCAATAGCTCGACCTTCCTTGCAGCCAGTATGTATTGTCTTTCCCCTCTGTCTAAAGCAGCTTCTGAGACTGGGGTGACCCTCGCCCACCCAAGGCTGAGCCACTCTTCTTGGCCAGATTAGACCTCCACTGGCACAGCCAGATCTTCCTCCCTCCCTGCCTGCCCATGAGTGTGAGACGGTCATAGTAAGCAACTGTCCTCCATACCCAAGGTGACCACCCCCAGCACAAGCCTTGTTTCCCTTTGAGCATTAGCAGGGTTAGGGGGGCTCTGATTTGAGAGGGACACACTCTTGCAGGGCACCCATCTGAGAGCCATGGTCTGGTGGGGCCATGTGTAGGACTCTCTCTTGAAGGCTAGTCCCTGCTACAGAAATGTGGTTGCCAGTCCTGGGGCGGGGCTGAGGGCTGGGTCATCTACCAGCCTTTTAACTGTGGGCAAACTCCTTGAGATATGGCCACCTTGAGTCTTAGCTCTTTCCTTTGCAAAATCTGATTTGGAGGGTTGTTGGGGGACATTAAAGAATATGAGGTGCTGCTCTAATGTACACACTGTGTCTGCCTTTCATGACAGGAGGAAGGTGTGAGGCGGATGGCTGTATTTAACTCCTGTCCCAGGGAGGGGAGCGCTGCAGGAGGAATGTTCATAGCCCAGGATTCCAGCATTAGTCCTGAGTGAACACCTCCTTAGAGAGTTTCTTCAACAAGTAAAATGCATTTCCACTGTCCACATTACCCTCCTCTCACTTGATCAAGCTCATACTCAGACCTGAGCATCACCTTGACCAAATTAAATGCTTGGTTTTTCACAGTAAAAAATCATATCATCTATAAAGTATAATGACTTTACATGCCTTTAAAATCTTATACATTACAATTATACTCCTTTTTTAATAATTATATACTCCAGAACTTATAGACCATTGTTAAATGAATATGGCTATGCAGAACATTCTTGTTCAGTCCCTAATTTTAATAGGACCACCCTGGGGTTTTACCATTTTGTAATATGTTGGATTTGAGAGAGAGATTTTTATTGTGTTAAGGAAGCCTCTACTTTTAGGTACTTTGTTGAATTTTGTCAATTACCGTTTCACCTTCTATTGAAATAATTGTAATTTTTAATTAAACTATTAGTGTGGGGATTACTTTTTCATAGTCTCTCATATGTCTTAAGCAAATCATTAGGATAGTACCAAGCACTTTGTCTTTTCTCAAAATCAAAAGTGTCACAAACATGACTAGGTCTCAGTCATCCTCTAATATCTTTCTCCCTGAATCTGCTCTCATTGTGTAGGTGAGAAAATTGACTTGTCCAAGATGATTATTGACAGACAGGTTGAAGTCAGGTGTCCTCTCTTCATATTGATGACGGCTGCCCCCAGAGCAGGCATGGTGGAGTAGAAGGAAGAGTATTAAAATATCTTCCTAATCTTATTCATTTCCTTGTGATTAGGATTATGAACTGAAAAGCTGCAGTTTGCACTTGGACATGGGGACAGATGTGCAGCAGAGTCAGGGTGAGTGGGCATCACAGGCAGTGAAGTCTGGAGTCCATATCTCCAGGGAAGGTCCCTGCCCCATCCCAGTGGGCTCCCTGCCTGCCAGAGTGAGGGAGCGGTGCAGGCTGACACTGACCAGGTAAGAACTATACTTTTGTTCTCCTTGGGACTTAGTCGTTTCAGGCAGGTGTGGCATAGGAGAGCACAGCATACATGTGTTCACATGTGTGTGTACAGGTGTGTGTTGGAGTATACAGAGAGACATAACAGGAAATAAAGTGGCTGCTCTCCGGAGGTGCCCAGATGTCCTGTTGCCCAGCTATATGTTTCTCTGGTGTCCTCTCCCAGCCTGTTTTGCATGCTTCTCTCTCATTATCTTCTCCTCTCCCCTTCCCCATCCATTTCTTCTTCTGATAGCTATTTTATCTCCAAATTTCCAGGCTCACTCAGAATTGAAGTATAAGGCCCACTTCACCATCTGTGATCAATGACCATTTTGGGAAGAGGGAAGAAGAGCGAGGGCAAGGAGTCTGGGGCATCAATTGAAACTGGAAGTCAGGGAGCTTGGGTGCTGGTCCTGGCCCTGCTGGTGTCTGACTTTCTCCCAGGCCCTGGGGCAGGGCTGGTCATATTGAGTGAATGAACCAAAGTTTTTAGAAATGACCTTGATCCTCTTAGCAAGTAGTAGTCCCTCTTCTCCTCTTAGGCATCTTTACCTGATAGGGATTTTTTTTTAAAACTTAACCATCTGGCATTTAATCAATACCTTTTACATGGCCGGCACATGTTAGGGGCCAGGAACAAAGATACAAATGACGAAGCGCTCTGTAAAGTTGCTTTACTTTACAGAGCACTCAAGGGCTAGTCTGACCTGTCAACACATGTTGACAGCCCAGTGCAATAAGTGTCTGGCAGAAACAGGCCCAAGGTGCTCTAACTCAGGTCAGGAGGACTGGGGAGCATGTTGGGGAAGGCTTCCCTGAGGAGGCGACATTTGAGCCGAGTGTGGAAGGTCTCGTAAAAGACAACAAAATTGGTATGTGTGTGTAGAGTGAAGCAGGGTGTTTCAGGCTAAAGGGAAGCCTGGGCAAAGGCAAGGAGATATGAATCAGTGTGGCTAGTCGAGGGAACTAGAAGAAATTCAATATATGGCGATCATATAGGATAGGTTTTTGGGGTGGTGAGAGCTGAGACAGGAGGGACCATGGGCCATGCAAAGGTGTATAAGTTTTAACCCCAGGACTTGTGCTTCTCAGAACTGACTGAGCCTCAAAATCACTAGGGAGGTTTATTAGAAAGCAGATTCCTGGGCCTTACTCCAACCTAAGGAATCAGAATCTCCACAGGTGAGACCTCAGAATCAACCTTTCATTGGTGTCCCAGGAGAGTTGACACAGGCACAGGTCAGACTAGCCCTTGAGAAGTCGTGGGAGGGCTCTAATCAGGAGAGAGGCAGGTTGCATGGGAGGCAATCCTAATGCTCTCTGGAGCCTCTGCTGCAAAGAGACGATGAGGCCTGAGTGAAGGCCCCTGGGACAGAGAGCAGCATCCCCACTGGGTGCTCCTCAGATGATGTGTCCCATGACCAAGATAGGAACAACTAGAAAATTCGACTTTACAGTTGGAGAAACTCCTTCAGGCAGTACAGTAGAAGGATGGCAGAGGTGTCCCTCCCACCCCATTCCCCATCCTCCCAACCTGGCTATAACATGTGACCTTGAAGGACTGTTTCTCACCTGTTCCTTCATCCTAAGTGAAATCTGATTTCCACATCCCACATGGCTCCTTATTCAAGCTGAGTGTGCAGAGCACATTGGGGGAAGGCGAGGAGGAGGAGTGAAGTTTATGTTTCTATCCAGGCTAAGTGAAAGGTGGCTTCTTGGGGTGGTAGGTTTCCCTAGTTGTTCAGAGGGAAGAGGAAGGCTATGTGATTGCTCCTTACCATATATTTTTTGTGTATTCCTCCTAGATTTCTCTCCAAAACGTGGTAATGAAATGAAAAAGTCTGATATGTAAGGACATAAGGTAGTTCCTCAGCCCAGAAACATTCCATGCTCGAGGGCTCAGGCCTGGTGTAGACAACCTTCTAGGGACTCCTCCTTCACAGGATAGAGGCCAGGTTCCGCATTCAGACCCTGTAGGCCCTCAACCAGGCCACAGCACTCTGCTCTGCAGCTGCAGCCCTCCCCTTGCCTTTCCCAGTTTAACTTTTACACTTGGCAACACAGAAACCAGGCAGTTTCACACCTCATTGCCTGTGTTTATGCTAATCTTGCTGTCTGAAATGCCTTCTCCCACTCCTCCCCCTTTGTCTGGCTAATTCCTGCTCATTCTTCAAGATCTGCTCTCCGGGGTAATACCCCCTCTCACCTGACACACGCCTCAATCCAGCTGTTCCTGTGAGCTAACCACCACTACCACCACCCTATGCTACCCTCAGTGGAAACACTTACATAGAAAGTTTATGTGCCTGCCATTCCTCTGCCCTAACTTGACCAGAAATTCCTCAAGGACAGGCTCTGCAGTGTTACGTTTCTTCTCCTCAGTGCCTGGCACATAGTAGGAGCTCAAAAGATATTTGCTGAACCAAACAATCCAGATGAGCAAGAAGTGCCCTCAGACATGTGAATGTCATGGTAACTTAATAACGTTATGAGAATTTGGTTATTTTAGGTCAGGTGGTATTTTAAAGCCTCTATGTAGATATGACACCTCATTCCCCTATATTAAATATAAAACAACAAATTTAATGAGTAAACTGAAGTTGACTATTTGCATCTCAAAAAGCTGGGGGGCAGGTTTCCTTTAAACATTAAACTTTTGCTGGAACTCTAAGAAACTTGCCTTACAGATCATTAACTTCTGGGGGAGGGGCGGGAGCAGGAGTAATGGAGAGATTACCTCTAAGAGTCTGAGTCCTGAAGATGCCTCTGAAAGGAGGAAGTAAGGCAGAAGATCTGGGAACCAGACAGGACCAGGTTCAGTTTCTGGCTCTACTAGCTCTGTGGTCCCAGTCAAGTCCCTTAATCTCTCTGTACCTTGATTTCCTTATCCCTAAAGTGGGAAGACACTATACCCACTTTGCCAAGTTCTTGTAAAAATCTAAAAGATCCTAGGTGGAATATACTTAGCTCTTAGGAGGTCCCTGATAATAGTAATAGTACTGTTGTTGTTAGGTTTGACATTGCACATGGAAGACAGGACTGATTTTACCTTATGGCAGGAATAGAGAAGGCAGAAAGGAACCAGAAAGGAAGGGCCATACCATCATGGCTGGACTGCATATTTTGACTATCACAGCACTTAACAACGTTTTTTATTTTTTTTAACTAAAGCTTTTCATGTTGAACATGCAGAATACTGGCAATACACATGCAGTGCAGTTGATGTGAAAGTCTTGGACTCTAGAAGGCCTGTCACTTACTAGCTCTGTGACCTGGGGCAGATCACCACAGTTTCCTCATCTGTAGAAAAGAGACAATAAATAGTACTCATATCCTAAGGCTGCCATATGAGATAAGGAATGCAATGTGCATAGCATAGTGTGGGTATATAGTACATCCTCATAAATGGTGTGTTACTCTATTGTGAAGTGATCAGTACTAATAAACAGTGGTAAGTGCCCTGTTGAAGAAATTACTTGCTCTGGCAATATGTGGGATGGGGGGGCGGGCGCGGAGGGGGATTAACTGGAAGAACACTGGCCCTAGACTCTGGAGACCACTTGTCATGAAAGCTTTGGGACCTTGGACCTGTACTTAAACAGACAGTTGTCCCTAAATAATCTCTCAGTTTCCTACATTAGCCCAAGGCCAACCTACCACAGCTCCATAATAGCTGCTCGAAGGCCTGGGTGCTTTGGCCCTGCCCAGATGCCCACCTCCTGCGGGGGAACTCCTACTCACTCAGGAGGCTGGCCTCCTCTGGAAACATCTTTGGCCTCCACTCTGCACCTGCACTTCCCTCATTGTGTGGTCCTTACTGTTGCTGTGCTGTGATCTAGATGGGGACCATAGTACTGTGCAAGTGCAACTAGGAGAGCAGAGCTCGCTGGCTGCAGGAAAGATGAAGGAGCACTTTTCCTTTGTAGAGATTTTCAGAGTCTCCTGGGTCCTAACTCTTATTATTTCCCATCCTTTGTGGGAAAATAGGTTTGGAAATAGATGAGGCTCTGGCACCCCCCTCAGGGTGGAAAGAAAAAGAAAGCTCCACTGGTTTGGGCCACAGCTGCGGGGGAAGCCCTTTCCGGCTACTTCTTCCCAGGTCTGGAAAAAGCGACAAGGTATCTTCAGGAGTCCTCAGTACCGTGAGACCCGGTCCCTACCCCAGGCGGCGGGCAATGCAGGCACCAGGCTGTCCTCTTAACAGCACAGGATGAGGGAACCCACCTCCATCCACTCTGGCTACCTTCGCGTCTCTGGAAAACAAATCAATGACCTTGACCTTGGAGGAAGCGGCGCCCTAGACTGATGGGGACGTTCCCTCAGAGAGGGCGGACGGCTCCACTGGAAAAGCTGTGTAAACAAAGGGCATTCCTTAGCTTCCACCCGGATGGCGGAGCCTCCGCCCCGCAACCCCCCCTCGCTCCCTCAGGCCCCGGGTATAGAGTTACATGCTTTCCCGCGAAGCTCGGGAAGAAAGGGCTGTTTTCTTAGCTTTTGCTCTGGTTGAGCCACATCCCACATCTGCACTCCTCGCAGCCCCTTACGTCCACTGCCCACTGCGAGGGGGTCAGTCCCGCTGAGTGCCCCGCATCTCAAAGCAGGGCCCGGGCATCGCTCCCGAACTCGGCCCGGGCCTCGCCTGTCCTCCCGCCCCTCTGACGTGTGTGAGGCGCTTGCTCCCTGGCCGCCGCCGCCGGAGAAGCAGCTCCCGGGGTTCGGGTGTCCGGCCGGCGGAGCGTACGGCGGCTGCAGCGGGTGCCGAGGGCCAGGGGGCCGGGCGGGGCAGGCCCCGCTGCTCCAGCTCCTTCCACTCCCCTCCTTTCTGCGCTCCGCTCCCGCTCTCCCAGTCGCGGCCCTGGAAGGCGCCAGACTTGGCCTCTTTCCCCTTAGTGGCACAGCCATCAACTTAGTAGCTGATGCCACTGCCTTCCCCGCCCGGCCCACTTCCTTTCGGGCTCAGAAGGAGGCCTCGGCCAGCCCCTGCCCAGGCCTGGGGCTGCCCACTGAGCTGAGAGCAGATCCCGGCCCCAGGGCCTGGGAAGGAGAGGGGGCTAGAGGAGGGCTCGCCTGTCCGGGGATGGAGGGGATGGAGGAGGTGGCAGCCAAACCTGCCGGCGGCGGCCCTCAGTGAGTACGGAAACCAGTGGCTGGTGGGATGGCGGGGGCCACAGAGTGGGAAGGGTCGGGGCGCGGGGCGAGAGGCGGGGGGAGGCCCACCCTTCGTGTCCATCTCCGTTTCAGCCTTTCTGAGTTTGAGCAAATACAGCCCTTGGGCCATAGAATCAGACGACCCCAAGCAGCACCATCTATCTCCCCAGACGTCTCGCCGTGCCCCAGTGGAAGGTTCCTCCCGAAGTTCCTCCCCATGGGTTAGAATACGATCCAGAATTGACTCATCAGAAAGGTCTTTTAATTTAACTGAAACCACTCCTACTGCATTCTAATCCCCTGCTCTCTGGATTAAACCTCAGAAGAGAGGAACGCTGTCACTGGGCTGCAGAGAGAAAGTTGGTACATTCTAGATTAACTGATAGAGTTAAAGACCTCAGCCTCCTAAAGATAGCCCTTAAACTTCACTGGCTTCAAGCTGATGTGACATTTTGCACTCTGTGTGTGTTTTACTTTATGAAATATGTTACATTCCTGAAACATGTATAAGTTGAATTGTAATAAACAACTATAGAGGGACTTGCTATTTAAGAGACTTTTATGGAATCTTTAGTCAATATATGAAGTGAATAATTAATTCCTAATTTGTAATTTCTGTAAATAGGGATTTTTATATATGCAGTTTACTTCAAGTGGGACATACTTGATATGTGACATATTAAGTGTGATGTTGAGGGAGCATTTTCTCTGAGAGCAGGATAAATATTAAGATATTGTGGCCTATATGTGTGTACAGAACAACTCAGTGAATAAAATCCCACGCTCACTTTCATTCAATGTGAACACATTGGCAACAACCATGCCACCAAGGAGCTATGTCATTCTGGCAAGTCACTGAACCTCTCTAGACTCTCTAGACTGGATATTCTCATCTACAGAATAGGGAGAATGGGGTTAAGTGATCACCAAGTGCTTGGGAAGAGCCCTGGTCTTGGAATATGAAGCTCTGAAATCCAAACTGGCCTCCCCTTAGCACCTTTGTGACAAAATCTCGCTCTACCTCAGCTTTTCTGTCTGTAACAATGAGGATAATAATGGTATTCTGGCCGAATTGTGTGAGGAGCATTTGAAAGATTGTTTGAAACACTTGCACGCCTGCCTGGCACAGAGCAGATGCTGGTAGGAGTTAGTGACTGATCATGGCCACCCTTTGAGCACAGCTCCATGCTGTGGTCCTGTGGTTTGGAGGATGGGAGTGAGGGGATGCACAGGGCACCATCCACCCAAGGGTCTTATCCTGAGATCCTGTATAATTTCATATCCTCCCTGAGACCACCTGTCAGGAAAGTGAGAGGCCAGAGATTGGGAATTCTGACCTGGCTTTTCACTCTGATACACATTTGGTGTAGGATTAGTTATTGGACACTTGTGCCCCATCTGTAAAATGGGGATAGAAAACCTAGAACACTATTCAGACTTGGAAGACACAATTCAATAATACCTTATTTGTATCATTCAATGATTTGTACTTTTCAAAGTGCTTTCATGTTATCTAGAGGGTATCCCCTGCTCTGTCTCCAAATTACTCTCATCTGGACAGGACTCATAGTGAAGGCACTTGGGGGACCCAGGAGGTTGTTGGAGCTAGCCAGGTCCTGGATCTAAGGAGCTCTGTCTGTTTTCTCTTCCAGAGGGCCCAAAATAGGGAGCAGAACAGCCAGCTCCATGGAGGTGACCTCAGCTGTGGAGATATGTGACACTGAGCCACAGTCCAATAATGGACACTTCCTAAGACCCTGGCCCTACCCTCAGGAAGACAGAACACCCAGCCTGATTGCCCCCTACCCTCCAAGGGTATGGGAGATACAGCTCCAAGGCCCTTCTGTGCTGGAGTCCAAGGTCAGGGCCTTGAAGGAAAAGATGACAGCAGGCAAACAGGGGGCGAGCCCCTGCCTCACTGCCCATGAGCGGCCATCCCCCAAGAAACCCAAATGCCGACGAGTCAAGGCAGGTGGAGCGAGGACTCTCTCTGAGGGATCTCCTTTGCCAGATGCTGTGGAGGTCCTCCATGCTCAGAACCTGACCGATCAGCAGCTGGACAGCAGTGTCAATGAGGAGGAACCCTCCAGGAATGGGAGTACCAGATTCCCCAGGCCACCTGCCCTTGGGCTCGAGTGCTGGAATGGGAGGAGCCCATGGCCTCCAGAAGCAGCATGGACACTGGCTGACCGGGAGCAGGGTCTGCTGCCAGGGCCTGGCTCTTTGCAAGAGCACTCCATCCATGGAGTCACTCCAGGCTGGCCTATGGGCCCCGGACCTGGTAACAAAATCACCCACTTGCTCAACCTGAGGAAAGGAAGGTCATACCCATTCGGGGATGGTCTAGTTACAGGGGGAGACCTGGACAGCTTGTCTCTGACCTCTGAGGAGGATTTTGTCCCCAGGCCAGCCCTGCTAGGGGGTCTCTGGAGAGCTGGAGACCTGGGGGATCTGGACATGGGGGGCAGCACCTTGCCTCTGTCTGACCGGGTGGAGAGGAACCGCCTTCTGCTTCAGGAGATGCTAACTGTTGGGGGGCAGGGTATCCCCAAGGTGGGAACCCCAGCCCGGACTCCATCCTGGGACAGAACTGTACCAGGTGAGGCTCACTCTTTAGGTCTGGGTGGCGGGGGCAGCAGGAGAGAGTCCAGGAGGAGGAAAAGGGGACAGGGGGACCAAGGAGGCAATGGGGCAAGGGAGGGAGGAAAGCACAGCTGTTTGTCACAAAATCATCAGGATGTCTTCTCATTCTTGGCTGTGACATAGATTCTTCACCACCTCACAGGTGGCCCCATCTGCTGAAGACCCCCATAACTTCCTATACCGATGAGGAGTGGGGGTGGAGGCTAACATTGCTTCTTCCCTGTGGCTTGTACCCTTTTCTAGAGTGGCTTTTTGCACCTTCCTCCAAGGACATGCCCTCACCCTCTGGTGGACCCCTCTCTGCAAAGTGGTCGAGCATCCTGCCAGGTGGGCTGAACTCAGGCGGTAGCACTACTGGGATGTGCAAGTGTTCAGGCCTGGACAGACACCTTCTTTTCCTTCTTTCTTCCCCATTCCAAAGCTTATTCCTCACCCATGCCTGAGAGGGCCCATATTGGCCCCGCAGCCCATGGCAAGGCCTACCAGTAGTCACTGTAAAAGGCTGTGCCTTCACCTCTCAGGCTGAGGCACAGGCAGGAGATGGAGATTTATCTTGGGGTTAAATGGCTTCCAGAGAAAACTTCTCCTTGACATTCATTAAGTGGCAACTGAGAGCCCAGTTTCTTGCTCTTCCCTGATCTCTGCTTCTGTTCTGGGTCCTAGAGCAACCAGCGGGGGATGCGGACTGGGACTCGGGCATCTCCCTGCAGGACTCGGACCAGAACAGGTAAGATCTCAGAGTGCACATTTTCTCCCCTTCCTCCTCGCCATCATTCTTCCATTTACCCAATATCAGGAGGGTAGGAGACTTCAAGAAAGCACAAGAGCAGGCAAACCCCAAATGGCAGACTAGTGTACAGTGGGCCACTTAAGGATCATCATCCCTGAGACCACCATCCCAGTCACCCACGTGCCCCAGGCTGGGGCCTGTGTGCAACTCGAGCAAACCACTGGGCATGAGTCACTGTGCAAAGAGCATCGCAAACAATCTGCTCTGCATTCTTGGGAGTCAGTTCCCCTGCGTGGCCTCTGTCTATCTTTAACATGGACCAAATATTATCTCTGTGGTTGACTTCACAGGACTGCATAAGGCTAAAACGAGATAATGGTTGTGAAATCCTTAGGGAAGGTGTATGTATACAAAACATTTACTGCACCAATTCCTTCCTAATCAAGGGTGTGTGTTAGGGTCATGTACAGGATCTCACCTCCTCCAACCCCATCGTGATATCTCACAGACTGTACTCTAGCCCCTCCAGTCTCTGGGAATGTAGGCACACCAGGATTATGGTGGGGTAGGATGGGAAGAATACATGGTGGGCCATCTGTGGGTCCAGGCTGCCTCTGCTGATGTCTGCTCAGAGGTTGGCATAGCCTAAGTTTATACCGAGCTCCTGGCACATGAAGCTACGAGAGGTCCCAGGGCTGAGAGCGGCCCCGTTTCCACAGTTGCGCAGTCATGGGGGTCTCATGGTCTCTGCTGAATGCAGAGGCTAGCATTGTTGCTTCTGCATTATCAGGCCACTTCCTGTGTAAATTGCACTTAGTTTGTCACAAAGCAAGAGCTGTCCAGATTCAGATGATTCAGCTATTGCTCGGCTACTGGCCTTTGAGGTAGCTTTGGCCAAGGGCCTGATGGAGAGGGGCTGATCTGGCTCCTTCATCCCTCGTTATTTATGATTTGGAATCATAGTTGTCTTTCTTCTGCCAGGGGTCTCTTCTTCTGCCTCCATGGTTAGCATTTGCAGCCTCTCCTTGCTTCCCCACCCAGCCTTGCCATAGTGTGGAGAAGTGACTGCAGAAAGGACTGTGGTCCTCAGTCACATTTTTTCCCTCTCCCTGCCCGCCTCCTTCCTAGGGGCCCCCTAAAGAAGGCAGGCTTGGGCAGAGGCACCTGACACCTTGTGTCCTGTGGAGATAGTGCCTTTTTTTCCTGCAGCGCTTCTTCCCACTGCTGCTCCCACCCTTTCTTCCCTGGATGGGAGAGAGGCCTAGCTACGAGGTGATGCCACTGGGGCTTTTGTCCAGAGGTCACTATTGAAAGGAGGAGCCAAAGCTCGAGACTGACATGTTAAATAATAAGTAACAAAAGCACTCATTTTAAAGGTGGAGAACCTTGACCATGGGATAGGGAGGGACTTCCTCCAGTCCTGTGAGGTCATGGCATTTGTGTAGAATTTTCAGAATGGGTATTTCTGGCCTGTTGCTTAATCTGGCAAGGCCGTCGGCAGCATTTTAGGGTTTAGATAGGGTACATGTGGGCATGGTAGGATGTGTAGGGTGTGCGTGTCTGTGTATTATACGCTGTGTGTATATATGGTGGATAGGTGAGTGTGAGAGTGTGTGCGTAGAGTCAGAGCAAAGGAGAGAGGTGGTGCCTTAGTGAACTTTAGGATTCTGCCCCACATATATCCTCTGATTCATTTAGAAGTTCTTTTAGAGTGCTCCATTGACCTCTACTGGCGATTAAAGTCAGGCCCCTGCTGAGCAGACACCCAGGCGGAAGGGCCAGAGAATGAATCTAGTTCAAGGATGAGGGAAAGGTCAGCCATGTCTCCAGGTCCCCTCAGACAGGGAAGCTCATTTGGCTCTATTCCTGAGTCTCCTGGCAAGATGTTAAAGTGGTCCCTGAGACACAGCAGGGCTCCATCTCTCCCTTCAGAGGGATGGATTTATTGATGCCACTTCTGTATGGCTGAACTTCCCAAGGGATCTTTGAAATATGCACATTTCTCTCAGCTCTGTACCTGAGGAGTGCCAGCCACATGGGACCAGAGGGGCTTAGGACCCATGCATCATGATGGCCATCCCGCAGTGGACTCAATATCAGTCAGGACATGCTCTGACAGTGAGCCCCTCAGATCTTCTCAGGGTTTAAGGCATAAAAGGTCCTGCTTCACACTCTTAACATCAGTACAACTAAATAACCATTTTGACGTTAACTCAACATGTATCTAATTATGTCCACAATTGTTAACTGCTCTGCATGGTGATAAAACAAGAAGCTCATGATGATGATTGCACAGCTCAAGACAGTCACTGTCTGATTGGATTGGGGTGAGGGTGGGGGGCTGGCCCAGCTCATTTGAAGGGCAGTCACAGGGAGAGTCCACCACGGAGGTGAGATCCTCAAGATGCCAAGGGAATACCAGAAATGCCCCAGGACCCTAGATGCTAAGGGCCAGATGCAGAGGAGACCCCCCTCCCCCAACCCCAAGGTTGTCCCCTCTACTGAGGAGCAAGAGAAGGCTCAGTTCCAGGGAGCCAGAAGTTTCAGTGGCTATTCCTTCCTTCTAAACCATGCCAGCCCTGCCTCTGTCCAGCCGTCGTTATGTGTCAGGCACATACACCCCACACACAAATATCTCATTATGGTCTCAATCTTTATGCATAAAGAGGCTCAAGAAAGTAACCTACCCATGACCAGTCATCTGTGAAGAGTTAGGCTGAAATCCAGGAAGAGGAAACCCTTCCCTCTGGCCTCTAGAGCTAGACAGGCCATGGCCCCCTCATCTGGGGTGTCTTGGACACCTGCCCCCATGCACCAAGGCTAGACAGTACTGCCAAGAGGGGCAGCCCAGTAGGTAATTTGTTAGCCGCCTTAAAGAAGGCAAGGACAGAGCCACTCTCTCCAAGTAAGAAGCTGACATCTTATGGAAGCTCTACATGCCTCCGCCACGATTCTTTTAAAGGTATCAAATGAGGTGTATCCTACAACAGCCGTTCTTAAGGATGCCCACTCCCCTGTTGAGAGAAGCTCCCATTTATTGTCTGGACAGCTGCTTCCCTCTGCTACCAAACAGCCCCCTCCAGCTTCCCATTCTATAGAAATTGCCTTTGCTGTGGAGCCCTTTCAAAGGTTTTTGGAAGTCTAGAGCAAAACCAACAAGCCCTCTCTAGCTTTAAGATGGTTTGCTACCTTCAAACATGACTTCCCTTGTAGACAGTGACAGAGCAGTCTCTTTAGCAGGGATTCTATCCTTTGCTCAGTGTGGGGTGATAGCAACTTAACAAAATAGTGGTGCTAATAATAACAGCCTTAATAATAATAAATGCTAACACTGGAGTCTTACCAAGTACCTAGCTCTGTGCTAACCTCTTTTAAGGGAATCAATCTCACTTAATAACTGAGTCCCTAAGGACTCAGGAAACTGAGGCTTAACCCCTAAGTTACCTGTTGGGGCGACACAGCTAAGAAGTTGCAGTCCAGAATTAGAACTGGGCACGCTGCCCCAGAACCACTGCTCTCGGCTCTGTCCCATCAGCGTCCTGCAGCCCTGGGAAGAAGACGCCCAAGACAAGGTCCCTGCTGTCGTGGAGCGCATGGTCCAGAATAAAAAGTTCTGGGCCTTCCTTTCCTCTTCTTCTCACTCTACACAGTGGTCATCAGAAGGCTTGATAGCATACAAAACTGGAACGAATGCTAGGCAAAAGGTCTCTGTATGTTCTGTACAGTATATATTTTTCCTATACCTGCTGCATCCTGGAATCTGGGAAATGTCGGAATGCTTTACATTTCACGTTATTCCCTAATTCATGTTCCTGGCATGAAAGCCTTAAGCCCAGACTTGCTGGAGCTTATTGTTTTAATCCAGGATTATGATGGCTGCAGAAAGAGGCCACTCTGTCCCATTGACCTCGCTGGCTAGGAGAGAAGAGGTGGTTGCCCTGACTCGAGATTTTGAGCTGCCTGGCTGTGAGGAGCTGAGCTCAGAGCTAAGCCGGTCTCTCACCCAGGAAACTGTTTACATGGCGAAATCAGAGGGCTACATGCTGCCCTTGGTCCTTGGGAAGCAGCTTCGTTCTCTGGTGGTTGGAGGGGCCGAGGGAGGGACCAGAATACTTGGGCGGAATTCCAGTTGTCCCTGACAATTAGGTCTTTGTAGGGTTTGCTGCTCCTTGAGGGCCAAATATCTGTGGTGCGAACCCCCCAGGGAGAAGACTTCAAAGTTCTCACCCCACTTTGGGGTACAACAGACTACCAGGCCAAAGACCCAAACTCACAGGGTAGCGAGTTCACTCTCCATCTAATTACTACTGTTTACAGATGGAGAAACTGAGGAAAAGCCCTCAGCCACTCCATCCCTGTGCCCTGCTCGCTGAGCAAATGAGCCCAATGTGTAAGTTTTCAAGAGAGTGACAAAAATAGTCTTTTCTTAGGTGGAATTGCCTTTGCCTAATCATGCACTGACTGTCCCAACCCTTCTGGGAAATTTCTAGAGGAATTGTGAGATCTGGGATTGTGGGTTATCGTTCATGATGGGAAGGTGTTGGGTCTGCCACCGTGTGTCCTTGGCAGAGGTCAGGGTCAGATTAGACTGGAAAGGCTCCCTCAGATGAAAGAGTCTAAACTCATCTGCCTGGTAGGGTTGGCACCCCTGGGGTGGGCCAGCATGATGTGGTGATGGGAGGTGGGCAGTTAGAGTAGGACAGGCTCACCATCCCACAGCACCGCACCTGCTTGCCCCCTACCTCTTAGGAGGAACACCGCCTTCCCTTCACAGGGCTGCGCAAGGCCTGCCCTTTCCAAAGTACACCATGACTAGCAGTTGCCTGCTCTGCTGACCTTGGCTGCCATCTGTGAAGGTGACTGCCACTCTTCCCCTTGCTCAGTTTGTTGCTGCATGGATGCCTCCGGGTGCCTAAAAAGCCCTGCTTTTCTAATCAGTGGAGAAACCAGCTTTGTCTGCCAGGAACCAAAGCAGGGCAGCTGATGGGAAAAAAAAGATTAACAACTCTAAGCTGAGGGAGAGAAAGGAAACAGCAAAGCTGGAATAAGGCTTAGAAACCTGGGGCAAGGCTGATCCTGGCAGCATCTGGCCAGCTGCCTAGGGCCCTCCTGCCTGTTGGCCAGGTCTTGTGACAAATGCCCTCCGACAGCCGGGGAACCACAGCTGTCACCGGAAGGCTCCGAGTGTGCGGGCTGGCAGCCAGAGGCCCGCGGCTGCAGGGGCGGCTCTCCGGGCTGGTAACCTCATTATCTCTGCTGTCAGAGCAGGAGCCCCAGGGAGCACAGCTGCTCTCAGCAGCGTGTTGGAGGAGCTGCCTGCTCATGGAGCTGTGCAAAAGGAGGCCCCTCCTGCCAAAGGAGGCTTCACGGGGCAGCAGGCCTGGAGACTCACTTTCACATCACTCCAGTCAACCCTCCTGGTTCCAAAACTGTGCCTGGGCCCTGCCAGGGTTCACAGATGGTGCCTTTATTCTCGCAGTTCTTTTTTTATTCCTTGGGCCCCAAAGCAGTGTTATGTACAAATAATGAGAAAGAGAAAGAGAA
>NW_006432945.1:9754310-9755625 GCF_000325575.1 Pteropus alecto | reverse complement strand
GCACAGGCCCAGCCCAACAACTCAGCCCCGTTTTTCTCCCTCCCCCCAGATAACTCCTGCTGTCTGCCCAAGGAAGGAATAATAGAATAATCTGGAGACTCCCCTACCCTTTTCTAGATCCTCCTGGGGTCTCTGCCTCTGGTCTCTTAGCAGATTTCCAAGATGAGCCAGCTCTGCAGCCCTGTCCAGAGCCACTTAAGGCCATGCCCCAGGCCTCAGGCCCCGGCCCCGTGCTGGTGCCCTCTGTGTGGGAGCCGAACCAGGAAGGCTGCACATGCAGGGCTGCTTCTGGCACGGCCGAGCTTGACACTGTTAAAGCCCTCCTAATCCATGTTATTTTCTTCTAATCTCTCCCCCCCCCTCTCTGGCCTGTGTGCTACCCTCAGGACCTTTGGACTCAAGCCGGAGTCTGTGCTGAGGAGCCCCAGGCATGAGGAAGCCAAGCACCTGCTGCAGCGTGCCCGCATGAAGGCCCGGACCCGGCCTCTTCGTGCCAGCCATGATATCGTGCCCACCATTGCCCAGGGCAGCCGGTGAGTGGAGCCCTGGCCAGGCTGATGGGACCTAGCCCAAGTGCCTCTGTTCACACCGCCCCGCAGGAAGGCCGGGCCCCGGCCTCTTCGTGCCAGCCATGATATCGTGCCCACCATTGCCCAGGGCAGCCGGTGAGTGGAGCCCTGGCCAGGCTGATGGGACCTAGCCCAAGTGCCTCTGTTCACACCTCCCTTCTGTCTTGTGCACGTGTGTTTCCCACACCAGGCACTTGCTTTAATTCATTTAGCTGGTCAGCACACCTTTACTGAGGGTCTACTGAATGTCAAGCATTGAGGATTTGAAGATGAATTAAACACCTCTAGAGGGACTGACGTCACCATCTCCAGGAAGAAAGACAAGTAAACAATCAATACAGTTCTGTGGACTGTGGTGTAGGAGAGGAAAGACGTGTGCAGGGCAGGAAACCTGAAGCTGTATCTAGAAAGGATGGGAGAGGCTCTAGAGCAGCGGTCCCCAACCTTTTTGACACCAGGGACCAATGATCCTGTGAGAATCTAATGCTTGATGCTCTGAGGTGGAGCTGAGGCTGTGATGCTAGCGATGGGGAGCGGCTGCAAATATAGATGAAGCTTTGCTCACTCACCTGTCACTCACTTCCTGCTGTGTGGCCTGTACAGCTTGGTTCCTAACAGACCACAGACTGGTACCAGTCCACGGCCTGAGAGTTGGAAACCCCTGCTCTAAATGATCATTTATTCAGGAGAAGTACAGAGGTATATTCAGAGCCTAGATAGGCCAGGAACTATGAGACTGTTTCCAG
>NW_006432945.1:9747780-9754185 GCF_000325575.1 Pteropus alecto | reverse complement strand
ATTTGCATGTCTCCTGTAGTAGCTAGACACCACTCTAGGGTTTAACTAGGTGGGTAGCATGATCACAATTGTGTTCTGGTGAAGCTGTTCTGGCCGCCAGGATGTGTTGTATCCATGGTTCTGGTGAGATGTGATAGGGAGGAGGGTTTGGAGACAAGAGATTACCAAGAGCCAGACACAAGCAGTTTAAATGAGGCAGCAGAGAAGTGATTAAGAGACTCTGAAACCAGAACTGGGTTTGAATTCTGGCTCTGTGTGTCTTTGGGGAAGTCTCAGTGCCTCAGTTTCCTCATCTGCAAAATAGGAATTATGATTGTGTCTGACTTACAGTGTTGTGAGGGTTATATGAGTTAATGCATGTAAAACGTTTAGAGCAGCACCTGGCATGTAGTGAATACTCCATGAGTGTTACTTCTTAATATTAATTGTTCACAGTAGCACAGAAGATATTTCCCAAGACCTCCAGTGGATGCCTGAAACCGTGGATAGTACCAAACCCTACATATATTATGTTTTTTCCTATATGTACATAACATAGCATTTCACTTAAGGAAGCACTTGATGGCTTCTCTTTGGCATATCCAAATTGTTGACATCACTACTCTTGCACTTTGGGACCATTATTAAGTAAAATAAGGGTGACTTAAACACAAGCACTGTGATACTGTGACAGTTTATCTGATAACTGAGACAACTACTAAGTGATTGATGGGCAGGTTGTATATGTAGCATGGAGATGCTGGACAAAGGGATGGTTCACATCCCCAGCTGGATGGAGTGGGAAAGTGTGAGATTTCGTCACACTACTCAGAAAAGTGCGCAATTTAAAACTTGTGAATTGTTTATTTACGGGCTTTGCCATTTAATATTTTCCAGTAGTGGTTGACAGCTGGTAACTGAAACCACAAAAAGCGAATCCATAGGTAAGGTGGGACTCCTGTAATTAACTGGATATGGGAAGTATGAGAGGGGAGACATCCAAGATGTAGCCGAAGGCTCTGACTTGGTGTCTGAAGGTGTGGTGGAGCCTCAGCCAAGGGGAGAAGCCTGGGTACAGAAGCAGGCTTCAGAAGGGGTTGCTCACAGAACATCTACTGGAGATGTTTGTCAGGCAGCTGGATATGGGATCTGTAGAGGGGGAGAGAGGTCAGAACTGCAGATTTGGGCATTACCCTGATTTCATGATGCTGGAGCCATGGGTGAGGGTGCATCAAGGATGAAGAAGCAGGAAAAGAACAAGTTCAAGGACATTCAGACCAGTACTTCACATGTCTGGTTGTTCCCTGAGTGACATCCCATCCCCATCATTGTGCCTGCTCTTGTACGGTGCACCGCAAGGAACCACTTACACGTAGAGTTCACCACACTACAGCTGGCACACCTGGGCCTGAGGTGAGACTGCCAGCCCACACAGAGTTATGCCAGGCTTGAGCAGCACCTTCTGTGAGGGTGGCAAGTCCCGTGGCTTCCTTGGAATGATGGGTGTGCTGGGCCTGCCGGTTTCCATCTCCATGTGGTGCTAGAGGGAACGAGGATTGTCAGTGGAACTGGACCACATGTTCTTTGACGGGAAATGCCGAGCCCACTCATGAAAAGGCTGAGGACCTTCAAAGCACCACTGAAATGACTCCAGCATGAGCAGAGGGCTGCAGCCTGCCTCCATGTTCAGTGTCAGGGTGATCCCTAGGAGAAGGGCTCAGATGACCCTGTACTCTGGCAAGAGGTGCCAAACAGGCTGCTCTTTAATTTCTACATTTTGTGCCTTGTCTCCCTCCGTCTGGAGGGTACTAGTAAGGAATGACATGGCTTCTCTGAAGCATCCTAACTATTCTTCTCTGAGTGTATAGGGGGCCCAGAACCTTAGACTTTCATGGAACCCGCCTGGTCCACTGTCTATAGTACATGGGTTGGGTTGGGTAGCCTCGAAATCAGCAAGTGGACCTGCAAAACAGACTTGATTGTGTAAATGTACTACTCTTGGATGCTTCCTTTTCCCCATACCATGTCAGCAGCTCACAACAACCCTAGTCATTAACCTTAAAGTGAGTTCCCCTTTGCCAGGCTGTCCCCTGGCCATAGAAATGCTGTAGAAATGCAAGGTGACCCACTTTAGCAGCTGCTGTGTCCAGAAAAGAATTGCTTTGACTTGGCAGTGCTGGTGAATCCTCAGAGGGTATAGCTGAAAATCAACGCCAGATGGCTTGCTGCAGATGCTTCTAAAGGTTACGCTTGTCAAATCACCCTGGAGAACCACGCTGAGTTAACATGGAGATGCCACACAGGCCCTGGGCCTCAGATAGATGCAGGAGCGCCCCCATCCTCCCCAGCCCAGAGGCATCACTGCTTCCAAAGGACAGTTTGGTAAAAGACAATAGAAGAGTGGGGGCAGGCAGAGCTGTCCCCAGAAGGCCTTCTTAATCCTAGGTCTGGCGGAGGCACCTGGGACAAGCTGAACAGACAGACAGGCTTTTCCAGGAGGCGAAGAGGTAGCAGTAGCTGCGTTTTCTGGAAATAAAGCATTGTAGATATTGAGCAGCTCCTGGAAGCACATGCTCTTGCCATTTTGGGGACAGGCACACCTAGGTTGTTGTTCCTAATCCAGGGAAGCAGGAACACATCAGCAAGATCCAGGGCCTGGGAGGTGACACTGTAAGTGCTATTGTCCTATGTCAGAGAGTGGCTGTGTTGAGACTATACAGCCTGTGTGGGTCACATTGATGTATGGTTAGGATAACACTGTTGTAGGAAGTGGGCCTTCCCATCCTTCCCATGGGGCCATTCGACTCCAGGTTCTGCGCCAGACAGGCCCTCTCTGGGAGGCATGAACACGGAGGCATCTGCCGTGCCTCATCTTGAGAAGCTCGGCAGGACGGCATCTGCTCGCTGCCGAAGTGCCTCCTGGCTCTGCTCTTGTTCTCTGAATCCCTACCACACCTGTATGCACTGTCCCCAGCACTGCTGGCGGAGGCCTCTGGGTTTTAATACTTGAGTGAAGGTACTTTATATGATTAAGCTCTTCTTCATTTCTTCTTTTCGAACAAAAATGTTATCTCTCCATTCAGCATGAATTTCGGGATGGCTCAATTCACCATCTTGTATGTAAAAATTAAGGTCACTGATGTGGCTGATGGGACCTGGACTCCCTTCTTAGATTAAGAATGTACTGCCTTTAAATCTGGGCTTATTCTTTCCTTCCCAGAAAGTACGCCCCACATCCTGTCAGCAGAGCAGGGCATTGCCCTAGGGGGCCTGCATACGTGTTGCTGTGTCTGAGCCGGTGTGCCAAGTGTCCTGCACTGGGTAGGCCTGGCAGCAACGGCATCCTACCTGTGCAGTGAGGGACAGAGCTGCTGCTTGGTAGGGCCCCTCTTGTTTTTTGGAGTGAGGTGATGCTATATCTCTGTTTAAAGCCTTCCTTTCCTGGGCAAGAATGTGTAGATTGCTGTCACAGGAACCTCATATTGGACAGTGACCCCACCAGAATAATTGTTTCACAGTCCCTTTCTCAGATCCTGTCAGGCTAAAGTGATCCAGGTATGGGTGGAGTCCTCAGGGAGGAAAAAGCATGGTTCTTACTTAGGTTGCCTATGACAGAAAATGGTCTATGGGCCTGGGTCCATTTGCATAGCTGCCTAAAACTGAAATAACCTGGCTTCAGGGGGCCCTGGCGCGAAGATTTGTGTGGGTATTTCCTTGAGCTGAGCAGAACTTGACCCTCAGTGTCTCCCAGAGCAAAGGATGGTGACAGAGTGTGGAGACTTCCTAACACAGTCATTCTCCTCACAGCTTTTCAAGAGGAGAGTGTGTGCAAGGGGCCGGGGAGGGGCAGGTGCAAGGAAGGGGTTTGGGAGCAGACAAGACCGAGTGTCCAGACCATTGGTGTCACTCTGTCTAAATTTTGTCTAAGCGAAATGATAGCAACCCTGAGTGAGAGCAAGAAACCCCGACTTCAGGTCCCACACAGTCTCTGTACAGACTTAAAACACACTCTTCATCATTCCCAGATGCCATGATGGCCGGTTCACTTCCTCTCCTACACACACCCCTCACACAAGGACTTGGCTATCATCCCTCTGTATAATCCTGAGTTTAATAATGCTTCATCTTAACTCAGGCTGAGCCAGCAACAAAGGGAAAGATACAGTAAAGAAGGTCTGTTGATTTTGTTTAGCCCTTTGTCTCAGGACAGGATGAGCTCGTAAGCTACTCTGGTTTGCTGCTTGACTCCCCAGGAATCTGATCTGGGGTAACTTCGGGGTTGTAGTTTCCACAGAGTACCCCAGGGTTCCCTTCTCCCCACTTCCTGCCTGTGACCTCTCTCCTGTCTCCCATCAGAGATGGCAGGAGAAGCCCAGCCCAAGACCGGAGGATGCCCATGGCCTACAGAGACAACCTCCGGAACGGGAGCACGAGTGACTCCTCCAGTGGGGAGTCCAGCAGTGGGCAGTGGCCAAAGCAGGGCCCCTCCCCGTCTCACGTCCGCTTTGAGGATGAGTCTGCCCGAGAGGCTGAGACCCGCTACCTGCAGCGGCTGCAGCAGCGCCAGCGCCAGGTGCTGAGCTCTGCATTGCAGACGGCGGACCAAGGCGCCCTGCGCTCCAAGCCTGAGATTGCCGACTACATCGCCGGGGCTCTCCGGCCCAAGGATGGCGATGAAGGGGCTCTGCACAGGCTAGGGGGCCACCTGGACCAGTGGACCCTCCTGGCACTGCCGCCCACAGTAGGCGGTGAGAGGACGTGCAGAGCCTGTGGCAGCCGCATTGAGGACCAACACCTTGTCCGGGGGACAGCAACCCCTGACCCCAGAGTCCTCCAGGAGCACAAGTCTGCCTCTGGGCTGGAGCGGGTATTGGCTGAGCCCTTTAGCTCTCGGGCCCTGAGTGCCCCCCTCAGGCTCTTCCCCGCTGAACAGGGGCTCCACTCCGAATGGATCCGGGAGACACACATTGGAGACTCTGTGCACCCAGAGGAGGTGGACTCCGCCCTGGACAGCACAGACACCTCGGACAGCTGCAGGACTGACAGCGAGGAGGCTGGGACCTCTCAGCACAACAAGGCCCGCAGCCTGGCCCGAGGAAGCAGCCCCCGTCTGCGAGGCTGCAGGCCTCGAGGAGGCCACAGAGGGTTCCGGAAGGCTGACATGGAGCTGCCCAGGAGCCCTCAGGCCCTGCACTACCTGCCTGGAGATGATCTTGCAGAAGTTTCAGATGAGGCAAAAAGAGGCAGAGGATGCATGCCTGAGGGGACTCCGTTCTCCACAGATGCTTTCTCTAAGCCTCCTGTGCAAGACTCTAAGAGGGTCTCCCTGGGGACCCAGGGGCAGCCAAGACCAGGACTGGGAAATCACTGGTCTCACCCAGCGGATTCCTGGGCTATGTGCAGGACAGCCTGTGCCACGGCTTCGTTCATGAAGCTGGCGTCCTCTGGGCCAAGCAGACGAGCCCAGGTTAGAGAGAGCCATGAGCCTCTGGAAACTGTCTCTCTGCATCACAGCCAGGCTGAGCCCTCTGCCCCCCACCAGGCCCAGCAGCCAACCACTTCCCTCTCCCCCGAAGGCTGGGTGCCAGCTCCTCCCTCTTCCAGGAAAACTACCTCACCTGGGTCTCACAGGAAGGCAGTCCTGGCTGGGCCGCACAGGCTGGGTGACCAGGGTGAGCCTGGAGACACCCCCCTGCCTCATTCAAGAAGTGCAGATCCCAGGACCTGTGAGCTCACCCCATTACAAAACCAGCCCTGCAGCCCTCAAGCCAGGGACCCACTGCTGGCCCCGCCCACCAACGACTACAACAACAGCAGACCTGGGGGGCTGCAGGAGCCCTGGGGAGATGCCATCGACGAGGGCAGGGTGGAGAAAAGCACCCGCTGCCAGGAACCCACAGTGCCCCTGGAGAACTGCAGAGATGGTAAGGGATTGTAGGGCAGTCCTAGAGCAGAGACCCCAGCCCAGGTCTGTGGCTTCACACACCTTTCTCTTACCTTTCATCTTCATGGGTGACATAGCCACTTACCACTCCTAGCCGTCCCTTGGAGACCCCTCCCCACTGGAGCAGCAGAAGCTGCTCTGCCAGAGAAGTTGGTGGTGGGTCTGTGGACTGGATGCCGGGTTCAACATCAGCCTGGAAGTGGTTTAACTAACTCTCCCTGGGAAGGCAGAGCATGGGGAGGCAGTGATGATGCCTCTCACCCTGATGGGCAGGCATACAGAAGCTCCAAGCTCTGGCTTCTGGTCTGGGCTGTAAGAATTTTGCTACTGGCAGAGCAGGGGGAGGAAGCAGCTCCAGGATTTACTATATATGCTTAGAGCAATAAATGCCAAATAATCAGATGGTTGAGGCCCTTCCCTTCAACGTCTTTATTTCATTCATTCATTCATTCATTCATTATTGATTGAGAACCTATTACATG
>NW_006432945.1:9727360-9747595 GCF_000325575.1 Pteropus alecto | reverse complement strand
AATCCTGCCCTTGAGACCTTCTGTGGCCGGGCACAGACATGCTGTCCGGAGGACATGGCAACCAGCAGGCAGAGCTCCTACAAGTAGTGCTTAGGTTGCTCTCTGGCGCCTGAGCCCTTCCAGACCCCCCTGGCCTTGCTGGGCAGCCTGGTAGGTTTCAGCAGGCAAAGGATGTAGGATGTCACCTCTGCCCTTGGAAGGGGTCCTCATATTGTTGGCAAGTCCTTCGTGGTATGACTACTCAGCCACTCACTCTTAGGCAGAGGTAACAGGCCTGCCCCACACGCCTTCACCTTATCACTCCCATAGCCCTGGCAGCCCCCAGGCTGGGGTGGCTCAGGAGGGATCCAGGGCTTGGAAACAGTGGAGGAAGAGAGGGCAGAGAGAGGGCAGGCCGTCCTGACCCTACCAGGGATGTGGCTGCCAAGCCGCCTCCTGCCGCAGAGTTCTGCCTGCCCTCCCCACTGCACACAGACACAGACACTTTCCCTCTCCCTCCCTCGCTCATGTGAAACTCAAAGAAGCAGCCCCACCCTGAGACACCTCTGCCCATGCTAAGGTGTGGTTTCCTTCCTTCAGTGGGCTCTAGACTGGCTGCTGGCTGCCCCGAGCCACTTCCTGTGGGGCTTCTGTTCTGAGAGTTGCTGACCTTTCTGCAGCCCAGCCTTCATCTCCTTGGGCCTGGAGCAGAGGCCTGGGGGACACTCCTCTCATTAGCCAGGAGGTCCTGGGCATGTCACTTAATCCCTCTACTCCAGGCTCTTCTGCTGTAACCTGAGGGTAATAATACAACCTGTCTCCCAGGAGCCTATGAAATAATCTCTGTGGAGTATTAAACTCATTGCCCAGCACATCTTAGATGCCCCAGGAATACAAACATTTCCCCTGTTCCCAACTATGTCTCTTTATAGAAGGGACACGACTTATCACAAGCAGCACTTTCATTTCATAGGCATTTATTAATCAGCTGCTGTGTTGGGGGCAACGGGGTGACAGCATTAAACGAGACTCCGCTCCTGCTTTGTGGGTCTCACCACTGCCTTCAGTGCTCTCCTGGGGCCTCTCTCCAGCTTCCTCTGGCTCTCCTGCCTCCGTGTTGGGAATGTCCCCTCCCCCCACCATGACCTGTGGGGATAGGGCAGTGACACAAGAGTCTGCTATGGTTGTTGCAGGAGGACTCCCAGACTTTCTCAGCTCTGCAGGTGTTGGTACCATCAGCTCCATGGGTGTCACCCTCTCCTTGGCCTCAGAGGAGCCAGAGTCTAGCCAGGAACCAGAGGGAGGCCGGCAGAGGACAGAGTCAAGTTCCAAAGGGCCTGTGTCATCCCGGTGAGTGACAGGAGCAAGAGCTCTGACTGTAGGAGGTGGGGGACCGGGGATGCTAGGTGAAGAAAGAGCCCTCCTGGAGTAGTAGCGTGACTGACCTCACTGTTCCCAAGTCCTCGGAGAGTTCCCAGACTTACTGTCAAGTATGGCGCCCCAATATTCCTTTCCCAACCATTTCCAGTCTAATGTACTTGATTATTCATTCACCGAACATTCATTGAATGGCTTCGAGCTCCAGGTACTTTGCTTGCCACAGCTGGCCAGCCAGTCCCAGCCCTCAAGGTGTTCCAGGATGGAGCAGTCTGTGTGAGAGGACTTGCTCTTGGCTCTGGGCTTGGAGACAACCAGATGCTGAGGACACAGCCCGCATCCCATTTCCCTTCTCTCTTAAGCTTGAGGTCTGAGTTCTTGCTCTGGGGCCTAAAAGTCTTGGTGAGCCAGTCCTCTGGCCGGGCCGTCTCTTCTCCACTGCGCATTGTTCCTGGTGACCTGTGGCCCAAGGCTTCACGAGCCACTGAGAGTGAAGTCTCCATCTCCAGCCCTGTGTGCTCTGCTTCACCCTACTCGGCAGTCACTGGTAGTTTCTCTCCTTTGTTTCCTAGTCTGCGGTTCATAAGCTCCTGAGAGTAAGGACCTTATCTGTCTTTTTTACCACTGTTCTAGTACCTACAAGAGGCCTAGAAGGGGTTCTCAAGAAATAGTGAATGAACAAATTAATGAATGAATGATCGGGTGAACCCATCGTTGTGTATGACACCAAGGGTCTCTTATCTGAGCTGTTCTCCCTAAAAGCTGCCCAGGCAGACTATCCCACAGAACTCCATTCGGCCTTTCTTTCTGTGGCCTGGCTGTCACTTCCTTCACAAGGCATTGGTGCTGACCTACCCAGGGCCCACGGGACCCTAAAGCGCAGTCTGTCCTCGCATCCCCCAGCCCTCTCCCACCCATTTCATGTCCACCCTTGCGTTTCAGAGCACTACTGGGGGCCAGTGCAAGACCCAGCTCACCCTCAGCTGCCCCTTCTGACAGGAGCAAGAAAAGCAACAGCAGCATCGCCTCCACACTGGGGCTGAAAAAGTTCTTCCTGGCCCTGGGCCAGGGCACGCGGCCCAAGTTTGGCAAGTCCCGCAGCTACAGTGTGGAGCAGCTGCAGCCCCCTGTACCTGGCCCAGCCTCACACGCCAGCACCTTCGAAGTGAAGAGAGCCCCATCATTACAATCCCTGCATCTGGTGAGTCCTGAGGGCCCAGCCAAGCATATGTGAGGCCAGTGGTGGCAGAGCCCATTGGAATGAAAGGTGAGAGGTGCAAGGAGAAATGAAGTGCTGAAGAGGCTGCCCGGGGAGGCCAAGGTAGAGAAAGGGAAGCCTCTGGCCTCCCAGTAGCTGATCCTTGAGGCTGGGGCTCCCCGGACACAGTGCGTGTAGCAGCATCCCAAACTTCTGTTCCTCCGCCAGCTATCCCGACCTGGACTCATCCTAGAGTCCTCCCTCTCCTCGCCTCCCAACTCTGCCACCTTGCCACGACTTGGATTCTACTGCTTGGTCATTCTAGAACCTTCTTCACGTCCACAGCAGCTCTTAGTCTAGCACAAATCACTTCACACCTAGATTATCTCAACAGCCTTCTGACTAGATGCTGTGTCTTTCTCCAGTGGCTTTTAGAGTAGTCCTTTTGATCTACATATCTGGCCTTGCCAACCCCTTGCTCAACACCGGCCACTGGTCCCTTGTCACCCTCAGGATAAAGTTCAGGTCACTTGACATTGCCAAAGGGTTTCTGTGATCTGACTGCTTCCATCTCTCATCACTCTCCTAACAGTCAATCCCAGCTATCCTTGACCTGGCAGTTCTGTAATCAGGCCACACACTGTCTAACTGTGGACCTTCATCTGAAACGTTTCTCCCACCTTCTCTACCTGCTCATGTCTGCTCCTCCACTGACGCTTCAGCCATCGCTTCCTCCAGGAAGCCGCTTCTAACCCCCTTCCTCGGGCTGAGCTGGGGCCCTCTGCTCTGTGTTCCCAACCCGTCCTGGGCTTCCTTCCTTCATGGAACTTGTCACAGAGTATTTTAATTTATTTTTGTCTGTTTCTCCTTACTGGAGTGTGAATTCTTTGAGCAAACACCACTTGGTCTTTCTATTCCCAAGATTTAGTACAATGGCAAGTAGAGCAGACAAACTCAGTACACAGTGAATGAGTGAGTGAGTGAACTCAGGGCAGCGTGCTGAAGTTCTCCCTCCCCACTTGCTAGAGAGTGAACAACAGAAGCTCACTAACTCTCAACCACGTTTCTGGAACCCCCGTTCCGTTCCAGGCGTTCTCGGGTGTTGTTTGTTCTTCTGTTCCTTGCCCCTCAGCACTGAGCAGAACGAAGCAGGAGATGGTGGTCTGGGGCATTGGAGCCTTTCATCTTCAGGCTGAAGTAGGGGAGAGAAAGCAGGCTGAATGAAAATTCCATTGATTTTTCTGGCACTGGGAACGCTACCTGATACATGGTCAGAGCTCAATAAATATTTGCTGGGTGAATGAATGGAGGCAAAGTGATCATAAGCTGGGAAAAGGAGCCCAGAGTGACACTGTGCTCTAGAAATTGCCTTTCCTCATAAAGTTAGATTTGTCCCCTGTGTGTCTGAGCCAGGGCGCCCAGGTGTGTTGTCCTCGGAGCTTTGGTCTCTGTAAACCTCGAGGGAAGTGACACGATGTTAGTGTAGTAGAGAGATTGTGGGCAGTGTAAGCCAAGTGGGCAAAGATAGTAAGCTGGCAGAGGAAGTGAGGGAGCAAGCGCAGGGAGGACTGAGCAGCAGAAAAATGTTCAAAAATTGAAAAAAAAAGATAAAAGAAGAATCAGTCTCACCCAGAAATATTTATGACATAGCTCAGGGTGAACTTCTTCCTGTTAGGCTGCTGCGCTGCCAAGATGTCTGTGCTGAGAGGGTGGGCGGATGCTGCAGCAGTTTGGGTTTCATTTTGCCCTCTTGGGTGGGCAGTGGCTGTGTTCTCACACCCAACCACGCTAGCTACTCCCACATCCTCCGATGGCTGTGGCTCTTTGACCTGCATCTGGAAGGCTCTTCTCCCCTCTCCCCTTTCCCCAGGGAACTTCTGCTTGGCCTTCAGGTCTAAGTTAAACATGACTTCTCCCAGGAAGTCTTCCTAAGCTCTGAAGCAAGTCAGACCCCCTCTTAAGTTTCTCGATAACAAGCCTTACTCCCTTAGAGTATGGATGCCCAACATAATAAGCGCCTGTAGCATTTATTCAAAAGCCTGCTTCTCCCGCCTCCGTCTCTGCCGCTCCCACCTTCTGCCTTCAGAATGGCCTCCTCATTGGGTCAATTTCTAGAAAACAGATCTGATCTTGTAACTCTTCTGATTGATATCACTCAGGAGCTCCTTAGCAGGCCAGATGAGATTCTTCCAGGGCTGGCCCCTGGCTCCAGCCCATCTCCCATCATCTCTGCAGCCTAGCTGCCCAGACCATGAGTATGTTCCAGAACCTACCATGCTTTCTCTAGTATCTCCATGTCTTTGCATCAATTGTTTCTGCTTCCTGGAGCACCCTACCTCTGTCTTCACCTGAAGAGTTCATGCTTCAAACTTCACTCAGGTGTCAGCTCCTATAGTGTCCTCAAACCTCCTAAGCCAAACAAAGTCTCTCTCTGCTTCCTTGAACATTGCCCACACCTCCAGCCAAGCACTTACAACTGCACCTAGGGCTTTTAACTTATCTGTGCTCACCCCACCCCCATCACTGGGAGAACTCCTTGAGGTATTTATGTTTTGTCTTTTCCATCTTTTTATTCACAATGTTTTAAGGCGTAGACTTAGATAAAAATTTTTGAATGCAAGTGATTATAAAAGGGATACTAACGAATCACAAAACAATATTTAAGATTTTAACTCTAAATTTGTGGTTACTATTCTATAATTAATTTGCTTTCACTTTTTTCTTAAAAAATAGATTTTCTTAATAAATGAGGTTATTAGTATTATAGGACTAAACTGTTATTTCAGGAAGGATATTGAAGTTTCAGATCACCTATGTAGGCCCACCTACTTGAGTAAATTATAGAGATTCCTGTTGAGCACTTTGAAGTAATGACAAAAACTCAAATCATTACTTTCAAAGAGGGCCCTCAGGTTCACCGTTGGGGTCAGGTCTCTGTCAGCCCCCTTCCCCAGTGGCTTGTCTCACCTGCAATATTGGACCTTTACCACTAGGTGTCACCCTCTCACCAACATCGGAAAGCTGCCTCCCTTCAGAACCTTCATTCTCTGCTGAGCAGCAAGGTGGACCGGTCCAGCCTCTACCTGGTAGGGGAGCCAGGGGATCACAGTGCAGCTGGCAGGTAAGAGTGGACAAGTGAGCAAGTGGTTTGGAGGATAAACTCAGGGAATGGACAGTGGAGCTCTAAGCCTCTTTCCTGCCTCAGCTGTATGGCCCTGAATGGGGTCTCACTGAGAGAAAGGGAGGCCAGCTCCTGAGCCTCAGATGCCACAAGAGTCTTGGAGCCCATACCTCGGTGCCCTTGCCTTGTGCAACTGAGCTCTGAGGAGATGTGGGGTTAGAGTTGGAAGGTTTGATTCTTCCGTCTCTCTACTATCTGATGACATCTTGAAATCGGAATGTTCAGAGAGCTTCCTTAGCCTAGCTAAAGACCCAATTAAAGGTCCAGAGACAGGGACCTTCAAAGAGGCCCTTGACCTGTGACCTTACCTGAGGAAATCCCACCCTCTCTGATGAGACCCTCTAGGCTAGCTGCCCTTACCTGGGGCTCCATGGAGAGACTTCAGGGAGTCTGTTAATGGCTGGAAATTTTATATAAAAGTATAGCTTTCGTTAGGTTCTTAAAGAGGTCTCTGCACCCCAAAAGATTAAAAACCGGTGCTCTTGGGCGGGGGGCTTCTAGTTCTATAGCAGGCTCTAAAAAGCCTCAGATAACTGTGGGAACCCACTGGGGTCAGCCCGAGCTGGCTCTTTATGCCAGGTAAGACCCATGGTGCCCCAACTTCCAGAGCTGCCAGTCGAGAGGCAGCAGTCATCTTTAAGCCAAGGTGTGGTGGGGACCCAGAGCTCCGACCTCTTTGCCCTCACTGTCTCTGGTCTGCTGGCAGGTTAGCCAGGGCCCCGCCCCGGCGCGCCCTCAGCGTGGAAGATGTGGGTGCCCCCAGCCTGGCTCGCACAGTGGGCCGCGTGGTGCAGGTGTTCCCAGATGGCACCAGCCAGCTGCAGCTACAGCGCTCCCCGGAGGGCACCTTTGGCTTCTGCGTGGCCTCTGGGGACGGGCGCCGGGACTCAGGTATGCCCCCTCAGCTTTCTGGCCTCCACAGACCTGGGTTCTTTGCAAACCAAGATGGTGCCTTTTGGCTGTGCTCAGAGGATTCTTCTGAGCAGTGGAGCTCTGGACTCAGAGAAATTCTTATCGAAAGGACTAGGGTTCTCCCCACGGGGGCTCTTTCTAAAGGGTCAAGGTGTGGGGCTACTGGGGTGGGTAGCTGTTGGCAGGCTTGACGCCACTGTCCTTCCAGTGTCTGTGGACATTCTCAAAATCAGAATTTCAAAGGCCGACTTTTCATGGCGAGTATCAGAGATGGTTTGTGCTTGCCTTTCTCAGAGGCAATCCCTTTGATGTGGCTGATGTGTTTAAACGGTTCCCCTCTCCAGCTGCTGAGTGTGTCTGGGCACATGGAGTGTGCCTTCCTGTCTGTGCACCCGGGTCCCTCCCTCGGGGCTGGCTCCTGAGGGTCATGGTCACATGTATCCTGACTCCCAGGCCCTGGCCGGGTTGCCCACTGGGTCTTGAGTCAACGCTGGCAGGGTCAGAGAGGGGCTCTGGACATCCTTCTGTACCCTGACCAGTTTTTAGCTGCCTTTTACCCAAGGTCTGTTGTCCAGAATTCACCTCAGGGTGAGGAGCCCTGAAAGGTATTTCCCAGACAAGATGAGCAGGAAAGGAAGACAGGTGTGCTAGAGATGGGAAGGAGGGGAGAGGGAGAAAAATGAGAGAAGGAGAAAGACAGACACAGAAAAACTGCCCTAGCTGGGCTCTGCTAAGGAGGGTTTAATGCTGTGCTTTGATCTCCTAGGTCACAGTTATTTAACCTGGAAATAAATCTGCCTGCTGCCAAATCCGTTTGCATCTGGCCTATCATTCATTGTATCAATAAATCTATATTGAGCACTTGCTAGGTATTGTTGGGACTGGAATCACAGCAGTAAATGGAATGGGCAAATCCCTGTCCTCGGGAGCACACATTCCAGTGAGGGAGATAGACTATATCTATAAAAAATAGACATTTTTATATTATGTGTCCGACAGTGAAAAGTACAGAGAAACAAACACAAAGCAAGCAGGGTAAGGGCCTGAGGACAGCAAATACTGTGGTGCCAGTGGGACAGCTTTTCTGAACAGACACTTGGAGTGAGGGAGGAGCCATGTGGTGTCTGGGGGACAAGCATTCCAGAAAGAGGGAGCAGCCAGTGGAGAGGCCCTACAGCGGGGGATTGAGCTCAGCCTATCAGAGGAACTGACTGCAGGTCAAGCTGAACAGTGGTGAGGGGGATAGAGACAGAGCTGAGCCCAGAAAGGGGTTTCAGCCTTCGTGCTAGGTGAGATGGGAGCCACAGGGCTGGGAGCAGAGACCGGGGTGCTCTGATTGACACTTTTAATGGGGTCACTGGCTGCTGTATTGAGAACAGACTCTAGGGGGATGCAGGTGGAATCAAGCAGACCAGTTTAAAAGCTATTTCAATAGTCCAGGAAAGAGGATGGTGGTGGCTTGGACTCAGGTGGCCACTCAGGGGATACATGGTTGGATTCTGATTGACTTGAAGGTAGTTTTGATTCAGTTTGCCGACAGATTTTACATGAATGTGAGAGGAAGAGAAGACAAGTTTCTCCCCATTCTGACCTCAGGAGGGTACAGCATCCTTTCAGGAAGATGGCATTTGTTTACATGTGTTGAATATCATAAAGCATTCAACAGGCTGTTAGCCACCTGCCTTTTCCTTTAGTTTCCTCTCTCCTTAGGTGAGGGGAATAGGCCCTCAAAAAAGGCAGCATGAAGGCATAGAGTTAGATAACATAGCATGGTTTATACTCCAGCACCTCCACTGGCTGTGTGACCTTGAGCACGTACGTTACTTAGCCTCTCTGAGCCTGGCACTTTTCTTCCCTTCCCTCTTCAGAAAGAGAGTATATTTGGGGAGCAAAACTCCAGATGGAGACCAGCACGATCTACATCATTTATCAATGTGAGATCACATACAACATGTTCTCTGTCCCCCCATCCTCCCCAAAAGTCCCTTTAGGCCCCTTTGCAAGCAGTGGGAGTCCCTCCCCATTGCCTGTCATGCAGTTCTGATGCATAGTGGGGGACTGTCTGTAATTACCAAGGGCTCCTTGGGCTCTGCCCTAGTCTGCTCCTTGGGGGCCACTCACCTAGGTTGGTGAGAGCTCTTCCTTGTCCTGCCCAGGTGGTGTCCTGCCCTTGCTTCTGCAGCTGGTCATTGGATGTCACATAGAGATCCTCATGCATGCAGAATATGGCTGGTGCTGGTGTCTACTGGCTGCAGGCATTCCTCCAGCAGCCCAGAGTCACTTCTCCTGGGCCTCAGAGGGGCTGTGAGCTAGCTGAAATGTCAAGATGCTGGTTTTAACTTGATGGCTATAACATCCAATTCTGTATAAGCATGGGAGAACAGCAAGCTTTGCCTTCTTCTTCTAATTGAGTACAACACAGAGATCATATGTTCTTAACAAAGGCCATTTCCAGCAGACAATAAATACATACAATAGCAGCCTGTCATATTTCTGTCATGACTTCTAGTTGTGAAACCCACCCCAGAGTCTCCCCAAAATGGCTGGTATGACTTCAGTGTCTGGTCTAGCTCTGGCTGCATTCTTTTGGGTTTTCTCATCACTCCCCACCTGCATGTCCTGCTGTACAGTAGCCATTTTTGCAGGCTCCACCTTACTTGTCCTTTCCCCCATGTCGCCAACATGCAGACAGGCAGGCAAGCAGTTCAAACACCCAGACAGAAGAGGTAAAAATCTGCGCAGCCAAGATGGCAGGTATACCTTGTTGGGAGGGATACAGCCTTGCAAGAAAGGCTCAGCTTCGCCAAGAAGCACAGAAAAGGAGTTCTACAACTCATACCGGTACAGGGAATGTGTCAGAAGATTGGATTCACTAGACCCAGAGCTACAAATGTTCGGGTACCGTGGAGGAGATTTCAATGCACTTTCAAACCAGATTTTCAGAGGGCGAGCTCTGAAAAGCCTGACTTCTTTTGGGGCGAGAAGCTGGGCTGAATGAAGCACCTACAGAGCTGGGTAGACTAGAGAGATGACTTCTCAGTAGTTCAAGATTTGTTAAACAGCTTCAAGCCAGAGATTGAGGAACTAGATGATATGCCCTTCCAGGTCCCTTCTAAGGAAGTCGGTTCCAGGAAAAGAAGGTGGACATAACGCATGGGCAGTTGCTTAATGTGGAGGGAGCCAGCCAGCTGAGCCTGGGCTGGGGAGCAGGGAGGGTGTTAAGGTGGCACTAAGCCGCCCCAGTGAATTCTGTAGGTGTTGTCAGCTGCACAAGGGCCATCCCTTGCAGTCCTCCAGCCAAGTGGGCTGGTGCTAACTATCAGACACCTCTGTTCACTCAGTGCGAGGCTAGGGGCTGGAAGCTTTCCCTGGAAGAGCTTGTTCCTCCTTTAAACTCTTAGGTGGAAGCAGCTGAAGGAGTTTGAAAGGTTTTCAGCAGAAGTTGAGGTGACAGGGGCTCCCTTAGCTGGACTCTCCTGCACTGTGACCCAGGAGAGGCCAGGGGAACTGGAACAGCCCAGCCCTGAGTCCCTACAGAGCCTGTTCCATCAACGTGGGTTCCCAGAGTTGAACCCAAGAAAGGAGGAGAAGTGGGTTCTCCCCAGGTTCACCCTGCACTGTAGAGACCCTGGCATGGTCATACCAGTCAGGCAGGGCCTTTTGGGGTGGGGGAGGGGAGGATGGCGGAGAGAAGGCATATGTGAGAAAGGAAAAAGTAAGGCACCGTGGCTTATATATGGAGTAGGCTTTTGATGTTTCCTGGGCTTTTGCCCAGAGGCCAACAAGTCTCAAGTGAGGAACCATATCCAAGGAAGACTGAGGCCAGGGCTCATCCTACACAATACCGTGAAGCAAACCAGGTTTGGACCGGATCTCAGCTGCTCCAACGGTACCTTCCCCGACTCCAGCAACTTGAGAGCAGAAATGGATCTTGTTTGTGAGTGTCACCTAGCACAGTGCCAGGCACATCATAGATTTTTTCTTAATTTTTAAACATTATTTTCCTCCTGCTTCTACAATCAAAGTATGTCTTAGAAAAAGTTAAGATTAGCTTATTCACACTGGGATATTTATGAATAATAACAGCTGAAAGCACTGTTTGCACTAGGGGCATTTTAAAAGAAGAGGTGAAGCAATGTAGTTATACTATGGAGATGAGAGCACTATGTGTATAAAGATAGCCGTGACTGTCAGGGAGAATGAGAGTGAGTGTGTGTGTGTGTATGTGTGTGTGTGCGCGTGTGTGTGTGCGTGCACGCGTGCGCGTGTGTGTAGAAGTGTCCGTGTGCCTCACCTACCTGGTCAGCGTGCCAGAGATGCATGTCTTTAATTTTATTTGTTAAATTCTCCTGTTTTCCTTTGCAGGGTTCTACGTGCAGGAGATGGCTGACGCGAGCACAGCCAAGCTATACTCAGGGCTGCTGGGGGTGGGGGATGAGATCCTCGAGGTGAACGGAGCCAAGGTTGCTGGGCTGGGCTTGGCTCATGTTAAGGAGCTCCTGGCCCACGAAGAGAGCTTATCACTCCGTGTGCTGAGGCAGAGGCCTGTCCCACGGTGACTCAGAGGTGCTTTGGCTTTCACTGTCACCCCCTGGAAAGCCATGAACCACCCCAGGAGGGATGATTGAGAATGCACTGCACAAAGCTGCTTGTAAGAGCTAGGTGGCAAGTAATACTCTGGGCTGTGACCCAGCTGTGGCCTAGGGAGAAGAAAGGAGTCTGTGTGTTTTGTTTAAGGATATTAATTTATGCAGAACTAGGGGAAAAAATATGGGTGTCCCTGCCCGAGATGGTGTCAACAGCTTCCTGCACCTTTGTTGGCAGGGAGAGGAGAGAGATTCAGCGGGTCTCTCTGATGGTCCCTGAGCCTCAGTCGCCTCACCCCCACATCCCATTCCACTCCTTGTCAAGGCCTCCTGCAACTTTCTGTACTCCATCCAGAACCAAAGAAAGTGCTGGGCCACACTGGCTTGGAGTCTGCCTTTTTCAGTCTCATTTCTCCCAGCTCCTATTTGACACTTTTGCTCTCTTTTCAGAAATGAGTGAAGTGTCTTATAATAACAGCCTTACAGCCATTGACCACATATTCCAAACCAAAAATTGGAACATGTGATCTGGTATGAGAACATCTAGGAGATATTATTTGGTAGCCAGAATATTAAGAATTTATGGGATATAGAAGGTTGAGGGAAAAAATGAAACCAATTTCAGGAAAGTGTAGGTGTGGCCAGTGAGATTAGCCAGGCCAGGCTTGTCCCCATTGCTCTGCCCTCTGCCTCTACCCAGAACAAGGCTGGAGCTACCAGAGCCTGGCCATGAAGGCATGTCTTCCCTTTTCTGTTGAGCTGGGACACTGGGCTACAGCTGATGTCAGGCTGTCTCCAGCTACAAGCTCTCTATTCAGACTCCCCGATGGCACCTGTGGGTGGGCTGGCCAGCAGGGAGATGGCAGGGTACAGGCTGAGGGGATGGGCTGTCCCACCTGGCTGCTTTCCCTCTCTAGGCCTGAACACTGCCCAAAAGGTTAGGACTCTCTGGAAGTGGATGGCTGTGTGTCAGTCTTAAATTATTAAAAAGCAAAGATGAAGCTGAATCTTCTCCAATCCTGAGTTATTATATTCTGGGCTGGATGCTCACTTGACCTTCACTAGCTGTGGGTCCTAGGGTGGGGTAGGAGGAGGGAGGACAAAGGCACAGCAGTGGGCTGTGTTGGACATGCCAGAGGGGAAGGCTGAGGAGGCACCCAGGACAGCCAGGGTCAATGTAGTAGCCTCCAGAGTTAGTAATCGGGCTGGGAGAGGAGCCCTGGGCAAGGTGCATTTATGAGCAGGAGACTGAAGCTAAGGGGCCTTGAGTAGGTGCAACTGGCAGGTGAAGTGGGCAGCTCAAGTCTGTTTTAGAGCTTGGCTGGGTGCAGGCTGTGGTTAAAAAAACAAACACAGCCTTCAGAATCAGGTTAAAATGAGTGTTGCTGCAGCTTTCAGGGTCAAAGTTACTGAAGGAGACATGTGGCCCGAGGGAAGGGCAATGGAGAGGGGACGGCTATCCTGTGGAGTGTGTGTTCTCTCATTTTAGGGTCTTGTCTGCAGGAGCCAATTAAAACCCCTCTTTACTGCCAGTGGAGGCTAGTAGATGAGGCGCACGGCAGGGGCAGGATGGGAAGGCTGAGCCAACCTGGGATGGGGGATAAAGAAGAATGGGAGGCTCTAGGAGGTGAGCAGTGGGCCAAGGAAATAAGTACTCAGGCCTTCAGGGTGTGAAGAGGGTTCTGGGATATCTCACAGACCAACCTAGGGTTCCTGAAGCACAGAAAGAGCCCCACAGCAGCAAACTACAGGCATAGGGAACCACTGGTGACTACTACTCCTAATTCCTGACCTTGAGGTGTTGACCCAATAAGAAGTATACCTTGAAAAAAGATTTTGTGGTTCACAAGGCCCAAATTCACAATCAGAGGCTAGCAGCTATTGTTTATAGGCCTCTCCTGCACTCTACATATCAGGGAAAAGCTGAAGGCTAAGGTGCCGAGACTCCTGCAGTATGTTCCTTCAGGGAGGGAAGGCACTCTGGACTGTGTGTGAAGTAAACCTTATAAACAGATTCCTGGAATCCTGTATCAACCAATGGGCAGAGACCTGCCCCATTCAATGGGAATGGCACAGCTGTAGTCTAATTTGCATACTTACTGACTAATCAGAACAGTTCCATAATGACCAATCAGAACGTGCAATTCTGACCAATCGGGACAGTGCTATTTGGACCAATCAGACTGTGCAAACTTGGATTCCTCATTTACATAGAAATAGACCAATCAGAGACTAGGGTGGGGACCTTTTTCTATAAAAGGTGGACTCCTGATATTTTTTTCCTCAGCTGGGCCCACTTTGTGTGTCAGTGGGAGGCTGTTTCGGTGGTTTGCAACTGTTCATTTGTATTAAGTTTGTCTGTGTAGTCTTGCTAACGTTAGGTTGGTGGCAGCAAATTTGTTGACAGGGGTCTTGAAACTTTAGGGAAATTTATGTTAAAAGAGCTTCTAGGGGTAAAAGGCACCTCTGTTTTCTCAGTATAGTGAGGACTAGGTACCCTTGCAGCCTCAGCTGGGAAGGAATGGAAATGGAGTTGCTCAGACTAGGACGGAACGGGAAGGTCTCTAAGCATCTGCATTTATTACCTTCCAGGTACAAGGTCAGGCTCTTGAAGTGTTTTTATTTAGTCCTTAAAGTAGTCCTACCAGGCATATCATGTTTATTAGCTTCATTTGTACCAGTAGAGAACCAAGTTCAGCAACAATAATGGCATTCTGACCTGCTCCTGTCACTCAGGACCTACTCAGGACCTACTCTTTCTACTAGGGCCTCCACACAATGCAGGGTGTCGGGGGGAAGCCTGGCTAGAAGGGCATGAAGAGGGGATGGTGGGGGAGGGGGGAAGAGGGTTAAGGGGAGAAAGAGGGTGGGAGGGAAGGTACTCTGGACTGTGTGTGAAGTAAACCTGCTTTGCTCTAATTCCAAGGAGGCAGAAGACGCTCCTTCCTGAGGTAAAATGATGCCGTGTTTTCACTTCTGTGAGTGGGAGACACTTCGGTTCCCTCAGATATCCTCTTACCTGTCCCCATCTCTGTTGCCTGAGGTCCAGCCCTGTGTCACCCACAGGACCATCAGACCCCTCCTGCTTAGAACTAGGAGCCAGGCCACGTGTCAGGCAGGAGCTCAGGGAGGTGAGAGAGAAGGCTCTACCTCAAGTGGCCATTCTAGGGGAGACGCTCAACCATTACCACATGACTAGGTGTGTGCAGCAAGAGAAGCTGGCAGCTGGCGCAGCTCTGGTATGAGCCGTCAGGGATCAGCTGAGGGAAGGCGGCTTGGGAAGAGGTGTGCTCACAGCAGGGTTTTGTGAAATGAGTGGGAACTTACTGGAAGGGGAACGGAAAGGACGTTCAGGCTCAGAAAATGAACAGCATGTGCAAAGATGTGTCTCGTACCTGTGTCTCACCTATACCACCCCCCCAACCCCGCGGCGGTTTAATGGTACTCTGTCCAGGCTTCCCAGAGGCACATGATATTGGGACTACACGGAACAGAAGGTGACACTAATTTTGGCCTCAGATAAGTCACCATCGTTAGGGTGACAGCAGGGGCAAGTTCAGAAGCCACCAACGCCTGTTTTGACTTGCTGGGGACGGGGCAGTTCTCTTCGCCATAGCGGACTGGCTGGTGCCAGACGAGAGCGCGTCTCCTTGGTAGAGGGTGCCCGCGCTGGATACCCAGGGAGGGGGGGCCGAGGTCTGTCGCGGGCCAGCGAACAAGAGGCGACTGTGCATGGAACAACTGCCCAGCACCCACCCGCCTTTGTCCTCCTCGAGAAAGGTGACAGCTCCGACGAGGATGTCGCCTGCAAGTCGCGACAGTGGCGGGGCGGTCCTGCGGGTCGCGGCTCTGCCCTCCTTCATTTTCGTGGAGGCGGGGATGGGTCCGGCTACCCTGCCCGCCTCGGGGACGTGCAGCGTGCAGCGGGCACCGGCTCAGATAGTCACAGCGTGGCCGCACCCTGAAGTCCAGGGTCTGGGTTCGAGGGGAATTTACCGCAAGACGTTTTGCTCAGCGCCAGAGGCCGGGATGAAGACACCCTGACTCTGCCCTCGAGGAACACAAAGCGGGGGCGGGGGCAGAGGGACAGACCCTAGGAGCTAACGGCGACGTCGCCTGGCTTGAAGCTGGCGGTGGAGGCGGTGCGTCAAGCGCCGGGGTCGAGCCAGAGCTGCAGGGAGGAGTGGGACTGGCCCCTGCATGTCGCGGGCGCAGGGCTGGGGACCCGGCGCGTGCAGTCACAAGGCCTCACGAATGGCGTTGGAACCACGGGCACTGCTCAACCCGGAAATTCAGGGACGCGCGGTCCCTGCGCCGTCTCTCACCCTGTTCTGTCTTTTCCGCAAATATTCCCGAGCTGTGTTGGAGACATTAAGGACACAATCCTGAATCCTTGGGGCAACTCTGTGAAGGAGGGACCACTAATTTTCTGATTGCAAACTAGGACCCTGAGACTCAGAGGTTAAGTTCATTATCTAAGGTTACACGGCAAATAATTAGCACAGACAGGATTTGAACAGGGCACTGTGAGACCCACCCACCCTCCGGAGACCCTGTGGGATTAGCCTCACTTGGAGGCCCAAGGGCAACCCCCTCCTGGGCTGCGACCAGCTCCAGGGGGCCCACCAGCGGGCGTGGCGTCTAGGCTTCAGGTTTCTTTCAGGGAAATGGGGTTGGTTCTCCCACCTGCCCGCCGACTGTGGGGGGAAAAGGACTGCGACAGATCACTTTTCAGAACAGTGGTTCTGAACTGTAGGCATAACTCACTTGTGGGTCACAAAAGCTATCTTGTGGGTCGAGACAACCATTAAAAAAAAAATTAGTACCTCTAGCAAAGGTTTTGTTTGGGAAACACTTCAGGCCGGTGTGCTGAATTGTAATTTAAAATATTGTTAACGGCCCTGCTCTGGAGGAGCCCAAGGCCCGGGGTGGGGGTGAGGGCAGCAGCCTGGTTCCCTGATCCTGCCCCTGCTCCATGCTCCGACCTCCTCAGGGTCATGCCTTGCCTGCCAGAGGCTACTGAACCGGAAACCTTCCCGGTGGCTGGATTAGTGTGGCTGTTTGAGAGGAAGAAGCATCCTTGATCCTACATCTCTGTGGCCAAGAGGAGGCCTGTACTCCAGGGGTGGAGTGTAGTATGACTGGCCTTCCTGGTCCTCCAAACTGCCTCCAGGCAGCAGGTTCCCACGTGGGTATTCATTGGCAGGAGCTTTGGTTGTTGGTTCCCGCATCCCCACACGCCCCACCTCCACATAGCCATCTACTCATTGGCTTAGCTTATTCATGTGCCTTTGCTGGACTGCCCTTCCCCTCCCTTGTCCACCCTTGGACCCCCTGGCAGGCTTCAAAAATATTAGAGGTGCCTGCCCTGGGAAGCACTCCATGACATCTGTGTGCTGACTTTGGCCCCTGTCCTTAGCTCCCATACAATCTGGTACTAAGGGCTCTTTATTGTGGCTCTTTTCACATGGACTTGTTCGTTTATCCTACACCAAACTCACCTGGCAACAACTGGACTTCCCAGTCCATCTGTACAACCTGTTTCCCTTTCCCAAATCCCAAGGCTGGTTCTGGAGCTATTCAAGAGGCTCTGCTGTCACTGGATCCACTTCCCCTCCCGCCGCTTCCCACCATCCTCTATGAAGTCTCCTTTCCAACAGAGCCAGAGCACCTGCTTAGACATGGCAGCAGCTTTCCTTGGCAAGAATCTGTGCCCAGCTCTCTCAGGCTGTGAGTCTGACCAGGTCAGAGTGCTGGGTCCCAAGGAGGGGGCTGCTAGGATTGGCTCTGGTATCTGTCCACAGAGCCAGGTCTTAACAGCTGCCTTGCCAGGCCTGGAGGGTATCTGGGGCTCTCCTGTGGTTGCCAGGCTGCCTGTTGAGCCTGCCTTTGTCTTGTGTTTCTGCAGTCTGGGCTCAGGCCCCAACTCACAGTGTGGAGCTGCCCTTAGGGGTCTGGCCGGGTGCCGGGCACTGGGGGAGAGGCTTGCCCTGCCCTTGGGAAGCCCATATCCCCAGGTGGAGACCGCTACAGCTGTGGAAAGAGACAAACCAATGTGCCAAGGGCAACAATGGGAGCCCCAGGCAGGAGGCCCGACTCCGCCCGGTGAGCAGAAAATCTTCCCAGAAGAGCCAGCCCCAGGCTCCCCAGCCTCCATCCAGCTCCGCCGTTATCTTAGAAACAAGGAATGTTGGCGGGCAGTGGGAGCTCACAGCAGCATGCAGATGCCACGACTTTGATTCTCATCCTGGGCTCCTCAGACTATCTCCAAGCTTTTCTGAGTTTATATAATGATGAGTTTGGCTTGCTTACTTTTTGCACATTTCCAGCCAAATAAACAAAAGCTCAAAAAAAAAAAAAAAAAAAAAAAAAAACGAAAAAAAAAAAAAAAAAAGCAAGGCTGACCTGCCTGAGAGCTTTGACCAGAATTCTTGAATTCCACAGTGGGCTCAGAGAGTTTGAGACATGGCCAAGTCCAAAGCAACTGGTGTCCATGCTTTATCGTTGGCACTGCTAAGAGTTTAGTGCTTTAGTCTACCATGAACTTGTCCCACAGCTCTTTTGACTCTAGTCCTCTCCTCAGTTTCATCATTTCTGTGGCCAGAGGAGGGCTTAGTGAAACATCTGTTTATCGCCACTGAAATCTGAATGGTATCCTTTCTTTTAAGGGAGGCTGCATAATGGTCCAATCAGACCTGGGTTCCGATTCTGACTACCACTTACTAGTTGTATCCTTGGGCAAATTTCTTAATTGTTTCATGCCTCACTTTTCAGATATAAAATGGGCCTCAACAATATTTCCCTCATGGGGTTGTGAGAATTAAATGCAGTGTTTTGCTTCCCACAGTCCCTAATGCCTTGGTCAAGGACCTGCCTAACCAATCAATTCAAATGTTAGCCAGAAGGACTGCTATTTTGTAATGAGTTACAAACTTTGAGAAATTTGCTCCTGGAAGTAGGTGAGCCCTTTCCAAAGGCCGGCCAAAATTAATGTGAACTTTTGTGAATGGAGACAAAGCATTTAATGGTGTGCATAGGAAGGGACATGGGGAGGGGAGGGTAGAGGGATAGAAGAAATACCACTGCAGAGGTCAGAATTGGGAGTACACATCCAAGTCCAAGGTGGCTCCTGGAGCTGTCGCTCCCCTTCTGAGAAGTTATCGGTGGGGGCTTCGTGGTCAGGCTCTGCCTGTACCTACACCAAACAGAAGCCACCGCCTAAGTTCTGGGTGTCAGCACCTTGGTCGGAGGGGCTGTGCGTGCCATTTTTGCATCAGATTTTTCAACATTTCAACATGAGCTTTCCATAAGACTTGTAGCCACTGGGGACCTTTTGAATGACACCTCTCTTGATGCACAGGAGAGCCACAAGCGGAGTCAAGGAGCTGGTAGAACTGAAATCCTCAGCCTTATGGATGCATTTCCTCCCCTTGTCCAAGCCACACAGTCCACAATTCCCCGTGGTGCCCAGGGAAGTGATCTGCTTTTATCAGGGGATACATGTAACCATTTCTTCCTTCTGAATCGCTTCCTCCTCAAATGTGAACCAGAACTTTCCCCCTCTTAGCTGGCTATTACGATGTTAGGGGGAAATGAAGCTGAAGACTTGTGAAGCACGGGGGTGCCATTTTCTGCGCCAGGCACCAAGGGCATAGTAAGTGGCTCTGCCTCTCACCAGCTGTGTGACCTTGAGAAATTACTGACGTCTCAGTTTCCTCATCTGCAGATTTGAGATATTAGATGAGGAAACTTCAGTTTCATACAGCCAGTTTAAATATTAAATATGTTAATACAGAGGAAGTACTTGGAGCAGTGCCTGGCACATCATAGAAGGTACTCAGTTATCAGTGGGGATGATGATGGCAAATGGATTGATGAAGATCCCTGCCCTTAGGGGGCTCAGGCAGCCTTGTCACCCTATCCCACACAGAACTATGGGCAGGCTCTTTCAACTACCGATTTGGATGGCCAGTATTCTCGTTTGCCAACACTTCAATGAGGGAAATAAAGGACTCAATTTCTTTTGTATTCTAGTCTCTGCTCCCCCAGATTCCTAGTCCCTAGTGAAACTCTGTGCTGAATACATAGTATAGTTATTTTGAGATTTAAGAATCTGTATAACTAGCTCAGCCAGAGAAAGCACAATTTAGCATTCAGATCCTCCGGCAGCCACACACTTCCTACCCCACGCATATGCTCATGTCCGTGTTTATGAGTGGGCAGAAGGGAGGAAGGGAGCCGTGTTCAGGTATGAAAAGAACTAAAAACAAAAATCAAACTTAAAAAAAAAAAACCAGGACAAAGGTCATGGTATCTCCATTTCTCTTTAATACTGAACAGTATTATTTATACAGTTGTAACATGATTTCGAGAGCAGAAGTAAGAAACATTACTGATAGACTTCAGGGTGTAAAAATACCACTTTTAAGGATGGCCAGTTGAGATTTTTTTTTTTTTAACAAGTATTTTTAAAAAGTTTTCAAGTGTATAGTGTCAGCAAATTTTGTTTAATGTCAAGATTACAATCAAAGCCGTGGAAAGTGGTGTAATTTGCAGGGATTACTGCAGCCTAAATTCCACAATGCAGTAGCAGTGATTCTAAAAACTAGAGTGGCATCAGAGTCCCCTGGTGGGTTTGGTAAACAGACTGCTGGCCCCACCCCAAGTCTGTGATTCAGCAAGCAGGGACAGGGCCGGAGAATCTGCATTTCTAGAAAGTTCCCAGGGGATACTGCCACTGCTGGTCCCACAGCACACGTGGAGACCTGCCGTGTAGAGAGCAAGGTCTGTCGGCCTGGGACCTGGGGCGAGGGCTGTAAACCTCTGGCACCAGGGCTCCGGCGCTCTGCTGAGAGGGAGGGGCAGGGGAAGCACCTGGAACCCCCCCGGGCACTTTCCATTCTAATTCTTGATCGCACTTCTTTACTTTGTACCTTCTATTTACTTAAAAATAAAACGCTATAAGGTTATTTATCCTTGGAAGAAAAATATGACGGTTTAGT
>NW_006432945.1:9686751-9727294 GCF_000325575.1 Pteropus alecto | reverse complement strand
TACATATTCTATTTTTAAATTACATTAATTTCTAATTACAAATGAGCCCGTGAAAGCATATTTCCACTTACAAAAACAAAATTCATAATCATTTCCAGCTTGCTTTCTTTGGCCCTTTCCTGGTTTCCAGGCTACCCCTTCACCCTGGACATTGTCCCAGCCTGGGTCCGTTAGGACGTCATCACATGGCGCTTCCAGGCAAGTGCAATAACTTATCAGTGGGCCACCTGACTGGCCTCTCCTCACCCTGTACAGACAACAGGCACAGACACTCTATTCTCCTGAGGATTAGGGCGTCTGCCTCTCTAAGAACAGACCTTAATTACAGGGGCGCAACTGCCATTCAGGGTGGGTCTCAGCTAAAACCTACTTTCTGTAGAGCAAAGAAGAACCACCCTAAATGTGGCCCCAGCCAGGGGCTGACAGAAAGCTTGGCTAGAGTGGAGCACTGGCTGCCGCCAGGGCAAGGAAACAGGGCCCAAGAACACTGTCAGCAAACGACGAAGCTAGGTGGTCTAATTTCTAACACTCACTGAATAATTGAGTGGCTTCCATGTTTGAAAACTTACAACCTTGAAAAAGAAATGGTAAAATACGCTTTCTCACAAGGGTCTGGCTGCCGTTGGCAAATGGGGTCTGTCAAGTGCCCACATGGAAACCAAGCCGAGGGCAGGTCATGGGGCGATCTAAGCACAGCTCCCACCAGCCCCGGGGAAGGGCACACGTCACATCACGGCACCAACGTGCAAGCTTACGTCAGAGGAAACAAGTTCTTTTTCTTTCTTCCTCACATCCCCAATATCTGTATTATTAAAGAGACTATCAAGAACTCCCAAATATATGTAGATCGCAGCAACATGACCAAGGCGCCCCGATAACTTTCAGAGCTTCAGTGTTTGCTCAACAGTGAAAAACATCAAAGAGCTGGGGTGAGAACGACAAGTTACGAGCAGCCTACCTAGTTACACAGCTGAGGTCAGCTTGCCCCAGACTGTGCGGGCTCCCGTGGTATGAGTCCAGAATGCAATGTACCAGACAACTCCTGTGTCTGCTGAGGGACCTGTCATCGTTTCATCTTTAAAACAGGGAAACTGAACTAAGTGATCCCAAGTCCCACTGAGTCTCCTAACCCCAGACAACAGTTTCCCAGTGAGAATGACAGACTGATGCAGGCCTCACAAGAACCGGATCTCGTTATTTTAAGCAGGAACTGCTTTGTGAAGGCTGGGAACTGGGTACGGGCAGCAGGCCATTACAGAGAGACTGACTACCTGCTCTCATCATGCCGGTCAGGTGGCTCAACTGCTCTCACACAGAAGCAGAGGCCCCAGGAAGAGCCTCTGACCGCCTCACCGCCTTTCAGTGGGCACTGTCTTTGAGAACTGACTGTGGTCAGGGATGGCGCGGACGGACAGAAGCGCTACGATCAGTCCGTCTGTGATCCTTTGGTTTCACCTTCTCTCTGATCTTGATGGACAAAAAATATTCTTTAAGAAAAAAATATTCTTAAAATATCTGGGAGAGAAAGAAATACCAGTGACTCTGAGGAAGACAAAGAGGAAGAATCACAGGAAGTGAATTCTATAGTTTAAAACTAGCTTTCCAGATAGTCTGAATTTTGTTTACAAATTCATTCCGTAGCACAAGGTAAAGCCAAACAGTCCTAAGACCAGAGTCGAAAAGCAATTCATACTTACCAGGCAGTTTTTAGATCTTCCAATGCTGTGAATTCTCTAGAAAGGTAACAGTCTCACTTTATAGACAGGGAAATTACCAAAAGAAAAATCTTGGCTCTGCCACCTTCACTTACAGAAGGTACAGCACTTAAGAGAGACAGATTTCTTTGGGAGTTAGACTGGATTTCTCTTCACAGCCCTTAATCTCACGAGGTGAGAAGGAGGGGAAGTTGCCAAGCTGTTGGCTCCCAGACCCACCAGTCTGTTTAACTCTGGCTAAAAGCAGAGAATAATGGGCAAGTTACCAAGTTTCTCCCCCGTCAGCTCTGGCATGAAGATCCTCATGTAACACACAATTGCCACACCGTGGTGCCACACAGGGAGCATTGTGATTGTTCACAGTCCACACAAAGACAAGATCAAAAATTAGGACTAAAAACTAATGGTATTTTGGTCTTCCAGTTAGATTTCCACTCTGGCCAAGTCTATTAGTGGTTCATTCCCCATTCTACCCCCAAATCTGTTGATTAGTAAAATGTTATTCCAATAAACATAAATTGAGCTTTTTCTCTGTTATCCATCACATTTTGTCAGTTCTTTAGAAATGATGAATATGGGACAAGGTGCGGAAGACTGAAGGAGAAAAGGAGCCCAACTCTGCTACAGGATGTGCTTCCAGGCAATGAGGGGTATCACTTGAGTCTGCTCTCGCCTCCATCTATGACGCGGGGCCAAGGGACCACTTGGGTGTTCTCTAAGCCTGGTAACATCAGAATCACTATTGCGGAAATATTGTCTTCAAAAATAAACCGAAGCCCCGGGCTTGTTCTCTTTGGCCGCCAGTTTGGAGTCTGAGTGGAGAGCCTTCAATGAGCACTCACTGTGGTGACGCCCAGTCTGGGTACAACAGGCTTAGACCCAGGATCAAGCCAGTGGGGCCCCAAGTGATGCTTGGGGCAGAGCCAACTCTGACATATGTTTAGAGGATGCTATCAAAGCACAGCCTCTTCCAGGCGTGGAGACAAAAGTGGCCCTATGGGGAGAATGCATGCAGTGCTTGTGTTTTCAGAAAACGTTCTCTTTTAAAATATTTCCCTACTCAGCTTTAGCCTGTGAGTCTGGTTTACCACAGCCACTGTTTAGCTAACACCCGAAACCAGTAAGGTCAGCATGCCGATTCTAAATATATCCAAATATTGAGTAATTACGCCTCAGGGTCACAAAACCTGGTCCCTAAAGTCAGGAGAGTATCTTACTCATTAATGAGCAGGCAGGCCCCCAACAGGCCCTCCTGACACACATGACACTTCTGCAGGGCACAGTAAATCTGGTAATAACAGGACAACAGCATACCTTTTAAACGGGCGATCATGGATTCAGACGCCGGCTGCCTCACGTCACGTGGAGATTGTGGATGACAGTACTGAGACAAGGTCCCCGTTTAGTTTTAACAGACTTGTATATTTTAATGCAAATCTAAGGACTGTCCCTATTTCAAGTTTATAGAAGACTACTTGAATGAGTCTCAAAACTTTGTAGAACAAATGATCTAGTACCCGACATCCAAAGCCTTTTGTAAAATCACTTTTTTTTGCTAACTTGAAAAGAAATAACTTATTTATATATAAATAAGTTGAGTATAAATGTGGATGTCAACCACCCTTTCAGTTTTATAAATCTACTTTTAGCTTTCATCAACAGGCAGATTCCCTTACCTATCATGTTCCTAAATATGAGAAAATACCTTTCTTTAAAAAATCATTACATATATTTATTAAAAAGTGCAATTCAAAAGTTAGCTGGTAAATTACATCATTGCAAATCACAAAAAAGGAAAAGGAGAAGGGGAGGGGGGAAAAGCCCCAAACAAAACGAAACCCAAGAAATACAAACAAAACAAGAAGAAAAAGTTTTAAAAAGTTAGTGTGCTGAGGAATGGGCCCCAAAAGATGAGGAAACGAGAAGTCAAGGCTAGAACTCTACCCAGATGCCACTGCGCTTTCTGCATGCAAACGAGGATGATGAGATGTGCAGCGTCGGCTGCCGGGCTCGGGCTCGGGCTCGGGCGGGCTCGCGGGCTCGGGCTCGGGCTCGGGCTCGGGCTGCCGGGCTCGGGCTCGGGCTGGGGCTCGGGCTCGGGCTCGGGCTCGGGCTCGGGCTCGGGCTCCGCTCCGGCTCCGGGACCAGCTGCTTTCCGATGTTAGGTTATTCATCAGGGAGGTTTTCAAAGTATCCTATGAACACGTGCACGTCGGAGGCATTTACAAAGTCACCAGGAGTTTGAGGTTTAGTGTCTCAGTAACTAAAATTCAACTGATACATCTGTTTAAAGTTGGACTGGCTCAGTTATTTGAACGGATGATAAAAATCGAGTTGTCATCTTAGGGAACAATACTAAGTTCACCTACTCCTTCTTGCCATTACTCACAGGGTAAGAGAAGCCTGGTCCAGAACTAGCCTTTTTTGTCATTACAGTTTCTGACTAAATGTAATAAATGTAATAAATGTACTAATCACTCCCAACCCCATCCTGCCAAGGGAGACTATCACAGGATCTTAATCCACTCAAGTGTGCCGCTCAGCAGCCATGTACTTAACGTCATACTAAAAACACAGGTGCGCCTCTGGGGAGGTGGCCGTAGGACAGCCACATGGACTCAGCCAGCCCGTGCCCACCCTCCCCCAGGTGTGCACACTCGGTCCCGCTGCCCTGCCTCACTTCTATTCAAGACACGGGTCGTCAGCACTTCCGAAGCCTGGTGCTTTTCATTACTCTCTATTAGTTATTCTCGCCACAAAAAAAGTGTGCCCAGAAAAGCAATTTTGTCCCTGAAAAATGAACCACCGCATTACCTGTCGCAAACTGCTTCTGGGCCGTAACTCCATAATGACCAGCTCTCAGGGGATAAGGAAGCTCCCCCGAGAAGCAATGGAGTGGCCAGGAGCCCCATTCCCAACAGGGTTCTTCGGGGTGGGACCGGGGCTGCTCTCTGAGCAGGGAGGCGAGGGCAGGAGCAGGAGAAGAGTTGCCAAGACGGGAGGAGACAAGCAGCAGCGAACGCGAGCTAAGTCTGCAAACTGTTCTGGATCCCTCAGAGGCCCCGCACGGGGGACGAGGTCCAGGGAGGCAAAGCAGTGGTGAGCTGTCCTCAGGACAGGACAGGTGACGCCTGGAGTGTGCACTTGTTTCCTCTCTTCCCGCTGGCCCCTCCAGCGCTGGGTCGGAGGAGCTGCCTCAATTGTGGGGGGTCACCGAGACAAAGGTCAGTGCAGACTAGGATGTCAAGAGCCGGAGGGCAGGAGCCGGCACCGTGCGCACGCTGCTCCTCCCCGGGGTCCGTGTGCAGGAGGAAGCGCGTGTGGCCCTGCGGTCACAGCACTAGGAAGAGGACCAGCACGACCAGCAGGACCGCAAAGAGGATGGCTATGGCACACCACTGGCGCCGATCTGCAAGGCAGGACACGAGGATTAGCTCTCTCAAGTACATGCCCCGAGACACAGTCACATGAAACTTAAGGCCACACCTTGAAGCAGCAAAGGGACAGAATGTGCAAATGACAGCCACAGAGAGGATCTTGAACCTGCCCAGGTGCCTGGTACTCTAATGCTGCTCAGCTCCGGCCTGCACTGCACACGCGTCTGCAACTCGGCCAGTCCCCTGGAAGCTGCCTCGTAATAAGCACGTGTCTCAAGTCTTTAATTAGAACCTGTGGCTCTGAGCTTTCTGCTGGTTACTGTGTCGCTGGAAACAGTGCTGGCGCTGGCATTACAGATCAAAGCCCATCTGCTTTACCCTCCACCAAAGTCAATTTAATTCAACAACCCTGTTCTGCTCAGTGAGCACCACGGGAGGATGGAAAGGAGACAAAAGCTACTGCTGGTCACTCCAGGAAATGAAGAGCTGGAAAAGCAAGCCCAAGCAACCATCAAGTTCACACCACACCTCGTCAAGACACAGATGACTTAACCCGTAACCGTGTTAAACTAACTCACACAGCTTCTCTAAGTGAAAGTGAACTGTCTTTTCTGAAACTTGCTACCCTACTGACAATTTAGAACAGGCACAGGAAACTGTGGCTAGAGTCCGCCGAAATAGCTGAGAGCAAGGAGGCCCTGTGGGACAGAGGGGTCCACACAGGCCCCGGGGGGGAACCCCAGCTGCAGCCCACAATCCTGACTCTGGTGGCCCCCCCTAACGCTACAAGGGCTGTTTCACAGGGCTGTCGGGAGAACTAAATGACATAAATATCCTCACACACTCTGTTGGAGCATACTTGGGGTACAGGATGCTGTGATCATCAGGATGGTTTCTTTTTTTTTTTTTTTAGGCAAGGCAACCCTTGGTTGACCTCACAGATTGCAAAAATCTTGTCAGCTTACAATACTTTAGTTTTTATTTTTTATACCTACAGCACCTGGTCTTCCTAGGTGGTCTCTCATCCAAGTACTAACCAGGCCTGACCCTGCTTAGCTTCCGAGATCAGACAGGATTGGGCTTGTTCAGGGTGGCATGGCCGTAGACAGGATGGTTTCTTAATGTGAGCAGATGTAGAAAGAATAAGTGGTCTTTCCATTGATGAGTCCTGCCGTTTCCACAGTGGGTCAGACTGAGAGAAAAGAGTTTCACTAGCTTATGAAAATGTAATCAACTGCTAGAAATACGGGTTCCGCTTAAATAACTGTAAATGTATACCGATTCATCAGAAGTTTATTCGAAAGCCTGAAGATTTTAGCACACCATAGCTATTGAGAATCACATTATAAAAAGGTCTGAATCTAAGAAAACAGATCATCAAGCCTTCCACAAGGCAATGCTAAGTCCACAAAACATAAACTTAAATTATTTAAATGTCCTGGAGAACAAAATCTTAAAAGCAGTCAATGGAACGTCCACTAAATGATAAAAGTGAAGCTAAAACCTTCTTAGTGGTGGCCACCCTGCTCTGCACGGTCCCACAGGCTGGGAACGTGCTTGCTGTGATTAGGGCAAAGACCACCGCTCTCTGTTTCCTTTCTGAATGAAGCAGGACTGTTCCAAAGAGGCAGAGTTGGCCTACATCAGACATTTACTATTTTTAATCTGTTTAACTATCGCTTCAGTGGTCAAGAAAACTCTAATATCTAACATTCTCTCATCTGTTTAAAGTGTTTATAATAACTTAAAACCACTCTCATTAAATTAGTAGATATTCTCCCAGGACAAAACAGTCAAGGTAACTGCTTCCTAACTACCCCACCTCTAATCTCACACCCTAATTCCTACACTTACCCCCCACCCCTAGGCAGCCTCCCATATTCAAACGCAGATTTCCACTTTTTGGTTTTCCATCAGCCTCTACCAAACCCAAACACCCTCCCACTCTCCAATCACTTTCTCCTCTGCAATTGCATCATAAATAGGGATTTTCATCAAGGAGAACATCCATCGCACAAGCTAGCACAATCCAGGAATGCTCCTTTAAGGCTACTTACCTTTGAAGTGGTTAAGTTGCTTCTTTGAAGCATGGACTAAGTAACCCTAGGGAGCTGTTACCGAGCTGACTTCTCCCTAGAAGGGGTGGGGACTAACCACAAGGGCTTTTGTGACCTCAAGTGAGAAATCCTAACCACTCAAGTGAGAAGTCCTAACCAGCTTTCTCCAAGGTCAAGCCAGCCTCAAAGAGCAGAAGGGAAGAAAGGAAACTCTGATGGTAGTTTTTTTTTTTTTCCTCCCCTAAAGAGAAAAGATGAATAAGAGAATTTTGAAAAGTAAGAGGAAGAAAACCTCGGTATCTACTCAAAAGGATATACTTTCTTTGGGTAGGAAAATGATGAGATTAGTATCTCTCTTGGGTCATTTGAAAAGTAAGTGTGGCATCTTGGTTGACTTCTGCCCACAAAGCAGCCAGGTGTAGGAAAGCAGATGTTCTGCCTCTCAAGAACTGTGGAGCATGTGTATTCAGTTACTGCCTAACTGAACTTCACTGTGTCTTGATATACTTTCTTTATGTACAGGTTTGATTAAAAAGCAGTAAACTTTCCCAGAAGTTATGGAGAACAGAGACAAATACAAATTGCCTTGTCATCAAGCTGAAGCAGACACCACCAAGCTGGAGGCCCTGAGCAATCTTTCTTTTGAGAGCAAGCAAAGATGAAAATGAAAACCACAGGCAAACTGTCCAAACTGAAGGGCCTTTCAGGCTAAATGCTGTTTCCTGGCTCTCTTTCCTAGACAAATCCAACTAAAGTTCCTACTTTGCTCCCTAAATCTTTCTTTCAGGAAAAAGTAGAATAAAGCGTAAGCAAGTTTTGGTGCTATTTATACATACTGGATGGCTTAACACAATGCAAGTACTTTTCTAAATTATTCATACCCGGAATTCTGGGAAGCAAAGACACAGTGCATCTTTGTTCATTTGGTCTTCCCCAAACAAAACTGGTGCTGAAGTAGCTACTTGACTTTGTGACTAATACATACACTAGTGAGAGGCCTGGTGTTTAAACTGGTTATATAATACTTCATTAAAGCATTTTTTAAAAGCAGTGGGGTGGGGATGGAAGAAGAGAGAACAGAGGAAATCAGAAAGGTGACTTTGCAAACCTTTCTCTCAAGGAGTCAAAGACAAACTAAGCTGTGCTCACTTCAGCAGCACTTACACAAAGAGGAACTAGGCTGGTGCCCGCTTCCGGCAATGGCAAGCCGAAGAAGCATAGATATTTGTCCCTGGAGAGAAAGAAGGAACTAAGTCTAGCTGTGAGCTTCCCTCTGCCCCTCAAGGCCATCTTCTACCTGTCTTATGATTTCCTTTGAACATTTACTAAGTACTAATACAGGGGAGACACTGCTAAACAGTTGTGCATTAATTATTATTATTTCATTTAATCCCCACAATGACCTTGGGAGGCAGGCATTAACCTATTTTTTACAGATAAGAAACTGAGCCCCAGAGACCTGCTAATGTAACTTGACTATCAAACTACTGAAAAGCAAATATACACAAGTATTTCAATCTTGCTTCAAAAGGCTAACCTGTTAGACTCTATAACGTGTACCTGACGGGGGGAACCAACAGAAAAACAAAGTGTCGAGAAACAGGGAAGTTCTCGTGAAGGAGGGGGCGTTATGGTGAAAGAACACTTAAATTACCTCAAGGAGAATCTCGGTTCCTTGGCCAAGCCACCCCTCACCAAGTAAAGGAAAAAAAGATACCGGATTTTCTTTGATTTAAAAATATATTATTTCTCATGTAATAGGCTAGGTGGGTTTTTGTAATCAAAAAAGAGTCACTGGAAGACATCTTCCTATATATATAGTAACTAATTTGAAAAATGTTACTTCTTCATCCCCATCCTGGTGTTTGTTGGAATATTTCACTATGGATTTAAATATACACGATTTAAAACAGATCTGCAAAGGGTATCTTATTCTGAAATGATAGCGGTTTTTCTTTCGATGAAGTCAGTCCAGGAGAAACAGTAACTGGCTTCTTAATTTTGTTTTAAAATAAGTTCCCTATTTTGACAAAGAAATAGGAAAAAAAGAAAAAGAAAAAGATGTTGTAACTGCAAAGAAAGTTGTTCTGCCAGGAGGTAAGCCACCACCACCAGCCGTGTGCGGTCTGACAGTGGGAAACTGTGCTTTTAGAATTAAGGATTCTTGTGCTTTAAACACCATACATACCACTGGTCATGTGAGATACTTTTGCAAGTTTCTTCATTACATTGTCCAGCCGAGACTGAGTGCCCTCCAACTCATGAGAGAAGTCATCCAGCATACTAGAAAGAGAAGCAGATGTAGAAGGTGGCTGGTAAACACAAAGCCATGACAATGAATTGGCCATGGAATTAAATCAGGATCTAGGCCTTAGTGTTAGCAAACATAAGACAGGCAACACTGGGATTTAAGCACCCAACACTGGGATTTAAGCACCCAATCTATTAGCTGAAATTCTTGAGACAAGATGTGTTTTTTATTGCAGAATTACTGGAATTTTAAAAAGTAGTAATATATATGCTGTATGTTAGCTAACAGCCTCAGCAGGGCCTGGGAGAAGTCCTCCTTATCAAATATGTTCATATTTCTGCAGAGAAAAACTATGAGCAATCATAGCTGCAGTCTGTTCAAGTCAGGTTTTTCTGTAATGAGCTTGCTTCAAACTCAAAAAACATTTAAAAAATTTTTTTTAGTTTTCTAGATTTCAAAATTCCAGACAAAGCAGTGTGGACCTGACTACACAATACCACAAACTCAGTGTCAGCGCAGTGTAGCGGAGAGAAGGCTATGTGAAGTCAGCTGGGCTTCGCCCCTTGCTGACCCGGCTACCATGGACAAGGCACCCACAGCTGCTGGGACCGCTTCCTCACCTACAAATGGGGCAACCTACTGGTCCTGCTTCCTTGCTGGGTCTTAGAAGCACTACAGAACATACAAAGCAACATGGGTTTAGAATCCACTTTAATCAAACACCACTCTCCTCTCAAGCACTTAGTGCTGTATCATAACGCCGGAAGCCTTAGGAAGGATGCTGCTGACGATGCGTGGTCCTCTCTACAGCCACAGAGAAGCCGGCATTTTCCCCATGAAGGGAACTGGCTCCAGGAGGCCTATGCTATTTGCTGTCTAAGGCACAGCTAGGAAAGAAAACACCAAAAAACTCTTATTCCAAAAGTATTTATTTCATAGGTTCCTAAACATTCCAGACTTTTCAACCTTAGATTAACATAGGATTATCCTGCAGATAGAATGTAACCAATTAGTACCAAAGGTCTTATTAAAAAGGCTTTATTACTCTGACAGCATCAATGGCAGCTAGAAAGCACTGGTCAAAGTCTGGGCCCACATGAAGCTCCTGACAGTCCTGCAGGATTCGGGGCAAATAGCTCCTTATTAAGTCAATTATTAAATCAACTCCATGCTGACAGCTAAATAAACAAGTCTCCTCCTTTACCTGAATTTCCAAACTCAGACATCTGTAGCTCGTCTTAGACCCTGGGAGCATCGTGGCCCTGCAGCTGCAGACTTATTCAGGCAGGGCCACCTGCTGACAAACAAGAGCCACCTTGATGTGCCGGGGGTGGGGGGCGTGGTGGGGACTTCCCCCAAAGACAAAACAAGCAAGTCACCGACTCTAGGCCAATGACACCCACTACTCAAGGGGTGAAGGTAGCTGGTAAACACAAAGCCATGGTAGCTACCTTCTACACCAGGCCTATCTAACTCAGTACTGTACAAAAGAAATATAATGCAAGTCACATATGCCATTTAATATTGTCTAGTAGCCAGGTTTGGGAAAAAAAAGGCAAAAATTTAATAATCTGTTTTATCTAGCCTAATATATCCAAAACAGTCATTTCGACATGTAATTAATGTAAGAAATCATTAATAAGCTATTGTCCATCTGTTTCATAGTAAGTCTTCAAAATCGAGTGTTCATTTTACACTCAGGGCGCATCTCAATTCAGACGGCCACACTTCACATACTCGGTGGCCACATGTGGCTACTGTACTGGACAGCACAGGTTAAGACCCATGTTTCTTCCTTTTAATGTACTTATTTTATCAGTTATGCACATACAGTTTAAAGAGCTACACAGTCTTTTGTTAAAAACTCAGTCGTTTACTGATCCCTGCGGCAGATGCTTTCGGCCCCTCACACTACTCTCCTGGTGCATTCTCCAGTTTTTGAAGTAACACGCTTGCACCTCTGCATCCTGATCGCACTGGCTCTGCACTGTGAAAGGCTAGGGCTTAGCTCTTCTCCCCCTTCATCCCCACCTCTGCATCCTTCCTACTCCTCTCCCCCTTTCCTTCCAATGTAATCGTGTCACAATTTTATGAGATCAACTCTCAGGGTTCACAGTGCCATGAGCGAGGAAGTGCTCTTCCCAGCTGGGGGTTTGTGGCGTGAATCGCACAGGCTCCTTGGCTCTCCCCTCTGCTGGCTGAAGACTCTGCTTTCTCTGGTCTGCCGAGTCAGTGAGCATACAGAGTTCTACTTTCCAGAATCGAAAATGTTATTATGGTTATTGTTTCTCATTCTATACTCAATATCCCCATAGGTTTATGCCTTAAAAAAAATCCTTGGCCATGATTCCAGTACGCTTCAGAGAGGGAGTGAGATCAGGGTACGCCCAATGCACCGCCTTTCTCTGGAAGCCTGCCAGGCTCTCCCTATCACCACCCAAGCAGCGGTGGCTCAGGTGATTAGTCTTTTCTCTTCCCCAAGCTGGAATCTGGGGTAAGAATACATTTCAGACGGAAATTAGACATGCACACCGAGATTCCTGCTCTTTCGGCCTCCTGGTGGGTCTCCTTGCTTCCAAGTCTTACTCCACTTTGACTCATCATCTAAACTAGAGAGATGGACCTTCCAAAACGTAAACCATGGATGACTCTTAACACAACCTTCGCTGGGTTCCCACCAGAATAAAGTCCTAACTCCTTCACACGGCTTCTCAGGCCCCCCGATGTGTTCTCTGCCTCTGCGTCTTGACTTCTGCAATGCCCCATCCCAATCCCCATGCTCTAGATACACTAAACCTTTCTGTTCCAGGGACTTTCTCACCTCTAGGTCTTCACAGGCCGTCTTCCTTCCTGCAGGTGGACTCTCGCCCTTCACATCCCTCTTCCCACCCACACTCGATGACCCGGCTACCTTCTAACTCATCCTTCCAGTTCCTGTTAAACTTTTCTTCTCAGGGACCTTGGACTAGGTTAGGCTAAGTCAGGGCTCTCGGGCCACCATGCACTTCCCCCGCCACAGCCGTCCTCCCGCTTCTCTGCCACCGGTTAGTGACTTGCATTCATTTGTATCATGTCCACTCTACCCAGTAAATGGTAAACTCTGATGACAGAGAGAGTGTCTATTCCGTTTGCTCCTCTATCGATACCCAACGCCACCCAGAACAGATGCTCAGTCTGAATTTATGATAAGTGAATGTATTACACTGAACACAAAATTGGGATAGGAGAGTTTCTGATATATCCTAGTGGAATATCTTATTTTTTTCAGAAAAAAAATTATAAAATGGCAAAGGTATTATGTGGTAGTACTTAAGAATGCTGATTTTTCAGAGTGCGAAAAGACTTGTGCTTAAGGAAAAACAAATAAACCCAGTTACGTTTCCGTGTTTTTACTTTTGATTTTCAAAGGGAAAGATTTTTTGTTAATTTAAGATTTTTTGTTAATTCAAATTTAAGATACAAAACAAAAAGTTTTGTTTGACGTAGCATGAGAGTCACGGGACAATAAAGTTAGCTCATGTCCTACCCTCTTCGGGACACAACCCCCAGAGATTACACCCGTTATCAGTTTCACGTTTCCACTCATAACGACACTGCGTATCTGCTCAGAGGAACTCTATCTTTTTGCAAGTGTTTAAAAAAATAACAATTATAACTTTGCCTAAACCCTCCAAAATATTTTATCTGATAATTTGCTTCTTTTGGAGAAGCTAGTCTATAAAACAGAAAATATAGCTATAAATAAAATAGCTTTTGGTTTACTAGTCCTATAATTGTTGGGTTTTTTAGGGGTCCCTTAAGATGGCTCTTCCCCTCAATTTCATGGCCATGAGAAGCAGGTCTCACACTCACACTGCCTGCTCCTCCAGCTCCCCTCCAATGCGCTGGGACATGCTCTTCAGCACCCCGATGCTGCCAGAGACCAGCTCCAACTGCTCATCCTGCTGTTCCACGATCAGCTGGTGCCAGAGACATGGGAAATAGGCAATTAAAATCCGTCTTACCTGGTTCTGAGCCCAGCACTCTAGCAGCTGCTGGCTTCTTTGCCAACTTGAGACAATTCGCATTCAGAAGCAAAGCCCAGAATCAAAGGACCAGACCATCACCTCTGAGAATATCCTGCTCAAAAGGCTGAATTGTCAAGCTACCGACACCTCCTGCTAATCCAACTTGTGAATAGCGAGGCTTAAAAACCACCAAGAGAGATTCACTCTGGTTGGCTGAAGGGAACAGATAATGGCCAAAAGCACCTGTGCAGTGACCCCTGAGACATGGGGATGCCTGGGAAGAGGAAGCCCACTGCCAGGGTTAAGGTCTCAATCCACAGCAGACTTAAACGCAGAAGAGAATCTGGTAGATCTCTGGATCTGGGAAAGTCACACACAGTGTCCTTTCCCCTCAAGGACAAACTTGAGGAGGCCCTGTGGCAGTAAGTTATCTCAAGGACAACTACTGAGTGATAAATATTTAATTCTGCAGTGGCCTCCTCATTTTTTACATTAAAAAAAAAGTTTGCTTGGTTAATAGCAATTTCAGCAGACAACTGGTTAAACAGACATGGAAAAAATGGGGAAAAAAACCCAAAAGAACATAAAATCTATATAAAATACATACGTAAAATACAATATTTAAGAACCAATAGTTTCATGGATAATCTCAAATCCCCAGATACATTGTTTCCTTTTATTAATACAACTACACATCAAAAGCAACAACACAGACAAAAATCAACCTTACTTTCCTTCTTCTTCACCTCCACCAAAGCAATCATTTTCATAAATAATGGAACCAACAATAATTTTCAATGGGAAAACCAGGACTCAATTTTTCTGAAAGTTTGCTTTTGTTGAAATGTACAAAACAACAAGTATGTGAGTGGAGGCTGGGGAAGAAGGGTTTTTGTTTGTTTTTGTTTTTAAATCAGTGACCTTGTCTGTCAGATTTGGAGGTCTGGTCTGCTTTTCCTAAGAGACTTAATCGGCTTGGTTCTCCTGAAACAGTCATGCTCTAAAGGTTTTGGAATCCCTTTATACAAGCAGTCATCATGCAGGTAGACACGGAGCCGCTGGGTGCGCGCTGGTCCAACCTGCCTGTCATTAGCAACAAAGCCCCCTGAAACCGGGGACGTGCCCTGCCTCCCACACCTGTCCTTGGCTGACGGGTTCTCAGTACCTGCTGCTGTGCCTGCTGCTCCTCGATGAAATGGGAGTTGGCTAACTGGAGCTCGCGGTCAAAGCGCCCGTATTTATCCGGTGTTCCAGTGCTCCAGTTCTGGCCGCCACTGTCCCCCAGCAGTGCCTGCGAGAGCGGGGCAGGGGCAATGGGATAAAGAAGAGCAAACGATTACTTCTGCAGAACAAGTGCCCCATCACAGTGATACGAAGCGTCTTGCACTGTTCATGATCTATTTTCCCTGAGGTCCGCCTTTCATGCAGTGGTGCAGGTTGATACCTGTGTGGTACGATTTAAAGAATGCCAGGAATGATACGCTGTCCCAATGAGACTTACAAATGGGCTCTGTCCCACTACACTGTAAATAAATATCAACTTTAAATTAACAAACGCCCATGTGTACTCTGCTGTACAGTCTAAAGCGCTTAATCCCTTTAGGGCAGCTCTTCCTAGCGCCCTCAGAAGTCACCAGAGACCCGCAGGCTCTAGTCTAACTGATCCCAGAGATCTAGAGTCCTACAACCCAAGAAGTTTTTGGGTTTCTTTGAGGGTGGGGGGAGAGTTTTCCTCAATGACAAAAAGCTAGGTCATAGCCTCTCACATACTGAAGGCACAAGAACCACCAATGTTTGTTCAATTTAATTCCAACTAAATCCCAATGTCCTTCAATTGAACTAAAAGGCTACAGGCTTCGCGGATAGGAACTGGGGGTTGCTGCCCAAGGCAGGTATGGCCATGCCAGGTGCGTGACCCTGATAACCAAGGCGAGTGCTGGCCCTAAAGTCAGTATTGCCACTAAGGCCTCCAGACGACAGGGCTGAGTTTCTCGACAGAACTGGAGGAAGTTTGTAGCTAGAAAACGGTAAGTTTGGGAACGTCTTCCGTACATGAAGAAGCCAGCCAGGAATAGGAGTGGTCAGTCTCAGCGGCTGGCTCCGACTGGGATCCCCAGAGGCCTTTCTGACTAGTTGGTCAAAGTAACTGTTCAGACCAGCCTTGCTCAAAGAACCAGAAGATGCTGGTGACTAAGATTCTTCTTCCTTGTGGAGTCACCAAATCTTTTTACCAGGTACTTTTTCTCTCCGAAACTATTAAAAGCCCAACTGATTACTCGGTTCGCTATCTGAAAAGCCTTCCAATAGCCCCTCAACACCGACACTGATCTCGCCTGACTTTCAGAGGTGAATTCAGCCAAATGGCCTATACCTTGGGGGCAAGGCTCGGGGAAGCTCAGGATACAGGGCATAATTCTGAGGCGGTATGAGAAGAGGACCAGGACATCTGAGAGCTTCCGGCAGGGAAAGTTAACAGGAAAATTAAGTGAGGTGATATTTGGAGAGCCCCTTCCTCTTCTTTGAGCTTTTATAATATTTATTTTCAAAATTAAGTGGGTCAACAAACACTTAACAGGTATGAAGTAGGGATTGATGTTGTGAACTGCTGGTTCCTAGTTAAAGGTGTTGAGCTGATTTCTTCAGTTGACAATCTAGTAAAGGGACTATTGGCAACTTTGTGGAATCTGAACAGAATCCAAATCAAGTCTAAATTTTAGGTAACTGGTACATATTTTTTAAAAAAAGGACTGTATTTTATCAGTTGAAAAAAAATTTCTTTCATACACCCAAGTGTCTAATTTTAAAAAGCTATTTAAAATTCAAGAACTGGTCTCTGTAGCTTTTATTTTTGATGTGTCAATATCTGTGCTTCGGTTTCTGAAATTCATTAGGTTTCAAAATTTATTTGTAATAACTAATAAAAACTGGGCAACATTTCAAAAAAAAGATATTTAAAATGATAAAAGATTTAACTCATTAATTCACATACGTTTAAGGTTCCTCAAATATTTTTCATTTCATTTTGAATTTCATAAAGTTTCAATCATTAAATGTCCAGTGAATTCTATGGGGTAAGCAATATAATAGCAGCTAGAAATTTAAAAAAAGAAAAAAAAAAGAGCATGACGCAATCCCTCCTCACTCTCAAGGAGCTTGGGGTCTGGCAGAGAAAAAGACAAGAAACTGAGCAAATACAGCCCTTAATAGAACCTGGCACAAAGAACGTGCTCAGCAGGTACAGAATAAATGGCTCTGAGGTAAGGGCTATCAGATTTAGCGCAGGGAGCTATGAAACGCAGAGCGTGAGATGGGGGCACAGCTAACGATGATGCTCAGGCAGGCCGATGGCTGGACTTTCACAAAACCTGCCAGCCCGCCTCCAGGCTCAGCATGCACAGGGCTTCTGCATGACCACAAGATATACAGATATCAGCATTTTTAAATTCCAAGTATTTTCTTTGATTGATACTGTACATTCAGATGTTTACGCACCTGTCTATTTTTTCTTTCAGCGAATGCCTGCACAGATGAAGTTGACATCTGATCCTTCATGTCCTAAGATAAGTAAAATACCAGGAAACAAATGAATATCCTTAAATGAAACAAAATCATGGTTAACATTTTGCACATTAGCAAAATCCACATAGTTTATTATTAATTTTTTTTATAGCAAAAACACAGCATTCTTTGGCTTCTTTCAGTCTCAAAACAAAAGAAATGACACAGAGAACAACATCCCCTTAAAAAAAAGGTAACCTGGAAAATAAATTTAAATAGGAGGGAAGAGGAAAGGAACTAGTGTTTTCTGGGAACCTACTATAGGCCAGAAATGCTATTAAATGCTTATATACATTATCATTGAAATTTCATGATGACCCTGTGAAGCTAGTATTATCTTCATTTTACAGTTGAGAAGACTAAGATCTAGAAAGGCTGAGATACTTTCTCAAAGTTACATAGTTAAAAAATGGCAATCCTGGGGTATAAACACAAAAACCTGTGCTAAAAGGTTAGCATCTTCATACATAATACATATAAAAAACCATGCACTTTAGGATAATTACCATTAAACACCAGAGAAAACTTTTGAATAGTGATACAACAGGTCAATTATTTTATTTTTGAGTTGGATTTGTTATAGACTATTTCTAAAACCAGAGTGAATTTCCAGAGTGGCATCAGAAATAATTTTGTATGGAAAGAAAAATGAATGGACCTATTACTTACAATGAAGCAAAACACTTTGCTTATCATCTCTAACCACAACTCAATATACTTTGAAGTGATTTGAACTGAGTACATGATTACTGAAATACAACTTGTCTTAAAGGCTGACAAAATACTTTATAATTTTCTGTTGGCAAGACGACTACTTTATAGATGTACATGAGATATTAGGCTTTTAGAAACTTCTTCTAAGACCTATGTATGACAAGTGAATGGTAGTTCAGACAGTGCCACAGCTTTCTTAAGTCCTGTTGTGGGAAGTCTGAATTATAACCACCTTGTACCAACTTTCAAAGCGCCCATTCCTTCCTTCTCTTCCACAGGACTTCAATTAGACTCTGAACTCAGATCAGCAAAAGCTCAGTTAGGTACTGTTAACCCACCACTGGCAAATAGTAACAGCCTCTCCAAAAGGGGTCATAAATTAAAAATAAGAATGATTAAAAACCCTAAAGTATTCAGTTGGATCATACAGCAAAGTATGGTCTAGATCTCAACTCTAAAGAGGCTGCAATATTATGACATATGGACTTGATTTAGAATACTTCTTTCGAAGACTGCGCTTTAAAAAACTTCTCTGATATTAGAAAACAAACTTTGGTTCCTACTTCCAATTATACCAACTAACTTAACATTCAATATACTGACCTCTGAATTTCAATTTGCAAAATTTATAGGTACTACCTCGCAGAGAGAACAACTCTAATGACTGAGGTCAAGAATATGCTTCATTGTGAGGTGCCATTTAAATATCAACATCTACTAAAGTGTCCTTCAAAAACCTGTTAAAAAATTAAGAAGCAAACATTTATGAAATAAATAAATATGTCACGTAACAACGAAGCTTCTTATCAGAATAGCTTTCTGAACTGGCTAGAAATTAGGAGTGTCTAATCCAAATGCTCATTATATAGATGATGGCACCTGAGGTCCAAAAATGATACTGTCCCCATTAAAATATGGGTTTATTTATAAATAATTTTAGATATATGTATATATAAAGGCAACTAATGAATAAAACAAAGAACAAGAACATTTAAAGTTCAGTGATAATTTCCCATTTGAAATAATTTCAAAAGGAAATCACATGACATAAAGTCTCTGGCAAACACATACCAAGGTTCCTGCCTAAGATGACTCTAAAAAAGCCATATGTTAGCACTGATATGATCCCAAGTTTTTTTTTTTTATTCAAGGAAGCTGCTTTTTAGTACATATGTTAAAGACAGCTGGCTCTCTTACATCTAGTTATGCTAATCAAATGGCTTAGCTATATAGTTTCAAAATACAAACATATCTTAATGATACAGGATTTTACTGAAACGATATTCTGAGGTTTTTAGACAATATGTTATCTAAATAATTCGAGACTAAGTATTTGTTCACTGGTTTGGTTTTTTACACTCAGAAGCTTGCTTGCTCTGGATCACTCCCGAAAGGCAGTCAAGCAGTTGCATATGGAAATGTCAGTGCCATGGTTGCAAGAGTTCCAGAAGCAACTCAGATGGTGAAAGGGGCCGCCATCCAAACACGGTGAGAGCCACTTCACAATGCAAAGAGATTACCAATCCATCAAGAAATCAAACAGTTTCTACAACAGTAGAATAGCAATTCTTCCCTTTCACCCAGAAAGATAGCATACTAAGAAATAAAGAGGAAAAACAATAACTGGTTTGGAGGAATGAGAGTTATGGACAACAGAAAGATAGCATACTAAGAAATAAAGAGGAAAAATAACTGGTTTGGAGGAATGAGAGTTATGGACAGGCAGGACATCGTTGAAGTAAGCTTCCCAAGCCAGCGTCTACTCTCTAAGAAATAAGCCTGACGACACTAACGACAGATTTCTTTTCTTCAACTGGAGAAATTCTATGTGGGAAACTGATGACATTTAATTCATACGAAAAAGTGGTTTCAGAGTTGACCTATTGGTTAACATTCAAGAGAAAGAGTTCTGAGAAGTCTGGCTGTTTCTTACACAAATAACATGACAAGGTCATATTCCTTACCCTGACAACTTGCCGAGTACTTGTGATGAAGGCTTTTCTTATACTCAATTCGGTTGCATCGAGATTGAATTTTCTAGGATTTGCTTCGACTATGCGTGGGTCAAAAAGTCAAGGTAAAGCCGTGTCATCATCAAAAACCTAACAATCCACATCGTGTTAAAAAACTGCAGACTCTCTTACAGGCCAGCAATAAAGTCTGGCCCGATGTTTCTGAAAATATGGCCAACTTGACACCAATCATTCTCAAACTTTCTCTGCCCACAACTATAGAGGGATCCTTGTGCCCCAAAGCAGAAATGACCTGCCAGGTTAAGAACCACAGCCTGCCCGGGTTCACTACAAATCCACGGCTGGCTGAGCATGGCTGGCTGAGCTCCTCCAGATGCCTGCTAGCGCTATTCTCGTTTGACTCCAGATCACCTTTTCCATGACAGCTTTTACAAGCCTTTTTCATTTATCATTTCAAACCATTCCACTTATGTCAAGATAACCCTGCTTCTTCGTCTAGAGATGGAGGCTTCTTCCGTGAAACTCCCCTGATCTCCTCACCCCCAGCCTTGTCCTGCTGCCCCAAGTGAGACACTCGCATGGCTCTCTGGCCTTTTCACTCAAGTCTGCAGTATATATTTGTGCTATTATCAGATTATGTCTATTCCCCGCCCCCAGTCCTACTCTACCCTCCACCATGAATTCCATGAGGGCTAGAACACTGTTTTGCTTCTCACTCCCATCTCAGTAACTAACAAAATGTCCAGCACATGGTACACGCAATAACTCTCTGCTGAATGATGAGTATCTATTCAAATTTTGTCCTCTTTCTCCGCAATTTCTCTATTTCCCCCAATCCTTTTCTCTTCCCTCCTATCTCAAGGGAAGACTTATCTCCCGGTAACTGTGCTTTTGATCCCACTATCATATTTTGTTCCACCATTTTAGAGAACACATTTGTCTTTTAATAATTTAAAAGGTGCCCGGAGTCATGACGATTAATCGAAATGATGTGCTCCAAACATCAACCGCATAGGAACCGTGCTCACTATGGAGTAGTCCTGACAAAGGGGTTTCCTTGATGTTTTATCACAATTAGAGAAAAAAAGAAAACAGAGCTCAGAATATGACATTGGCATATCTTCAATCTAAAGTTTTGATTAAATGTAATTTTTCCAGTGGAAAAAGGCCACATAATTCAGCTTTTACAAGTTTTCTGGTTCGGCAGTCAGATCAGTGGACTTATTTCACACTGATAGCCTAACTTAGCAATAACAGGTCTGCTTTTACTAAATGTCACTGTACATGAACTGGCTACTCTACCTTAGCTTACTGGGCAATTATTTTAAGTGTGTCATGGTACAAATAAGAGCAACATCACTCAATTATAAAAGGAAATGTCCAATCTATGTGCTTGAGACATTTGGATAAAAACTTGTCCATTTGTGTGTTTGCCCCTGGTGGCACAGACACTACAGAAAAGGATATTGATGGTTTCATCCAGGTCTTCCAGATCCCACTCTATGCTTCGGAGGTTGTTTCTCAGCTCGTTGGTGGTCCAGTCGATTTCCTCCCTTGTGGCCGAGGACGGGTCCTGGAGGAGCTCTGTCCATCTCTGAAATAATCCCTGGGCAGTGTTGACTGCTTTCTGCACCTCCCTGTAATCAAGGTGAGGGAAGGAGAGGAATCAGATGGCGTTCCATGAGCAAGTTACTGTGTGACTTAAGATGACATTTATGGCCATGCACCATCCTCGGCCACCATTCCCAAAAGTGTTTTCAAGTCTTGATAGAAGGCTCTTCACGGACAAATACCAAAGTTCAAAACTTCAAAGTAACAGTCTGAGTATTCTGTTCTCAGCTGAGGTTCAGAATAAAATAGCCATTGTTTAAGCAGCTATAATATCAAGTCTGTTTGAGAAATACAAAACAGACTATGCTTAAAGTAGTATAAGAAACAATCCTACAAATTAACTACAGAGCCATTAGCATTCCCACATGCTGCCATTTGGTGGGACAGTAATTTATATTCAGATGGACAAGTCCTAATACAGCTTTTCTTTTCTGGGGAATGGGGAATAAAAAGGGTAGAGGAAGGGTTACTCTTACACAGCTAGTCTTCCAGAGGTTAAGCTTTTTTATTTGGGACATTGTTAAACCCAAAATCTCATTAGAAGATTCCAAAACTTTATTAGCCTTACATGTATCTACCTTCCTGGACTAAGCAATGCTGTAGAGCAGATTGTTCTGTTTCCTGTTTAGAGAGTGGGACTAGGCCATAGTGCTATGATCTCGTATGTTTTTACATTAGATACAGTCACAATGATTTGAACCCACCCCTTCTCCCCGCACCATTGGGCCAATTTCTACCATTTAAATGTTATAATCTAATACTGCTACATATAAAAGCCAAGGAGTCATTTTATAAACATATGGTCTCTTGTGCACAAAGATAATAGCCTTACTGCTCCCAAACTAAGAGATCTGTTTTGATTCTTCTATGATTTCTTAACCAGTTCTTCTGGGTGTTCAATCAGGGTGTTTGTTGTCTATAGCTTTAAGCAGAATGTGCATGCATCTATTCCCACTGACATTTCAAGTACCAGAAGAAAAAGCACTAACGAAAATAAGAAAAGTGCCTTACAATATGTCAGTCTGTGGAATAGTGATGAGAGCTAAAAGGCTGAGTGTTAAACAGAGAATACATATAGTTATTGGGCCCAGGCTGACTAAATCACTGAGCTACGTGGCCAGCAATGACTATCAAAGTCCATTCATATCCAGTTTACGGGTTACATCAGCCTTTACTCTCAGCGTTAATGAGAAGCTCTGAGATAAACAGAAGTAAGTAAGTGAGATGTAAATCCACTATCTTTACTCTTTATTGAGTTTTCTGGATGATTTGGTGGAGAAAGAGGTATATACATCTTCCCATAATACGATAATGGAAGACGGTTAAAGAGCATCTATAATATCTCATTTTAAAGAATATAAAATTGACCAATTCTGTAAATATAAATTCCTTCTGGAGAACTAGGAACCTCAAACCTAAAAAGCCTCTGGCTGGGGCATACCATGCACTCTCTGCCACCAGTATACAACTCTGATGCTGGAATTCAGTTTTCTTAAGAAGCAAGCCACACATTTTTTTTTCGAGGGGGGCAGTCTCACAACTCCTTTGCTCTCTTTAAAATAACTGAAGAATTCCAAAGTTGGTATAGAAATTCAAAGAGACATCTAAAAAATATGTATTAATTAATTAAAAGTTATAAACTTATTACACGTTAACTCATTTTTGTGAATAATAACTTCTAAAAAAAATAAAGCAATTAGAGTGGCTCTGTTTAACATTTTTATTTTTGCAAATCTCTCTAATATCTAGTTTAACAAAAGGCATCTGGATTCTCATATGTTTTTATATTCAGCCTACTGACATACATTTTGGTTGAGTATATGATGAAAATCCAGATATTCAGTTGGGAGAGGGAGGAGTATTTCAATAATTTTTACAGATAACTGGGGATATTCTTTTTTGACCTTTGTCATACCAAAACATGACAAGTGGCAGTTTCTTAGAAGTTAATTGCAATGTGAAACCTGAAGCTGTATCAAAGACTTTTTGAACTCTCATACATTACAACACACTACAAGATGTTATAAAACATACATTAATACACTGATTAATGACAAGGTATTCTGAATAAATCTTTTACCCAGGTATGATTTTATAACATCATATACTGGTCATTTGGAAAGTGTTACTTTACTGAGTATCACAGATTTTTCAAATGCTAACTCATTTCATTACGCAATATCCAAAATCATATAATAATATCACTACCAATTAGAAAAACTTAAGTATTGGGAATTTATAAGATAATAGTTGATATAAACTTTCCAAAATTCTACTGAAAACTGGGAGGAGTTCTAATGTTATCAGCAAAAATACTGTCAGTTATTTTCCATGAAGTGACAGGTTGACCTCATTCATTTTTAAGAAAATATCTCAAGCATTTTTTTAGATAATTTTGAGATTTGAGAACATATGCAAGTCTCAATAATCAGTCTGTCAGTCATTCTTTCAAGAAAAAAATGAAATTCTTTGTGGGGAGAAAAAGAGCTGCTTCAGCTTGCAACTCAGTCAGAAGTGCTTTTCCTGGAGACAACCATCTTATTTCACAATATAGCAAAAGTGCTTTATACACACTCTCATTTCGTCACATAAAATATTAAAACGTACAAAGGCAGAGAGAAAACGTTTACAAATTACACATCTGATTAATGACATGTGTAAAATATATTTTTAAAACTCTCAAAACTTAACAAGAAAACAATTTTAAAAAGAGCCAAAGATTTGAACAGTCACTTCACCAAAGACACAGAAATGACAACTAAGCACATGAATAGATACTCAATATCATCGGTCATCAGGAAAATGCAAATGAGACACCACTACATACTTAGAATGGCTTAAAAAAGAAAACAAAAAATGAAACTGACAGTAAGTGCTGACCAGGTGGTAGAGTAACTGGAACTCTCATGCGTTATTGGTAGGAATGGAAAATGGTACAGCCACTTTGGAAAACAGTTCGGCTGTTTTTTAAAACTAAACATATATTTATTTGCCATATACCCCAATAATTCCACTCCTAGGTGAGTAAACAGTAATTTTGCAATGACTCTTGAGAAGGAAAAAAATTCTCTTTCCTTACTTACCTACAGTTATGTACAATTTGACCTCTACTTGCTGGTTCCACAGCTCCCCTGGGATAGTACTACTGCCACCAATGACACTGCAGGTCAAAGTCGTGAGTGACTTTGTACTTGACCTCGTTTTCAGTGTACTTGGCACTACAGCCTTCATATCTATTTTCTTGAAACTCTCACTTCCTTGGGTTTTGTGACATTGTACTCTTCTAGTCTCTACCAGTTTTCTCTTTCCTCTTCCTCCATTTGGTCCCAGTGTTTCCTCCTCAGCAGCCTTTACAGCTTCTAGGTGCTCATCAACACTCACAAGTTCAACAGATGCCTTCTGACACCCCAACCGCATTTCCAGCCCTCACCATGCACCCAGAATTAACTCCTATATTTTCAGCAAAATTAATCATATCCGCCCTACAAAAAACAAACAAACAAAATGCAAGTATTCAAACAAAAAGATAAAGTGGGGGTTGGGAGATAAGAAATCTGCTTCCTTCTCTAACTTCCCCATTTTCGTAAACAGTGGCACTGTTTTCCAAGTTTCGAAACTTGTCTAGACAAGTGTCATCTTTGACTCTTCTTCCTCTTGCTTCTCACCTTGCACAACCTCTACATAAGCCCAATCATTAGATTTTAGATCTGGAAGGCACTTTTAAGATAACCAGTGTGCACTCATTGAGCAAATAAGAGAACTGGGGCTCAGCCATCTTGGCTGCCTGCCTCGAGTTCCTCTGATTCTGAGCACGAGGCACTTTTCACTACTAAGACCTATTCAATCTTATCTTCGCTAAGCCTCCAGACATATTCGTTTGCGTGTGTGGACTCAGAAGACCTGGGTTTGAGTCCTCAAAAGTTGTTTGATCATAGGCAGGTGAATCGTAACTGCTAGTTAAACTGCCTCCTAATTAAGAATTTATGATAGGAAAGAGACTAAATTTAAACTCCTCAGCTGGGTATGCCAGGTCTCCTCTTCCTCTACACTGGCCGACTTTAAGACCCAACATGATTCCTCATAAAAACAAATTTGGTTTCAGTTGGCAGGTTGTCTTCCCATCCTCCCATCTTCCCGGCTGGCTCTAGCTATTTCCCCAGCCGGGGAGAGTCCTGACACCTCTGCAAATGAAAAGCAGACATTTCCTTTAAGGCCCAGATCGAGACCCACTTGCGTCACTAAACTGTCCTTGACCAACATTCCCATTGGGACTCTGTTCTGTTTTCAATCTCCACAGCATCTCAACTCTACTCCGAAATCTTAACACACAATGCATATTGTCTTTCACGTATACTCTTTCATGTTCTGCATAGTGTTTTTCAAGCAGGACTACAATTTCAGGAGCCAAATATAGTATTAGGCATTCAATACATTTACAATCAATGTTTGCAAAGTTGTTTTTATAATGAAACATCTGATTCTGATTTTTAAAAAGTAGGAAATGAGATTTGACTTACATTCAATTGTACTGAACTAAAATTCTCTGCAAAAAAAGGATTAATTTTTTTCAGTGACTGTATCAATAAACAGAGTTCTCTCAACACACAATAAAACACAATACTTGCCTTCAAGGAGCTCAGATGCTAATGTTAAAAAGATTGTATATACAAACAAGAGAAGGATAGAGGATAATTAATACAACATAACACATACCATCTTGCTCATCTGCTTACTTATGCCATTATTTTAACACCGATCAAAAGGCCAGGAATGTGGAAATAAAACTCTCCTTGTTCAGGAACACGAAGGGTCGAAACCAGCAAAATATTAAAAAGCCACAACCTTCTAGCTTTTCACCCAGAGGACAGGCTCACGTGGTACCAATATACTCTATATTCCAATGCTCAATTTTGCGGTTTTCTCAGTGGCCTGTTTGATTAGAAGTTGCAAATTCTAAAGATTTACTACAAAAAAGGGAAAAAACTACAGAAACCCAAAACTTAAATGGGCTCACTCATCAAACAAACACTGCATAAGTTGTCACTGAACACAAAGATGAAAATGACACAATTCAAACATGGTATCTTTCACTTGGCAAATTAGCAAAAATTTCTTAAAATGAGAACCCCAGTACTGACAAGGGGTAAGAGAAATGGGCCCCTCACACACTGGGGTAGGAGAGTGGGGAGCAGAATGTATTCTGAAGGGCAATCTGGAACATGCACCAGAAGCTTGGAAAATGTGTATGCTCTCTTGTTTAGCAATTCTAGCACGGTCTATGGGAAAAACAGAAGCAGCAACAAAGACCTGTGACAAGTAGGCCTGACACTATATTCATTGTAATAGTGAAAAATTAGAAAAATTATAAATGTCATCCTGGGTGATAAATTGTATTACATTTATATGACGAAATACAATGAAGTCATTGAAAGCCCTCCTTGCCAAAGACATTTTAAGAATATAAAATAATACAGATGAAAAGATTATAAAACAGTATAATTCCAATTTCTAAAATGATTATTATTCTTAATAATAATACACATATATAAAATCCTGGCCTTTCCGCTTACAAGCTTATGAAATTTTTCTTACTCTCTATTTTTTCATTTGTAAAATGATAATAGTACTAACACCTGCTTTATAAGGATTAAAAAGACAATTCCTTTTAGGTTCTTAACACAGTGCCTGATATACAATAAATTTATTGTATAAATTTATTTCCTAAATTTTCTAAAATAAGCGTCTATTAGTTTAATATTATTTTAAATGTTACTAAAAAAAAAAAAAGAAAGGGCAGCCAGCCTATTTGGATGAAAACACATACACAAATATTTAAAAGAGAAAGTTTATTGAGCACTTAATATGTGCTCCAAACTGTGCTAGGCAATTTACATGCATTAACACATCTAATCCTAATAACCGACAAGGCAGGCATTATTAAGCCAATTTTGTACATAAACAGGTTCAGAGAGGATAATTAACTGGCCAAAAGTTACCCCAAATAACTGGTAGAAGTGAGTGAGAGTCCAACCTTGGGCCAGTGTGATTACCAAAGCTCAGTTCTTGCACCAAACCTCATGGTCCCTGAAGTCCCATAAAAAGAAAAACTACACCCAGCCCAGCTTCCTAAGGAACTGATCATGACCTGACACACCATGCATCTGCTCCTTTGTGTACTGTCTGTCCCTAAAATGTGAGCTCCCTCAGGACAGAGGTGTTGTCTGCTCACTGCTGTGCCCTCAGCTCTGGGTACACAGAAAACGGTAAGTATTCCATCATCAAGAAATATGAATAGAGAAATGACATGTGTCTCTGTGGTCACATGTGGTAGCGGTGTGATGCTTGCTGAAGAAGTTGCTTATAAGAGTCTAGGTAGGAGAGGACAAGGACATGAACTAGGGTTGAGGAACCAAAACCAGAGCATTAGAGAAGGTTCCAGGGATATCCCAGCGATGGCGCTGACAGGACACGATGGATGACCACGTGGACATGGGACTGAAGGAGAGCAGAGTCAGGAGTGAAGAGGGCAGAGGAAGAGGACAGGTCAGGCGTTTGTAGGGAGAAGGAAGGAGGAGAGGTCCGCCCCACAGAGTCGGGGACATGGAATAATTAATAGAAAACAAAAAAGCACTCAGGAGAGAGTGGGGTCAGAGTGACTGGGGTACGGGATGGGCCCACAAGCACGGGGAGTACCTGCGGCAGTGGGAACAACCGAGCTCACTCAGCGAGGGATCGACTGGAGAAGCCACACTAAAGGGAGCGACACACACCGCCAGAGGTGACTAGCAGAGTCAGGAGGTTCAGGCACCGACTTCTTAAACCCATTGCAGTGTAAACGCCACGGCGAATGTCTGTGCCAAGGAAGCCACGCTTGCCCCATGAGTCCAGTGCCCAGTGGTGAGCATTTCTCCTCTGTGCTCCCAGACGGCCCTGAATAAGGTTTCCACAGTGCAAAAACCTCGCAAAATGAGCCCTGGGCAATAACCACTGCGTAGTTAAAGTAAAACGGCTTTCTAACTGGTGTCCTTTTTAATCTTTCCTCATGCTAATGAATCCAACACTACTGCCAAATCAACATTCCTAAAACCCTAATTTCATGTCATTTCCCCGCTTTAAAAATCTCCAGTGGCCTCGAGATGAGACTCTCTTTGACCCTATTCTACCTGTACTTGAAGTGTTAACAGTATGAGAATTATCCAGTTCAAATTTGAATCCTGGGCCCCACGGCTTATTAGCTGTGTGACCCTGGGCAAGTAACTTGACCCCTCTGTGCTCCCTCAGCTCCTCATCTCTAAAATGTGGCCAATACTCACATCATACAGCTGTTCTTATAAAGTGAAAATACTTATGAAGTGCTTATTTAGCACACAATGCCTGCCATAGGAGTTACATCCTTTAAACAAGCTGTCCCCAACCTTTTTGTCACCAGGGACCAGTGCTCCTATGAGAATCTAATGCCTGATGATCTGAGGTAGAGCTGAGGCGGTGCTGCTAGCACTGGGGAGTGGCTGCAAATACAGATGAAGCTTTTTTGCTCGCTCACCTGCTGCTCACCTGCTGCTGTGTGGCCCAGATCCTAACAGGTCACGAACTGGTACCAGTCCGCAGCCCCAGTGGTTGGGGACTCTTGCTTTAAACCAGTTAGCTAATATATGAAAAGTCCTTAACTGTGTTCCCAACATATAGGAACATTAACTGATTATTATTATTATCATCATCATTATTATTTTATTTTATTATTACTTCCCCAAATAAACTTCCTACTCCATCTACTATTTTCACCATGATGATTTCTAAACATGCAATGCCCATCCCAGGACCTTTGCTGGTGGTGTTCCTACCCAGGAACCACCACCACCACCAATGACTATTCAGTCAACGTTTACGCTCTATATCCAAGGTGCTGGGATGGACATTCAGGAAAAACAAACAGTCCCAAAGTTCAGAGCGCAGTCTAATAATCAGAGACAGCCACAGGAAAAGGCGCAACATGTTAAGGCGCCAAGGGAAGCACTTTCTAGAGGTAGTGGAGACGCTGACACCAAATCTTCAAAGCTGAGTGAATCGGGCAGAGCAGGTACATGTGGAGTAAGAGCATCCAGTATTGGGGTCGCAGTCACTGCAGGTGTTGCCAGAGCTCTGAGCCGCAGGTGGGCACAGGTAAAGGCAGAGGCAGCTAGAGGAGGGTTGGATCACAGAGGTCATGAAGTGTTTGGACTTTATTCTGTAGGCAAGAGGCAGCCACTATGTGATGTTAAGTAGGGAACCTCTGCTTGGGTTCTAGAAAAGTTATCCCTGTGCTGCTCAATACGGACGCCACACGTGACTACTGAATGCTTGAAATTCGCTAGTGAGACTGAAGAACTAAATTTTTAATATAAATCAATTTAAAATTTAAAAGCTGAGATGCAATTGTTACTGGAAAATTTTTAAGTATGCTGGGAACAATTTGGGTATGTGAATCCACTTTTTCAACTGTAAGGTTAAATATGGATTAAGTATATCTGATGAAAACTTCACATCCAGATTGAGATGTGCTTTAAGTACAAAACACACACCAGAGTTTGAAGACTTAACACAAAAAAGTAAAATATCTGATTAATAATCTTTATGTTATCATATATTGAAATATTTTCAACCCATTAGGTTAAAGATGACATTGAAATTAATCTCACCTGTTTCTTTTTACTTTTTTAATATGGCTACGAGAAAATGCAGAATAGCATACATAGCTCACATTATATTTTGGATAGCACTGATCCAATAGAACCAAGGCAGGATGAAAGAAGAAAGAGACTAGGAGCAGGAAAACCAATTAGAGACTCTGATAAGGGTCCAGATGAGACACAGGCCTGAATTATCTAAATTCTACCCATCTTCAAAACCTAATTCAAGACTTACTACTACCTCCAAAAGCCTTCCCAATCGTAAGAATCCCTAATGAGTTGCCTTTCTCCAAACTCCTGGGTCACATGTCTTCTGTAGCATTTACTTCAGCACTGAATCATTTACCCCTGTCATTTCTACTTAATTTGGGGGTCAGCTGTTTCTTAGTTTAGACTATCAGCTCCTAGGCCACAATTTAAGTGTCTTTAATTTTCCACTTTGTGTGATACATTTTCAATACTTTTAATAGAGGTGCATGGCTCCCCAAATATTCTGTCACACACACAGTAAGAGACACCCATGTGACTAACTTTTGCACACAGAAGGCACTGAGAGTCTCATTTCCTTCAGATACATTAAGGACAGTAAAATATCAAAATCAAGCGAGACTCCAAGCCCATGTTCCAATAAAGCAGTGATATCTATTCATTGAGTAAGCATTGGGTGACTGTATTGGATACTCTCAGGGAAAAAAAAGTTAATATGGACGAGCAATTTAGCATCTTCACATATTCCATTAAAAAAAAAACAACAAAAAACAGAAAAGTCTGATTCTTTTTGGTCTGCCAGAGATAACCTTTGCAACCAAAGTATTAAGAACTTTCATTCAAGGGGAAAACACACAGCTTTAACATTTCAAAGTTAGTCCCTAAATCAATCCTTCCAATAAATGACACATTTTTCAGATAGAGAGCCACAAATTACTAAAAAACTACGACTTGGCATTTTCCCATCTAAATTAAAGGAAGGTGAAGAAAACATTTTCAGGGAACTGTTAAGAAGTGTATAAATATGTGTTGCTGTATCATGAATAATAAAATACTTCACCTAAAGCACCATTTAAATTTTCTAAGAACTCTTTAAAAAAAAATAAACACCCAAGCACCTGGTCAGCTTCCATCACTAGAGAAACAAGAAGCTGGTAGTAACTAGTTGAAAGCAAAAATGACACTTTATGGTTATTAGTACTGATCATCTGGGAACTTTGTAGTTCTCAGATTTATGTTTGTTTGACATTGAAAACATAAAGCTGACAAGTTGTAACAACATCAGAATTCATCTTCCTTGCATTTGTTTAATGGCTACAAAGCTGACAGCAACAAAGTGTAATTAAAGTTTCTATCTCCAAACAATCCAGCAATCAAAGATGGAGTCAGGACAGCTCTAAGGGAAAAACAAGTGGGGAAACCTGTCAAATAGCCTGGATGAAATCAGGGAGTTGAAAAGAAAGCACTCATTTCCTTTAGCACTGTGGGAAAATCCCAGTACTAATAGAAAGCCGAGGAAAGTTTAGTTTGGCTGATTTCTTTTTGTTTTCCTTCCAACACCATCTCTGAGCATGAAAGACTGCTTTCCTCCCCTCCCATTACTCAGTAAAAACTCCCCCACCGAACTGAGCTGTCTTCCGGAGCCCCGCTCCCCAGCCTCCGAGATCCACACCGCCCCTGCCTCCCAGCTTGCAAACGTGCTCCGACGCCTCCGGGCTGGTTGTGGTCCCACCAGTCTGCGGGCCAGCGCTCCGATCTCAACGGACAATAGGAGCTCACCCCCGTCAACGCCAACTACAAAGCTCAGGAGGGCCATTTCCCTTTTCCTGCCCAGATGCTGTTTTCCCTCCTTCGAAGCAGCGCCCCATGCTCCACTAGAGCCCCAGTTTGGGCTGGGACCTGTGTGTTTCTCCCCACCTGCAGAGTTGCTGAACTTCTCGACCCCAAAATAAGTTACACCGCAACGCACAGGCCGAAGGGGACCCCCTCCCCAGGGCTGGATTGGGGGCATAGATTTCACAGTCCAGGTAGGATGGGGAGCGCATGTCTCTGGACGCTTGGTCACGGCTCTGAAAGCTAAGCCGCCCCCGCTGTTCCCTCCCCAGCCTCAACTTGTCTCCCCTCCCCCTCCAGCAAGGAGAGCGGGTCGGTGGTGGCAACATCGCCACCTCCTCACCCAGTGGAGCCCTCAGTGACACTCACCCTTTCACCACAAAGAAGGGGTCCTCCATGGACATGGCGTCCCGGCCCCCGGCCGCCTCACGCCTCCTCCGCGCACAGGGCGCCCGCGCCCTCCGATCCTCCCTCCGCCCACCCCACTGGCCTCCCGCGGCTGCAGGCGCCTCGGCCTGGGGGACCCAGATCCGCGGGTGGGCGCAGGCCGGGGAGCACGGGAACGCCGCTGGTCCAGCCCGCGGTGGGGCCACAGATCGAATCCCAGGCTCGGCGCCTGCCCCCGCCGCTGCCTCCTCCCCCGACTCCTCCCGGCGGGTCCGGCCGGCCTTGCCCCGCCCCCGGGGCCCGCGGCCTGGGCCAACCACGAACGCGGCCCACCGCACCACTTCCGCACCCGAGCTCACGTGACCGAGCCTGTCCCGCCCCCCTAGTGGGCGGAGCCTGGGTACGCGTCATTCGACCCTGGAGGCGGGGCTCTGCAGCGCGACAGAGAAGGGCGGGTCTTCTGTAGACCCGCCCATCAGGATTCAGGGGGAGGAGCCGCTTGTTCTCTCCTAGGAAGACAGGTAGGTTTTCAGGATATGGTAGTCATCTGATTTGCATAATCCTTTACCTTTCCTCTATGTACTTTTAACACTTGACTTACAGTCAAGCGTGCTCATATTTATGATCTAACTATGACAATGTTGCATTACTCCTTTAGGTCTTACTATGTGTCTGGCAACGAGCTAAAGTCTGTGTGTGTGTGTGTGTGTGTGTGTGTGTGTGTGTGTGTGTGTGTTGAGGGTATTATTATTCCCATTTTGTAGATGAGAAAAGCTCAGAGAGGCTTCAAGATTTCCTGTGGTCATACAGCCTGGACAGGGCAAGGCCACAAATTCTGTCCCCTTTCCACCAAACTGGGATGAATTTTCTTCTGTGCATTCCGCAAGTGACCAGTAAGGTAATTAATTCATACAGTGTATGGTGCTTCCCAGGAGATACCACCCTTGAGGGACAAAGCAGGGGCCGGCCATGACAACTTCCTCTCTGCTATGGTTCAGGATCTCTTCCCAAAGCATTTTGGTCAGAACAGTTAGCCAAATCCTATGTTAGATATGCTATGGGAGTTGTGAACTTTAACTGCTGATAATCATTGAGCACTTACTGTGTTTCAGGCACTGTGCTGTTATCTCAGTTGCTCTCACAATGAGGTAATTACTGTTGTTATCCCCATTTTACAAATGATTAATCTGAGACTCTTGGAGGTTAAGTGACTTGCCCAAGGTCACCAGTCTTTCTGGAGATGAAAAAGTCCTCAGAGCCAGACACAGAGAAAAACATGCTTGGTTCTTGCTTTCAAGGAGCTCTCAGACCAGTGGGAGAGACAGGCAGATACATACAATGAGCGACGGGCATAGGTTGCCAATAAAACACAGAGACAAGATACCAGTTTATTGTGGTGTGTATGTGTGTGTGAAGGGGGTTGTTTCTAAACAGTGACTAGAGGCAGCCAGGAGACAGCATAACATCTGTGGGGGAACTATAGCAGAGGGTGTTGCCAAAATGGAAGAACAGGATGTCAGGAGGAGCTAAGGCTGGAGATGGGTCAGATTATTAGGGCCCTTGATTGTGATGTTAAGAACTATGGACACTCTACTGTAGATCATAGCAGCTGGGGGAACTGGCATGGTCAGACTGGCATTTGAGACAGATACTGTGGTGGCTCGGAGGTCATCTGGGAGGTCATGGTCTAGAGAAGGAGGCACAAGAGTGTCTTGAAATAGGCTCATGGCAAATAGGATGGAGAGGAGGAATATATTTGAGAAATACGTTAGAGGCCAAACCAGTGGACTTGGTAACTAATTGGTTCAGGGTGTTAGAGTGTTGGTGAAAGTGGAGGGAGGAAAGCTTGCAGGGTTCTGGAGCTGGAAGTGGTTTTTAGTCCCAATCACCAGGAAAGAGAATACAAGATGAAGATTAAATGTAGGGTGGATACAAACTAGCTGCTAGCATGTTGGTTTTCTCCACTAAACTGTAAACTGGAGGTAGGGGAGACTATGTTGATGTTATTTTCACTTTAATGCCTAGCATAACCTCTGATCATCTATTCCATGAACTATTAATTAAACCACAAGTGAGAGATCAGAAACATAGTGGGAGCATAGAAGATAGAGAACAGAGGCTTGGAGACTTCCCATAATGAGGCATTTGGAATAGTACCAACCATAGAGATAGTAGAAGATTGAGACATGAAATGTGTGTGGGGTGGTATAGAGTGTCCCTTTCTTCGCTATGTTACCCTCCTTCATTCTCTCTCAAACCAAACAAGACCTTGGCATCCACTGCCCCAGATAAAGGGAAGCTATAGTTAAAATGCGAGCATCTTTTCATGTGTTTATTTACCATTTGTATATTTTCTGTGGAGAAATGTCTATTCAAGTTTTTTGCTTATTTTTTAATTGGGTCATTTGGGTATTTGTTGTTGTTGTTGAATTCACCCTGCATCCTTTTTGAAATAACTCTAAGGAAGAAAAGTATTGCATAAACATTAGGTATTACACTCTTCATCGTTATCTCGATCTTTTAAAAACCATGAAATGCATGTGCATGCCTTGGATCACTCCAGGAAACATTCACTCATGTTGGCTTCCACTGATCCGGCAATGGCTGTCTGCATTTCCCAGCCCCAACCACAGGAAATACCCACACACATATCCACACACTAGTTATGTTTCCTTCCCTCTCCTTGGTTGTTAACATCACCTACACACTTACCCTCCTTTTTGTAAATAATTTAAAAAAAGTATTTAAAGTTTGGCAGAATTAAATGTTTACTTGGATAATCAGAAATACAAAAAGTAGAAAACAATCAAAAAAAGAGAAGTGAGGTCAAGTGACCACATATGCAAAACTACATAAAAAGTTAGTTTTAAATGTTTTTAGAGTAAAGCAAGTTAGGAATGTATGAATGAATAGATATTGGAGAGTATTAAAAGTTAAAATATATTACTGGGATTCAGTGAACTTCTTGACAGAGCAGTGAATTTGAACCATTGTAGGAGGGCAGGTATGATCTATACCATCTCAATGAATTTGTTGGTGTGCAGGGAATGAAAAATCACAAATCTCTCTTGGTACAATAGTGAATAACAATAATAGTAATTCTGATTGCTAACATTACTTACTATGTAGCAGACATTAGCTGAGCAATATACATGCATAATCTTTAGAAGTAGCTCCAGGATTTCTACATAGGGCAGGTTTTAGAATGTAACTTAAAGTTTGGACGGCAAAGCTAGGAGACTTGAACTGAGCTTACATGGCAGACCCACTGTCTTTTCTTAAATTAGTGGTTTATTTGGGGTGGCTCACGAGGGCCAATGGTGATTAAGTATGTGCGATAATAGTACTCTAAAGTCCCAACAAGTGACAAGTCTCCTATTGTTGCCGTAACAAATTACCACAAACTTAATGGCCTAAACAACACAAATTAATTCTTTTATTGTTCTGGAGGTCAGAAGTCCAAAAGTGGGTCTCAGGGCTAAAAGCAAAGTGTTGATAGGGTTGCATTCTTTCTGGAGACTCTAGGGAAGAATCTAGGGAAGAGGCCATCTGCATTCTTTGGCTCCCCTCCAGCAATGGCATCACTTTGACCTTGCTTCCACTGTCACAACTTCTCGGTCTCGGACCCTTTTGCCTCCTTTTTATAAGAACCCTTGTGATTACTTTGGGCCCACCGGATAATCCAGGATAATCTCCTCATCTCAAGATTCTTAATTTAATCATATCTGCTAAATTCCTTTTGCCACATAAGGTAACATAGTCACAGGTTCTGGAGACTAGCACATGGAAATCTTTGAAGTGGGGGTGGTGCATTATTCACCTAGCACAGGAGGAAACCAATCTGTATAGTTCTACTACCTACCAGGTGCATCATAAACAGAGCCGTATCTAATACTTCAACGACTTTATGAAATAAATGCCAGAATTTGCTTTTAAAGTGGATAAAATTGTGCCTCAGTGCAATTTGGGATTCTTCCCAAGGTCAAGTAGCTGGGATGCAAACCCAGGTCCCTGAACCACAGTTCAAGCCACCCTACCTTGTGGCTTTGCCTCCAGTAATCTCTCCCAGTCACCTCTCCTTCCTCTTTTCTGTCTGGGTCTGTCCCTCAGCTCCCTGGACAAACTTAAGCTTGTCATGTGCCAACCTGTCATGCTCTCCTGATGACAGTGTAGCCACAGCTTGATCCTGGGCATTGCTAATCGAGCAAATCAAGTGTTTGGCCCTCAGAATCTTCTTTCAGGCCTTTTTCTTGCTCTCCTTTATTCAACAAACTTTTTTTTTTTTTTGAGCTTATTTCGCAGGGTGCTAGAGCAGTGGGAGGATAGACCTATGCTAAAACTGACAAGACAGTCTAAGTGATACATGCTCTATCAGCCATATGGACTATAGCATTGTAGGAAGTCAGAGCAGGGAATTCCAAGTCCTGGGAACTTTGTACGAGTCTGTCTCATCCACCTGGGGTGAAATCTATGCTCCAGGAAAGAAGCAAAGGCATCTTTTCTTTTGAGCTCCCTGAGGTACCAGGTGTGATTAATCTTTGTGTTCCCTGAGCCTTGCACATAGCTGAGCTCCATAAATATTTAAAAGTTCAGAACAGGGCCACCTGAAAGTAATATAATATTGTATGTTGACTGTAATTTAAAAATAATTTTAAAACAAACAAACAAACAAACAGGTCGGGAACAGGGTCAAAACAGGCACACGAAAAGGAGCAAGCAGTGTCTGAAACCAAAGCAGTTAAAAGTTACCCGGAAAAGCATTCAGTACTTTTGTCTCTCTCTATTCTACCTAGCAACTGATGACACTGCATACGTCCCTGTTTTTATTGGGAGAAGGCCCTGAGCGTCACGCGGTGCTAAATCTCCAAGAGCGAAGAGCGGGTGAAGTACAGGTTCTTGAAAGATCAGCTGAGACCTGTCCGTGTTTTGGTTAAAAGAATCTGAAGGAAAAGACCTTAGAGGAGCCAATGATGCTCCTGTTTCCTCTCCTTGTTGTATTAACGGCGAAGCACTGCGTTGCCCGTGAGTATCACAGTTCTCTTCGTTCCGAACTCCAAAGCTGAGGCAGCCGAGGGGGAAGAGCTCGTCTTCCTAAAACTTGAGGTGAAACGCTGAAGCAGCCGGGGCGGGGATGCATATAGATTAAATCCAGGACTCGTAGGAGCGTCGGAGTAGCTGAGCAGGTTTCCAGTTCGCGAGTAGGCTTTCGGTGTCACCCACCTTCGGAGCGGGTGGCAGCCGTTCTGGAAAGCACCTCCTGGAACTCCCTCCTCACTTTCTTTCCGAGCGTCGCTCCCCTTCGTGTCAGCTCTTGTCCTTTCGTTTCCTTGTTTCTCCTCTTCGCGAGCTTGCGACTCTCGTGGCGATGTGGTCTGAGTTTCAGGGCATGCGACAGTGGAGAAGACGTCCCGCCCCGTTCAGGTACATTTATGTTTTTTTGTTTGTTTGTTTTCCTCATCACAAGCCCTGTCTGTAAAGGAAGATCCCGGAAAGATAAAACCGTGGTTCAGGACTTGCGAACTGGGTGTAAGGTATCAGCCAAGCAGAGGGGGCGTTCCTCAGGGTTTAGAGGCCCACGTCACTGGGGTAGCAGTGCCTTCGGTTGTCCCAAAGACATGAGCAGGCCCAATGGGCTGGAAGCACCAGGCTTCTCAGCTCTAAGCAACTGCTTTTCCAGCTAGTGGCTGGCACTCCCAGGCAGGTTGGGGTTGGGGGGGCAGTGTCTAGAACTCCGTCTCAGCCACTGCCATAGGCGGTGACTCATGAGGTGACAGAAAGAAACTTTCAAATCATCTGTGTATTCATTACACAAATGTTGGTTGATGCCCTACTATGTGCCAGGCACTTTGGGGGATATGACAGCAAGCAAGAAACACTTAAGTCTTGCTTCTACAGAAATTTAACCCAGAAAAGTCTTACCATTTAAATCAGAAATAGGAAAGGTTGGGAGTGAGGGTAAGAGACAGATGATGGAGAGAAGAGGGGAGGAGGGAGGAAAATGTGATATTTCCAGAAGGTAAAAAGCTTATGTATTACCTGCATTTGATCCTTAAAGAACTCTCCAGTAATACGACCACAGTATCCCCTAACCATAATCTTTCAAGTGATGGTCTCACTAACTTTTGTGGCAGGCTAAGGAAACCCAGGCCAGAGAGGTTGACTCAGCCCACAAAATGAAGAGTCTGAAGTGCACAGAGGTCTTTCAGCCCACAGTCAAGGGCTTTCTGACAATGTCGCAGCTCTTCTGGATGGGGCCACTTGGCACTTTAAAAATGGGGGGAATGCAAAATAAAACCAGGAAGCAATAAAGGGTAGGAAAGGTCACTTATGCTGGTTATTCTCCTTTTGACCTCTTAGATGTCATCCTTCTCTGTCCTGTCTTGTGTTCTGGAGATTGGACTGCCACAGATGGCATCACCCAGTCTCTCTTGCAGGCTTATTTCTACCTAATGGGAGACACTGAAAGGAGAGCGAGCAGAGAGCAAGGATGAGAGGTTCAGGTATTTTGTCTTCCTCCTTGCCCTCTTTCTGTACTGGCTCTGGTGGTAGCTGTGTTCCTCTGCAATATAATTTTCCCTGAGTAACCCCTTCTTCATGGTTCCAGTTCCCATTGGGCTTGGGTAACACTGTGTGTTACTCTGGTCTCTGCAACCCATCATTGCTACCTTCCGAGTGCCTCATTATCCCTCATTTCGTCCTTGCTCTTGCCCATACCTCTGCAAGGAGTCCCTTCCTACGGTCTCTTCATGTGACTCATCTGAAGTGAAGGCTGTTTTCTGCCAGGACCCTGGCTGAGAATTCTGGAGCACCGAGGGATGCTGACAGGGAAGGGAGCCAAGGTTATGACAAACCACTCGGTCTACTTCATATTTGTGCCTAATGCTGGCCCCAAATAGTTGCTTCTAGATGTAGAAGTGCAGGGAGGAGATACCAGAGTGTTTGGGGTCACAATTCCAGGAAATGTCAAGGTAACTCCAGTATCGCTTCTAGCGTGTGGCTTTCAATGACTCCGTGGCCTGCAGTAGACTACTTCTTCCTTTGTACTCCCATAGCTCCTCTTCACAGTTTTTAAATTTCAATTTACAGAAATCTTTCCTTCAAGGCTCTCCTTAAAGCTGGGGAGAGAGAGCTCTTCATTTTTTTCTTTTTTATTTCCATGGCACTATCTAGTGACCAATAAGCACTTAGTAAATGCCTCCTGAGTGAATTTATGCTCAAAGGTAATGTCCTTGAGAAATTGAAGTTATCTGATTGTGAGTCATAGAGAACTTGGGCAGCAATAATCACTACAAATTTGTAACTGTGGTTTACTGTAGTTGCAGAATCTTTATATATATATAAAAAAAGATGTTTCATGTTTACAACTCATTTGGTTCTTCATTTTGGCTTGTGTGAAACTGTGACCTGGTAATGTGGGTGGGTGTAATTAGGCTTGAGGCATGCATAGGATCTCTCTTGCATAGCCACATGTGGTTTGTGTGTTTAATCTTGAAATAACCAAGGTCAGCTTCTTGATATTATTCATAATTCTATAGATGTATCAATCTGCTTCATGAGTGATAGAGTTCTTTTCAGACAAGGACTGGTGATGGATATAAGCCCCTTAAATTGACGATCGGTCTAGTGTTAAAAGACAGACTTACAAATTATCTGTTTAGAAATGACCTGGAGTTCAAAGAGTTAACATGAGAAAATATGGGCATTTACTATAGACTTTATTAGACCTCAGTCTGTTTCCATGGAGCTGTTGCCAAGGTACATGCAGTAGAAATTTCTCCAAGACAATGTTTTATTCCCCTAAGGCCCTCTTCTTCTTGGTTGACATTGAATCTGTCTAAGTCTAAGAAGCTCAAATAATTTGTAGATTTTCTTCTGAATAGTTGAAATATTTGTCTGTTCTCTCCAAAATCTGTTGACCTTAACCATCTTCTTACCCCAGAGGATTGCCAAGAACTGGAGGGAGGGGCCTGAGTTAAAGATAAACGTGTGGCTCTTTAAACACTTGCTTTATGAAACCCAAATTGAGACAGATGACAAAAGACATTCTTGCTGACATCCAAATTTATGTTTATTATGGAAAACCTTTCAAGAATATGCGTATCAGGTCACATTTTGTTACAACTTTGATGAATCATTTAAAAAGAATAAAATTCACACATTTGGAATTCTTCTGGGAAATGCGAGACATATGTTCATCATTGTACACAGAGAGTACTGAGAAAAAACTCCTACCAGAGCCATTCTCTACTCTACAGTGACCCTACAGTGGTCTCCTTGCTGTTCCTCAAACACATGGAGCGTGCACGTCCCTCGAGGACTTGGGCTTGCCTTCTGTCATGGTTCACTTCCTCACTTCACACCTCTGCTCAAATGCCACCCGCTCAGCAAGGACTTTCCTGGTCCCTC
>NW_006432945.1:9680724-9685876 GCF_000325575.1 Pteropus alecto | reverse complement strand
CTACCTCACAGTGTTGCTGAGAGGAGTAGTGGAACTCATGTTTATCAAAGGCTTAGCCTGGTACCCAGCACACGGTATGTGCTCAATCCGTGAGTGAAGTTCTCATGGTCGTGATGCAGGTGCTGCTGCCCTTTGTAGCTCGTGGAAGGTTTGTCACCAGATTGCTTCACGTGAGAGCCGAAGCTCTCTCTCTTCGGAGCTGCTGGAGCACGCAGTCAGCACCTCTTCCAGGGCACTTACTGCTTGCTGCCGTGTGTCATTGCTCTCTGTTTATGTTACATGCTTTCGTTCTCCTGTAATACTGTCAGTTCCGGAAGGAAGGAGGGAACTGGCATTGGATTGTTTTTCTCTTCCTGACATGGCCTCACAATTCCTTGTACAACGTAGGAAGATACACAATAAATAAAAATTGTCCCCACAGATGAGTATCTGAAAGTACTTTATCAATTATTTTATAACCAGTGATTTTCACAGCCTTTTGCAAAAATGGCCCAACTAGTTAATCTATAGGTTAAAGGGGACATCATTTAGGACACTAAGTAACCACTGCTTCTGGTCTAAGAGCCATTTGGTTGTGGTGCTCAGACTTTCCAGCAGTGTCTGGGACAGGGCAGCAAATACCGTTTGAGAAGCAGCTTGACTGATCTGGACAGAAGACCAAATTATATATTGTAGGTTTCGGTTCAATAAGTGGGTTGGTATTGATAATCTGTCATTGAAAGGAAGAGAGAAACCTAATTTCACAATTATTGGAGCAAGAAGAAAGAATCAGAAGATTCTTAGATTAAATCATATGAAATTGCCATTTTAGTAGATCAAAAATAGGTCTTTTCACATGATTTAGCCTTCATAGTTATACTGGAAATCTGACCAATCTTCATAGTTATTCTAGAAATCTGATCATCTGTAGGTTATAAATTATCACAAGGTCTAATGTACCATGAGAGAAAGGGGACCATGGATCTTCCCTTGTCTTTTCTGTTCTGAGTTACTGACTTGACATCTGTCCGCCAACCTCCCATCACAGCTGAGGTCGTATTTTGGAAGCCCAACTAAGGAGCAAGTGTGACTCGTACCTGTGGAAACACCAGATGGGTAACTGCGCCCATGGCAAACGAATGGGAGAGGGCTGCGATGTCTTCGAGCAGAGCCAGGCCGCAGCTGCATGGGGGGTAGATGGGCCGATGCCCAGCAGATGGAGGCCAGCCTTTAGGACCAGAGCAGCCTTTGAAGTCAGGGCTGGCTGGTGGAGAACTGCTCTGAAACCAGGAATTAGACCGAAGTTGAGGCTGGAGGGAAGGACACTACACTGGACTTGGAGAGCATTGTCAATAGACCATGTTTCTCTCTATTTACTTCTTATAACTCTGGATAATGCAGATTTTTATGAAGTGATATTTTTATAAGGAAGTGACATTACAAGAATTGTAAATGTTGCGTGTGGCAATGATGTCAGTGATACTTAGCATAAATCCCCTGTTGAGCAGTAATGCCTCAAGTTGTTAATACTTTTCTTTTTAACTTGTTGACATCTATTAGGCAAGTAGACCCCAGATGTCATAAAAGCAACCACGGATTCCAAGGGAAGGTCTACACCAATCCAACGTACCTTAGTAACACAGTCTCTTTTTGAATTCCTCTTCCTTCTCTTGCCCATTCTTTGTCTGGAATTTTATTTCTCTGAGTTTTTTTTTTTGTTTTTTTTTTTTCTGTGAAGAACTGTGGAAGCAAGTCCTACCTATTTCTTTCCCCCTCACTCCCTCAGCTCCAGCCACAGGCCTTCTTGGTGCTCTCGGAACATGCCAGGCACGTCCTTTCCTCAGGACCTTTGCACGGTCCCCTCTGCTTGGCCTGCTGTCCCCAGGTATCTGCCTCACTCCCTTACTCCCTACAGGTACTTGATCAGAAGTCACCTTCCTAGGGAGGCCTTCTCTAATTTGCTGTTTAACATTGTATGGCTTTGTTCTCTTTGCAGCTTTATTTTTCTCCACTGCACTTTCTTTTCTTTTCTTTTTTTAAACACCTACGGTAGTCTTCCTAGGTGGTCTCCCATCCAAGAACTAACCAGGCCCAACCCTGCTTAGCTTCCGAGATCAGACGAGATTGGGCGCATTCAGGGTGGCATGGCCGTAGACATCTCATTGCACTTTTTAAAAGACAAGTTACATATTTCATTTATTTTTTATTGTCTGTCTTCCTCCGTTTCTCCCTTTCAGAGTGTAGGCTCCATAAGGGCAGATACTTTTATCTGTTTTGTCTGTTGTGTGCTCAGGACCTAGAGCAGAGGAGGCACAGAGGAGGTGCTCACATGTTTGTTGAACACACAAATGGATGTTAAGAAAGGGCGAAGACTGATGTTCATGACTTGTTCTTCCTTTTGCCTCCATCTTTAAACTGTTACATATCTGCAGAGTAGCCCCCGAACCTTTCCAGATGTGGAGAAATAGAACTGTTTCAAAGGCAGTTACAGATTCAAGCATACACACCTCTTGCAGACTCCAGACTACATGTAAATTAGATTCAGCTCTGCTCTCCATTCATCAGCTTGCCCTTTATGAAAACTATTTTTTAAAGTATAAGTTCCAGGTTAAATAGATTCACATTCACTTCAGCATATTTCATTATTTCAAAGCAGAGAAATAAAATGTTTTGCTCACAATTTAATTCACAGATATTTACAAAGTTCCTACCTTGTGTCATGTGCCATGTCCCATGTCCCTGTGTTGGGCCTTGCAGGAAATACAAAGGAAAAATGCTAAGGCCCAGTTCTTAAGTCCCTTAGGGTAAAGAAGTGGGTGCAAAGATAAAGAGACTAGAAGGAGGAATGTGGTAATTCTTGGTTTGGGGATAGAACTTGTGCTTCTGCTTCAATCTTAGCTCTTGTCAAAGAACCAGCACCTTTAGGTCCTGGGAGTGTCTTTCGAGATGGGGTTTGATGGCCGGGAAGAGTTTAGGTGGATCAGGATGGCAGGAGGTAACAACAAAAGGCTCAGAGATGAGCATTTCCAGACAGCAGTGAGCAGAGCAGGGGAAGAAAGCCAGGTTTGCTGCATACCTTCCATCTGCCAGCTCTTAGCATGATGTGGAGCGCCTTGGTCTTCTCAACGTGGGCTCTGCTTACTTCTCAGGTGCCACATCTCCCAGTCTCCTCTGTGGCACTCGTGTGCTCCAGCCATCCCAGGCCATTGGTTCATAGCATGCCACACTCTCTCATGCCTCCTGCCTGCCCGCATGGTTTCTGCTTTGCTGCCAAACTCTCCCTCCTGTGTCCCCACCCAGTCCCTTTGCCTGCTCCCCTCCTACCTGTCCTTGAGATCTCCCCTAAGACATATCTTCTCTGAAAAGTCTTCCCATGCCCCGCACTCACCCCATCGTGACACTCTTCACACTATTTTGAAACTTCCTCGTCTGTCTCCATTAGACTGTGTGAGCTTCTTGGACGAGCTGAGAGAGGTTCAATGTTGAAGTGGCAGAGAGGGCCAAACAGTTCTATTTCATTTTAGCTTACTCTTGACCCTTCATGATTATCACAATTCTTCTAATGATATTTGGCCAGAAGGAAAAGAAGAGAAAGCATAGGAAAATGGTTTGGTACAATAGGCACCAAGCCTTGGGGTGGAGCTCTCAATTCTACCCGCCCCGAGTTGCTTTCCAGCTCCGAGTTGCTGGGGTTCTGACTCAGTAAAAGGAAGCATCAGCTAGGGCCCAGAGCACTGATGGGGGGTTAAGTGGAGTACAGCTTCTGGATCTGGATGGTCTGTGACTGTAAACGTCTTCCTTCTCTGCCCCCCTCCCAGGGACTCACTCTCTGAGGTATTTTCGCCTGGGCGTTTCAGAGCCTGGCCATGGGATCCCTGAATTTATTTCAGTGGGGTATGTGGACTCTTATCCCATCACCACATATGACAGCATCTCCCGGGTGAAGAAGCCGCAGGCCCCATGGGTGGCAGAGAACCTGGCCCCCGATCACTGGGAGAGGTACACACAGCTGCTGAGGAGCTGGCAGCGGACGTTCAAGATGGAACTGAAGCACCTGCAGAGTCACTACAATCACTCAGGTGGGGAATGCAACTGAATGCCGCCTCTCCCTAGTCCCCACCCGGGCAGAGAGGTCCCTGGGCTGGCAGCACACGTGAGCAGTTGTCGAGTGGCATTCTCTGTGGCTTTTGGCAAAGCCTGGAAAATCTGGTTGATGGGGTTTAGTGCCCGCCTAGGTATCTTCCAAGTTGTCTGTTGTCCCCAGGAGCCCTTTGTCCTTTGCTCCCCACATCCCTATCCCAGTCTCATTGAGGCTTCTGACCTGTATCTTCTCCTTTCCCATCTAAATGTGGCCATTCTGTGCTTCATTTCCTGGTGGCCAGGTTTAGTGAGTTGCTTACTTATGTGTCAGGATTTACGACATTAATTTTTCCAGAGATATTTCTGGCTCCTGCATGTCTCTCCCTCCTCCAATGTACTACAGAGTTCATCAATTAATTAATCCCATTATAGGATAACTCCCCTAGGCAGGAATTACCACGTTCCTTTGGCATGCAGTAGGTATACCACAAATGTCTGATGATAGATAGGATTATGTCGCAGGAACCTCCTGGAGACAGCGCTGCAATGGTAGCCCTGGGGGGGTTCTGTTTTCTGGGGCAGAGGATATATCCAGCCATGCCCCTAGTTGCATCACCTGGGCACCCACCTCCACGCCCCTGTATAAACCCTCAGTGGCCTACATGTTTGTTCCAGGGCTTCACACTTACCAGAGGATGATTGGCTGTGAGTTGCGGGAGGATGGAAACACCACGGGATTTCTGCAATATGCATATGACGGACAGGATTTCATTATCTTCAACAAAGACACACTCTCCTGGATAGCTGTAGATAATGCGGCTCACATCACCAAGAGGGCATGGGAGGCCAATCGGCATGAGTTACAATATCAGAAGAATTGGCTGGAAGAAGAATGTATCGCCTGGTTAAAGAGACTCCTGGAGTATGGGAAAGATACCCTACAAAGGACAGGTAAAGAGAAGGAACACCTGTCCCTGCATCCTCAGAACCCTTGGTTTTATATGTACTGCCACTAATGTAGGGTATGCTCACCCTCTTCTGAACTCCATCTTGTTGGTTGGACTGTCACGGTCTATAACTCCCCATGAAAACT
>NW_006432945.1:9663193-9680656 GCF_000325575.1 Pteropus alecto | reverse complement strand
TACTTCCTTTTTATTAGCATCTTAACGATATTGGGCAATTCCACTTGTCTCGGCTGAGTGGACAGCCTCCAGGAACACTTCCTTAGGGGGAGCCAGTGAGACACGTCCTTTCATCTCCTGTCCGTGATAAGCTGGGAAGAACTCTGGGCAGTGGAATCATTCTTACAAGTTGTTCAGTAACTAAGGCACCCGCAGCACCTGCGTGAGTGAAGGTCTGGGCTTACAAAGAGGACAGACAGAGGGTCTTTGCTTTATGATAAGAGTTCTTCCAGTAAAAAGCTCCTCTTATAAAGATAGGATTCAATTGGTCAACTTTTAGTTAATACAGAACTTTTCACTTATAATCTTATTCAGAATGAGTGATGACAAAATGAGCCTTTTCCCACAGGAGTGGTCTTTAATGGCGGCACTTTCCAGAGCTGTGGCAGGCCCTTGGGAGGCATCCAGGCCACAGTTATGAATATGGACTATCTTTCCTAGGGCATCAGCTTTGGAGGCAGATAGCTAGAATTTGAGCTTCAACCCTCCCACTCACTAGTTGAATAACCATCTTAATTTTAATGGTTGCTGATAACAGAAACCTGCTCAAACTGGTTTAAGCACAAAGAAGGAAGGTACTTGGAAGGCAAAAATCAGGGCAGCGTGGGGTCTCAAGGAACTGAAACCAGGATTTGAATGGCTTTCTCCGAGGCGAGGACGTGGAAGGCAACACGAAGCTCATATTCTCGTAGCTTCACCATTCTAGAATGGTGAGAGAAGAATGGGCTTCTCTCTCCCAGCTCTAGTTACAAAAAAAATTTTTTTATCACAGGAGGACTATGGTTGACCTCAGTTGGATCATATGCCACCTCTTGCACTAATCATTTTGACCATCAGGATACGTTTCTAAGATTGGCCATGGGTAACAGAGTCCTGACAAGAACTAAATGGCATATTCTCAGTGGTTTAACTGAGGAGAATTCAATGAGATTATTTACAGAGGTACAATAAGGTTTGAGGAAACCAGTAAAGGAGAGTGAAATACCTAGAGATTTGGAATAAAGGGAAGCCATTACACCCCCTGGATCTGCAGGCACAAGGGGAGGGACTGCTGTTGCCAGAGCCCAACAAGCCTGGTACCCTGGAAGAACCTTCTAGCAAAAGCTGTGGCTTGGGATGAACATGGTCACTAGGCAGACTGCAGTGGCTGGGGAACTGGTGGATAGGACTCCAGTCGCTCTCTCCTCCAGTTCTCAGACTTTTTGCTGAGGATGCTCCGCCCAGAGGCCAGACCAGCCAGAAGCTGGGGCAAGGGAGGTCTGGAGGTACAGTGTGATGAGCAGCCTCCTGGGTCACAGAGCAGGGTCCAGAGGTCAGAGACTAGATCTGTGGCTAGCAAAGAGAGACTAACCAGGACACACGGTCTGGGTTACATTTGGGTGGCAGGTTTAAGATTGTATCTCAACAGAAGCACATGGATGGGCTAGACTAATTTTCCAATATATGGCATGTTTGTCAGGAGAAGGGGTCCTCATTATCAGAAAAAAATGGAATGAATAGATGCTAGGCCAGCAAAGCAATAACCTTAAGTAAAATAAATAAGTGTAATATGCCTTCCTCACAAAATTGGTGTGAGATAATGTACATAAAAGCTCCTTGTACACTGCAGGTCTCTGTTCAGACAGTTCATGGTGTTGTTGCCAAACCAAAGAATATCTGACAGCTCAAGGTCTGGTCGAAGTCTGTGGCCAGCTTGGGGTTGGAGGAAACCCTTAGTCATGGGACACTTCAGGCCGAGGCCTGCCAGATCTCAGGAGGGGCCATGTGTATCTCCACTTCCTCATCTTGAGTGGCATAGCCTTTGACTGCAAACAGAGACCCCCCCACCCAGTTGCCCGGCCTGCTGTTCTTGGTGAATCCAGCACTGGCGAGAAGGGAACCGGGATGAAGAGGCTATGAATTGTGACTTGAGGGTTAATACCGATCCTGTTGGTCCTCTCTGGGGTGAGGAGCTCTTTGGAAGAACGAGAGGGGGCACCTGGGGTGTGTGGGAGGGGTGGGAAGTCTCACCTCAGTATACCTGTGCCCCCTCCAAGCCTCCTCTTCATATACCATGAGTGTCCTAATGGGGTTTCAACCCTTTGGTCAAAACCCTCCTGGGAAAGGACCTGTGATCGTTTCTCACAGGCATTGTCACAAAGCAGTCTCTCTCCTAGTGGCATTTATACACTTTTTAAGTTGGAAAGCCTTTTTCTCCTACTAAATTCTATGCCTCAGGAAACAGAAAGGGAGGTATTGTTGAGGTGAAGGCTCTTCCCTTTATTGGGGTGGCAGATAGCACAGTGGGGGAGGAAGTGAGTCTTAGAGATGAGCAGGAAGCAGCCCCTCTGGGCATGGCATTGGGCTGTTGGGCTTATGTTCGGATGTGACCCAATGTCAACAGGAAATATTAAGGGCAGCACCATATGGAAAATGAGCAGAATGGTCTTTTGCTTTGAGAGGGTGTAAGGCCACAAAAGTGACAACAAAAAGAATTGTTGTCACTTTGCAAGGCCCTGTACGATATGAATTTCTATAGCCCCTTCAAGGGCATAACCATGCCATAATCTATTACATGTGTTTGTGTCTGATGACAATCACCGTCTTAGTCCATTTGGGCTGCTGTAACAAAATACCACAAATGGTAACGTACAAACAACAGAAATTTATTTCTCATAGTCCTGGAGGCTGGAAGTCCAAGATCAGGGTGCCAGCACGGTCAGATGAAGGCCCTGTCCTGGGTCGCAGACGTCTGACTCCCTGCTGTGTCCTCATGTGGTAGAAGCAGGCTAAGGATTTATCTGGATCCTCTTTTATAATCTTTTGCTGAATTACTTATCACGAACAGTCACTTACACATTTTGTAGCTCAGTTATGTGTCTCACTTCCACGTCGGTTGTTTCCCCAAGTGTACTGCCCAAGCAGGAAGTACACAACCAGTAAATTCGTTGCTGATAATCCTGGGTTCTGGGGCATCCTTGGTTTTAGATGTTTCTTGCAATGGAAAATTGATTAGGAAACCCAATCATCAAGTTCTACTACTATATGCTCAGTGCATCAGATATTTCCATGTAACTTTACCTTCTTCTTCCTAGAAGCTCCACTGGTCAGAATAAATCGCAAAGAAACCTTTCCAGGGATTACAACTCTTTTCTGCAGAGCTCATGGCTTTTATCCGCCAGAAATTTCCATGATCTGGATGAAAAACGGGAAAGAAATGCTCCAAGAAATGGATTATGGAGACATTCTTCCTAGTGGGGATGGGACCTATCAGACGTGGGTATCACTTGACCTGGATCCTCAGAGCAGTGACTCTTACTCCTGTCACGTGGAGCACTGTGACGTCCACATGGTTCTTCAGGTCCCCCAGGGTAAGAACAGGGTTGTGGCTGTCTGGGGAGTGAGACTAAGGACAGAGAGTGAGCAGTGGGCATGAATCACTGCGTGCCTTTAGAAAGGGCCTTTCAAATTGGAAGTTTGCTCACTTTTTGGTCTCAGGGCTTCTTTATACTCATAAGTGAGGACCCCAAAGAGCTTTTGTTTATGTGGGTATATCTATTGCTATTTACTGTATTATAAATTTAAATTTTTATTTTTTTAAACTCATGGAAAACACAAGCACCTATTCCATTCGCCATCAGAGCAATGATGTGATCACATCATGTAGCCTTTAGAAAATTCCGCTGTGTACATGTGAGAGATTAAGTTTAAAAAGAGAGAATCGTGGACTCTCTGAAAGCGTTGTGAGGACCCCTGGGGCATTCCCGCCCCACGTTGAGAACTGCTATCCTCTGTTTTAGATTATTGCCCTACACGGAACTGAGAGGTGAGAAACAAGAGTAAGAAAAATGGTGCTGGGCTTCCCGATGATCACGGGGACAAAAGTCTCCAAAAGTTAATATAGAAGGGGAGGAGGACTTGTGGATTTTTCTTCTACGCTTGCTTTCAGAATCGGAAACTATCCTTCTGGTGATGAAAGCTGTCACTGGGTCCGTTGTCCTTGCCATTGGCCTGGCTGGAGTCGGCGTCCTGGCCTGGAGGAGAAGGCTTCGAGGTGAGAGGCATGTGGCTGCAGATTGTCACTCCTACAGCTCCATAAGCTTTATTTTCTGCACCTGCCATGCTAAGCTCCATTTAGAAATTGGTTAGGCCTCACTTTGCGAGCACAGAGCGACCCGGAACACCTCTCCCATCATATAGGGAACACACGCCATGGATAATGCTTGCAAGGAGAATGATCTGTTTCACAGGTGATGCCTGACATCAGCAGAGTAGTACAGCTGCTGTCCAGGTGAATGGCCTTCTAGAAGTTGGGTCAGAGAAGATAGAGTGATATTGATAAGTCTTTTTCCAAACTATATCCTTATTAGGAATCACTATTCACTTTTTGTTTTGTCCTTTGTTTCAAGACATCAGAAAGTTTTCCCATTTGACATTTTTCTGCCCCAATCATATAAAAGACCTTGCTTATCCTTCTAAATTCATCTTTCAACATATGAAATGTTGAGGAGTAGATATGGAAAATGCGACTTGGGGTAAGGAAAAGGGGAAGGAGAAATGAGATATATGGCTCTTGATACCTTGGGGGGAAAAAACTCATTCATTTCATAAATACATATTAAATACCTACTACATTCCAGGCACTGTGCTGGATGCTGGGATATAGCAATGCAAAAGGCAGACACGATCTCTACTGTCTTGTGAGGTCATTCCCCACAATGGCTTCAGCGGATACTGAAGTTGATCACAGCATAATATTGATGAGACCTAGATTATGGGTTTGAACCTAGTGTGGGCCAGTAGTTTGGTGTTGCTTCATAACCATAGACTTCAACCCTAATTCAAGTGATATGGTATAAAGCATGTTATTAGATCAAAGTAAAACTAGCCATTTTACTAGAAAATCAACTCGGAGAGTTAGTGGGTCATTCTAATATTTTCTTTATAAGTAAAGTGCAGCACTGATTCCAATCCAACACTTTGAACCTAGTGTGGGCCAGTAGTTCGGTGTTGCTTCATAACCATAGACTTCAACCCTAATTCAAGTGATATGGTATAAAGCATGTTATTAGATCAAAGTAAAACTAGCCATTTTGCTGGAAAATCAACTCGGAGAGTTAGTGGGTCATTCTAATATTTTCTTTGTAAGTAAAGTGCAGCACTGATCCCAATCCAACACACGTGAACTGCTGAAACAAACAAAAAAAAAATTTCTTTTTACAATGACACACCTCTCTCAGGAATGATGCATACCGAGTTCTTGCTTTTTATCTTGTGGAGATTGTGAATTGAGTTAAAATATGTCTAGTACTAAGAGAGTCTTGACGAAGCAGGCTAAAAATGTTGATGCCGGCTTATCAGATTTTGCTGAACATTGCATAATTTTTTTTGAGCTATAAAGAAAAAATGCACATATCTGACTAAAAAGTCTTCCTTTCAGAGCAAAATGGAATCACCTACCTTCCTACATCAGATCAATGATTGGAGATAGCTCTTGTCCAGTTGTTTTTCCTCTGGGAACCATGGTCTCTGTACCCCATGGACCCAAATTCAGGTGCCTGAAGCTCTTGACCACACCCACAACAGATACGATTGTTATGTGGTTGAACATTTACAGCAGAAGGATAGAGCCACAAAGTTTTCTTTGTTCTTTGGCTCCAAAAAGACTGTCAGCCTTCAAGCTCTTTTGATGGACTCCTTTATCACATTTGGCTCTAACTATAGCTCATGACACAACTACCCTATTCCATCTGTCAATGATGATTTACAAGTAAACCAGAGAATCTCAGAGCTGAAAGGAACCTTCTAATTGAAGGCAGGAAACGGTCTTCGCCAGTACCTTCGACTTGAGCATCTAGCCGCCACTTGAATACCACCAGTGAAGGGCACCTCACTACGTCATAAAATGGTCTTTCTCTTCTTTCATGAGAGTGTTTTTCTTTGCAAGAGCTTCAAGTGTCATGAGTGCCATGACTGTGACCCTACAGACAGGGTCAGACCACCTCATGAGAGCAGCCATCGAGTTTCTACAATGGCCTATGGGTGGCTGGGTCATTTTATATGTTTCTTGGCTTGAGAGAAAGCGAAGTGCGCAGTTCTTATGGCATCTCTGCTTGGTAGTTTGGAATCTTGAAAATATGCCTAGTCAGATCCATGGAAGTGATTTCATTTTTTCTGTTTTCTTTTTGAGGGAAAGAAAGAACAATAATTACCAGATATATTATCATCTTCAGTGGAACTACAGAGACCTAGACTCAAGTGCAGTCTTTTAAGATAAAAATGATACTATGTTTATATCTCAGAAGAAGATTCAATTATCATTTCTGTCCTTCCTCTCTGGCTTATTGTAGATGGGCCAGACTCACCCGATTCTCCATATGAAGAGAAGCCCTACTGTGAGAAATAACACTCCCTTGATCCTCCTGACTCTCCTCCCCCTAAAATCTTCACCATCATTTTCCTCTTGTTTGCTTGGCATTTTCGATTCTCAGTAAGAAGATCACATTCTATCAGAGGGGGATGCCGATGTCTTCTCTAAGTTAAATATGAGCTTGGACCCCAGGGCCCTGGACTCTCTTGGACATAGTTTTCTGGAAACACTCAGACCCTGGGGACCCCATATTGTGGCTCCGGGGGAATGCATCAAGGCTTCCACAGTTGTTTCCTTCCCCAACAAATTTCCTTCTTGCTTCCCCACAGTTGGCTTGGCCGAGTAAAAAGAACACCAAATATAGCCACGTACGGGAGTGGCTTACCACACAGTAAGATAAACACCATTTATAACATTAAATGTGTCTTTGTTATAAATCTTGACTGATTATAACAATAAATGCTGCTTATTTATTCTGTTTCTGGCTTGTGAACCAACTGAGGACATGAGCAGGGCCACTGCTCACCCATATGGGATGTTTGTGCAAACAGAAAATTGTTTCCTTCTTCTAGGTGAACTCTGACCCAGGCCAGGTCACACGGCTTAACCAGCAGAACATAGAGTGGATTTCTACTCTGTTTGTTCCCTTGGTGTTCAGGGCACAACATTACATGGCAGCTCTGGTCATATTGTTAGAAAATAGATGGAAATTGGCTGTAGACTAAGATGAAAGAATTAACTTGGAAGGGAGAAATGACAGTGGGGGTGGGGGGGGGAAAGATTGATTCATTCAAAATGGTGGAACTAGAAGCCCTGTTTGTATATCTAAACAGCTGAAATTATCTAAAGGGTTTTACATAATCTTATCATGGAGTTTATTTATGGAGATCTATTTTTAAATTTTTATGTCATATCACACAGTCTGCACGATACCTTGTATGTAGTAGGAACCCAGTAAATACTTCTTGAATGAACCAGTACAGTATTTTAATTAGTTAGTCCTCATGTACTGGTGCAAAAGAACAGTGTCATCTTACAACTGAAATCATAGAGAGGAAATATCCTACTCAGGATCATATGACATTGCTGGGGCCCAGGATGAACGCCCCAAGGACTTGTCTGAATTCTTCAAACATTTCTGCAACATTAACATTCTTTATTTAATACTTTATCTTGTCATTGCCTTGCCTGTGAGATTAAGGATCCCAAACATTTGAACCATGCTCCTCTCCCTCACTCCCCCTCCCCCATATTAGGGACAGGGACAGGGACAGAATTCAGACGTTCTTACACAAGGCACTATTTTTTCTGGAAGGCTATGAAAAGAGGTGTTGAGAAATGAGTTCTCTGTCAGCTTGGGGGCCCAGCTATCTGTTACCTAATATATATCTTTCTATTCTTAAGTCCTGTAGAGCTGTTATATAATCTGAATTTTCCTTTCTATTGTCACTTGGATATTTAGTTCATGAAATACAAATTTCATCAGTTCTTATCCATGACCTAGGAATTACGCGAAACCTCTCTTTCTAAAGAGAACGGGTGTCATGCATACTTCTTCCTTTCCCCCTTCTTCCTTGAATTCAGTGTTAGATGAACCCATCAGGCAGGAGTTTCTGCATTTGTCCCTTGGCGGGGGGTTGGGTGTGAGAGAATATTTGGGACCAGAAAGTTCTGAGCCTGTTGGAGCTGGACAGTTGGAACTGAGGGGCTGAGCAGCAGCTGGAAGGCTGGGCTGGCCCGGAGCCCTGGCAAGTGGCGACTGGGTCTGCGGCAAGTGCTGTGGCTGTGGCCAGACCTCTGAAGACGCCAAACAGGGCCAGAGAGTGGGAACAACCAAGGAGAAAAAAACAGCTTCTGAGAAAAAAGCTTCTCAAAGGGAAAATAAATTCAGGGAACAGGAGGCTACAGACCAAAAACGGGAAGCCACCAGAATGGAAAAGGAAGTGAAACCAAGACAAAAATGAGACATTCAACCTCAAGCTGAAGCAGTCTTTGCTCTTTTTTCTTTTCATGATATCAATGTGGATCTAAGGTGAATCTGTTACCTGAACTGAGTAGAAGCTCTGGGTTTTTTTGTTTGTTTGTTTTTTCTGAGCAACATGACAGTAGCATAAATAAAGAATTCTGGGAATACATTGAGAAGACAGACTAAAAGGTGACAAATTCTGGGAGAATTTGGAGAGCTGGAATAATAAAAAGTAAAACATTTGGAGTCTCATCAGCTGCTGAATACAACCCTTTGAGGTAATTTAAAAGCTCTTAAAGCCTTTATTACTCACAAAACTGCTACAAATACATGATCTGTGCATTACACACAACAGGAAGTTGCCAAACCAGATGTAACCTCCTGAGGCTGCAGTATTTGGGCTGCCCTCCACCTTACTTTTAAAAGAATGAATTAGTCATTGATCTCTGAGGATCAGGAGGGTTGAAGACAAAAGGCAAGTTGCTCTAACACAGTTCAGGCCTTTGCAATGGAAATTAAGATCAAATTTCAAAGATTTGTAAATTTGTCCACCTTCATAGACTTGAAGTCTCTACAATGATGACATTTCCAAGGATTTTCCTCTGCCACAAGCAATTAGTAGTTTCTCTGTGTGTCACTGTATCCACTATATTGTCATTAAAGCCACAGAGTTTATTTACTAATAATTTGCCATGGATATTGATATTCAAATTAAATTCTTATGGCCTTCATTGGTTAGTATGCTGTTCATAGAGTGTATGTTCCATAAGGCCAGAGAGCCCAGTGCCTGGCACATAGGAGGCACTCGATACATATGCATATTGACAAAATAAATTTCAGTACCTACTATGAGCCAGACTATATAGGCAATAGAGCCCAGTAGAGATGCTTTGAAAATTATCAAGGGCAGAAATGGCCTAGATATATGCTTATAAGCAAATCAAGCTCACATCATAGAAAATGACTTTAAGGAAGGTACTCCAGAATACATTTCTATAAAATAGACCCTGGGCTTTGTGTTAATAGAAGGACTACAACTCTGACAGAGACCTTTTGTAGTAATGCTGAAAAACAGGTTGGATAAACCTTTAGAGTGAAATGGGAGGGCTGCATATAAATACTCCATTAATGAAAGGGAGGAGGGAGAGGGGAGGATGGGAGGAGCCAAGTGCTGCCTCCATCCCCGCAGCAGCTGGGCTGGGATTCCAGGACCAACAAGCGTTTGTGACCCTGACATCTAGGAACTCCAGGATACTCAGCAGACAGCATAAGTTCTAATCCTCCATTTCCCTTTACCACTTCCCCAACTGGCCAGTCCTCAGAATTAACGCCTTCTCTAAGCTCGTAAATGCTTTTTGGCTCTGCTGTTCAACTGACTTGGCTACTCTGTGTTGGTATTTATCTGCTTCTGCATAGCTTATCATTCTGGCTAGACTAGAAACCCCTTAAGGATACAGTTTGAATTCCATCTCTTTTACTTAGCATCAGGATGATCTTAAGCTATTTAACTTCTCAGCCTCAGTATTATAAAAACAGGTTTGTAATTACCTATCTCACAGAGTTAATGTAGGAACTAAATGAGGTGTGTGTGTGTATGAAAGCACACTGCATAGGACATGGAACATGTTGTGTCTCTCTTCCTCTAGGTATTTCTAGCTACTATTTATCGAGTGCTTACTATGAACTTGGCACTTTACATATATCATCTCTATTCCTTATAACACTTTCTCAGCAGGTATTATTATCTCCATTTCGCCGAAGTTCAGATAAGTTATGTTTCTTGACAAGGTCGCAGTTAAATGGCAGAGGCATGATTCAAACCCAAGTTCTCCGTATACAGGTTGTGCTCTTTCTAGTACACCACCCTATCTGCACATAGTAGGCACTCTACTGATGCTTGACAATTGTAAGGTATCATCTACTCAAAACTATGCTCTATAGTGAACCTTGGAAACAAAGGAATAAAAACGACTTTACAATGAATTGGAAAATCAATAAAATCCCTTATAAATTTGTGAAGGTCTGAGTCTTTCTGCTCAGGCTTTGATGATGTGACTTAAATGCTGACTAAAGAAGGGCTGGAGGGCCAAACGAAGCCATAGGGAGTTGTCACACATTTCATGGAAATGTCAATGAAGGGCATGGATAAGATTTATTACTTGTCAGTTTTGGGCAGATGGAAACAGCTGATGCACAAAGGGAAAATTAAAAACTCCTCACCTTGCAAACAAACTCACCCAGGGTAGATCCAATGGCACATAGAATTTTAGAGCTGGGGGGTTGTTTAGGCATCATGTAGATCAATTATCTCATTTTACAAATAATAAAAAAAAAAGGCTTGGAAAGAATAAAATGATTTGCCAAAGGAAACCCTGAAACCAATGCTAAACTTCATGTCTTTACATAAATATGTTCAAAATCATTAGTCATTAGGGAGATGCAAATTAAGACCACAGTGAGATATCAGTACACACCTATCAGAATGGCTAAAATAAAAAGTAGTGACAATACTAAATATTGGAGAAACCAGATTGCTCATTCATTATTGGTGGGAACAGAGAATGGTACAGGCATTCTGGAAAATAGTTTGGGCATTTCTTTAAAAAACTATATACTTACCTAGCGGTAATACTCCTGGCAGTTTATCTCAGAGAAATGAAAAGTGATGTCCACATAAAATCTGTATACAATTGTTCACAGCAGCTTTATTTGTAATAGCTCGAAACCAGAAACAACCAAGATGTCCCTCTGTAGATGAGTGGTTAAACAATAGTACATCCATTTTATGGAATACTACTCAGCAATAAAAAGGAATGAGGCATTTATATATGCAACAATTTGGATGAATCTCCAGGGCATTATGTTAAGTGAAAAAAGCCTATCTCGAAAGGTCACATACTGTGTAGTTCTGTTCCTATGGCAGCCTCAAAATAACAAAATTATAGAGATGGAAAACAGACTAGTGGTTGCCAGGGTTAGGGATGGTTGGTGGGAGAGGGTGGGTGGGACTATAAAAGGGTAGCATGAGCGAGGTCTTTGTCGAGATGGTAGTATTATATCTTGATTGCAGTGGTGGTCATACTAATTTACACGTGACAAAATGACATAAACATATAAACACATACTGTATCAGTATCAGTTTCTTAATTTCAATATTGTACCATAATTAGGTAAGAGGTAACTTGGCAAAAGGTACACGGCACCTCTCTGTACTCTGTACTTTCTCCCTACACTATAATTATTTCAAAATACTTTTTTAAAAAAAATTGAAGGACAATGCAGCAACTCATTTCTGTTATGATACCCTGTAATTATTTGGCTTAATGAAACTAGTTCCACATAGAAATTGGCCAAATAATAGAATCGACTGAGTTCCAACTTGTTAAATTGATCTGTGCCTGTTATAGCCACCCAAAAACTCTTTTGTTTGAAAAAATCTCATTTCGTTTGCAATCAGTAGATTGTAACTTAAGATACTTAAAGGGACCCATTAACAATGGAATAATCTGAGGAATCTGTACTATTAGAATTTGTTCATATCATAACATTAAAAGTAATTTGCTTGGGGAGTATTGGGAGCGTTTCTACTGTTTTAAAACCCCATAGAAGAACAAATGCAAGGTATTCGGTGCCTGGGTCTTGCTGCTGTCTTTCATAATTTGAACATGCCCCTACTTAAGGTGAGCATCATCTACCTGTGCGACTGAAAACTTTCACATCTCAAGGTGATTTGAACTTTAAGCCTCTTTTTGCACAGGCAGGGAGGCTAATGCTTAATACTGTTGCATGTCAACCATTCTGGTTGTTGGGTCCTGAAGCCGTTTCCTTGTCGCAACTGTTTTCTAGTTCAGAGCTGCACCTTTAGTCTATTTTCTGGGGCTCCTAGTGCCCTAAGGAGTGTGACTAATACTTTCCATCATGCCTGTACTTGTCAACCTGATGAATTTCAGTTAAACACATGGTTCCTTAGAGGGAGTCCCTCATGGAATTTATCCACATATTTGGTTAGGCATGATGGCCCAAATCTCAGCTTTGCTTGGCATATGTTCACAAATACAACCCTGGTCAGTTTTGTCCATAATGGTGTTTCCAAACTGTCCTCACTCCCTCAAACACTGCTTGATCCTACCCGGTTTGTCTCCAACTTCACAAAGACAGCAGAGGTTCTCAGAAGTTCCCTAGCAGCCACAGGAAGCCCTGCGGCCCATCTCCCCTTTCCCTTCTGCCCTTCCGTCTCAGGAGAGGGATTCTGATTCTGTTCTGGGCTGGTTCCCCAGCTCAGCTTTTACTGACTCCCCAAGACCTTTCCCCACCACTCACCCCTCTCCCTGCTGTAGCTTCAACTTCATAGACTGGTGTCAATATCTGTGGAAAAGAGCAGAAATTTCACAGCCAGCCAGGTAAAGGTTTGAATCCCACCTCTTCCATTTGCCATCTGTGTGATCTTAAGCAGTTTTTTTTTTTTTAATTGTGGTAAAATACACATAACGTAAATTCACCATCCTAACCATTTTTTAAGTATATGTCGGTTCAGTAGTGTTAAGTTCATTCACATTTTTGTTAACCATCTCCAGCACTCTTTTCATCTTATAAAACTGAAACTCTGTACTCATTAAACACCACCACCCGATTCCCCCATCTCCTAGCCCCTGGCAACCACCATTCTGTCTTCTGTCTCTATGAGTTTGACTACTTTAGGTACCTTATATAAGTAGAATCATACGTTATTTGTCTTTGTGACTGGATTATTTCACTTAGCAGAATGTCCTCAAGGTTTATCTATGTTGTAGCATGTCTTGAGCAAGTTTGAAAAACCATTTCCAAACCCCAGTTTTCTCACCCATAAGCCCCACACCTTCCCAAGAGTTGTTGAGAGGATTAAGTATAACGGGAACTCAGTGTTTGTTGGTTGCCTTTCTTCTTATTCCCTGCAGCCTTCCCGTGGATGAAGATTCTTTGCCTTTTAATAAATCTCTCTCAACTTTCAGAAACCCTCCCAAGTTCCTGGATTTCTCTCTCCACTTAAGACCTTTCCTCATCTTCACCGCTGGAGTTCTTAAGAGCAAGCCGTCTGGTAGCTGTCTCCACTCTTCACTTCCCCTTCAACTTATGTCACTACCACTCCAATTATCTTGTCACTGGGGAGGTCACCGGGACTCTCCTAACTGTCCAGCTTACTTCTCAAGTCTAATTTCACACGTTCTTTCTGCAATTTATGACATGAATTAACATCACTAAATAGTCTTTCTTTGTTGAAATCTTCCGTGGCTCCTGTGATAGCACGGTGTACCATTCTGAACTGGCCAAAATGTACTTGGGGATAAGGTGAAGAGAGGAAGCGCTTTCATGTATTAGTTTTATTCGTTCATTCGGCAACTGTTCTTTGAGCACACTGTGTGCCAGCTGCTGTTTTCGGTGCCAGAGATACTTCAGCAAACAACACAGACTAATATGCCCTAGCATGCTTTGAGGCAGATGCCACTTCGTTAAGGGTTGGAGGTGGCTGGAACTCCCCAACCCGCTCCCATCTTTCTGTTCTTTATCCTCTTCTGCAACTAGTAGAAGTCGCTTAGCCTCTTTGTCTGGCACTGTGAGCCTTGCTCTCCCCCCACTTCCCCCTGCTCCATATCACAGAGTAGTTAACTCTGCCCTCTTTGATCTCACCCTTGTCCTTGCACATAGTCCTATTGCAGGACTGATACAATGGATTTCTATGATCCTCTCACCTGCCTGTCTCCTCCACAAAGAGGTGAGCTGCATGGAGGCCCCACTGGATGGGGCCACACTCATCCTGGTCTTTCCAGAGCCCCATACAGTGCCTGGCACATAGAGTAGACAATCGCGAATCTTCATCAGATGAATGGAGTTGAAGAATTTCTTTTTTTTAAGTTGCTGAATTAGAGTATTATGATGGTTCTTTCTGTCCTCTTACATTTCATCATTTTAGAACCTGAACAGCAGGGATTTTAATAAGCCCCAGAAACATTTAGGAAACATCTCATCTCCTTTTTCCTTTAAATATTTCTCCACTGCCACTAATTTGGCAAATAAAGTTGGGCTACCGAAAGTCTCCCTCATTGCTCTTTTCCCAGCATGCTGGAACTGGAAGGAGCCTTAGATGAACTGCGTCATATCACAGATGAGGATCCTGCGGAGCGTGAAGTGCCATGGTTTGTACAGGGTCACCTGGCTGCGTAGTGGCGGAAGACCACGCGAGAATCTGATTGCTTATCCAGTGTTTTATTTCCCACTATCCCCTGCTATCTCTCAAAAATTCAAAGCAACAGATATTTATGGAGTACCAATTAAATATAAGACAGTAGACTAGATTCTACAGGAGAGACCGAAGTTGAAAAAAGGTTGCTACCTTGAACCATTTTATAATCTAGTAGGAAAAAAGACATGCAGCAATGAACTCTATCTAACTTGAAGGACTGACAAGACTTTTGAGTCAAGGTGATATCTTAAGTGAGCCCTTCTTCTTTGGGAAAGTAGTTATAGGTATGTGGAGATGGGAGGCATCGAATCCTTCACTGGTCCCAGCTGGCCAAGTTGGAAAGCTGCTTACCTCTCACTGTGTACTTACAGGACAGGTGAGGGACCATGATGATGCTCAGACTAACCACAGGTTTTCTGAGCAGAGAAGAACCAAGCTCAGTATTTCAGGCACATCTTTACAACCGTACCTTTTCTTAATCTAAAATGTTCCTGAGCAAGGGCTTTTGAGCCAAGAGTCTTAGTTTGCAATTCTAGTCAATACAACTTGATTTGGTAAAACATCCTCCAGAAATGCCCAGGATATTGAGTGAAGTGGGACTGCAGAGATTAGTCAGTAGAAGTAATGTGCTAATGAGGTAGTAACACAGCTTTGCTCAGGTTTAACACATTCAGGAGCCAATTACCTGCTCTTTCTAGTACCTCCCAGGCATATTCTGTGTTCAGAGCTTGGTAAAGCTCCTGGCCTATGTAAATCTCAGCTCTCTTGTGCTTTCTGTTGTTTTTGAGAGGCTTGGGGACTGGAGGAGGAGTTGGATAAATGAATGGCCTTAAAGCTGAGTAACAAATCCCAGATTGAGCTCTCTTGTCTTTGTACTCAGTATTACATACCTGTATAATCACGTGTTTGCTTAGCATCATCCCAGCGCTTCATGGGTTCACGCAGCCTCTCTCTCACTCCAATTTGGGGCAGAGCAGAAGCTGGCTCTCTGGGCTGCAAGGGTTTTATTTTGCCTACTGTTCCGGCACTAACCTCGCTCCCTAATTAGCATCCATCTATCATGCAACGTCTGCAGAGTCCTTTCCAAAGTAAAAGATCGTAAGCATCCGTGGATCCGAAAGTCTAACATTTGAATCAGCTACAAATGCCTTTGAAGCAGAGTCCTTTGGAAATATAACAACACATATATACTCCCATTCCTCTCTCTTTAAAAGGCTTTCCATGGCCTCCAAAATATCCCTTTCATCATGAGGTTTTTGCTTTTTAAGATGGTTAATAGAATCAAGGTTGAGAAAGATGTCATAAATGCTTTATATTTGTATCACAGTATACTGCTCCTCCATCCTCTTTTCTGGAAATCTCTTCCTCATGGGAAAATAGTTGTTTTTCCTCTCTAAATCACTAATTCAGCAAATGTGTGCCGAGTGTAACCTTGTGCATGCCAGGTACAGTGCTACGTGCTGAAGAGGATGTATGAGAAGCAAGTCTTGTTGGGACATCAAAGTTAATCGTTTCACTTCTCTATTTTGCCTGTCAGAAGGGAGTTTGTCAATTATATATTCCCTTTTCTAGAATACCAGGAGCAAAAGAGATAATGTATGAGTATTTCAAGTGTCTTCCTCTACTATCTATTGTCCCATTCATCCATCTGTCCATCCATCCACCCATCCATTCACTCACCCCAACACTTTAAGAGTCCTGCCAACATTTGGGTGCCTCCTTTGGACCAAGTGCTGTGAATGCACTGAGAATGCACACAGGTGACTTGCTGCTGCCCTCGGGAGGTCCTAGTCCAGAGGGCCATGGTCGTATGATCAGACCATGAACTAGAACGTCTAGAGTGGAAGCAAGTACACAATGAGAAAGGCACCAAGCCCACAGTTCTGAGCAGCTGAGGTTGATTGTGAATTAATTCGTGAAACAGATTTCTGTTTTTGATATCTGCTTTAATACCCTCTGGATATATTTCCAGGGAGATTTAAAAATAGCAAAATCTAGACTCCGATTTCTCAGGGCATGTTAGGTCCTTCCATTTCTCTGCCTTTCTCCTTTATCTTCAGTCTCTGGACCTTCTCTAAGGCCGCTCGCTAGTCTGTTCCCTTTGTTTAGTGCATTGTGTGCTTTCCCTTCCCATCCACACCACCACTCATGACAGGAGACATTTCAGGACCCCAGAGAGCCTGGGCTGGCGAAGCAAATTGAAATGTAGGAGTGTGAGAGGCAGTCTTGCAGAGAAAAGGAAGAGGAAGAGGTAAAAATGGCAGGCTGAGAGCAGAAAAGGGGAAAGGGAAATAAGAATGAGGACAAGGCAGAGAATGAAGAAGGAAAATAAAAAAGGAGAAAGAGAAGAAGAGGCAACACCAGTCCTAATCAGATCTCTCCAGACCTGGTGTTGAGCAGTTTCTGCTGCTGGGAGTCCGGGTTAGGAAAGGGCTGGCTGGAACCATCCCTCCTAATATGGGGCGAGGTGAGCAGAATTGCAGGAATACCAGATGACCTGACTCATTCACTGAGCAGCGTCCTAAAGGGCGATTTCACTTCCAAATTATGAACCGAGGGGTAAGAAAACCTTCCCAGCATCCATCATGTGTTGCTTTTGAAAATTATTATTTTGGAGCACAAAGCTGTTTCCTGTCTTTAAAGTTTATTATCTATTTCCCTTCCAGGTGGAGCCTGGGCTGCCTGCTAATTTAATCCCCTGGGTTTCCCCCTCTGCCTTCAAGATCTCACAGAGATGCAGCCTTTAGAAAGAGGGCACCTTTGTGTCTTCCTCCCCTGAAGGCCCCCATCTACCCTGGCAGCCAAGGAGATGCTATTTTGGGAAACAGCAGCCCAATTGGAAGGATTGTTAATTGTTTGTCAAACCCTTCCAGTCCAGTTAGATCTCATGGC
>NW_006432945.1:9654794-9663116 GCF_000325575.1 Pteropus alecto | reverse complement strand
AAAAAAAAAAAAAGCGAAGCCATACCTTTTTCATTCTGTCTCACTCTCCCTTCCTCCAGAGGGGGCGAGGGATAAAGGGCTCCTTCTGCTCAAGCACAGGTACGCAGACCAATGTCTTTAAAAAATAAATCTAACCCTTTTACCCAATTGGAAACATATAACAAACATGATATTGGCCCCCAAATCTAGCAAAGTACGACAGTTTAAAAATTATTTATAATCCTCAAAACAAACAAATCCCCACAGTAACAGAAAAGAGACATCAGAGGCCTTATCATACATTCAGACCATAACACATATTCAACCCCTGTGGCCAAGCTGACTAAGTAGATCCCCATCCTCGCTGATACCCACTGACACACTCCCACTGACACACTGGAAAACAATTCTACCCAGACACACTCATCACTCCATCACTGTGTGGACAAGTTCAAGTCAAATAGAAAAAGAGCCAAACTAAAAAGAAATGCTCCTTGGGACACTGACCTTTGGCCCCACATGACTGAAACTTACTAAGCATTAAGTCAGCCTTGGCTGGGGTGGGGGTGGGGCTCAAGGGGAAGTAAAATGGGGGAGGGGGAAAAAGACTGAGAACTAAAATCTTAGACTTCTTAAAAGGGCTGTGGCCACAGAACATTTTGTAACTACCTGTAGTTAATTTTTCTTCCTTGACTAATTCTCATATGGAAGGATGCTTAGACCACATTGACTTTTAAAGGACACTATTTTTTTTTTTCAAAAACATCTTTTAGTATTTCTAGGGACATTCCCTAGAAATACTAAAAGATGTTTTTGAAATTATCTCTTATTATGAGAGGAGTTGTACTTGGAGAACTTCATAAATGATAATGATGCAGGGAAGAATATGAGAGTGCTGCCTATTTCATAGTCATTTTTCCTCAAAAGACCTCAGACTGCTTTCTCAACATAAATCTGCTAATCCACACCCTAGCTCCTGGTTAGACAGCAGGTCTTAAAAGTCCTTTTACACTGGAGGATGTGTCTATATAAATACTCAGAATTTGCTTAGTCAGAATGAGCTGAGATGGGTTAGCGATTTTTGGTTTTCGAACCGAATGAGCATTCATGTGAGAATTTAGATCAGCTGTGTTGATCTAAAATGGACTTGACTGATGAATTAGAATTTGTTCTAGTAGCTACAGCAATTAGGATGGGAGTGGGGAGATGAAACAAGATTTTCTTATTGGCCGAAAGATATATAAGTTGCCCCCAAATAAGGTGCTGATACCCAGTAGGGTTTCTGGTATATCACTAATTTGTAATAAATGTTTAATCAGGACAGAGTAGGCAAGCAATTACTTACTCAGTATTAGAATCACACATTTGTAAATGGAATAGCAGAAAAAGCAAACTGTCTATCAAAAATCAACTTGTTTTATGTGAAAAATAGCTTTTATAGAGAAATGGTAGAGCTTAGGGTCATGAATAATTATGAGCTAGGGTAAGATGAGATGTATTTGCGGTGATAGTTTGGTTTATGTGCCACTAGAATAATTTATGTCAAGTTTTTTCACTGTCGAGTTCACTGTGTTTGAATATTTTAGCCTCGAATTTTGGGAGCCCATTAATAAATTTGTTTATCAATTAGTTATTGATCCCTTGATATGTACATAGCAGTATTCAGGAGTCCGGGTGTAGAGGAGGCAGGATGCAAAAAAGTGTAATGTAGCATCTGCTAGAACTTTATAATGTTCCTGGGAAATGAGAAATAGCTCTACATAGAAGTTAAATAAATAACATACAAAATGAAAATAAGGGTTACCAGAAGATAACAAGTGATATTGTGGTTTTAAGTAACAAATGACTGTTAGGTTATGAAAGGAAGTGTGTGTGTACAAGTGAGCACTGTAACCACCGGTGGGCATGGAAGGCTTCCTGGAGGAAGTGGTGGTGCAGAATTCAGGCAGGAGGGAGAGGGCATTCTGTTGAGGAAGTAGGAGATGGAACATATATTTTTGATTAGACCTGTCTAGCTGGGGCAGAGGTGGGGCATTTGTTTTATTCAGAGTGGTTGAAAGGTTGGAAAGGTTTGCTTAGATTCATAGAATTCTAGGCCTGAAATGATCCTAAAACAATCAGTTAGTCCACTGGTTCTCAAATATGGCTGCACATTGTAATTACCTATGGAGCTTTAAAAAACTCCAATGCCTGGGTCTCACCCCAGAGATTCCGATTTAAGCCGTCTGGGGTGAGGCCTGAATGTCTCCAGATTTAAAGTTTCCCCAGGTGATTCTAATGTGCCGCCACAGTTTGAGGACCACTCATTTAGTCCTACTTCCCAATTTTAAAAGGTAAGGACCACCTGCAAATCTGCCCACGCATAGCTAGTAAGAAGCCAGGCTCTGTGCACTATTCTAGGCTGTTTGTCTCTGACAGTGTGCTGTGTCTTCCTGAAGAGACCTGGCCAGAGGATTGGATTTTTGCCATAAAGGTCATGGAGAACCACTGAAGGTTTTTGTGCAGGAAAATGGCACATTGAAAACAAGTGGTCCTGTGATTTCCAGATGAACATCCGAATGGAAAGGAAGGAATGCAAGCCAACAACACAGGAGAATGACGCCAGCCAGGTGAGTGCTGTCTCTCTGAAATTCAAGTACGCATGCTTGTATTTGGAATTTAACAATAACACTGGGACAATTTTCATGTCATCATATTCAGATAAGTGGAATTGTGTTTTTCTACTTTTGTGGTGACTTCTCAGTTCTGGAAAGAACTTTGTTGGCCAGTTAGCTCGGTTTTTTTTATATTTTCCTTTGATTTTCTCCTCAACTCCACAACTATCTAAGTCTTTTATGTTCAATTTCCTTTTTACTTTATCTTTCCTCACTTTTCCCTCTTCTCTAATCAAGGACATTTGTTAATTGCTCACAATATGCTCATACATATTTATATGTCCACACCTCTCTATCCCTTTATTATCCCTAGGGCAGTGTTGTCCAATAGAAATGTAATTTAAGCCACATATGTAAAAAGAAACTTTGAGCCACATATGGAAAAGAAATTTTCATAATATATTTTATTTAATCCAGTATATCCACAATTTTATCATATCAACACGAAACTGTTCTAAAACTATTAATGAGGTATTTTACATTTTTTTTGATACTAAGTCTGAAATCTGCTATGTATTTTACAATTACAGCATCAATTCCAATGCTAAATTTTCAAATTTCAAAAATATGACACCATAAAGTTGAGTTTTAAGAAAAGGATTTTATTTATCCTGTTTCAGTTTTTAGATTTGAATTAAATGAAATTTAAAATTCAGTTCCTCAGCTGCACAAACCACATTCGCCCAGTGGTTACAGTGTTGAACAGTGTGGGTCTTGGGTTTTAAAAGCTGGTGTTTTCTAGTTCGGTGGCTTGATAGGTTCATTTTAATGAGTTAGAATGCTCTTATTAAGGGGTTTGTTTTCTTAGGACTATGAAAGAAGGCAAAGTATATAAAAAGATGATCATTAAAAAAAACCTAAGGCTCTCTGAACCAAGGTACAAAATTTAGGACAAGAAAGAGGGTGGAGCTGTAATAATTTAAGAAAGGAAATGGGGAGGAGGAAAGAAGACAGGTTTGGTGCCCACCCCTAGTCAAATGCTATTTGAAGATAAAGAAATTCTATAGTCATCAAGCAGTCAAGAGGAAAAAAGGATGTAAAATATGCCTCAGTCACGAGAGAGGAAAAAGTTGAATTCAACTTTTGTCTGTTCTCAGAGAAGCAAGAGAAGTATTGCTTACATAAAATGCTAATAATGTATTTTTATAGAGCTTTTCCCCCCCAAAAATTTAGAATGTCATACAAGTAATTATTCACGTACATAAGCTAAATAAATAAATAAATAAATAAATAATTCCAAATGTCCTAGCGTTGAAAGTTAGACACACTGCAGATAAGTTTTATTTCACCAACCTTCTTCGCGTTCATTGTTACTTCTCACAGAGCTACTGTGTGCGTAGTCCATAATGAGTCTGCATTGTTCTTATACAGACTAGACTCAGTTCAAGGCAATATGAACTCTGCAATCATCTAATAATAATATTTAGCCTTCATCTAGTCATGCAAACAAGACATAAAGTCAATAGCAGTGGGTACACGGCCCCTGTACTGGGAAGAATCTCCAGGCCAGGGCTCAGGGAGTGCCTAAGTGGGAACAGCTGTGGCCAACACTCAGCAAACTAATCTCCTTGTGCCTAGTCAAAAAATGAGGAAGGAGGGTCGACAGAGCAGACCTGCTGGACACGCTTGGCCACTTCTTCCAGAGATGTTGTTTCCTCTGTCCTGCTGATAGCCCTGGTGTTTCTCATAGTTTCACCAAATTTTTTTTTAACTGAGAAAAATCGCAGAGATTGATAACAGCAAACTCTAATTCAATTGCCTGCTTCCTAAAACTTAGGATATGTTCTCTTCCTATTGTTCTTGATAGGTGGAGGTGAAGCTTGCTGATTATAAGAGCCCAGGCCCTCCAGAGATGAGTTCTCAGGGTTGCGTTTAGTTGTCTCAGGATTAGAGGAAATCCTGATGATCACAGTGATCATGCTCAGTTTCAAGTCAGCAGACATTTATTAAGCCCCTATTGTGTGGTATAGTAGAAGAAGCATTCAAAATTCAACAGGTACCAACACTGTACCTACTATGTGCTTACTACTGAGCTAGGCACTAATAAAACAATAACTAGATGCAGTAAGTGCTTGTATGGTACGAGAGACTGTTCTAAGCACCATAGATATTTTTATTCCCATTTTACACAATAGGTGACTAGGCATAGAAAGGTTAAATAATTTGCTCATGTCTCAAAACTAGGACATGATTTTCACATTTCACCTAGATATGAAATAACTTTCCAAAAGTCACACAGCAAGTAAGAGGTGGAACAAGGTAATGCAGCCTCAGAACCCTACTCTCAAGCTTTAAATAGGTTCGAAATTGAATCCCACCCTTTCTGACTTTGGGAAAATTACTTAACCTTTCAAAATCCTAGCTTTCTCATCTGTAAATGGAGATAACAACATATACTTTTAAAATTTCATAAGGATGATAAATAATGCCTGTGAAGTAACTAGCACAGTGCCTGGCAGACAATATCATTATTAAGGATTCATTAATCCAAATGTATAATCACTCAGGAAGCACTGCTACAGCCACCCCAGTTGTGAGAATATTGAAAGGCTTTCACACTGGTTGGCAGGCCCCTCAAGTGCCCCCTTTCCCAGCCATCCAGCCCCTCCTGCAGGAGCCTCCATAACCCCTGGCACTCTAAGGATATCCAGGCTCTTCTGATGGTTAGTGCCTGTGTCGCCCATTTGTTAAGTATTTTCGCTATCTCCTGGCTACAAATATGAGATAGACTCCCACCTTGGTTGAGAGCATAGTTTAGGAGGGGCCCTGCGTGTGGCAGGGGGAAGTGTTGAGGTCAGTGATGAAAGAGTATGCTTCTTACGGTGCAGCATGGCGAGATGCCCAGCTCAGGTGGGTAAGAAAGGCTTCACTGAAGGCTGGGTGGATGGGGGTGGTGCACATCCCAGATCATCACTAAAGTTCTTTTTCTTTCTTTTCTTTTTCCTTCTTGCTACCTCCACCTAGTTCAGACTTCCATAGCCCTTTGCCAAAATTCCCGCAAGAGCTTTATAATTAGGTGGTCCTCTTTAAGTGTACTGACCCACTGTCATGTAGCCCCAGATTCTTTTTCCAGCATTTTCCACTTACTGTAGATGCCTGGCACATCTGCCAAATGAGATGTTTCCTACACGGGACTCTGTTGTTCCTGCTGCTTGGAACTTGTGGATCCTCTAGAGTTTTTCAATACCTTCCTCAAATACAACTTCTTTTTTCCCTCTATGATCTTCTCCCCACCCCATGCCTCTTCTCTCACCCCAAACTTGAGCTGGGGGTGACATACTCCGAAAACATACATTGGCAGCTCATTATATGCCACGCTGTTCGGAGAGCTTTGTGTGTGTTATCTTGTTTTATCCTCACAAAAACACTTAAGAGGTAGGCACGATTATTATCTCCATTTTAAGATAAAAAAGACCAAGGCACAGAGAAGTGAAATAACTTTCTAAAGCCCACACAGCTAGTAAAAAGTAGTGGGATTCCAACTCAGGGAGCTTGTCTTCAGAGCCTGTGCTCTTGATCAGTGTTTTATAGTGACTAACAGCTCTCGAAGAAAGAGAAAATAGAAAAAATTTCTCACGTTGTTACTCAAAATATAAGGCTTGCTTATATTTGTGTTGTTATTAATTATTTGTTATTATTCTGTCTCTTCCTTTATGCAAGCTGAAAATTCCTAGAGTGGAGGAAATCTGGGTCTCAAGGGCTGGTGTGTCAGTTACCATCAATAAGTTGTGGGTATAGGTAATGTTCCTGAGCCATCACATCCTTGGGAGGCTCCTGAGAATTGGCCATAATCAAGCCCATCTTTCACTAGTATTTCTCCTAACTAAATACAGCAAGTTCTCAAACAGTGTCACTTTGTTCAATGTCGTTTCATTATAAAGTTGATGAGATGCCATAGGAACTTAACTCTTGTTTATATCAATTAGCCGATGGTAAAACTGGTTTCATTTCATGTCGTATCTGTATACCACTTGTTTAAACCCTGGTCAGGCCAACAGTTGAACATGGACTCCGAGAAAGCTGTGCTTAGTTTTATGATTTAGATTGAACTGGCTGAGTAGTCATTTACCTTCTGCAAAAGACAGAAGATGTGTATGTGATTTCTCTCTTTTAGAGCTGGAGAAATTAAAGTGTTCTGAGGTTTTTTACCCAGAGTTATCAGGCAGGTCTGTGGTGGAGCTTAGCTGGGACTAATTCCAACTGACTCTCCAAGAACCTAGTCCAGGACCCTAGCCAACCCTGTGGTGATTCTGCCCTAATGCCATGTACCAAGAATCAGTAGATGGGCTAAGTTGTTGACTGACCACAAAATTCTGGAACACTCTTCCTCTATATTTTTACCTTGACACAAAATAAAATTATGACATCATGATGAGAACACAGGACTTCTCTATTTGTATTTTTAGAACTTGCTAGGTTTTCCAAGGGTGGCTGGTCAGTCCTTGTATTGAAGAAAAATCATCGTGAATAACCTGTACCATCTTTCATTGTAACCCATGTGACAACCGTTTGTTCTAAAATCTAGAGAACAAAGTGATAGATGCTGGCTTTAGTATAGAACTGATCATTTTGTATCTAGACACAATTTCTTGATGAGCAATCAAAACTTAGGAACTTTTAGAACCACCTTTTTCTTTCTTGGGCATTAGAATTTCTTTCTTGAGCTGAGAGTGTATGTGACTCTAGGGGGCAAGGGACTCATACCAAATTAATATCTGCTAAATATCTTGTAGTAATACTATTTGTTATCCCTTGCTGCATTTTTCCGTCATCTCCATTCCAGCCAGGGTTGGCCAGGAGCTTATAGGTGTATGTAGCCTTGGGAATGGAAGTGGGGGTTGAGGGACGGTGATCAGGAAAGGATCAGGACTTTATTGCAGAGCAAAGTCCACCACCATATTCGGATAAAAGTACGAATGGTTTAGTTCGCTTTGTATCTGGCAAACCAGCGCACAAACCGGAATCTTAACCTACCAACAACACAGAGGCTATGCCTCCTCCCCATCACCCGGCCTAAGAACATAGGACCCGTACCCACTTATACAGTGCCACACGCTCGACCCCTTTAAGAGCCTGCTCCGCGGGAGTAACGTTCGAATGTCCCTGGCGCCCCTCCTCGGGCTCCGATTGGCTGCGCGCAGAGCACGAGGGCGCGTCATCCCGCCCCAGAACGGTTGGCGGCCCTTCGCGATTGGCGGGTGAGAAACCTATATAACGCGCCGGGCGGCAGGGTTTCCCTCAGTTAGCGACCGGACGTGAGACGTGATAGTTGTTAGGAGAGGAGGAGTCGGGGGTCAGTGAGCGCGCCACGAGAATCGTTTCTCTTCGGAGTCTTGGGGCGGACTTGTTGACGTCTCCGATTCCTCTCCCGGCTCTGGACGCCAGCCGGGGCTCAGACCTCACTTCTGCGCCAGCCTGCGAAGGGGCGGCGGGCAGGATGGAGTTCAAGCTGGAGGCGCACCGCATCGTCAGCATCTCGCTGGGCAAGATCTACAACTCACGGGTCCAGCGCGGCGGCATCAAGCTGCACAAGAACCTGCTGGTCTCTCTGGTGCTGCGCAGCGCCCGCCAGGTCTACCTGAGTGACCCATGCCCTGGCCTCTATCTGGCCAGTCCCTCGGGACCCCCGGCGGCACTGCCACAGCTGCCCGGGGAGCCCGTGGCCGGGCCCCCAGTGGGCTGGGGAGAG
>NW_006432945.1:9653900-9654558 GCF_000325575.1 Pteropus alecto | reverse complement strand
CACCACTGCGGCTGCCTCCCAGGAGGGGAGGACAAGCCGGGGGCGCTGGGCGCCTCCCCCCGCGGTGGCGGCTGCTGCGCCAAGGACGAGCGCCCCGCGCCGCTTTCCGTGTGCCCCAGGAAGCGAGGCGCAGCCGGGGTGAGTGGCGGCCCCGCAGGCTGCGCGGCGCCGGACACGACCCCGCTGAAGAAGCCCCGCCGGGACTTGGAGGAGCTGCCCGGCGGCGTGGCGGCGGCGGCGGCGGCGGCGGAGGAGGAGGAGGAGGAGATGGAGACCGGGAACGTGGCGAACCTCATTAGTATCTTCGGTTCCAGCTTCTCGGGACTCTTACGGAAAAGCCCCGGAGGCGGCCGGGAGGAAGCCGAGGAAGAGGAGAGTGGTCCGGAAGCCGCCGAGCCCGGGCAGATCTGCTGCGATAAGCGGGTGCTGAGAGACATGAACCCTTGGAGCACAGCCATCGTGGCCTTCTGAGCCCTCGGTCCCCGTGCGGGCAGGAGGTTGAGCAGCTGGCGTACCGGCGTGAGGGCTGGGCCTTTCCCGGCTGCGAGGACGTCCCGGAGACCTTACGCGCTGAGCGCCTTGGGGAGACTGTGGGTGCTGCCGGGCAGTACGGACTGCCCTTGGCCTTGGCCGCGCTGCTGTGCCGGCCTTTCTCGAG
>NW_006432945.1:9650002-9653888 GCF_000325575.1 Pteropus alecto | reverse complement strand
GGACGATTGTTAACTTGTGTGTCTGTGTATGTCTATGTTGTAAGTTTGTTTTGTGATTTAAGACTATTTTGTCCTTCTGGAATGCATCACCCCTTCCCCAGGCCTTTAGGAGGTTGGGGGCAGACAGGGACTTTCCTCTGCCAGCGGCACTGAGAAGGAAGTGGCTTAAAAGGGCCGGGGAGTTCCCCATTCGTTCTTGGGGCAGGAAGGGACTTTACACACACCTCTCACATGAAAGCTAGATCCGTACCAGGGCCAGGAGTGGCGTTTCCTCGCAGGATTTCCTAAGACTAGAGGGATTTAGTCTGGGGTAGAGACTTGTATTATTTCTCTCCCTCCCCACTTTTCTCTCACTGAAGAAACGTTTATACCCTGTGATTAACTCTCGGAAAGGGGAGTCTTAGCGGCCCTTGTCTTCTCCACAGGGAAAAAAGCTTGATGAACTTCACAGAAGAGTTCAAGCTTGGAAGTACGGAGTTTATAGAGAAAAGATATTTTTAAAAGCTCTACAGAACTACTACACAGTGCTTTTAAGTGTTTAATGAAACAAAGTTTACAGGCAGAACCCCTAAGTGGAAAGACCTTATGGTTCTGTAGATTCGGTGACTCCAGTCTTTGTTGTATAAAGGTTGGGGGAGCTGACAAGGTTTTTGTACAGTATTTTCTCCTTCGTTGTATTGATTTTTGTATAAAAATGTAACTTTACGTGTCTAACACGTATTAAATATTTTGAAGCAACCTCACTGCCTCCTTGTCTGTCATCACCTGTCTGGGTTGGGAGGGATGTGGGAGGAGGGGAACTATGGTCTAGGCTGGAAAATTGAAGGTGTGGCTCTTAATATCAGTCAAGTACAGGCTGGGGACATTGTTTACTGACTTCACTAAGTATCAAGAGAGACACGTGTAAGGCTTCTCTCCCAGATCAGAGGACTGCTATTAGATACTAATATCAGTGGCCTGCCAGTTTCTTGAAACTTGCCAATACAAACACCTTTTTAAAAGTCATTTTAGGGCAATTTGATTTTTTCTTAACAGCTCAGTCTGATGGTGTCTTAATATTAAATAACTTAAAGGCCAACTTTTGAAGCACTTCCCGTCCACGAAAATATTTTTCACTAAAACTTTCTGTCCCCTGTTAAACTATATAATGTGGGTTATCTTTAAGCTTTGTTATTGGGAAAAGACTGACGTGAGGGAAGCTGATGAGACTGACTTGCCTGGCGGGTCAGGTCCACCTCTGCAGTCCAGTGGCTGTCTGTCAGGATAGAATTTTCAGTGCTTTTTGTTGTTATATCTGTAGAAAGTAAATGCATCAGTGAAAGGAAATTGCTTGTGTCTCACCAGATAAGGAAGGAGGCCCAGGAGGGCTAGGCAAATTTAACTTATGTAGCAAAACTTCCTGATTCGCTTTTGTCATGCAAATGATGACATCAGTGTTTTGGTCATGGTAAACACTTAGGTGATGACAGCCGGGTTATCCCTTTACTTCACTACAATTACCACATTTAAGAGAGCTTCTTGTCTAAGGCAAAATATCCAATATTTGAGTTATTCAATAATCTATTTCAGAAGCTAATCAGAGAATGGTGTCTTAAAATATGTTTGTTAGTACTTTAAAATATGATATTGGCCTGTAAAGCTTATGAATAAGTAAAGTGTTTAAGAGATGGGAGAAATTGAAGAAAGATTAGACAAAATTTTAAGTAAAGTTAGGGCCTTCGAACAGAGGGGACACACGGGTGGTGCTTTGGCCTCCCTAAAGTCTGGTGAGTGAACTTCAGTCACAGCTGAGTAGGCCAGTGCTTTGATAGTTTTGCAAATCTATTAGAGATTCATTAAGGAAAAGGAACTTTCTACTTTACACTCAATCACCCTAATAATATAGTCATAGAATTAAACATTTTCTAATTAAGGTCTTGTTAAAACTGACTTGTTTTTCTTTCAGAGATTAGCTACTTACGTTTTGTTACAGCCACAAGAGATCCATCAGAATGCTGACTGCTTAAACTGAAGGTGTCCAGGGCCTTAATTTTGCAAACATTTCCTGTTGCTAGAAAGTAATTATGATGCTTGAATAGCTATCTCACTGCATTTTTATATTTGAAAAGGGGAAACATTTACCATTTGGTGTGTTTAAGAGAGTCGATACATTTTGGATGAAACGAAAGTTCCTGTTGATCCTTGTTTTCATGTTAAGATGAACCATGGGACTATGTGTCTGCTTAATTTAGAGAATGTAGATTTGAGAAATACAGCTTTGCAGGAAAGCAGAAAAGGTTATCTTTTTTGTTGCAGAAGCAGTATATAATGTAATGGTTAGAGCATGGGCTCAGGAGCCAGGCTTACTGGGTTTGTATCTTGGCTCTGACACTTATGAGCCAAGGGACTCTGGACAAGTTACTGGACAAGTTACTGATCTCTCTGGGCCTCAGTTTTTTCAAATGTGAAATTGAGATAATCGTACCTACCTCATAGGGTTGTGCAGATTAATGAGTTAATGCCTGTAAAGCTCTTAGAAGACTACCTCATACATAGTAAGTACTCAGTTAATATTGTTAAGGTAGAAGTGAATTCTGTCTGTAAAGAATTGTGTATATTTGTAAGAAAGGAGGGGAAAAGAATCTATTTTTAAATTATCCTATCTTTGAATACTGGATTCTTTTTCTGTTTTTCTTTGGACACTTGGCAGTCACAAAGCTTAGTTGCATCAGCCTAGTTTTGCTGCTCAGTATGTCTCACATCCCACACCAACCCTGCAACTTTCCTGAATGTATCAAACAACTCTATTTTCAGGGAGGAGTAAGCAGGAGTGAAAACACTCAAGGAGCAATGATCTTGTTGACATACAAATGCTTTCTGTGGGTGAGTAAAGAAAAATAGCCCACAGAGTTATTTTTAGCCTGAATTGCTTGGGCATAGAATGTTTCTTAAGCCGTGTTAATTGATAGGTCCCGGGAAAGAGCCTTCCCGGGGCCAGGATGGGGTTATCACAAGCAACTGAATCACATTCAGCGTGACTAGACGCGGAGCCATAGTTTTAGGACATAACTATTTCTTGACCACTCTGGGAGGGATCCGTTCTCTTGATCAAATTAATCTCAATCCTGGTCTGGAAAAAATACATTTTTTTGACTGCCATGTAAAAACCAGATGTTTAAAGTGCTTTTTGACAAGTACTTCCCAAGATGACCACTTTACTAATGAATAAAGGTGAAAAGTTTTCGTACAGTACTTCTCAATCATGCTGCTTTAAACCCGTCTTCTCGCTCAGAAACCATAGATTGTACTTGGGGAAGGACCTAATGATAAGAAGGTTGAACTGCCCCTCTGAAGTGACTGGTTTTGCTCCAAGGCCCTAATGGAGTGATAATGACCCCTCCATGCCTACCTTTCATCACCGAATGGATTTGGGGAGGAGAAGTGGAAGGGAATGGGCCCTTAAACAGCTTTGGGTAGAATGCTTCTCCAATAAAGATGTGGTAAACATTGGGAAGTGACTTAGTAATGCTAGAACTGCTCCGTTTCATCACTGGATTACTCTGAGTCTCTTACTGCAGTTTACTAGGCATGGCGACACAGCTTAGAGCCTGTGAGATGGGGTCGAGAGGCTAATACCCACTGTCACATGGAGTGCGATAGACATTTATTTCCTTATACTTTTTTTTTTTTAGGTAGAGTTAGTTCAGTTCACTGAATAACCAAAGAACTTCTGATCTCTTGCCCTAAATATTTTATTCTTGTCCTGTTTTGTGAAATTTTTATTCTCCTAGACTTGCTTTTATCCCAGCAGTTACTGAAAGAAACCGAGAATGAAAAGAAACACTGATCCGACCCTCCCGTGACAATGAAAGAAGCCATTACTATTAGGTGCAGGACTCCGTGGGGA
>NW_006432945.1:9640311-9649968 GCF_000325575.1 Pteropus alecto | reverse complement strand
GTAATGAACATTTTGTCTCTCATCCTTTGAACCATTGTTCAGATTTAAAATGCTACCCAGTGGAAAGCCTTGGGAGGAAAAGTGTAGCAGAAGCAGAGTTGATGTTCGGAGTCATTGTGATCTTAACTCATGCCCTAGGAGTTTTTCAGACAGTTCTTGAGGGTACAATAGAGAGGGAATACGTGAGAGCAGAAAGTGTAAAAAGATAACACATCTAATAGAATGCTTACTTCTCGATCCAAACACAGTTTTTCCCCAATGCCTGCCACCATCCCCCTCCCCTGATGGGAATGAGGGTTTTAAAAATAAAATCCTCTCAAGCAATTGCTCTCTCCCAGAGGATGTTTGCTGGACTATATTCTCGAGTTTATCTCAGACCTTTGGAATCCTACAAGCAGGGCGGGAGAAGCCTCCAGGGACTACATTCCTGAAAGGGCCTCTCTCTCTCCCCTGCTCTCCTGAGCTGCTTCAGCTTCCGCCATTGGATGCTGCCCACTTATGGGCAGTTGAGAAAGAGTATCGGCCATCAGCTTTTAAAAGCTGCCAGAAGAGCTGGTCGCTACCTACCACTGCCACTGAGCATCTCTAGCCATGGTTCTCTTAGGAGGCTGACATAGAGTAGTCCTGTGATATTTGTTGGTAAATCTATTTACTTTAAACAAAGTTTTCTGGGACCTGGTCACAAGAAGCCCCCATGTCTGTGTGATAAACTCCATCCCTAACTTTATAGGATGAAGGCAAGACTCAAGTTCCCCTTTTCTACTCATTTAGCACCAAGTCAGCCCTGGTCCCAGCCCTCTGATTTTCCCTATGAACTAACTAGGTCTCTGTCAGGCTGCCCCCACCCAATCATCCCACTAGATGCCAAAACAAGGCTCCTTTCAGTTCGTCTAGAACGCAGGGATGCGCCAAGAGCCATGTGTCCCCACCCGTTTTTTCTTCCACCTCTCAAGTCTTAGAGTAGGGAAGCTGCTGGAAACTCGCTTTCTGTGTGGTAAAAGAAAAGCGTTCTGTGCCCTCTGCTCAAAGCACAGAAGTTGTCTTTAAAAATGAAATCTCCCTCTCTAGCAATTGCTCTCTCCCAGAGGAATATATTCCAAAGCATCTTCGCTGGACTATATCCCGGGGTTTATCTCAGACCTTGGGAACCCTACAGGATTTCCTTTGGCTGCTCCCACACTTGATCCCGTTCCTGAATCCAGGATTCAACCACCCAGGTTTTTCTCCAACTGGATCCACATCTCCTTGGCTGTTTCTTTCTAGCCAGTCACAGCATCCTCTTGCCCTTTGTGGCATAGATCCTTCCTTCAGTGCTGTAATTGTTTTGCCTTGCCGTCTCTGGATCTTTCTAAGTCTGCCCTCCCTTCATCCCTTCCTGAAGACCCATTCATGATTTGCCTGTGGAAGAGTCTGAGTGCTCAGGGAAGAGCTATGACTGGAAATGTTACCGCCCGCTAAGAAGGAGCAGGGTCGGATTTCTTGACCTTGAGACTTGCAGCGTCTCCAGAGACTCTCTGCCCCAGAGATCAAGCCACAGCTGTGATAGCTGGTCATCCAATGCTGGGGCCTCACCAGACCCCCAATTCCATCATAACTGCTGGGGGTGGGTATGGGCGTATCCATCCTAGAGACAGGAGCAGCCGCTGAAAACCATCTTGGCTCGTGGCCAGATGGAGGAAAGGAGAGGCAAAGCCAGGGAAGCCCACACGTGGGCCACGCAGCATTTCTGATGCCCCTTCCGTTTGCTGGAACTGCATGTGGCACTTTCTAGAAGAGATAATGAATCACAGAGCTGCTCTGATGAAGAAAATCCAAAAGCACCTCTTTGACTTGTCTCCCCTCTCTAGCCTTTGATTGGCTAATAGAAACTTTTTACTGTGAGTTGCCAGAAGTGGGGGCGGGGGCTAGTTATAACCCACTGGAATCGTGCAACAGCGGTGACCAGCAGGAAGAGAGCCAGAAGGTGTGAAGAAATACTCCAGGGTGGAGGGCAGTCTTCAGGAGTCAAGTTCTGCTCAAGAAGGTCTGCACCGGGCAGAGTGAATATAGGCCAGGAGCCCCGACCTCCTTCCTCCCTGGCTCGTCTCAAGCTGCATCACAACTTCACATTTTCTTCTAACAATTTCCCAGTTTTATTTTTGGTTTAGAAAAGGATGAGAGTACCTTGGCATCTGCGTTTATCAGTTCTCTGTCTCCGTGTCTGTCTGTCTCTCTCTCTCTCTCTCTCTCTCTCTCTCTCTCTCTCTCTCTCTCTGACCTACTTTAGAGACTGAAGTTGCTTTTATTTTTTTGGCCATGGGAGAAATCCCTGAAAGTAAAGATTCAGTTTCAGAAGCTGAACTTCAGGTACATGGGACGCTCTGCTGAGGTGGTTATTACTTTCTGATTTCTGTGTTTTTGTGCCCGCACCCCACTCCCTCTTCAAAATGTCTTTCAAAACGCACTCTTGCTCTGCCCTGCTGACAGCAGCTGGAAAGATGCTGTGTGTGGGCGATTTTGGCGTGTGGGCTGGCCCAGCTGTCTGCTTCCCAACCTTTGAGTCACCTCCAAGTCAGGAATCTGGCTCCTGAAGAGAAAGATGGAGAAAGAGTCCACTGCTTATCAGTCAGGAAAGAGTACGAGGCCCCAAGAGCAAGTAGGTCATCTTGAATGGTCAAGTGAGGACCTGAGCAGAGACAATGTTAGAATTCACCCCAGACCAGATTCTTGGGGACTCTTGTGAACCAGAATCTGAAAATATGACTCACTACTTGGAGAGTCATTCATTTTTTTTTTTTTTTTTTGGTTTCTATTTATAGTAAAAAAATATATCTATATCTACTTGCCTCACAATTGTGATTTGAAGATAAATCAGTGTTTGTAAAGCAAAGCTAGACGATATAAACAACTCAGCCCTGGGTCGCATCAATTAAGTATCTGCAGGAACACCCAGAAGAGAGTCATCGATGGGGAATACAGAGATGCAAATAACAGGATCCTGGCCTTCAAGTCAGATTACATTCCAGGCGAGATGCAAAAACAACACAGGAAACCTCCAGAAAATCTGACACTAGATCAGTATGATCTAGCCTCTTGCTTCTCAAAGTGTGGTTGGTCCATGGACCAGCAGCATGGGTATCATCTGGAGTTCAGCAGAAATGCAGAAGCTCAGGCCCCACCCCAGACTGACTGAATCTGCATTTAGCAAGATCCCCAGGTGATCTGTATGCACACTAAAGTTTAAAAAGGAGGTATTTCCATTGATCTCAGGGTCAAGAGTAAACTCCTCAGTTTGAGGTCACTTGAGGCCCAGCTTCCTCCTTCCGTTCCTTCCCTCACATGCTGCCTCCAGCTATAAGGTACTCTCCCCGGACTCCTGGACCTTTTCAAATGCTGCTCCCCAAGGGGCATGGCCAAGTTTAGAGATGGTCCTTAAAGCTGAGAGCAAGAAGAAACTGTCCAGGCACAAGAGTAGGGCAGAAGGTAAGGACCTGGTGAAGGGGAGGCCTAGAGATGGGCCTGGAGTAGGACGAGGGTGCTGTCAGCAGAGCACAGTGCGGAGGGGCGGGAGTGGAGCCCGAGGAGATGGCCAACGAAAAAGTCAAGGTAAATGAGAACAAACAAAATCGTTGAACTAACGATTGTCATCGGTGAATTTGGAGAGAGGTTCTGGTAGAAGATGGGAGAGAAAACCCGCTTATAAAGCGAGTGGAGGGAAGGATGTGGAGGTTATAGTTGTAGGTCTCCCCTCACTCCCAAAATTTGGCATAAAAGTCAAAAGAGAACCAGGATGAGAGAGAGGACATTGTATCAGTTGAAATGTCTTATACAGAAGTAGTGGGTGCAGAAACAGCTATATTGAGGTGAATGGGGCTGGAATATAAAAACTGCTAAGGATGGGTCTCTTGTCAGAAGGAATCAACACTTTCTTTTCCTTCTCCAGTCAAATAAAGGAGACTGGAGACACTAATAAATCACTCCAGGGACCTTGTTAGTATCAGAAGCCTGCATTCTCTTCCTCACTCCCAGCCCAGGAAGACTCTTGCAGCTTAAACTTTGGCATACCAGTTGGCAAGGTAACAAACCGCAAGAGGTTCCTGAAGGATAAAGGACCACTTCCTACACCCTGGTGCCGCCAGCTACTAATCTAAACGTGTATGTTTCTGATGCTTCATTCCCTTCATGCATTAGGAGTTTAAAACGTAGCGGAATGCAGGCTGTCCAATGAGGGGAGCAGGTTTTGGGGTTCTCAGCAGAAAACACACACACACACACACACACACACACACGTGTCTGTTGGAAGGCCAGTTATGAATGAGCATGGTTTTGGGGTAAGAGATTCGGTTCCTTCCTTCCCAAGCAAGTCTGACCTCATCTGTCATTTTCAGTGTTATGGAGGATTAGTTGGAGGCTGAGAACAGGTCGAGACATGTCTAACAAAGAGGCTCGGGACACTGAGAAGAAGAGCGAAGCTGAGCAGTTTCAGGTCTCCTAAGGCAACTGATGAGAGTGTGAAGGAGACTGGAGTAGGAATGGGAGAGGAGAGAAGAGGGGTAGATGGATAGAGAAGGCAAGAAAGACAGATGTCTGTGATGATTTCAAGAGAAACACAAGACTAAAATAAACTCAGAGTCAGAAAACAGGAAGAATGTGAGAAAAAAGAAAAGGTAATGGACTGAGAATTGCCATGTATTTGATAAAACATAGCCCCATCCAGATGGAGAAATGGCATCACCCCCCAGCAAAGTGCTCTGGAACTCGGGATGGGGTGGGGTGGGGTGGGGGTGCAAAAGAACTAACAGCTCTACTTGGTAGCAGGAGCATTTTGTGCTAAAGCTTCAAGAGATTTTACAAAGCAGCATCATTACCAGACCTTCATCACAGTTTTCTGAAAGGATAAGATGAGGCTCTAACTTGTTAGTCTTTGCATGTCTAGACCACCCAGAGACAAAATTCAACTCAGAGCTCAAAATTCCTTCAGTCTGTTTGCTTTCTGTCCTAATTAGCTAAAGCTATTTATAAAAACAGATCATTTCCTCTCAAAGATTCCCTCCCAGCCCTTTCCCCACTGCTACCTGCATCCAGTACCTTCTCCTGACTTCTGTCTGCTTCTTCTTCTCAAGTCCCTTCTCAGGTGCCAGGGCTGCCGACCTTGGCCTCCCCTCCCCTCCGCCCGCCCCCGCCCCCCTCATCTAGCCAACACAACCCAACACTGGCTAAAGCTCATAGCATTGCCCCTCAGTGAAATTCATTTCCAGTTCCCTATCACCTTCTTCATTCTCTACAAGCTCTTATTGCTTTAGTCCATTCTCCCCTTTCCCTCGACCATCCTCTTCCCCTGGCCCTACCTTATACCTAATAGGTTACTCATCTTACAATAGAATTTTGGTGATGTTATCAATCTCTGAGTCAAATGCCTCTCATGACTCCCCATGTTCTCTGTGAACTCCTTCCTCTGCCTGTCATTCAACCACTGTTTATTGTTTACTCTGCCAGGCACTGGTACAAAGATGAGTAATGAACTCGAAGCCCAGGTGGGGAGAGGAATAGAAAACTCTTTATAATTCAGGCTTAATGCTATGGTGATAAAGGAATATTGATGAGGGGTGCTGAACCCAGACAGAGTGTCAGGAAAGGGTTCCTAGGAAGAGGAGGTTATTTCCGGGCTGAGTCCCAAAAGGCGAATCGAAGAGGAAAAGTGTTCCAGGCAGCTAGGACTGCATGTGCAAAGGCCCTGAGGCCAGAGGGCCCGTAGTATCTGGCCATCAAATGCTTCATTTTGGTTGGAACATGGGTGCGGAATGAGACATGGCTACAAGGATTAGAAGAAGTGAGACTACAAAAGATCAGGCATGCCATGCTGGTGGGGGGAGGGGCTGGCTTCATCTCCAAAGGAGGCTTTAAAGCAGTGCCGGAGGGCGGGACCCAATCAGATTTGCATTTAGATCCATTACTGGCTATAGTGTGGCAGCAGGACTAGGAGAAAAAGAGGAAAGACTAGAGAGGCAGAGCGTGGCAAGGGCCAGCTAGAGGGCTGTTCAGAATTCCAGGTGAGAAATTACTGGGGATAATTGCAGCAGTGACGCTTCTGCTGAGGCCCCTGTTGTTGTACACTGCCTTTTATTATTTATGTATGTGTTTTTTAATTTCCTGAGATTCCTTGCCTTCCCCTTCCCTACCGGATTGAAAATTCTTTGAAGATAAGTGTTGGACAGACCTTAATCTTATCTATGTAGAGGTCTTTCTGTGCCAGGATCTGTACTGATATCAGTGGAACCAGGGAAAGTAGAAAAAAAAAAAAGGGGAGGGGGGACTAGCCTAGAAGCCCTAGGCAGGAGGAAGCTCAGAGCCAAAAGAGAGAAAGGAATGTAAGGTTTCGTTCACTCTAACCCCACACTTCCTGCAGCCCAGCTGGGTTCCCACTCCAGTTTCTGAGAAGCAAATTCTGAGTCACCTCTTTCTTCCTAACGTCTCTTCCCCAAAAGGATTTGAAGGCTCTTGGGGTATTGGAGTGGGGAGGGGAGCAGCACTGTCTGATTCTCTCTCGGTCTCATAAAATAGACAGAGCAGTGATGTCGACAGTGCCCAAGCCAAGAAGAATGTAGCAGAACAGAGGCATCTGCCTCTCAGCCCTGGGACCTTGTTGTCATTGAGGGTGGACTTGCACTAGGAAAATAGGCAGAGGATGGGGGAAATCAGCCTGGAGAAGCTGGGGGCAGCGGAGGGGGCGGGGGAGCTGAGAGAAGGCAGCCACCTCTCTCAGAATCTAATCATTTAAGCCACTTCTCTGGTTACCAGGCTGTCTTATAGGTAATTGCCTGTTTACTCACTTCCAGTTCTCAGAGGTTGTTGGACTCCTGCTGCTCTGGGAGTTATGGGCTTACTGACCCCCCTTCTCCCCTCGCCTTCTCCGTTGTATCGAACCCGCTGGGAAGGAACAAAGACCAGAGTTCAAGTTCTAATGAGGTCTCCAGTGAGGTAGATGTGATAGTCTTCATTCGTCCCAGGCAGAGAGATGTTGAAATCCCAAAACCAGCCCTTAAATTGGCTTTTGGCCTGGTGCTCAGAATGCGAACCCCTGCGGGGTGGGCAGGCCCCTGGAGCTGGGTTTCTGGGAGAGGGGCTCTAAGTGCAGGTAGCCGTGCTCCATAGTCCCTCCCCCAGGGAGGGCATTTGGGTGCCGCATGTAATGAACCCCTGAAGGTCAGAGTGGGTTAAAGATGTCATAAACATAGGCGTACAACTTGTACTCACAAAGAAAACAGTAGGAGATAAGCGAATCCTCGATCTGACTATAACTGGTAAGAACTTCAACTAATCCTCCCAAAAAGGGACGGATAACCCTAGTCCTGTCATTAACTAAGGTCCTAAACTGCATTCTGCATTTCTATTGTGAGGGATGATCAAGTATGAGTTTAAGTGAGACTTTGTGCTTCTGGAGACCTTCTGTGAAAACACTGGCACCTTGCTAGTAAAAGCCATACGTATGCAATCTTCTCCGAATTAAAGCATATTATCACTTATTTACAAATGGTTAGGACTGCAATAAGTAACCCTTAGGAGACCTCCAGGTCAAATAAACAAACAAAGATAGTTTTCTACAGAATGTCATGATGAACCTAATTGAAGAGTTGACTGTAGCTTGTCCTTTGGGAAATTAGGTCCTTAGGGACTCAGCCTTGATCTCTGTTCAAGTTCAGTTCTCCCATTTGGGTGGGGCCTTGGGGAGGCAATCAGTTCTTAGGCGGGAGGAAGAAGAGCAGTATCTTCAATGGCATGAGAGGCATCTCTGGCTCTCCTTTCCTTCCACTGTCCTCTGCTCTCAGCAGTACTTGCGACTCCCCCAAAAGCCACGTTTTCCCAGTCTTTCTCTGGCTAGCACTTTCCCTTTTTTTTTTACCCACCTGCCAGGCCACTTACCTCTTGCAGACACTTCTTGCTGTAATTGTGAATGTTTCTTTTCCTGACCAGACTGCTCTCCCCACCTCTAAATCACATTTATCTTTCTATCCCTGTAATCTAGATTAGAACCTAGCACATGGTAAGTACTTAGCATTAGTTGCCGAGGTGTTGTCTGGAGAGACTACAGTCTTGGTTTGGCCGTTCGTAATCAGTATGACTTTCAGCAAGTCACTTAATCGTTCTGAGTTTTAAGTTCTTCATTTTAAAATAAATCCTGCCAATTCCAACTCACACGGTTACGAATTAAAAACGAGACAACTGTGAAAGCGCTGAACGAAACGCCAGGTGGTGGAGGTGGTAGGAGGGGCCCTCGGTTCCAAGCGAAGACACATTTGTCTTAGTCTGTTCAAGCTGCCATCACAAATACCACAGGCTGGGCGGCTTAAACAACAGAAATATATTTTCTCACAGCTTTGGATGGAGGAAGTCGGAGGTCGGGGCGCCGGCATGGTTGGGTTCTAGTGGGGGCTCTCTTCCTGGCTTGCAGATGGCTGCCTTTTCTAGTATCCTCACCTGGTGGTGGGGAGAGCTCTCTTTGCCTCTTCTGATATGGCCACAGTCCTTGTGACCTCACTTAACATTACCTCTTAAAGACCTTATTTCCGGATACAGTCACGTTGGGAGTTAGGGCTTTAGTATGAATTAGGGAGTCTGGGGGACATATAATCTAGTCCATAGTAACATTAAGTGAGATTCAACAGCACATAGAACCCTTTAGTGCCACCCTCATGTCCCCAACTTGCAGATGTGGCACCCCCTGGGTCCAAGCACCCTCTTGTCTTGTTCCCTGGAAAACAGATTGTCTTTCTGGTCCTGTGTCAACATTTATTCTTTATACCTCCGTGTCTCTTATTTGGGGCTGCTCGTCTGGGCTTGGGTTTTGGTGCCAACACTAGGCATGTGTAGTAGTTGAAGCTGTCTTTTAGGCTGGGAAGTAAAAAGGAAGTCCTCTGGCGTTTAATGCCAAACTGAGTTAAGGATACAGAAGTGGCCCTGAAAAAACAACTGAATTTCTCTCTGATGGAATTTCTTCCTCCATTCAGAGGAAACTGGAAGAGGTTGTCTGTCTTACTAGAGTATCTGGGGAAATAACCAGCAAAGTCTTGGGAAAGGGTTTTGTAGCTGCAATTCACAAATCATGACATATACCGATTTATAGAAGTTCCAATAATGAAAACATTTGTGTGGTATATCCTATGGCTTATGAAGAACATTTCATACATTATCTCATCTTCACAACAACCATGCCGCAGATGAAGAAACTTAGACCTAAATGACCCAGCAAATTTCGTGCCTACGTCTTCTGACTGTATACCCCAACTCTTTACGCCATGCCAAGATAATCCTACTATACCACTTCAAAGAAACACACAGGGCTCTAAAAACTACGCTCCTCCACTATCATTATAGACAGCAGAGATTCTTGTTTTATTCGCCCCATATGAATCTTTTTTTTTTTTTTTTGCTCTGGAATTTTACAGAGTTCGAGATGGAAAATATGAAATAAGGTGACATTCTTAGAGGAAAGGACTTTACAAACACGGTATTTTATTATGTTCGTCTGATTTGGGGCGGGGGGGCTCTGTCCTGCAGGAGCTCACGTTTCAAGTAAGTCAGGGTTATTGTCAGCCCCTAAGAAGGACGGCATCGATGGACCTGCCCCTGATCTGCAACCCCCTCCCCAATTTGGCCGGTCACCCTGGAAGGGGGACACTC
>NW_006432945.1:9639837-9640300 GCF_000325575.1 Pteropus alecto | reverse complement strand
TGCTCCCTCCTACCACACCAACAAAACCCTCGAGGGTCACGCAGCTTCGAAATCCTCCTCTTAGAGGGGAGGCGGTAATCCTGGCATGGAGCAATGGGGACTCTTTTCACAGGGTACAGAGCTCCTGGGGAGGGGGTTCACTGGAAGGCACGACACCCGCCCCCAGGGCGACGCCCCCTCCAGTCCACGCTTTCCATTTTCTCTGGCCCTCCCTTAAGAGAAGGCTTTATTTTCCGAGTGTCTCTTTCATATGGACCTGCCGGCCAGGGGGACCCTCTAGCAAGGTCTCCTCCCATCCCAGGAGGAAGGGCTGGGAGATCCGGGGAAGATTTCGAGGGGCCGGAGGTCAGGCGGGGCGGAAGAGGCTCGGAGGAGACCAGGCTACTAGCGGGCGCTCGCTCGGACAGCCGCTGCGGCCGCGGAGCTTCCTCCCGGCTCCCGCCTTTCCGGCGGCGGGGCAAAG
>NW_006432945.1:9612262-9639649 GCF_000325575.1 Pteropus alecto | reverse complement strand
AGTCGCTGCCTCGTCACTATGGGAACCGCGCAGCTATTTCCAAGCCCCAGGCGGTGCCAGTGGCGCGGTGCCAGGGTGCGAGGGTATTGCAGGACAGCCGCAATCTGCTGCGGCCTGGGACCTAACAATGCGCCCCTTCTGCAGAGCAGCCTGCCGGCAAGAGGCCCCGCTAACCGGAGAGACCGGGCCGCCCCCACCTCGTGCTTCACGCCTCCTCCAGGAGAGGCGGGGAGCCTGGTGGCCTTGGGGCTCCCGGCTGCACGTGCTGCCCCTATGGCCCTCACCAGACAAAGCTGGGTCCTTCCGGGCATGTCGTTCTGGGGCCCCCCTTCACTCTCTATGGACCCTTTAATTTCTTCCCACTCTTGTCTTCAGTTCTAACTAGTCCCTCCCCTCAGCTGTCGCCTGCACTGCCTTCTCTTTCGTGCTGCCACCTCCGGTTTGGCCCTCACTCCAAAGCTGCCTTAAAACACAACTCCACTTGACCTTGCCCCTCCCCCACTCCGTCATCTCCTTCGGTAGCTTAATACATTTATTAGAAGGGCGACTGCTCCCTTCTCCTTATATTTTTCAACATTGCGTTAATTTTTTCCTGTTGTCTGCTCCCCTGCCTATCAGAACCTACTTTCTGTCTTCAGCCATCCAAGACTTCCAGAAACCCTCTTGACATCTCTGCTTTCTTGGTTTCCTTTTCGTTTTTTTTTTTCTCTCAGAGAGCTGTAGACAGCAAAAGAGAGATTGCAAATGGCTACCTAGATGGAGCCCCCTTCATATCTCGCTGACGCAGCCCTTTTTACTTTGACCCTGAAATCTCATTATTTGGGTACATGGGTGGGGCTGTAGCTGGGAGTGTGGGGGTTCTGCTGCTGCCATTAGCAGCCTCTTTGCTTGTAAGCTTAACGGAAGGAAACTTCTGGGATTTGGCCACAGACCCCTGATGCAACTGGAGGTGTGAACATCTCTCTCCTCCCTTCTCTGCCTGCTACACTTTGCTTTAGCTCCTACACCGTCTGTCTCTTCCCACCTCTAGACTCTCTTCACCCCTGTCCCTGCCCCCGCCCCCCTCAACATGACATTGTTCATCCCTTTGGCACTAACCCTAGGAGAGGAAAGGGCAGGTCCTCCACCCCAGGAAGGAAGGTGGGGCAGAGCAGCTCCTGCAGGAAGGGAAGGAAAAAGGAGGGAAGGAAGGAAGTGGCCAACAGAAGAAGGTGGAATCCGGTGGGAGGGCTTTGCATTGTTTTAACTCCTTTCCTTTTTAGCTCGGCAAAGTCAAGCCCAAGGTCATCCCAGAACCAAGGTTCTGCTGCCATCTCCCAGAACCCATGCTTGGGACTGCCTGCCTGAACCTGGAGGGGACTCTCAGAGGTTTTGGTGGACATATTTAAGGGAGACGGGCAGAGTTCAGAGTGTGCTGCAGCCTAGAATATTTCCATGTCCTTTGGTTTCTTTTTCGTCCAACAAAGTCAGCTTTTACTTTGCATTTTTCCCCCATAAAAAGCCCCAGGGTAGAACTGTGCCTCGGGTGAGAAAAATCAATCTAAACATTTCCGGAGGACCTTCTCTGTGTGAATCTGCTTTTACAGTCTATGATGCTTCACTTTACATAGGGCACTATAGTTTAGAAAGGTCTGCCGCTTAACACTCAACCGTTATTATCATCCCTACTCGGTTCCTTCCCCTCACTAACTTTAAAACTCAGCCTTTAAGGGAGTAAAATATTCATAAGTATTGCTCTCTGATATTGCCTCCACTCTTCTCTGGCCTGCGCCCTAATTGCAGGCCCCAGGAACACAGGCAAGGAAGTGTTTGGGTCTACTCTAGGTCCGTGGTCCAGTACCAAAGGTGATTAGTTATAGCCTAAAAGAGGATTGTCATATGACTGTTATTTGCATCATATGTCTTTGCATCTCCATTCACTTAATATCCAAATGCCTACAAAACTGCCAGCCAGGTTGATGGCTCTACAGGCAGCATCTTGTTCTTTGAAAGTCTCAGAAGGAAAAAACAAACAAGCAAAAAAACAAACAAACAAACCCGATTTGTGCTTTGGAAGAGCTTGTCAGAATCCTAGTCAAAGTGAACCTGCTTCTAGTCTACCCGTCTTCAGAATTAGTTAACAGTGTCCTGAACGCTGAGCAGAGGGCAGAGGGAGTGGTTGTTTGTTTTTCTCAGTCTAGGAAAGCTCATCCTTGCTCTTTCTGTGAGCATGTCCTTCTGGTGGGAACATGTTATCAACATTTTGATGGCCTGGGGTCGGGTGAGGGTCAGAGAAGTCGCCCAACAACTCTAGGATTTTTTTTGTGTTTCTTTTGGTTTTACGTTGTCATCTTGTTGGTGGAGGAAAGTATGAAGGGGCGGAGACCTGGCTATACAGAGTTGGGACAAGTATGGGCAGAGCCATGGGGTTGGGCTTCCTGTCCTTCTGTCCTACTTACCCAGTGCTCTAGAGGGAATTTGCTGCAGCCTTCAATTAGCAAACCAATCTGCTGGCCAATTTGCCCTGGGCACTTCCTGGAGCACTGAGTTAGGGTATCTCAGGGAGCTTACTTTCTTTCAGCAAACACAAGCTCTGTGGCCATTGTGTGGAGGACCGTGGGACACCGTGGCAGGGAGAGGAGATTTCTGGTAACTAGCAGCAAGGACTTTTCTCACAACCCGAGGTCTCAACCACGACAGTTTGAGCTTTCCTGAGGCGCTGATGGTCGTGTGATGGTCAAGGAGCCAGGCGAGGTGTCCACCTGTCAGAAACAGCCCTGCGTGTTTCTGTGTTGAGTGGGGCTGGACTGATGATGCCTTTGGTCCCTTCCAAAGGGCCTGCCGTTTTGAACTATACTAATGATCCTGGGCAGAGTTCAATGAATGGCTCCAGCTATATAGCGATTGCGTTTATCAATTACTTATTGAGTGTGTACTTTGTGCTGCTGTTCTGCTAGATGCTGTGGATGTTCAGAGGTGTGAGTGGTGATGTTTAAGATCTCTGCGGAGGCCACTGACACTCAGAGCAAATGGAGGCAGGAAGGGTGAGAGAGCCCATCCCCATCACTTCTCAATCAAAGCCCAGAGGTCAGCATCCCCTTACACCATTGCTCTGTGATTTGCTTCTTCCTGAGTTTCTGGATTGAAATATTTCCAGGGCTTTGATCTGTATGAGAGGGGCAGAAAAAAGAAACTGTATTAATCCAAGGAGAAGTGCAGAGGGAGTGGGGTCATGTCTGCAAGGGTGAGAGCTGTGTGAGGATAGAGCCCACCCCGTCAGGATACAGTGGAGCCGAGACAGGAATGAGAACTGGGTTGAAAATGAGATAGAAATGAATGGGCTCCTGTAGGAGGAGGTAATGAGGTGAATCAGAAAAATCTGTCACTGAGATCCAAGAGGAGACCAGGAGGTTTAATCTCTCAGTCTTTTTAAAAGATGAGACACGTCAGTTAGAGAACCTGAACTTATGAAGACAGATCTGTTTTGTTGGATCATACCAAGAGCCTGGGGATGGAGTGGGGGGCGGGGGGCGGGGAGGCTTGCCATGGCTGCCATGAAAGGTGGGGACATACCAGCACTTAAGCAAACTGGAATGAGCTCTGGGGGCCGTCTTTCTTTTCTCATGTTTGGCAAGGGGAGTCCTGTTAAGTCCTAAGAACTCCTTCCCTGGCCAGTACTCAGCAACCCCTACCCCTACCCCAATTCAGCAGCCTCCTCGGGAAGAGTCCCAGCATCTGCAGGGCCCCTTAGGACCCGTAAGTTAGGGAGAGTGGCGGGTTGGGAGTGGAGGTGTTCACTGCAGGATAGTGAATGTCTGGGGGACAAGAAGGTCCTTCACAAGGATTCTGATTTGCTTATCTATTCAGGGGAGCAAACCCAAGAGTCACTGTAGAGTCCTTGGCGTCCGTGGGGTGGAAACCACTGCTTCGTTGGTTTATGTGTGTGTGTTTCCTGGAATAGGCTCCCTCTTCCACAGCCGTGGACAGTCTCAGACTCTCAGGCCCAGAATCTCCTTCACAGGGCCATGTCTTGTATGTCTTGTAGCTCTGGAAGGACCTGCGTGTGTGAATCGAAGGGGCTTGTGTGTGCATAGGGGTGGGGGCACTCACATGCCTCTAACCAGGACTCCTACTAGCCCGCAGCTTCTGTTGGGACCTTGGTCCAGTTTGAAGCATACTCTTCGGGACTCACTGAAATGCAAATACTGCCTCTGCAGAGATGATGCAGCCATGGGTCACCATCTGCTCTAAGAAGCAGACCCGCAGGCACAGAAAAGGGCCGCCCAGCACAGACCAGGAGCCTGGAGGGCTGGCATCTAGGACCAGGAACTTTTGCTGGGGGTAGGCACAGGTCAAGGGAGAAAAAAATCCAAACACGAGGGCTAGAGTTAGGAGCCATTTTTGCTGTCTTTACTCCAACCCTGTGAGCTTAGGACTCTGAGCTGCCCCCAAGTCCTGGCTGCAGGCTCAAGGTGCTCAATGACATCTGAACCGTAGGGCCTGTGAACCCGTGACTGCGGCGTGAGTCATCTCAGAACCTCTGTAAGATAGGAGGGTGCTGAATGGGGATTTCATTTTATTCTGAATTGAGAACAGGAAGGCTGGCTGCTCCTGGGAGTTTTGCTCTTGTCTGCGTTCAGATCACCGCGGGATTCTTTCCTTTGAAGAAGACATGGAAGCCAGGGGTTCAATTTGACAAGGGCTCTGCAGGGGAATTGTGTGATGTGCTGCGGGCTGCAGGAAGCTCTTCTTCTGCCCAGATCATGGATGTGATGGGCCCCTGTGAGGGATGCAGCCAGATACTGGTTGCTTTTCTGGTTTTATCTCTCGGTGATGGGGTTCAGCTACAAAGCTCTGATATTTCATGCAAACCAAATGGGTGCCATAGTCACCTTGCCTGAACTCTGGGTCCTCACTGTCACGGGCCTGTGTGGCAGCCCTTGGAATTCTGCCTGCCAAGGGCAAGGATGAGGAGGGGAGTTGGAAGGCTGAGTTGGAAGCTGAAAGACATAGGGTAGGGAATGGACTCTTTAGCTTCAAAGGAACTGACCTTGAGGCTGGTGCACTGGGCAGAGTGACCAAGAGTGAGCCTCTGCCCACTGTGGCCCATCGAGTGTGAGAGCTGAGCTGTTGACATGTAACCCGGGTAACTCGTATCCAGTCGTTCTCGGATACTCAGGGCCACTGAGGCCTATCTGCGTTGGCTGTTTGGTTTTATCTCCACTCTTGGCTGAGATGTTCGAGAGCTCGTTGGGCTTAGAGGACGAAGCAGGCTTGCCTTCACCCGCAGAATGAAATCCAAATGCTTCAGTGTTACGTACTCAAGTCTTTGTGGTTCGTTCACTGCCTGCCTTTCCTGCCTCATCTTTTGACACCATCCTGGTCACCCACTGGTCACACCAAATTCTTTGTGGTTTTCTAGAGTGTGACATACTCTCATTCCTCTGTCTGTGCCTATGCTGTTCCCTGTCCTGGGGCACACCCTTCCCTTCCCTTTCCTCACTCCACAGATGCCTGGCCTTCAAAAGAGCTTGTGTCTTGCCTTTTCCGGAAAGCCTTTCCTTGTACCCGCCGCGTCCCAGGCTGGAGTAAGATGCCAGTGCTCTGCGCTCCGGAGAAGGTCTGTTCCCTGATCACAGCAGTTACCACGTCAGGTGGTGGGGCTTGGCTCCTGTGATTCCCCAAGAAAGCAGTTTCTTCTGGGGCTTCCTAGTGCTCAGCACAGTGCCCGATATGCAGGCAGCACTTGTTGGTTTGTTTAGTTGCTAATTGTCCTTGTCCCCCGCTGCCCCACTAGAATTTAAGCTCCGTAGGAGCAAGGATCTTGCCTGCCTTGTTCACTGCTAAACCCCAGTATCTAGCACATGGTGGGCCTGCAATGCATGTTCGTTGAATGAATGGATGGAAGTCAAGGGCAATAATTCACATTTTGTGCCTTAGTGACCGTTTGTCAGTTCCTCATCACATGTAGGATGGCGTGGTGGGGGGCGGGGCCAAGACCTCTGTCCAGAGCGCTGCCCTTAGGCTCCACCTCAAGTCTTTGCCGGCTGGGATCTGAGTCCAGCCTCTAGTGTCGTGCCTGGTTCTGTGCAGGAGTCCCAGCCTCGTGCCTGTGCAACTCAAATTCAGAGGAGGCAATACCTGTGGGGCGACTCTTGCCCATCGGGGAACCACAGTGTGTGGATCAGCGCTTTGCCCTTCCTGCCTGTTGGATGAGCCTGTTTTACATTTCCAGGTGTCCTCAGATGGTCCCTTGGGACTTTCAACCCCTGGTCATTCTGTGTGACCGAATTGGCTCCCTCTGCTTTCCTGTTTCTACCTCCTTAGGTCACATTCTGAAATACACTCTTCACATGTCAGCCTTTGTCTCAGGCTCTAATTTTGGAGAAACTCAGGTGAAGGTGACCAGGCTCCACTTTTAGAGCCTAAAAGTAGAAGACTCTGGACTTCCTATTCCAAACCGGTTAACCTCTCTGCTCCTATTGCTTCAGCTGAAAAATGGGTCTCGTAAGGCCACGCAAGGTTGTAATTTTGATGATCTGAAATGCGTGAGAGTGTCTGTTTTGGTTCCCATGTCTTTCAAGCACTCGCTAAAGGTGTCTTTCTTTCCCTCCTGCATGTTTTTGTAAAAAGGCAGGTCTGGGAAGTGTGCTCTGCCTCCGAGCCCATGAGGCCTGGTGAAGAAATGTCCCTGCCCATCATCTCCACTCTGGTGGGAAGGCCTGAGCAGAGGAGCAAAGGGTGACTAGGCCAGATGACTCAGGCGTTTGCTAACTAGAGCATTCTTCTTTGGAGCATTCTGTAAACATTGGTCAATGGAGTCTTGCGACAGCCTGACAGGTGGGAGGCGGGAAGAGGCGAGGACGTGGAGGTGGGGGAGGCTGGACATGCTGCTCATGCGGGCCAGAGCGGCGTCTCTGGATGAGCCTCCGGCACAAGTATGAGGCCACATGTACGGGGCCTCTTCACGGGGCTGGTGGGACGGTGACTTCGCAAGGGCTCTTTCTGTCCCCCACTCGCTTTCCTATTAACCCCACATCCTCTCCCAGATGGCATCCTTTTGCTGCAGAGAAGAATCCCAGAGTTTTTCATGTTCCCTCCCCCTCCCATCATGCTTCCCCTCCAAAATAGCTTAAGTCCCAAAGCAATGAAAACTAATTTCTGGCTCTAGTACAGGTGAAGGGAGAGGGATTTGGGGCCGGAGATCTGCCTGGCTTCCCCTCAGCTGTGTGCCTCCTGAGCCTACAGGTAAGGCAGGTTCTGGGCATATTAAGCCCAGCGGCCGCTGGGAAGCTCTAAGAAGTGACTCAGGAGGGCTGGGTCAGCTTCCTTGGCATTAAATCATTACCTCTTTGAGCCGTGAAGCCTCTGCTTCCCACCCTCCCAGGCCGTCTTCCGCTCCCAGCAGCCATGCTCACTGTGATTTTCCAGAGCAACTATGGTTTTACAGAAGGACTGTCTTTCTCTTTCCTCTCAGCCTCCGGACCCCAAGGGACCAGCAGAGGGGAGGTTGGGGCCAGGGCGAATGTCTGAACACCACCCCTTCCCTAGAGGCAGCCCCTTCTCCCAAAGCCACGCCCCTCCACTTCCCAAGGGACTAGATTCCTGTCTCCCCCGGAAATCTGGCAGACATCTGGCCCTGTCTGAGCCTTCTGAAGGAGCCCAGGGGATGGAGGGGGTGGGGTGGGGAGTGGGACAGTTGCCAGCAGAAGACAGCAGTGGCTGGGGCCGCACAGTCCTGCCTCCTCCCTGTCCCCGCCTAGCGCCTCTCTTCAGCAGTCCATCAAAGCCCCGCTCCCACTGGGCTAGCAGGCTCCCTGCTCTCTGAGCGCCTTACTGCGGCCTCCCTGAGGGCTCTGTGCCTTGCAGTCAGATGAGCTTAGAGACCTGTGGCTCAGCTCACTGCTCCACCCCACACCCCTGCTGAGGCACCAGCCCTGCAAAGCTCAGAGAACTTTCTCTAGAGGGAAGCTGCTCAGAGTGGAGGGGAGAAGGAGAGCAGAAACAGTGGGAGAATCATCAACTAAGTTGCCAGGGCCTTTCTTTCATCGCTGGGCTCTCAATTCCCAAATTGCAATACTCATCCAGGGATGAGCATCTAAATAGTCACCCATGCACACACCACTGGAACATGCCACATTTCAGTGCAGGCGGCTGGCCCTCAAACTCCCCTGAGCCCCAACCCTCCTCTCCACACTCTGATCATCCCCAGACTCCAGCCCCGTGTAGTCGACCGCAGATTGCATGAGTCATGTCCTTTATCACAGCAGTTCTCAAAGTGTGGTTCTTGGACCAGCTGCATCAGCATCATTTGGGAACTTGAAATGCAGATTCACAGGCTCACCCAGACCTACTAAATCAGAAACTTTGGGGCTCAGTAATCTGTGCTTGTCGAGCCCCCCTCCAAGTGATTCTGATGTTCTCTGAAGTTTGAGAACCATTGCCTATCACAATGTCTGCAAGACTCTGCGCAGAGAAACCCTTGTCCAGAGCAGGGAGGCTCATGCGGGAGCTCTGACTATTCTGGGGAGCGAGGCTTCCTGGTGAAACCCTGCAGCTTGCAAAAGGTACTGGAGGCCCCCAACCCGCGGGCACCACCACCAGAGGCGTCCAGGAACCCGAGCGGGCACTTCTCACTGACTGTTCTCCCATGAGGAGTGGGACGCAACAGAGGAGCAGACATGCTCTTTCCCCAAGGGCATGGAGACCCTGGGAGAGAGGGAACGTGAACTGAGAAAGGGAAAGATGGCTTCTCCTCCGGAAGAGGATCAGAGAACCAGTGACTTGTGTGAGGAAGCCCGTTAGCTCCGGTGTCAAACGCCATGGTGCTTCTGGCTGTGTGTCCAGTCTTCTTCCCGCAAGGGACACCAGCAGTGACAGTACCGTTTGGTTAGCTGAGTACTTCTGGGTGACAATGGCTCATTTACGGAGGCATGGAGTGCAGCAGAAGGAGCACTGGATGAAGAGTCAGCAGACAGAAACTCTTCTGCCCGCTTCTGACACATTTCTGTTGTGACTTAGGTCAACTCCTTCTGGTGTCGGTTTCCCAATCTGTGTGCCACGAGAGTAATATCAACTCCACTCGCTTGAAATCAGTGCTTGGAGGATAGGACAAGAGCCTCGTAAAAATTTTTTTGAGAAAGTTTAAAGGATTTGGTATCTAACCCTACAATACTGGATTAAAAAAAACAACTCCTCTGTTTTTGTGATCTGAACCGGAAGTGCAAGCAGAACCAAGGGCAGGTTGGTGGTTTGTCAGAAAGGACAGCTGAGTCGAAGTCAGGAAGCTCGGCCTCCAGGTTCAGATTCGCTAGTAACCAGCAGCGTGGTCGTGGGGCAGCCACTTTTTCTGCCCAGGCCTCAGTTTCCTCATCTTTAAAATGGGGACATTATATTAGGTTTATCTAATGTCATGCCGAAATTTAACAGTCTAAGGGTCCCTGACTTTGGTTAGTGGGCACTACGAGCGCCTGGCCTTGATTCCCAGGTAGGCTCCACGGTTGGTCTGGCCTCTGCCACATGGAGGGAGAGAAACCAAAGAAAAGAGGTGGGGCACATCAGGGTGTCGTTGCTTGACCCAGGATTTGGAATCCAGGGCATGGAGGACGTGGGCAGAAGGCAGGGCTGGAAGGCTTTCTGGGAGAGGAGCGTGTCATTCTCGGAGAGACAATTTGCTGAAAGTCTGAGTGCTTTTAATCACCCATGAAGCTTATGTCGGCAGCTCAGAGAGAAAGAAGTTCCCAAAAGAGAAGCAAGTAGGCTGCTTTTGTAAATTTCTTCTATCCTCTCTCCTGTTGGCTTCACGACAGTGGGTAGAATGTCATGTTGTAAAGCTAAAGGCGTAGAGATCAGAGGGGCTGGGACTCAGGGGTCGTGGAGGGTGGGGTTTAACATCTCAATTCCACATGTATTCTTCATCCTTAGCCTGGCCTTGAGTGGGCCACTCAGAAGGCACAGAGCAGGTCACTGGCTTCAGGAAGGAAAAAGAGCCCAGCATCCCCTCAACAGGACCAGCCCCCCTGCCCCCCGCACCATGCCCCGAACATCATCTCTGCTTCTCTTGGCCCCGCACACTCTGTGCCTCCACCCTGGTCAGGGTGTGTGTCCCGATCCTCACTCCCATCCTTCCTCCACCTCTTAGGGAGCCACTCCCAGCTTTGAGGAACAGCTTAAGTGGCAGAACCAGTGTCACAGCACCCTGGGACACTCTGAGGCTATAGCTTCTACTCCTGGGAACAGCCTGAGGCTATTTCTACTACCTTAGTCAGCATAGGACAAGAAGGGAAAGGCCTGGGAAAGGCCAGTGGTGTGAGCTTCTGTGGCAATCGCTCCTCCATAAACACGATAATAGCAGGTCTGGATTATGGTTGTCACCCCTGATAATTATCAGCTATAGCACACTCCCCCCTCAGGTGGGCCGCACGGAGCCAGCTCATCACAGCACGGGGCGCTGTGGAGTAAGCTCTGGATTTCCCAGATCTCTTCCCACGGTTGCTAGGCAACTGGGAGTTTGTGCTGGAAGTGGGGTTCTCATTTTGGAAAATCTCCCTAGGTCTCCCAAATCTCTGAAGCCTAAATTGATTGTTCTGTAAAGAGAGACCTTAGATGACTGACAGCTCACCTGGGAGGGTCAGAGGCCAGTGCAAATGTAAAGATAAGCTGGGCTGGTCACCAAAGAAGGGGGCAGGGCAGCCCAGGGGACCGAGGGGAAGGGGAAGCGGGTCTGGGAGCAACCCTTTTGCTGAAACACTGTAACTGCTGTTTATTTAGGGCACGTGGCCGAGTTAGCGTGTGTTATGGCCATAGCTGGTTGGGTGAGAAGCAGCTTGGGGGGTCCGCCTTGTCTTGGCCAGAGAGGTTGCAGAGGTGACCCGGCAGAAGAGAAGACGCGGAGGGGAGGCAGGTGGGTGATTGTGAGTCGGCTTCTTTTTAGTGGCAAGCGCTGTGGGGGTGTTAGGGAGCAGGACTTAGTGTTCCACTCCAGTGCTCCACGGGTCAGTGTTTGAGACCATGGAGGAGGACAAAGCTTTGGAGCTGCCTCTGTTTCTTGTCAAAAGCGATGTCCTTTGGGGAGCTGCTGAACTGAACTTTATCTATTAAAGAACCTAATGCATTGTCTCGGGAATGACTTGGGAATCTACTCCCAAGACCCTAAGTGTCACGGGCTGGAGCAGGTGCAGAGTCGAGAAGGAGAAGGAGGAGGCAGCAGGGACTGTTGGCTCTGGACTCTGTTAACCTTGACCCGGCGTGACTGACATTTTTCTGTTGAGTTTGAGTCTGATTCTGCTTCCCTGGTAGAATACCCTGGCTCAGAAGCATAAACCAAACACAATTAAAATTCAATAAACCTTCCTCGACTGTGTACTTGACCATGTACTTTGAGTGGCGCTAGGTGCCTGTAGGAAATGGGGACCCGAGGGACTCAGTTCCTGCCCTCAAAGAGCTCACAGCCTGGCCAGGGAGGTGTCACATGCACTAGGCAACCAGAGGTCATTCTGCTTGCTGGGAAGGAGCCTCCCACAGCCCAGAGGTTGAGGCTTTGCCCTAAGATGTAGGTAACACAAACCTGTTTATCTTCCCAGAGCAAGACTTGCCTCAGGGCCTGCATGTCAGAAACAGGCTCTCAGTTGCCTGAGTCAGGCTGGGGAGCACCTCCTAGTCTCTGGAATCCCTTTGGGCAGGGAGGCTGTGGGGGAGCGAGAAGAGGCAAGGCACATCCCTGGTGTGGGAGCTGAGGAGGTGGACGCAGCTGTGACCACAGTGCTCTCCACCTAGCCAGAATTGCCCTGAGGGCACTGTGATGAAAAGGACAAGCTGCCCACACACTCATGGTCATGGTATTCAAACAACAGCACATCGAAGATCAAGATCACCTTTAGGTTCAACAAATATTCACGGAGTTCCCACCATGTGCCAGCTCTGGGGCTTGGTGCTTTCCCACTGTGGTCTGATTTAGTCTCCATTCTCTCAATAATTCTGTGAAGTAAGTATCGGCCTCATGTTACAGATGAGAAAACAGAACCTTGGAGGCCTACGAGTACACGGCTACTACTCACAGACTCAGGGCTGACCTTTGTGCTGCTTGCAGTTTCTGTTGGGCACCACGTAGCTGTTCTTCACTCATTTTATCTGTAACCAAGTTCACTAGTATTGGCTCCTTCTCAGTTCCCTAAGTGAGTGGCCATTGGTCTAGCTGCCTGAAATGAGGAAGTTAGACGTCTGCCTTTCTCTCATCCCTACGTTCTATATTTGTTTTTCTTACCCCTCAAACATTTATTGAATCCATTTCCTCTTTCCATTCCGGGCCACTGTGCTAATCCAGGCTCTAATTATTTATCAGCCTGGTCATCACCGTGGCCTCTGCCTAGAGCCCTCCCCACCTTCCTCCTCCCAGCATTCTGCTGGAGAGTGCCTCTCCGTGGCCTTCAGGATAAACGAAAACCCATTATTGTAAATAAAAGGCCCTTCTGGACTAGACCTCAGTCATTTGTAGTGCCATGTTGCCTCTTAGGTCTTCACACACATTCTTGTCCCCCAGGCCCCGGTTGTGTTCCCCCCGTGGACCCCACCATCCCCCTCCACGGGTTTCCTCAGGGTGCCTTCGCCTGGGCCAGCTCCACCCACTGCCCCAACTCCTGTGTGTCATCCACCCGAACCCAGGCTTCCCCCTCGGTCCCTTTGTGTTAGCATTTCCAGATGCCCTGGGTGAAGGTGGTGGCCACTGTCCCCAGCGTAGAGCTTGGATCTCTGCTGACCAGTGCGTGGAATTCTCTGGTGCTTGACAACTCTAGTGATTAACTGACAAATGAACAAAAATAGAGTTTTAAGTGAGGAGATACTGCAACATACCAGCTACGAAAGGAAGTTTTAGGAAGTTCCATGGCCGTATCGTATAGCTCGTTATTGAAGGAACAGTTAGCATTCGTTGAACTATACTGTGGACTGCGCCAGGCCTTCGCATACACCACGCCATCTCATCAGTAACTCTGGGATTGTGGCACAGAGATGGTCGCTCAATGGCACAACCACAGTCGCTCAGCAGTTACCTGCCACACCTGGAGTTCAAACCCAGGCAAATTCTCTGCCCTTTCCACTGCCTCCTGTGGCCTCTCCCACTTGGAGGCTGGGTTTCCGGTCTAGGGATTATCGTTTGGCCATTTGCGGGCCTGTCGGGGCTGTACCAAGAGAGGAGATAAGGGGTGGGGGACCAGGGACAAGAGGATCAATTATACCCAGAGTGGCACAACTCAGCTTCCTCATTTTTCTGGTGCCTTTACATCACACCTCACTATGTCTCTCCTGAAGCTCAATCCCTACAGGATAGTCACAGGCGGGCTAAAGGCTGAGATCCCTTTGACTCGCTATGCCAGCATCAGGCACATAGGGCTCATGCCTGGTGGCCCACGGAGAGCACGGAGAGGAGCAGAAGCAGCGGGCCCTGGGGGAGAGGCCCTCCCCACCCACCTCCGTTTCTGCTCCAGCAGCGTGGCCGGTGCCAGCTGGCACTCAGGATTGCCGCATGAATGAAGGAATGCTGGAGCGAGTCTCAGAGGACCACGTCTATCAGACAGGCGGCGAAGGGCGTGCTTTCCTTCTTTCTTCTTTAGGGCATCTGTCCCTGAGATTAAGGGCGTCTCTACATGAACCATCCCAAGCGCTCCCTCCGCTCTGCCCTTCTCTGCGTCTCTCTTCCTCACCTCTCTTTTCTAGGCTCGCGACCCCACTCGGGCGATTCGCATATTACTTTACTTTGGCTGTGCTTCAGGGTCAGCATTCGTTCACCAGACATTGATTGGGTTCCTTCCCTGAGCTCAGCATTGTGAGGCTCTGCAGGAGGAAAAGGGTGATGGTGTGTGCCTGGACCTCCTGGAGCGTATGCCCGGGCGGGGAGCCAGACAGGTCAACGGGCATTTACAAGGAGTTTGATTGGAGGTGAGAGCCATGAGGGGCATCCAAGGAGAGCTGGGTGAATGGGGTTCACGGAGGGCTTCTTGGAGGAGGTGATGTCTAAACTGAGCCGGGAGCACTTGTGTGACTGAGCATGAAAGCCTCCTTCAATTTTGTGCCCTAAGCAGCTACTTGGCTTCACTTTAGTCCCAGCCCGGGCCCTGAGGATGGGCAGGAACTGGTGGGAAGAGGGGATAGTGATGGTGAATAGCTGGGAACCAGCTCCCAGGTAAGGGGAGCATGCAGCCTGGGCAGGCCCCACAGGTCCTTCATTCCCACCTCTCTGGACAAGGCCAGGTGTGTGGGGGCAGCTGCTGGTGCTTGTACCTCATCAGTCACGCCCAAGAGCCAGATCGCTGTCCCACTCCCTAGGTTACTAATACTCTTGTTAGGGAGAGGGGCTAGTTCGGGGTGACATGGAATTGAGTGTCGTGGGTTCTGATATCTACCATGATGCTTCTCAACCTTACCACCAGAGCAGTGAACTTGCCAACACTTACCTGTGCGCTTCATACACAATTTTACAGATGGGGAAACTGAGGCATGGAGTGGTGGAGTAACACATTCAAGGTCATAGAGGCAGAATCTGGACTCAAACTCAGGCAGTCTGGTGCCAGGGCCCTGTACCTACCCCCCTACACTACCCTTCCTGGTGATACCTCTGATCAGCCAAAGAGAGGAGACGCCCCTTGGGCTGTTTATAAAGACTACACGATAGGTGCGAAATTTCTGAAGGACTACCATTTATCTTAAAAACTCACATACACGTTGCACCTATTACAAAATAGAATTCCTATTTTTATGTTTAATCAAAACAATGCCTCCCACCATATAATCAAGTAAAATCGATGCTCCAGAGAGATGTGCCCCATTTATCTCAAGGCACCGAGTGTCCCCAGGATGGTGGTGGCAGGAGAGGAACAGCCAAGCACAGGTCTGAGAGCAGGAAGAGCTCGGCCAGCTGGCGGAGCCGGACGAGGAGGGGCTGGAGCGCTTCAGGGGTGCCGCGTTGCTTTCCTCCCTGCACCTCGCGCCCTGGCTGCTGTCTTTGCTGGCACCCCGCTGAAGTCCCAGTGCACGCGAGGACTTCCCCACGTGACCTTCCCTGGGCCGCTCATCTGGAAACCAGCCACTCCCACTTTGATGTCGCCTTGTTTTCGACTGCTCTTCCTCCTCAGCCCCCTCCTTCCTCCTCCTCCTCCTCCTCTTCAGCCCCCTCCTTCCTCCTCCTCTTCCACCTCCTCCTCCTCCTCCCTGAAGGTCATGTGAGCCCACGCACAGCAGGGCAAGTTCTGGGAGCCTCTCCCATCTTAACTGTCAACATTTAGTTCTCTCCATTCCCCTAGTTCCTCTATTTGCTCGAAGTTTTCATGTTGGCTCATGTTGAGCCACTGCAGAAACCCCCTTGAGTGACCATAAAAAGATGACAGCAACCAGCACAAACCCAACATTTCTAGTCTCCTTTCTTTACTTCCCAATTTCTCAATAGTGCTCCCTCCTCGATGGAACACTTGACTGTCTCCTCGATGTCCCAGGCCTGCTGTGCTTTCTTGCCTGGCCCCCTGGGAAGCTCTGCTTGGCCATTTCATACCGCAGGGGCATCCGCCCCAGCTTCCCTCTCCCCTGGTGGCCTGCCAGCCAGGTCTCCTTAGCATTCACTCATTCATCCATTCATTCATTCATTCACCCAATGGGTAATTATTGAGCATTGCTGATCAGGTGCTGTTTCAGGCCACAGGGATGCAGTGGGGAACATGGCCGAGCTCCTGAGAGGCTTGCATTGTGGGGAGGGATTGGGCAGTAGAGACAGACAAAAATAAAGAACCAAAATGAGAACGAAAAAAAACCCTGAGAAGTAAATAAATAATATATTTGCACGTGGTTGTAAGTACTACAAAGGAAATAAAATAGGATAATACACAGAATGACAAGAGGAGAGGACAAACATTCGGTGTGAAGCCCCCAGGCCAGGAAAAAGCTCTGAGGAGTGGGAAGAAGGCAGTGTGGCCACATGCAGTGGCTGCTGGGGATGCGAGGGAGAGAAAGGCAAGGGACCGTGTCACCTAGGGCCTGAGGCTCCATGGCAAGGTGTTAGATTTTACGTGATACATAGCTGGAGCACAAGCGGGTCACTTCTTGAAAAGGACGGCCTTGTCTGCTGTGGAAAACGGACTTCAGGGACCAAGAAGGGATCAAGGAGACTGACTGGGGGCTGGCATAGCGACTCGGGTGAGCAGAGAGGGAGAGAAACAGATTCGAGATAGATTGCAGAGAGGTAGCCGCCGTGGAGTAGAAAATACTCTAACCTGGGACCGAAAGTCCTGGAAGTGAACCCTGAGTCCCCCCACCCACCCGCTGTGGCAGTCGAGGGGGGGGATTTCAGGGGGTGGGGGGGGACTGGCCCCCCTTCTCAGTTCGCTCCTCTAGAAAATGAGGATAAGGGCGCTGCCTCCCTCCCGTTTCTCAGGTGGGGAGGTGGGGCCCTGATGCCGCAGGGCCCCCTGCCAAGCGGGGCCTCGTCCATGCTGCTCGTGGTGAGTGCTGGGTTGAGCGTACCCCAGGGTGGTGGTCCCATATTCCAGGGGTTTCCTAGAACCCACTTCTCCTCAGCTAAAGGGTGAAAGGGACAGATTCTCCCCTAGGCTGCTGGGAGTAGAGAATTTAAAGCTAACTCGGTGAAGGGTGTGTTTGGAAATCATCATGGCCTTTCGAAGTGGGGAAGTGTGTTTGGGGCAGAGGCTAGAAAGTGCCCAGGGCTGCTGGGAGACGGTGGCCTGAGGGGCTGATGGTGGCTGGACAAGGCAAGTGGGCTTGGGCCTTGGGGGCGAGCCTGACTCTGTTCAGAGGGGCGGCTGGTAAAGGTGACTCTGGACACGTCTGCTTTGCTGGATGAGGAAAGGGAAGCTGGGGAATGCTTTGATGGACGCACAGGTTTCAGAAACCCTCAGCAAGGCTGGGTTCTGACCTTTCGTGGGTGGAGTAGGTCAGTTTCGAGCCCTTTCCATGAAGCGCCGAGTAGAGGTCCCACCCTGGAAATCACCTGTCCAGGCTGGCTTGTTGTAGGTCTGTCCTGCAGCCCTGTGGGAGTCAGCTGGCCTTGGGGCAGCGTGTGAGGACTTTCATGAAGGCATGAATCAAAGGTCAGTGTCACACGAGCAGTATTCATTGGCTCCACCCCTCTCCCTCCAACTCTCTGAAGTCTGGACTCTGGAACCTCAAAGGGAAGTGACGGTGAGCTCACACCAGCTGTGCACCTACGATGTGCCTGGTGATGTGCGAGCACCATCCATACTCATGACGTGTCGCTGAAGTAAAGATTACCTCTGTATTTTTTTATACTAGGAAACTGAGGCTCTGAGGGATAAAAGTTTCTTTTCCTAAAGTCACATGATCAGCAATGGGAAGCCAAGCGGCCCACTTCACAGCTCCAGCTGTCTGGGGGAGGCTGGGCGTACACCAGAACCTCTAGAGTAGGGGTCTTGGGGTCTTGGTTGTTAAAATAGTCCCTCGGGCACTTGCAATGCCAGCCAGGATTGGAGGCTTCCACCCTACACCGTGCAGCTTTCCTGAAGGCCTTGGTGGGGCATTTGGAGCAAAGAGAGAGAATACGTACCCACCTTTGCAACATCACCTTAGCAAGACTTACAGAATCCTAACTGGCAAAGAAGCTTTGATCTGTGTTAACTGGCTTTCTGGCTATGGTGGTTGGAGTGAGTCATTGAGCTTCTCTGAGCCTCAGGTTCCTTGTCTGTAAAATGGACATTCAGACACTTACCCTGCAGGAGTAGTGAAGGGTGAGGGGTATTACAATAATGAGTTCGCATAATACTTGGCACCACTGAGTAAATGGTAGCGATGAACACTATATGCTATATCATCAAACTTTCTTTTTGTGGGGGGAGTTGGAGGACAGTTAGTTCCTGTGTGGCCCTGTCACCCATTGCCGGGGCCCCTCCTTGGCACAGCCTGTCCCATAGAAAGAGCAGACTGCCAGCCACTTCTCCTCCCTCCTGGGAAAGCCTAGTGTCCCCACAGGCCATCAGGCCTCAGCTCCTTGTGCCTAAGGCTCAAATATGTAGTGACACTCTGTTTTTCAGCTAGTGAGCATGCCTTCCTCCCCCGGCTGGCCAGGGGCAGGCTGAGCAGGGGGAGCTGGCAGGGGGAGCTGGCCCCATGCCTTGCTCCTCTGCCAGCTGGGCGGCTGGGCTGGGCAGCAGCTTGGACTAGCTCGAAGGCCCAGCAGGGGCCTCTGTGGGGCTGCAGCCTCCCTGAGCCCCTCAGCTAGCACCAGGCCATCTGGTGCCTCTGTCCCCTTTTGTATGCCTGGGGGGAGAAGGGGGTGGGGACAGATTTCTCTGGCTAGCTTTATTTCTAACTGAGGAGAAGGAGGAGCTTGCGACAGAGTGGCACAGGGCCTGGGGATGAGGCGGAGGGCACTCTAGGCTCAGGACTCAGGGGACGAGGGGACAGAGCAAGACTGAGCCATGAAACGGGCCAGGGGAGGAGGAACAGGTGCTCTAGGTCACTCGGTGAGAAAGATAAAGGGAGAGAGAGCAAGAAAGAGAAAACTGTGCCGAGAGGAAAATCGAGTAGTGCGGAAGAAGGAATAAAAGTATACAGAAAAAAAAAAAAAGAATAAAGTCCAAGCGTAGGAAAAGCCACACGAAATATCTGCAAGCCCAGTGTGAGAAGCTGTATTTCTGTTCTAGGAAGAGGAAGTGAGAGCCAGTGTGGGCTGCAGGCTAAGGGCGGGGCGGCTGAGAGAGCAGGCTGGGCTCCAGCCCTGCTCCCCAGCAGCTGTGAAGGTTGGGTCCCAGGCAGAGCTGCCACCAACCTCAGACTTCCGGAAAGGAATGTAATGGTTGGTCTCTAGGGGTGGGGAGAAAATTTGTGTTGACAAACATGCCCTTTGATGTGGTTCCCTTGGGGAGTAAAAGTGTACTTTCCTGAGGCCACTAGAAAAGCGACTTTAAAGAATTTCTTATGTAGGAATTGACAGTGGCTTTGAGAGAGCTGTCCCCTGTCAGGTGGTGGAATACCCCTCCTCCTCCATGCAGGCCCCCAGGCAGCACGTCATGAAGAAAGCAGACACCAATAGCGACAAGCGTGCTGCTCCGTGTTTCTCTGGTCTTCCTGTGGGCTCATGTTGTGCATTTGGTGAAGTCACGACGGATACAGAGAATGGTCTGTTTGCTCTGCTGGGAATAAAACAGACTGGCCTTGAGTGGGACACCTCGCTCCCCCTGGCCCTTCTGCTGTCAGACTCATTCCCGGAGCCTCTCGGGGTGAAGCTGCCTGCCTTCCTCCTGGGGTTCTTCCAGGCTGAGCTACCCCACGCCCGGACCCGAGACATTGCCTCTCTTGGTCTCCCAGAAATCTGCCCTGTCATCTGCGTGAGGTCTTATCAGAGTCTGTCTTCGGTCCCATCTGCAAGGTGGGACTAATCACTGTTCCGTTCCCTTCCTTGAAGCAGGCAACCTGCACTAAGCTAGTTCATAGCTGAGACACTGGCAGACACGCCGCTAAGTGTGGTTGATTTAGTGCAAATAGGTCCACTTAGCAGCAACCAACATGGGATTTTTTTTCTCTCCCCATTAAAGTCACTTGAAGATCATAGGTTGGTGGCTCTAGGAAGCACTTTGCAGAGGGAGGTCAAGCTGTAGCTCAGAAAACCCCTGGAGAAGAGGTCACCTGGCGTAGAGGAGGGACAGCTGAGAACCAGCAGGCTGCCAGGAGATGGCCGTTCACATGTGTCTGCAGGTAGGCTCACAGCTGGCCCAGCTGAGCCGCCTGAAGGAGGAACAGACTTTGTATCAGCTGCTATTTATTGAGCATTTATGATGTGCTGTCACCATTAGTCCTCGCAGAAACCCCAAAGGTGAGGAAACCGTGGACCGGGGAGGGTAGGGACCCTCCTACCATCGCGCAGCGGAGGAAGCGCAGAGCCGCGGAGCAGCGGAGGCCGGGGCGCTCCACTGCGCTGCACTGCCTGATGGGACGGCAGGGGAAGGAGGGAGGGCTCAGGACCCGCTTCGTGGAGACGCTTTAGAAATGGCTCCGGAGAAGGAGCAGGACTCTGACACTGGGAGGGTGTTGCCTGTAAATGGGGAGCACAGTGGACACGGAAGCGCAGGGCCCAGTGGGGATCCGGGCAGAGCGCAGAGGATGGAGGTCCAGGGAGGCAAGTTGGAGACATTTCGTGGGAGATTCATGGCACCGTGGGGTGCTGTGTGTTTCCTCAGCAGAGGGTGGGGTCTGATGCAAGTTTCGATGAGGGAATCACATGGTCAGGGCTGCCCTGGCAGTGCCCTGGGGCGCGGGGAGATGGAAGGAGGAGAGAATGCTGGGGGGGCCACGGCGGATGGTCGCGCTCTGAGCAGTGGGAGGGCAGCCCCGAGAGGTGTGTGGGCCTGATGCGGCCACTGCCTCTGGTGACATCGGGTCGGGGGAAGGGGGATGAGTGGGCCAGATGGTTGGAGGCCTGAAACGTTGGCTGGGAGGATGGTGAGATTATTTATAGAAATGGGAAGTCACATTCAGGAGGTGCTTCTGGGTCGGGGAAACGATGGGAAGATTTGATTTTTAAACCTGGTAAGGTCAGGTGTTCTCTGGACTTGGAGGTGGCCATATCGAATCAACCCTAAACTCTCTTCTTGAATGGTCTTCATTCTCCCCCGAGGCGTGGAGCTCGCTCATTAGAACTCATGGCATCACAGTTTGTGCCTCCCAGTGACCCCAGAACCTTGGATGCCCTGGGAGCTGAGTGGCCCAGTCACCAGCTAGTACTGAGGGTCAAAGACAACAACCACGTAGTCCCCGTCCCAGATGTTGGTCCCTGGGACCTTTGGGGCGACACAGATGAAGAATGTCCCTAGAGGGGTACAGCAGGGCAGGGGTGGGGTCGGAGGAGGGTGGAATTCTGGCCTCCCAAACCTGGCCGTGGAGGAGGGAAGAGGCGGCTTCCTTCTGCCGCCTTTACTCCTGTGTCAGAGGGGAAGGAGCTGCCGTCCTGGCCGTTGACGGCTCCTGTTTTCCCATTTCAGCAATTTCCAGTCCTCTGAAGTGCTCCACCTGCACGGTGAAGAAACCCTGAACACACATGTTGGGTTGAGGTTAACCCCAATTCTTAGTGAGAAGGTCGAGCTCTAGGAAGAGGCAAATTATCATAAAAATAAGATCCATTCATTCGTTTTTTAAAAATCCAATAAGTACTCTTGTGTCTACTGTGGGTCACATAAAGGATAAGCTTAAGTCCCCCCTTCCTCCCCCAGGAGCCAAGAGTTGCGGGGTACAGATGCACAAGCCAGCCAGGACAGCATAGGAGGGTCCGGTAGTCCAGGTTCTGGGGAATCAGGATGCATCGAAGAGGAAGCAGGTTTCAGCCGAGGCCGGACGTCCAGGACGGGGACAGAGGGCAGGAGCATCTGCTCTGATTTCATGGGCTTGGAGCACGGCCCCGGTACTGGCATTTCCAAACCCCTCGGATGGTTTTCACTTGCAATCGGGGCTGAGGCCCACCGGCCCACCTCTGGTTTGTTTGCGAGTCAGCCTGGGATGGTGCTGCAGCCTCTGCCCGGCTACACAAAGCCTCCTCCAGCGGCCACCACCGTCCTTTGCTCCTGGGGGAGGGGGAGAAAATGGCCCTTTTTCCTCTACTCGCTTTAGGTACATTGACTGGGGCCCTGCAAATCAGACAAAACACAGATAAACAAGAGAAAAACACACGGAAGTTTATTACACACCGTGCGCACACATGGGAGCTCTCAGTGAGGAGTAACTCAAAGGGGTGGTTAGAAACTGGGCCTACGTAGCATTGTAACAAAAGGACAATACGCTGATAGGAAAGTGACGAGACAGAGAAAGGGGTGTAGCTTTCTCAGGGTGGCAAACTGGGAAGGTAAATGTACTGGGCAAAGTAATGGAAGATCAGGGCCAGTTGGGAGAGTTTATCGTGTAGACTTCTCTGGCGCCTTCTCTGGGCTGCGAAGGGTCTGGAGTCCTCCAGGTGATTAACTTCTGACCTTCCTGGGAGAGAGGGGAGGGGCGAGGGGGAACATCTGTACAAATTTATGTCCTGCTGCTTTTAGACAAATAGGGGAGGGCAGAGGGCTTTCCTTTTATTTTCTTCTCCATTGCCTTCAGCTCAAAATAACCCTTATGTCGGAGTGACACAATCTGGGTTGGCGTCTTTCGCTAGCCTTCACTCTCCAGGCCTGAGGGTCCCCAGCACAGAGCGGGTGCCAGGGAGGATGGAGATGAATCCACTGAGCTAGCCGAGGTGAAGGTGACGGCGGTGGCCTCACTGCAGATGGACATGCAATTTCGGCTGCTCTCCTGGTTTTGAATGAGGAAACTGGTTCCCCCAGAAGATGAGAGACTTGTCAAAGGTCACCACAGATGACGGCGCTGGCATTCCAGTCTGTTGCAGGAATACTGCCTGAGGTGTTTTTCTGGCTTTGTGTCGACAACGCTGGACTTTCATGGGCGAGGAACTGGGGGGGCTGCCACGTTATCCTCACCTCTCCTCTGTCTGCCACCCCAACTGTCCTTGTGCTCCCAGCCATTTCCTGCCATTTGCCCTATTTAATCGGGGGTGATTTATCTTTGGTTTTCACCACTGACCTCTCCGAGGGCCTGCTGACAATTTCAGAGACTCTTAGGAAGGCTCAGGATTTATTTGTCATCCTGGCCAGGAGCCAGTTTCTTCAGAGCCTCAGTCTCCTGGCCCGGGAGCCTGGAGGTGGCACGCCTTGCAGGAGGGGGCGGGCGGGATCGGGAGTGGCAGGATTGCTCGTGGCGTGTTCCTGCCCGCATGTCCCTGGACCTCTGAATTTGTGTGGCTCAGCCTGTGGCTGAGGGTGAGCGAGACGTGCCCGGGCATGCCCGGTGGGGCCGGCTGGCTGGAGCACACTTATGTGCCTGGGGACCGCAGAGATCCTGGGAGGCACAGCTGGACTCTGTCCGAGGCAGGAAATGGCCTGGAAAGAGCCCTCGGTGGGGAGGCGGAGAGAGAGAGCTGCGGGCTGTGTGTGGTGGGGTATCGATAATGATGGTGATAATGATGGTGTGACGGTGGGGTCGTGGTGGGGACCACTTACTCGGCACTCCTAAATGCCTGGCATTGTGCTTCGGTCCTTATTAGGTATTAGATCATTTCATCCTCAGAACATTACTTCGAAGTGAGACTTATTCCCGCTGTCAGAGTTTACAGTTTACAGGTGAGGAAACTGAGGCTCGTACCTCCAGTCGTCAGTGAAGCCTCCATCTCTCTGAGCTCCTGAGCACTGTCCTCTCTGGATACCTTCTGGAGAGACATCCAGAAACACTGGGTGGGGCGTCTCAGAGTGGGAGTTGGAGGAGCCTAGAGCAGGTGTGACTCAGAACCTGCCAAATACCGGTTCTGATTGTCCTTGTGTCTCGGACTGGTGAGGTCTGGGACATCTTGTGTTACAGTTAGAGGTCTTTAGAAACGAAATTGTTTTCACCCTTGACTCTAAAATACTGTAATTTCTTTAGCCTTGGCTCATTAGAAGGTATGGTTCTCTTTAAAAGATTTTTTAAAAAATGCTTCCTGCTATGACTCCTCTGAGCCATTCTACTACGAATTGGCATAGAAACTAACAGCTTAAAGCCTTCTGGGCAAAACTGCAGGAGAAAATAAATCCTGGAGTGTCATAGTTGGCCACAAGCTGCATATGAGTAAGCAGCAGAGATACCGATTTGTGCGAAAAGGCTGATTTGTGGCGGTGTGATGTGTGAAAAGGGGATTGGGCCCTCCCCGCGGGTGGGGGTGGGGTGGATAAGACAGCAAACTTCCTGAGGAGTTGGGCTGGAGGCTTTATTTATAGGTCACTTATTAGGAACCTGGAACCCATTCCTTGGCGGCATTATTGTTACAAATGGAGGCAAATTCTGAAGCTAGCCTAGAAATGCCCACCTCTATAGCTGAAAACCTCGTATTTATGAGAAAACCATAGGAGAAAGCAGCTTAGCTGTGATGTGCAGTTAATTTTCACCATTCCTTTGTCATGACCGGGAAATGTCCCATTGGTGCTTTATGAGGGGAGCGATGATGTCATGGCCAGAAGCACAGCTTCTTCCAATTTTCAGGTTGTTAGGATTTGGCACGCCTCTGCCTCTTCCTGCCCCCGGCCCTGTTGGATCTTTCTGGAAGGCTTTCCGTTCTCCCCCAAATCATTTGCATGTGTGTGCGCACTAGTGTTTGTGAGCGCACACACAGCAGGACACCTCTCCCAGGCCCCCCACAGGCCTGGGTCAGGCACGCGCCCCACTCCACCTGTCTCTCTGACCCCGCTCGCGAAATGCTCCTCCGTGCATTTTCCTGGCATCTGAGGACAACAGTGAGACAAAGGTCAGTCGTGCCTCCCAGACAGCCCCGTCCAGACCGCACTCCCCTCCTCTACCGCCTTCCGTCTTCGCCTTCGCCCCAGCCCCGGACGGCAGCTCTCACAGAGACAGGGCGGTCGCCTCCGGCTTCTCACTCCCCACTCCCTTCCCCGCCCCAGCCCCAACCCCCAGAGCCACTCTCCGCACAGTAGCCCGAGGGATCTGTGAAATTTTCATCAGCTCACTCACCTTCCAGGATGCAGAGTGAGACCGAGCTCACCCCGACCCTGCCAGGCGCTCGGGGTGTCCCTGCCTCTCCTTTCCCTTTCCTGGGCGCCCTCCACCTTGGGTTGCCGGGGGTGGGGGGCCAGGCTCACCCCCATCTCTGGGCTCCTGCTCTTGCTTGCTTTCATCCCGCCTGGGGCCTGGGACGCGTTTCCTCCCCGCTGCCTCTTCTCATCTGGCAGGTGTCAGTGTCAATACCAGCCCCCTCCCCTGAGCAGTCTGCCTTGATCTCCCTCTTCGAAGGGCTTCCCTGGGCGCTCTCTTACTCCGGCATATTTATTTCCTCGGAAGAACACGGCACATAGTCAGTCAGTCTGCAGGGCTCGCGTTTGTGTCCCCGTGTCCTTGTGCATCCTGCGTCTCCTCTCCAGAATGGAATTTCCAAAGCCAGGCTTTGTCCAGCCTGTTTTTGATCGCTGTGGCTGCAGTGCCCAGGACAGCGCCCGACAGTGCAAGTGGTCACAGGGGTTTGCTGGTGAATGAGCCTAAAGTGCACTAGAGAGAGCAAGTGAAAATATGTGCCCACAATAGGGAAATGTCACGGAGTGTGAAGGGATTCTGGTGAAGGCCACAGAAACCCACAGAATCCTGCCGACTGGGGACTGGCCCAAAGTCGAGGTCAAGGCAGAGTCGTGTGAGGCCTTAGTGGCTGGAGGACATCTGATGGTTTAGGCGAGGATGAGGTTTAGAAGCACAGAGCCCAAGGCCCGTGTCAGCCGAGCGTGGGGTGTAGAGGCTGATTCTTTCAGGGGGGTCTCTGGGAGGCAGAGTAGCCACTGGTTTAGACCTTGTCTCGTCTGTGCTTATAACAAATCGGGCTATGTGGCTTAAACACCCACAACGAGCCCCACTTTCCCACCTGCGTTAAGTGGATTGAGAGTGATATATCCGGGGTAGAATTAATCACAGCGTCATTGATTTTACATGTGGTAATGCCGGTGTCAAAAACACAGTTATGCGGGCGTCCATTTGTGGTATGACCTTTATGCCAAGGTGGGATGCAAGGACCTGGTGGCGAGGAGACAAGAATGTCTGGGGATGGGAGGCAGAAACGATAAGTTCTCTTTCAGATATTTGTCTTGGGCCATGAGAAAGAAATGCGATCTTATTTTTGAGATATTAGAGTGGTTTTCACTCAACAATCGAGGTGCTCCTGCTCCCTGATTCAGTGGGTTCATGGCTTCAGGGGAGGCCCACACACCCCGAGACAGAGAAGTCTCGCGCAGCTCCATGTTTTGAACTAGCTTGTGAAAGTCTGCCGCAAGCTAATAATCAGGCTCGAGAGCCTGGTTGTGGAGAGGGAGAAGGCTTTCTGCTTTCCAAGCAGATCCCTTTTCTGTGTCGGGAGCAAAGCGTGGGGATGGGAACAGAGAGCGGTGTGTTAGGCCATCGCGCAGAGAGCAGAGGAAGCACCTGCCCTGTAGGACAGAAGAAGAACCCATCCGGTGCTGGGAGAAGCTTGGGACAGGACGGGACGAGGAAGCAGGGTAAGAGGCTGAGTGTCCCACCCACCACCCTCAGACCCGGGGCTGGGTGGGCAAGATGGTAGTAACAGCTCAGATCCAGTGACAGGAAGTGGAAAGTAGAGGGGCCACTTCACATTCGGGTCACTGGGAAGAGCATCCCTTGCAGATGTCTATACAGGATGCCACCTGTGGATGGCACGGTAGAAATGCTGGCAAGCTGTTCTTCAGCATAAGGAGGGCCTGGGACAGTGGCCCTTGCTTCTACGTGGCCTGCATGAGGGTGCGTCCAGAACTCCCCAGGTAACCCCTGGGGGTTTGCAAGGAAGCTGAGAATTAAGAGCCAGCATGCCTGGTGCAGGGCGACTGGGTCAGGGTGACCCCTTGGCAGTCTCAGAGTGGACAGCCGGAGCTGGGGCCAGCAGGAGGACGTGGCTGAGCCCTGGGGGGTCAGTGGTGCCAGGGGAACTGAGGAGCGGCCCAGGTGGAGGGGGGATGGGGTCACCCAACTGCCCCAGAGCACTTGTTGGGCATCGCCTACACAGAGAGGACAGGTTCTGAGCACCCCAAAGCCCACTGGACGAGGGGTGGGGGAGGGTGTGGCTTAGGGACAGCACATGGGAAAGGCGCTTCAGCGTTTCATTTGTAAGGTCCAAGTGAGTCCCCAGCACACTGAGACCCGTGAAATATGCAGGAGTCTCGCTTTGAGACTAAGCAGACAAACTAGGCCCCACTCTGAGGTGAGTGGTGACAAATTGCCACATGACAGTAGGTCGGAAAGAATCAAGAATGCGTAGTCTGGAGCAGGACACTTCAGGAGCAGGCGACACTGCTTAGGTTCTCTGTGTTCCCAGGGGCAGATTCAGTGTGTGGATGGTACCGGAGAGAGATCTCAGCTCTAAACCCCAAAGCACTGTCTGGTAATTCTCAGCTGGCCAGGGCGAAGCAAATAGAATGTCCTCCTTGGAGTGGGTGTCTTCAGGCAGGAGCGGGACACTGTGCGGGAGATTCCGACATCCACCTGGGTCATAGGCCTGAACAACCTTCAGAATGTCTTTCCATCTGAAGATCTGGTGAATTATTAAGTGAAATTCTAAGTTTATAATTTCCGACTCAGAGGAGGTTCTTACTCTGAGTCACAGTATCCAAACAGAAGATCCCAGCTCCTTGGGGTCGGACAGACCTGGCTTCCAAGACTGGCTCTGTCACTCACTAGCTCTGTGACCCTGGAGAATTTCTGAATCTGTTTTCTTGTCTACAAAAATGGTAATCCTGAGAGAGAGAGAGAGAGAGAGAGAGAGAGAGAGAGAGAGAGAGAGAGAGAGAGAGAGAGAGAGTGAATGAAAGAACAGTTCTTCCAAGAGAT